>NC_092640.1:42226598-42934098 GCF_039555335.1 Amphiura filiformis | reverse complement strand
CCTAACACACGTTCTAGATGATGATGATTCAGAAGGCAAAATGGGAGGATTCAGTGCGTAAAATCCCGGGGCCGGTAAAACAGCATTAATTTTGCACGCGCCTAGAATAAAAATCGGCATTAGGCCGAATGCAAAGCTATAAAGAAATGTTAAAATGAAGAAGTTGACCAAAATTTAAAACGACACTTACATAGCAGAGATTATTGGGAACATGAAGGAAAGAAAATAATAAACAAAACAATAAAGCAAAACAAAAAGAAAACAAAAAGAAAACAAAACAAAAAAAACAAAACAATGACTTTTTGTCTCATATAAACCGGCATGATTGCTATCTTCGGTAGAGAGTCATATCATTAAAAAATCATTAAACATAAAGAAAAAAAATTAGAGGTATGAATCAAGGCCCTAAATGCTATCTACAGAAGATAGCAAGGAAAGCAAAAAACATTCAAAATAATAATGTTCCAAAATAACATTGCCTAACACACGTTCTAGATGATGATGATTCAGAAGGCAAAATGGGAGGATTCAGTGCGTAAAATCCCGGGCCGGTAAAACAGCATTAATTTTGCGCGCGCCTAGAATAAAAATCGGCATTAGGCCGAATGCAAAGCTATAAAGAAATGTTAAAATGAAGAAGTTGACCAAAATTTAAAACGACACTTACATAGCAGAGATTATTGGGAACATGAAGGAAAGAAAATAATAAACAAAACAATAAAGCAAAACAAAAAGAAAACAAAAAGAAAACAAAACAAAAAACAAAACAATGACTTTTTGTCTCATATAAACCGGCATGATTGCTATCTTCGGTAGAGAGTCATATCATTAAAAAATCATTAAACATAAAGACAAAAAATTAGAGGTATGA
This sequence comes from Amphiura filiformis, assembly GCF_039555335.1. NCBI lineage: Eukaryota > Metazoa > Echinodermata > Ophiuroidea > Amphilepidida > Amphiuridae > Amphiura > Amphiura filiformis. Next base: position 42,933,227 of record NC_092640.1, on the reverse strand, counting down.
ATCAAGGCCCTAAATGCTATCTACAGAAGATAGCAAGGAAAGCAAAAACATTCAAAATAATAATGTTCCAAAATAACATTGCCTAACACACGTTCTAGATGATGATGATTCAGAAGGCAAAATGGGAGGATTCAGTGCGTAAAATCCCGGGGCCGGTAAAACAGCATTAATTTTGCGCGCGCCTAGAATTAAAATCGGCATTAGGCCGAATGCAAAGCTATAAAGAAATGATAAAATGAAGAAGTTGACCAAAATTTAAAACGACACTTACATAGCAGAGATTATTGGGAACATGAAGGAAAGAAAATAATAAACAAAACAATAAAGCAAAACAAAAAGAAAACAAAAACAAAATAAAACAAACAAACAAAACAATGACTTTTTTGTCTCATATAAACCCGGCATGATTGCTATCTTCGATAGAGAGTCATATCATTAAAAAATCATTAAACATAAAGAAAAAAATTAAGAGGTATGAATCAAGGCCCTAAATGCTATCTACAGAAGATAGCAAGGAAAGCAAAAAACATTCAAAATAATAATGTTCCAAAATAACATTGCCTAACACACGTTCTAGATGATGATGATTCAGAAGGCAAAATGGGAGGATTCAGTGCGTAAAATCCCGGGCCGGTAAAACAGCATTAATTTTGCGCGCGCCTAGAATAAAAATCGGCATTAGGCCGAATGCAAAGCTATAAAGAAATGTTAAAATGAAGAAGTTGACCAAAATTTAAAACGACACTTACATAGCAGAGATTATTGGGAACATGAAGGAAAGAAAATAATAAACAAAACAATAAAGCAAAACAAAAAGAAAACAAAAAGAAAACAAAACAAAAAAAACAAAACAATGACTTTTTGTCTCATATAAACCGGCATGATTGCTATCTTCGGTAGAGAGTCATATCATTAAAAAAATCATTAAACATAAAGACAAAAAATTAGAGGTATGAATCAAGGCCCTAAATGCTATCTACAGAAGATAGCAAGGAAAGCAAAAAACATTCAAAATAATAATGTTCCAAAATAACATTGCCTAACACACGTTCTAGATGATGATGATTCAGAAGGCAAAATGGGAGGATTCAGTGCGTAAAATCCCGGGGCCGGTAAAACAGCATTAATTTTGCGCGCGCCTAGAATAAAAATCGGCATTAGGGCGAATGCAAAGCTATAAAGAAATGTTAAAATGAAGAAGTTGACCAAAATTTAAAACGACACTTACATAGCAGAGATTATTGGGAACATGAAGGAAAGAAAATAATAAACAAAACAATAAAGCAAAAAAAAAAAAAAAAAAAAAAAAAAAAAACAAAAAAAAACAATGACTTTTTTGTCTCATATAAACCCGGCATGATTGCTATCTTCGGTAGAGAGTCATATCATTAAAAAAATCACTAAACATAAAGAAAAAAATTAGAGGTATGAATCAAGGCCCTAAATGCTATCTACAGAAGATAGCAAGGAAAGCAAAAAACATTCAAAATAATAATGTTCCAAAATAACATTGCCTAACACACGTTCTAGATGATGATGATTCAGAAGGCAAAATGGGAGGATTCAGTGCGTAAAATCCCGGGGCTGGTAAAACAGCATTATTTTTGCGCGCGCCTAGAATAAAAATCGGCATTAGGCCGAATGCAAAGCTATAAAGAAATGTTAAAATGAAGAAGTTTACCAAAATTTAAAACGACACTTACATAGCAGAGATTATTGGGAACATGAAGGAAAGAAAATAATAAACAAAACAAAAAGAAAACAAAAACAAAAAAAAACCCAAAAAAACCAAAACAATGACTTTTTGTCTCATATAAACCCGGCATGATTGCTATCTTCGGTAGAGAGTCATATCATTAAAAAATCATTAAACATAAAGAAAAAAAATTAGAGGTATGAATCAAGGCCCTAAATGCTATCTACAGAAGATAGCAAGGAAAGCAAAAAACATTCAAAATAATAATGTTCCAAAATAACATTGCCTAACACACGTTCTAGATGATGATGATTCAGAAGGCAAAATGGGAGGATTCAGTGCGTAAAATCCCGGGGCCGGTAAAACAGCATTAATTTTGTGCCCGCCGCCTAGAATAAAAATCGGCATTAGGCCGAATGCAAAGCTATAAAGAAATGTTAAAATGAAGAAGTTGACCAAAATTTAAAACGACACGTACAAAGCAGAGATTATTGGGAACATGAAGGAAAGAAAATAATAAACAAAACAATAAAGCAAAACAAAAAGAAAACAAAAAACAAAACAAAACAAAAAAACAAAACAATGACTTTTTTGTCTCATATAAACCAGCATGATTGCTATCTTCGGTAGAGAGTCATATCATTAAAAAAATAATTAAACATAAAGAAAAAAATTAGAGGTATGAATCAAGGCCCTAAATGCTATCTACAGAAGATAGCAAGGAAAGCAAAAAACATTCAAAATAATAATGTTCCAAAATAACATTGCCTAACACACGTTCTAGATGATGATGATTCAGAAGGCAAAATGGGAGGATTCAGTGCGTAAAATCCCGAGGCCGGTAAAACAGCATTAATTTTGCGCGCGCCTAGAATAAAAATCGGCATTAGGCCGAATGCAAAGTTATAAAGAAATGTTAAAATGAAGAAGTTGACCAAAATTTAAAACGACACTTACATAGCAGAGATTATTGGGAACATGAAGGAAAGAAAATAATAAACAAAACAATAAAGCAAAACAAAAAGAAAACAAAAACAAAACAAAACAAAAAAACAAAACAATGACTTTTTTGTCTCATATAAACCCGGCATGATTGCTATCTTCGGTAGAGAGTCATATCATTAAAAAAATCATTAAACATAAAAAAAAAAAATTAGAGGTATGAATCAAGGCCCTAAATGCTATCTACAGAAGATAGCAAGGAAAGCAAAAACATTCAAAATAATAATGTTCCAAAATAACATTGCCTAACACACGTTCTAGATGATGATGATTCAGAAGGCAAAATGGGAGGATTCAGTGCGTAAAATCCCGGGGCCGGTAAAACAGCATAAATTTTGTGCCCGCCTAGAATAAAAATCGGCATTAGGCCGAATGCAAAGCTATAAAGAAATGTTAAAATGAAGAAGTTGACCAAAATTTAAAACGACACTTACATAGCAGAGATTATTGGGAACATGAAGAAAAGAAAATAATAAACAAAACAATCAAGCAAAACAAAAAGAAAACAAAAAGAAAACAAAAAACAAAACAATGACTTTTTTGTCTCATATAAACCCGGCATGATTGCTATCTTCGGTAGAGAGTCATATCATTAAAAAAATCATTAAACATAAAGAAAAAAAATTAGAGGTATGAATCAAGGCCCTAAATGCTATCTACAGAAGATAGCAAGGAAAGCAAAAAACATTCAAAATAATAATGTTCCAAAATAACATTGCCTAACACACGTTCTAGATGATGATGATTCAGAAGGCAAAATGGGAGGATTTAGTGCGTAAAATCCCGAGGCCGGTAAAACAGCATTAATTTTGCGCGCGCCTAGAATAAAAATCGGCATTAGGCCGAATGCAAAGTTATAAAGAAATGTTAAAATGAAGAAGTTGACCAAAATTTAAAACGACACTTACATAGCAGAGATTATTGGGAACATGAAGGAAAGAAAATAATAAACAAAACAATAAAGCAAAACAAAAAGAAAACAAAAACAAAACAAAACAAAAAAACAAAACAATGACTTTTTTGTCTCATATAAACCCGGCATGATTGCTATCTTCGGTAGAGAGTCATGTCATTAAAAATCATTAAACATAAAGAAAAAAATTAGAGGTATGAATCAAGGCCCTAAATGCTATCTACAGAAGATAGCAAGGAAAGCAAAAAACATTCAAAATAATAATGTTCCAAAATAACATTGCCTAACACACGTTCTAGATGATGATTATTCAGAAGGCAAAATGGGAGGATTCAGTGCGTAAAATCCCGGGGCCGGTAAAACAGCATTAATTTTGCGCGCGCCTAGTTGATCATCTTTTCTCTTTTTCAGCCTTGTTGATCATCTTTTCCCTTTTTCAGCCTTGTTGATCATCTTTTCCCTTTTTCAGCCTTGTTGATCATCTTTTATCTTTTTCAGCCTTGTTGATCATCTTTTCCCTTTTTCAGCCTTGTTGATCATCTTTTATCTTTTTCAACCTTGTTGATCGTCTTTTCTCTTTTTCAGCCTTGTTGATCATCTTTTCCCTTTTTCAGCCTTGTTGATCATCTTTTATCTTTTTCAACCTTGTTGATCATCTTTTCTCTTTTTCAGCCTTGTTGATCATCTTTTCCCTTTTTCAGCCTTGTTGATCATCTTTTATCTTTTTCAACCTTGTTGATCATCTTTTCTCTTTTTCTTGTTGATCATCTTTTATCTTTTTAAGCCTTGTTGATCATCTTTTATCTTTTTCAACCTTGTTGATCATCTTTTCTCTTTTTCAGCCTTGTTGATCATCTTTTCTCTTTTTCAGCCTTGTTGATCATCTTCTCCTTTTCAACCTTGTTGATCATCTTTTATCTTTTTCAACCTTGTTGATCATCTTTTCCCTTTTTCAGCCTTGTTGATCATCTTTTATCTTTTTCAACCTTGTTGATCATCTTTTCTCTTTTTCAGCCTTGTTGATCATCTTTTCCCTTTTTCAGCCTTGTTGATCATCTTTTATCTTTTTCAGCTTTGTTGATCATCTTTTCTCTTTTTCAGCCTTGTTGATCATCTTTTCTCTTTTTCAGCCTTGTTGATCATCTTTTCCCTTTTTCAGCTTTGTTGATCATCTTTTATCTTTTTCAGCCTTGTTAATCATCTTTTCTCTTTTTCAGCCTTGTTGATCATCTTTTCTCTTTTTCAGCCTTGTTGATCATCTTTTCCTTTTTCAGCCTTGTTGATCATCTTTTATCTTTTTCAAGCTTGTTGATCATCTTTTCTCTTTTTCAGCCTTGTTGATCATCTTTTCCCTTTTTCAGCCTTGTTGATCATCTTTTATCTTTTTCAGCCTTGTTGATCATCTTTTCCCTTTTCAGCCTTGTTGATCATCTTTTCTCTTTTTCAACCTTGTTGATCATCTTTTATATTTTTCAGCCTTGTTGATCATCTTTTCCCTTTTTCAGCCTTGTTGATCATCTTTTCTCTTTTTCAGCTTTGTTGATCATCTTTTCCTTTTTCAGCCTTGTTGATCATCTTTTCCCTTTTTCAGCTTTGTTGATCATCTTTTATCTTTTTCAACCTTGTTGATCATCTTTTCCCTTTTTCAGCTTTGTTGATCATCTTTTCTCTTTTTCAGCCTTGTTGATCATCTTTTTTCTTTTTCAGCCTTGTTGATCATCTTTTCCCTTTTTCAGCCTTGTTGATCATCTTTTCCATTTTTCAGCCTTGTTGATCATCTTTTCCCTTTTTTCAGCCTTGTTGATCATCTTTTCTCTTTTTCAGCCTTGTTGATCATCTTTTCCATTTTTCAGCCTTGTTGATCATCTTTTCCCTTTTTCAGCCTTGTTGATCATCTTTTATCTTTTTCAGCCTTGTTGATCATCTTTTCTCTTTTCAGCCTTGTTGATCATCTTTTCCCTTTTTCAGCCTTGTTGATCATCTTTTCCTTTTTCAGCCTTGTTGATCATCTTTTCCCTTTTTAAGCCTTGTTGATCATCCTTTCCCTTTTTCAGCTTTGTTGATCATCTTTTCCCTTTTTCAGCCTTGTTGATCATCTTTCCCTTTTTCAGCTTTGTTAATCATCTTTTCCCTTTTTCAGCCTTGTTGATCATCTTTTCTCTTTTTCAGCCTTGTTGATCATCTTTTACCTTTTTCAGCCTTGTTGATCATCTTTTTTCTTTTTCAGTCTTGTTGATCATCTTTTTTCTTTTTCAGCTTTGTTGATCATCTTTTCCTTTTTTCAGCCTTGTTGATCATCTTTTCCCTTTTTCAGCTTTGTTGATCATCTTTTCCCTTTTTCAGCTTTGTTGATCATCTTTTCTCTTTTTCAGCCTTGTTGATCATCTTTTCTCTTTTCAACCTTGTTGATCATCTTTTCCCTTTTTCAGCCTTGTTGATCATCTTTTCCCTTTTCAGCCTTGTTGATCATCTTTTCTCTTTTTCAGCTTTGTTGATCATCTTTTCCCTTTTTCAGCCTTGTTGATCATCTTTTCCCTTTTTCAGCTTTGTTGATCATCTTTTATCTTTTTTCAGCCTTGTTGATCATCTTTTCCTTTTTCAGCCTTGTTGTTCATTTTTTTCTTTTTTCAGCTTTGTTGATCATCTTTTCCCTTTTTCAGCCTTGTTGATCATCTTTTCCCTTTTTCAGCCTTGTTGCTCATCTTTTCCCTTTTTCAGCTTTGTTGATCATCTTTTCTCTTTTCAACCTTGTTGATCATCTTTTCCCTTTTTCAGCCTTGTTGATCATCTTTTCTCTTTTTCTTTTTCAACCTTGTTGATCATCTTTTATCTTTTTCAGCCTTGTTGATCATCTTTTCCCTTTTTCAGCCTTGTTGATCATCTTTTCTCTGATGGAGGCATTGATGACTTACTGATCATTTCAGCCTTGTTGATCATCTTTTCCCTTTTTCAGCCTTGTTGATCATCTTTTCTCTTTTTCAGCTTTGTTGATCATCTTTTCCCTTTTTCAGCTTTGTTGATCATCTTTTCCCTTTTTCAGCTTTGTTGATCATCTTTTCTCTTTTTCAGCCTTGTTGATCATCTTTTCTCTTTTTCAGCCTTGTTGATCATCTTTTCTCTTTTTCAGCTTTGTTGATCATCTTTTCCCTTTTTCAGCTTTGTTGATCATCTTTTATCTTTTTCAGCCTTGTTGATCATCTTTTCCCTTTTTCAGCCTTGTTGATCATCTTTTCCCTTTTTCAGCTTTGTTGATCATCTTTTATCTTTTTCAACCTTGTTGATCATCTTTTTCCTTTTTCAGCTTTGTTGATCATCTTTTCCCTTTTTCAGCCTTGTTGATCATCTTTTTTCTTTTTCAGCCTTGTTGATCATCCATTTTTCTTTTCCCTTTTTCAGCCTTGTTGATCATCTTTTATCTTTTTTCAGCCTTGTTGATCATCTTTTCTCTTTTTCAGCCTTGTTGATCATCTTTTCCCTTTTTCAGCCTTGTTGATCATCTTTTCCCTTTTTCAGCCTTGTTGATCATCTTTTCCCTTTTTAAGCCTTGTTGATCATCCTTTCCCTTTTTCAGGTTTGTTGATCATCTTTTCCCTTTTTCAGCCTTGTTGATCATCTTTTCCCTTTTTCAGCTTTGTTAATCATCTTTTCCCTTTTTCAGCCTTGTTGATCATCTTTTCTCTTTTTCAGCCTTGTTGATCATCTTTTCCTTTTTCACCCTTGTTTTCCCTTTTTCAGCTTTGTTGATCATCTTTTCCCTTTTTCAGCCTTGTTGATCATCTTTTCTCTTTTCAACCTTGTTGATCATCTTTTCCCTTTTTCAGCTTTTTTGTTGTTGATCATCTTTTTCCTTTTTCAGCCTTGTTGATCATCTTCTCTTTTTCAGCCTTGTTAATCATCTTTTCCCTTTTTCAGCCTTGTTGATCATCTTTTCTCTTTTTCAGCCTTGTTGATCATCTTTTCTCTTTTTCAGCTTTGTTGATCATCTTTTCCCTTTTTCAGCCTTGTTGATCATCTTTTCTCTTTTTCAGCCTTGTTGATCATCTTTTTTCTTTTTCAGCCTTGTTGATCATCTTTTCTCTTTTTCAGCCTTGTTGATCATCTTTTCTCTTTTTCAGCTTTGTTGATCATCTTTTCCCTTTTTCAGCTTTGTTGATCATCTTTTCTCTTTTTCAGCCTTGTTGATCATCTTTTCCCTTTTTCAGCTTTGTTGATCATATTTTCTCTTTTTCAGCCTTGTTGATCATCTTTTGACTTTTTCAGCCTTGTTGATCATCTTTTTCCTTTTTCAGCCTTGTTGATCATATTTTCCCTTTTTCAGCCTTGTTGATCATCTTTTCTCTTTTTCAGCCTTGTTGATCATCTTTTCCCTTTTTCAGCCTTGTTGATCATCTTTTCTCTTTTTCAGCCTTGTTGATCATCTTTTCTCTTTTCAGCTTTGTTGATCATCTTTTCTCTTTTTCAGCCTTGTTGATCATCTTTTCTCTTTTTCAGCCTTGTTGATCATCTTTTCTCTTTTTCAGCCTTGTTGATCATCTTTTCTCTTTTTCAACCTTGTTGATCATCTTTTTTCTTTTTCAGCCTTGTTGATCATCTTTTCTCTTTTTCAACCTTGTTGATCATCTTTTCCCTTTTTCAGCCTTGTTGATCATCTTTTCTCTTTTTCAGCCTTGTTGATCATCTTTTCCCCTTTTCAGCCTTGTTGATCATCTTTTATCTTTTTCAACCTTGTTGATCATCTTTTCTCTTTTTCAGCTTTGTTGATCATCTTTTCTCTTTTTCAGCCTTGTTGATCATCTTTTCCCTTTTTCAGCCTTGTTGATCATATTTTCCCTTTTTCAGCCTTGTTGATCATCTTTTCCCTTTTCAGCCTTGTTGATCATCTTTTCTCTTTTTCAACCTTGTTGATCATCTTTTATATTTTTCAGCCTTGTTGATCATCTTTTCCCTTTTTCAGCCTTGTTGATCATCTTTTCTCTTTTTCAGCTTTGTTGATCATCTTTTCCCTTTTTCAGCCTTGTTGATCATCTTTTCCCTTTTTCAGCTTTGTTGATCATCTTTTATCTTTTTCAGCCTTGTTGATCATCTTTTCTCTTTTTTCAGCCTTGTTGATCATCTTTTCCCTTTTTCAGCCTTGTTGATCATCTTTTCCCTTTTTCAGCCTTGTTGATCATCTTTTCCTTTTTTAAGCCTTGTTGATCATCCTTTCCTTTTTCAGCTTTGTTGATCATCTTTTCCCTTTTTCAGCCTTGTTGATCATCTTTCCCTTTTTCAGCTTTGTTAATCATCTTTTCCTTTTTCAGCCTTGTTGATCATCTTTTCTCTTTTTCAGCCTTGTTGATCATCTTTTACCTTTTTCAGCCTTGTTGATCATCTTTTTTCTTTTTCAGTCTTGTTGATCATCTTTTTTCTTTTTCAGCTTTGTTGATCATCTTTTCCCTTTTTCAGCCTTGTTGATCATCTTTTCCCTTTTTCAGCTTTGTTGATCATCTTTTCCCTTTTTCAGCTTTGTTGATCATCTTTTCTCTTTTTCAGCCTTGTTGATCATCTTTTCTCTTTTCAACCTTGTTGATCATCTTTTCCCTTTTTCAGCCTTGTTGATCATCTTTTCCCTTTTCAGCCTTGTTGATCATCTTTTCTCTTTTTCAACCTTGTTGATCATCTTTTATCTTTTTCAGCCTTGTTGATCATCTTTTCCCTTTTTCAGCTTTGTTGATCATCTTTTCTCTTTTTCAGCCTTGTTGATCATCTTTTCACTTTTTCAGCCTTGTTGATCATCTTTTCCCTTTTTCAGCCTTGTTGATCATATTTTCCCTTTTTCAGCCTTGTTGATCATCTTTTCTCTTTTTCAGCCTTGTTGATCATCTTTTCCTTTTTCAGCCTTGTTGATCATCTTTTCTCTTTTTCAGCCTTGTTGATCATCTTTTCTCTTTTCAGCTTTGTTGATCATCTTTTCTCTTTTTCAGCCTTGTTGATCATCTTTTCTCTTTTTCAGCCTTGTTGATCATCTTTTCTCTTTTTCAGCCTTGTTGATCATCTTTTCTCTTTTTCAACCTTGTTGATCATCTTTTCTCTTTTTCAGCCTTGTTGATCACCTTTTCTCTTTTTCAACCTTGTTGATCATCTTTTCCCTTTTTCAGCCTTGTTGATCATCTTTTCTCTTTTTCAGCCTTGTTGATCATCTTTTCCCCTTTTCAGCCTTGTTGATCATCTTTTATCTTTTTCAGCCTTGTTGATCATCTTTTCTCTTTTTCAGCTTTGTTGATCATCTTTTCTCTTTTTCTTGTTGCATCTTTTCCTTTTTCAGCCTTGTTGATCATATTGTTCCCTTTTCAGCCTTGTTGATCATCTTTTCCCTTTTCAGCCTTGTTGATCATCTTTTCTCTTTTTCAACCTTGTTGATCATCTTTTATATTTTTCAGCCTTGTTGATCATCTTTTCCCTTTTTCAGCCTTGTTGATCATCTTTTCTCTTTTTCAGCTTTGTTGATCATCTTTTCCCTTTTTCAGCCTTGTTGATCATCTTTTCCCTTTTTCAGCTTTGTTGATCATCTTTTATCTTTTTCAACCTTGTTGATCATCTTTTTCCTTTTTCAGCTTTGTTGATCATCTTTTCCCTTTTTCAGCCTTGTTGATCATCTTTTTTCTTTTTCAGCCTTGTTGATCATCTTTTCCCTTTTTCAGCCTTGTTGATCATCTTTTCCATTTTTCAGCCTTGTTGATCATCTTTTCCCTTTTTCAGCCTTGTTGATCATCTTTTCTCTTTTTCAGCCTTGTTGATCATCTTTTCCATTTTTCAGCCTTGTTGATCATCTTTTCCTTTTTCAGCCTTGTTGATCATCTTTTATCTTTTTCAGCCTTGTTGATCATCTTTTCTCTTTTTCAGCCTTGTTGATCATCTTTTCCCTTTTTCAGCCTTGTTGATCATCTTTTCCCTTTTTCAGCCTTGTTGATCATCTTTTCCCTTTTTTAAGCCTTGTTGATCATCCTTTCCCTTTTTCAGCTTTGTTGATCATCTTTTCCCTTTTTCAGCCTTGTTGATCATCTTTTCCCTTTTTCAGCCTTGTTGATCATCTTTTCTCTTTTTCAGCCTTGTTGATCATCTTTTACCTTTTTCAGCCTTGTTGATCATCTTTTTTCTTTTTCAGTCTTGTTGATCATCTTTTTTCTTTTTCAGCTTTGTTTTCTTTTTTCTTTTTCAGCCTTGTTGATCATCTTTTCCCTTTTTCAGCTTTGTTGATCATCTTTTCCCTTTTTCAGCTTTGTTGATCATCTTTTCTCTTTTTCAGCCTTGTTGATCATCTTTTCTCTTTTCAACCTTGTTGATCATCTTTTCCTTTTTCAGCCTTGTTGATCATCTTTTCCCTTTTCAGCCTTGTTGATCATCTTTTTCTTTTTCAGCCTTGTTGATCATCTTTTATCTTTTTCAACCTTGTTGATCATCTTTTCCCTTTTTCAGCCTTGTTGATCATCTTTTCTCTTTTTCAGCTTTGTTGATCATCTTTTCCCTTTTTCAGCCTTGTTGATCATCTTTTCTCTTTTTTCAGCTTTGTTGATCATCTTTTCCCTTTTTCAGCCTTGTTGATCATCTTTTCCCTTTTTCAGCCTTGTTGATCATCTTTTCCCTTTTTCAGCTTTGTTGATCATCTTTTCTCTTTTCAACCTTGTTGATCATCTTTTCCCTTTTTCAGCCTTGTTGATCATCTTTCCCTTTTCAGCCTTGTTGATCATCTTTTCTCTTTTTCAACCTTGTTGATCATCTTTTATCTTTTTCAGCCTTGTTGATCATCTTTTCCTTTTTCAGCTTTGTTGATCATCTTTTCTCTTTTTCAGCTTTGTTGATCATCTTTTCCCTTTTTCAGCTTTGTTGATCATCTTTTATCTTTTTCAGCCTTGTTGATCATCTTTTCCCTTTTTCAGCCTTGTTGATCATCTTTTCCCTTTTTCAGCTTTGTTGATCATCTTTTCTCTTTTTCAACCTTGTTGATCATCTTTTTCCTTTTTCAGCTTTGTTGATCATCTTTTCCCTTTTTCAGCCTTGTTGATCATCTTTTTTCTTTTTCAGCCTTGTTGATCATCTTTTCCATTTTTCAGCCTTGTTGATCATCTTTTCCTTTTTCAGCCTTGATGATCATCTTTTCTCTTTTCAGCCTTGTTGATCATCTTTTCTCTTTTTCAGCCTTGTTGATCATCTTTTCCTTTTTCAGCCTTGTTGATCATCTTTTCCCTTTTTCAGCCTTGTTGATCATCTTTTCCCTTTTTAAGCCTTGTTGATCATCCTTTCCCTTTTTCAGGTTTGTTGATCATCTTTTCCCTTTTTCAGCCTTGTTGATCATCTTTTCCTTTTTCAGCTTTGTTAATCATCTTTTCCTTTTTCAGCCTTGTTGATCATCTTTTCTCTTTTTCAGCCTTGTTGATCATCTTTTACCTTTTTCAGCCTTGTTGATCATCTTTTTTCTTTTTCAGTCTTGTTGATCATCTTTTTTCTTTTTCAGCTTTGTTGATCATCTTTTCCCTTTTTCAGCCTTGTTGATCATCTTTTCCCTTTTTCAGCTTTGTTGATCATCTTTTCCCTTTTTCAGCTTTGTTGATCATCTTTTCTCTTTTTCAGCCTTGTTGATCATCTTTTCTCTTTTCAACCTTGTTGATCATCTTTTCCTTTTTCAGCTTTGTTGATCATCTTTTCTCTTTTTCAGCCTTGTTGATCATCTTTTCCTTTTTCAGCCTTGTTGATCATCTTTTCCTTTTTCAGCTTTGTTGATCATCTTTTCCCTTTTTCAGCCTTGTTGATCATCTTTTCTCTTTTCAACCTTGTTGATCATCTTTTCCCTTTTTCAGCCTTGTTGATCATCTTTTCCCTTTTTCAGCTTTGTTGATCATCTTTTCCTTTTTCAGCCTTGTTGATCATCTTCTCTTTTTCAGCCTTGTTAATCATCTTTTCCATTTTCAGCCTTGTTGATCATCTTTTCCCTTTTTCAGCCTTGTTTCTCATCTTTTCTCTTTTTCAGCTTTGTTGATCATCTTTTCCCTTTTTCAGCCTTGTTGATCATCTTTTCTCTTTTTCAGCCTTGTTGATCATCTTTTCCCTTTTTCAGCCTTGTTGATCATCTTTTCTCTTTCTCAGCTTTGTTGATCATCTTTTCTCTTTTTCAGCTTTGTTGATCATCTTTTCTCTTTTTCAGCCTTGTTGATCATCTTTTCCCTTTTTCAGCTTTGTTGATCATCTTTTCTCTTTTTCAGCCTTGTTGATCATCTTTTCACTTTTTCAGCCTTGTTGATCATCTTTTCCCTTTTTCAGCCTTGTTGATCATCTTTTCCCTTTTTCAGCCTTGTTGATCATCTTTTCCCTTTTTCAACCTTGTTGATCATCTTTTCTCTTTTTCAGCCTTGTTGTTCATCTTTTCTCTTTTTCAACCTTGTTGATCATCTTTTCTCTTTTTCAGCCTTGTTAATCATCTTTTCTCTTTTCAACCTTGTTGATCATCTTTTCTCTTTTTCAGAGAATCTTTTCTCTTTTTCAACCTTGTTGATCATCTTTTCCCTTTTTCAGCCTTGTTGATCATCTTTTCTCTTTTTCAGCCTTGTTGATCATCTTTTCCCTTTTTCAGCCTTGTTGATCATCTTTTATCTTTTTCAACCTTGTTGATCATCTTTTCTCTTTTTCAGCTTTGTTGATCATCTTTTCTCTTTTTCAGCCTTGTTGATCATCTTTTCCCTTTTTCAGCCTTGTTGATCATATTTTCCTTTTTCAGCCTTGTTGATCATCTTTTCCCTTTTTCAGCCTTGTTGATCATCTTTTATCTTTTTTCAGCCTTGTTGATCATCTTTTCCTTTTTCAGCCTTGTTGATCATCTTTTCTCTTTTTCAGCCTTGTTGATCATCTTTTCCCTTTTTCAGCCTTGTTGATCATCTTTTCCCTTTTTCAGCCCTTTTTCAGCCTTGTTGATCATCTTTTCTCTTTTTCAGCCTTGTTGATCATCTTTTCCCTTTTTCAGCCTTGTTGATCATCTTTTCTCTTTTCAACCTTGTTAATCATCTTTTCCTTTTTCAGCCTTGTTGATCATCTTTTCTCTTTTTCAGCCTTGTTGATCATCTTTGTCCTTTTTCAGCCTTGTTGATCATCTTTTCCCTTTTTCAGCTTTGTTGATCATCTTTTCTCTTTTTCAGCCTTGTTGATCATCTTTTCTCTTTTTCAGCCTTGTTGATCATCTTTTCCCTTTTCAGCCTTGTTGATCATCTTTTCCCTTTTTCAGCCTTGTTGATCATCTTTTCCCTTTTTCAGCTTTGTTGATCATCTTTTCTTTTTCAGCTTTGTTGATCATCTTTTCTCTTTTTCAGCCTTGTTGATCGTCTTTTCTCTTTTTCAGCTTTGTTGATCATCTTTTCTCTTTTTCAGCCTTGTTGATCATCTTTCCCTTTTTCAGCTTTGTTGATCATCTTTTCTCTTTTTCAGCCTTGTTGATCATCTTTTCACTTTTTCAGCCTCGTTGTTCATATTTTCCCTTTTTCAGCCTTGTTGATCATCTTTTCTCTTTTTCAGCCTTGTTGATCATCTTTTCCCTTTTTCAGCCTTGTTGATAATCTTTTCCCTTTTTCAGCCTTGTTGATCATCTTTTCTCTTTTTCAGCCTTGTTGATCATCTTTTACCTTTTTCAGCCTTGTTGATCATCTTTTTCTTTTTCAGTCTTGTTGATCATCTTTTCCCTTTTTCAGCCTTGTTGATCATCTTTTCTCTTTTTCAGCTTTGTTGATCATCTTTTCCCTTTTTCAGCCTTGTTGATCATCTTTTCCCTTTTTCAGCTTTGTTGATCATCTTTTATCTTTTTCAACCTTGTTGATCATCTTTTTCTTTTTTCAGCTTTGTTGATCATCTTTTCCCTTTTTCAGCCTTGTTTATCATCTTTTCCATTTTTCAACCTTGTTGATCATCTTTTATCTTTTTCAGCCTTGTTGATCATCTTTTATCTTTTTCAGCCTTGTTGATCATCTTTTCTCTTTTTCAGCCTTGTTGATCATCTTTTCCCTTTTTCAGCCTTGTTGATCATCTTTTCCTTTTTCCGCCTTGTTGATCATCTTTTCCCTTTTTTAAGCCTTGTTGATCATCCTTTCCTTTTTCAGCTTTGTTGATCATCTTTTCCTTTTTTCAGCCTTGTTGATCATCTTTTCCTTTTTCAGCTTTGTTAATCATCTTTTCCTTTTTCAGCCTTGTTGATCATCTTTTCTCTTTTTCAGCCTTGTTGATCATCTTTTACCTTTTTCAGCCTTGTTGATCATCTTTTTTCTTTTTTCAGTCTTGTTGATCATCTTTTTTCTTTTTCAGCTTTGTTGATCATCTTTTCCCTTTTTCAGCCTTGTTGGTCATCTTTTCCCTTTTTCAGCTTTGTTGATCATCTTTTCCCTTTTCTGCCTTGTTGATCATCTTTTCCCTTTTTCAGCCTTGTTGATCATCTTTTCCTTTTTCAGCCTTGTTGATCATCTTTACCCTTTTTCAGCTTTGTTAATCATCTTTTCCCTTTTTCAGCCTTGTTGATCATCTTTTCTCTTTTTCAGCCTTGTTGATCATCTTTTCTCTTTTCAACCTTGTTGATCATCTTTTCCCTTTTTCAGCTTTGTTGATCATCTTTTCTCTTTTTCAGCCTTGTTGATCATCTTTTCCCTTTTTCAGCTTTGTTGATCATCTTTTCCTTTTTCAGCCTTGTTGATCATCTTTTCTCTTTTCAACCTTGTTGATCATCTTTTCCTTTTTCAGCCTTGTTGATCATCTTTTCCCTTTTTCAGCTTTGTTGATCATCTTTTCCCTTTTTCAGCCTTGTTGATCATCTTCTCTTTTTCAGCCTTGTTAATCATCTTTTCCCTTTTTCAGCCTTGTTGATCATCGTTTCTCTTTTTCAGCCTTGTTGATCATCTTTTCTCTTTTTCAGCTTTGTTGATCATCTTTTCCTTTTTTCAGCTTTGTTGATCATCTTTTCCCTTTTTCAGCCTTGTTGATCATCTTCTCTTTTTCAGCCTTGTTAATCATCTTTTCCCTTTTTCAGCCTTGTTGATCATCGTTTCTCTTTTTCAGCCTTGTTGATCATCTTTTCTCTTTTTCAGCTTTGTTGATCATCTTTTCTCTTTTTCAGCCTTGTTGATCATCTTTTCCCTTTTTCAGCCTTGTTGATCATCTTTTCCTTTTTAAGCCTTGTTGATCATCTTTTCTCTTTTTTCAGCCTTGTTGATCATCTTTTCCTTTTTCAGCCTTGTTGATCATCTTTTCTCTTTTCAACCTTGTTAATCATCTTTTCCTTTTTCAGCCTTGTTGATCATCTTTTCTCTTTTTCAGCCTTGTTGATCATCTTTTCTCTTTTTCAGCCTTGTTGATCATCTTTTCCCTTTTTCAGCCTTGTTGATCATCTTTTCCCTTTTTCAGCTTTGTTGATCATCTTTTCTCTTTTTCAGCCTTGTAGATCATCTTTTCTCTTTTTCAGCCTTGTTGATCATCTTTTCCCTTTTTCAGCCTTGTTGATCATCTTTTCCCTTTTTCAGCCTTGTTGATCATCTTTTCCCTTTTTCAGCTTTGTTGATCATCTTTTCTCTTTTTCAGCCTTGTTGATCATCTTTTCTCTTTTTCAGCCTTGTTGATCGTCTTTTCTCTTTTTCAGCTTTGTTGATCATCTTTTCTCTTTTTCAGCCTTGTTGATCATCTTTTCCCTTTTTCAGCTTTGTTGATCATCTTTTCTCTTTTTCAGCCTTGTTGATCATCTTTTCACTTTTTCAGCCTCGTTGTTCATATTTTCCCTTTTTTCAGCCTTGTTGATCATCTTTTCTCTTTTTCAGCCTTGTTGATCATCTTTTCCCTTTTTCAGCCTTGTTCCTCCTCTTTTTCCTTTTTCAGCCTTGTTGATCATCTTTTCTCTTTTTCAGCCTTGTTGATCATCTTTTACCTTTTTCAGCCTTGTTGATCATCTTTTCTCTTTTTCAGCCTTGTTGATCATCTTTTCCCTTTTTCAGCCTTGTTGATCATCTTTTCCCTTTTTCAGCTTTGTTGATCATCTTTTCCTTTTTCAGCCTTGTTGATCATCTTTTCTCTTTTCAACCTTGTTGATCATCTTTTCCCTTTTTCAGCCTTGTTGATCATCTTTTCCTTTTTCAGCTTTGTTGATCATCTTTTCCTTTTTCAGCCTTGTTGATCATCTTCTCTTTTTCAGCCTTGTTAATCATCTTTTCTTTTCAGCCTTGTTGATCATCGTTTCTCTTTTTCAGCCTTGTTGATCATCTTTTCTCTTTTTCAGCTTTGTTGATCATCTTTTCCCTTTTTCAGCTTTGTTGATCATCTTTTCCCTTTTTCAGCCTTGTTGATCATCTTCTCTTTTCAGCCTTGTTAATCATCTTTTCCCTTTTTCAGCCTTGTTGATCATCGTTTCTCTTTTTCAGCCTTGTTGATCATCTTTTCTCTTTTTCAGCTTTGTTGATCATCTTTTCTCTTTTTCAGCCTTGTTGATCATCTTTTCCCTTTTTCAGCCTTGTTGATCATCTTTTCCCTTTTTAAGCCTTGTTGATCATCTTTTCTCTTTTTCAGCCTTGTTGATCATCTTTTCCCTTTTTCAGCCTTGTTGATCATCTTTTCTCTTTTCAACCTTGTTAATCATCTTTTCCTTTTTCAGCCTTGTTGATCATCTTTTCTCTTTTTCAGCCTTGTTGATCATCTTTCTCTTTTTCAGCCTTGTTGATCATCTTTTCCTTTTTCAGCCTTGTTGATCATCTTTTCCCTTTTTCAGCTTTGTTGATCATCTTTTCTCTTTTTCAGCCTTGTTGATCATCTTTTCTCTTTTTCAGCCTTGTTGATCATCTTTTCCCTTTTTCAGCCTTGTTGATCATCTTTTCCCTTTTTCAGCCTTGTTGATCATCTTTTCCCTTTTTCAGCTTTGTTGATCATCTTTTCTCTTTTTCAGCCTTGTTGATCATCTTTTCTCTTTTTCAGCCTTGTTGATCGTCTTTTCTCTTTTTCAGCTTTGTTGATCATCTTTTCTCTTTTTCAGCCTTGTTGATCTTCTTTTCTCTTTTTCAGCTTTGTTGATCATCTTTTCTCTTTTTCAGCCTTGTTGATCATCTTTTCACTTTTTCAGCCTCGTTGTTCATATTTTCCCTTTTTCAGCCTTGTTGATCATCTTTTCTCTTTTTCAGCCTTGTTGATCATCTTTTCCCTTTTTCAGCCTTGTTGATAATCTTTTCCCTTTTTCAGCCTTGTTGATCATCTTTTCCCTTTTTCAGCCTTGTTGATCATCTTTTACCTTTTTCAGCCTTGTTGATCATCTTTTTCTTTTTCAGTCTTGTTGATCATCTTTTCCTTTTTCAGCCTTGTTGATCATCTTTTCTCTTTTTCAGCTTTGTTGATCATCTTTTCCTTTTTCAGCCTTGTTGATCATCTTTTCCTTTTTCAGCTTTGTTGATCATCTTTTCTCTTTTTCAACCTTGTTGATCATCTTTTCTTTTCCTTTTTCAGCTTTGTTGATCATCTTTTCCCTTTTTCAGCCTTGTTGATCATTTTTTTTCTTTTTCAGCCTTGTTGATCATCTTTTCCATTTTTTCAGCCTTGTTGATCATCTTTTCCTTTTTCAGCTTTGTTGATCATCTTTTCTCTTTTTCAACCTTGTTGATCATCTTTTCTCTTTTTCAGCCTTGTTGATCATCTTTTCTCTTTTTCAGCCTTGTTGATCATCTTTTCTCTTTTTCAGCCTTGTTGATCATCTTTTCCCTTTTTCAGCCTTGTTGATCATCTTTTCCCTTTTTCAGCCTTGTTGATCATCTTTTCCCTTTTTTAAGCCTTGTTGATCATCCTTTCCCTTTTTTTTCAGCTTTGTTGATCATCTTTTCCTTTTTCAGCCTTGTTGATCATCTTTTCCCTTTTTCAGCTTTGTTAATCATCTTTTCCTTTTTCAGCCTTGTTGATCATCTTTTCTCTTTTTCAGCCTTGTTGATCATCTTTTACCTTTTTCAGCCTTGTTGATCATCTTTTTCTTTTTCAGTCTTGTTGATCATCTTTTCTCTTTTTCAGCTTTGTTGATCATCTTTTCCCTTTTTCAGCCTTGTTGATCATCTTTTCCCTTTTTCAGCTTTGTTGATCATCTTTTCCCTTTTTCTTCCTTTTTGATCATCTTTTTACTTTTTCAGCCTTGTTGATCATCTTTTCCTTTTTCAGCCTTGTTGATCATCTTTTCCCTTTTTCAGCCTTGTTGATCATATTTTCTCTTTTTCAGCCTTGTTGATCATCTTTTCTCTTTTCAACCTTGTTGATCATCTTTTCCCTTTTTCAGCTTTGTTGATCATCTTTTCTCTTTTTCAGCCTTGTTGATCATCTTTTCCCTTTTTCAGCCTTGTTGATCATCTTTTCCTTTTTCAGCTTTGTTGATCATCTTTTCCTTTTTCAGCCTTGTTGATCATCTTTTCTCTTTTCAACCTTGTTGATCATCTTTTCCTTTTTCAGCCTTGTTGATCATCTTTTCCCTTTTTCAGCTTTGTTGATCATCTTTTCCCTTTTTCAGCCTTGTTGATCATCTTCTCTTTTCAGCCTTGTTAATCATCTTTTCCCTTTTTCAGCCTTGTTGATCATCGTTTCTCTTTTTCAGCCTTGTTGGTCATCTTTTCTCTTTTTCAGCTTTGTTGATCATCTTTTCTCTTTTTCAGATCATCTTTTCCCTTTTTGTTTGTTGATCATCTTTTCTCTTTTTTAGCCTTGTTGATCATCTTTTCCCTTTTTCAGCCTTGTTGATCATCTTTTCTCTTTTTCAGCTTTGTTGATCATCTTTTCTCTTTTCAGCTTTGTTGATCATCTTTTCTCTTTTTCAGCCTTGTTGATCATCTTTTCCCTTTTCAGCTTTGTTGATCATCTTTTCTCTTTTTCAGCCTTGTTGATCATCTTTTCACTTTTTCAGCCTTGTTGATCATCTTTTCCCTTTTTCAGCCTTGTTGATCATATTTTCCCTTTTTCAGCCTTGTTGATCATCTTTTCCCTTTTTCAGCCTTGTTGATCATCTTTTCTCTTTTCAGCCTTGTTGATCATCTTTTCTCTGTTTCAACCTTGTTGATCATCTTTTCCTTTTTCAGCCTTGTTGATCATCTTTTCTCTTTTTCAGCCTTGTTGATCATCTTTTCCTTTTTCAGCCTTGTTGATCATCTTTTCTCTTTTCAACCTTGTTAATCATCTTTTCCCTTTTTCAGCCTTGTTGATCATCTTTTCTCTTTTTCAGCCTTGTTGATCATCTTTTCTCTTTTTCAGCCTTGTTGATCATCTTTTCCTTTTTTCAGCCTTGTTGATCATCTTTTCCCTTTTTGAGCTTTTTTGATCATCTTTTCTCTTTTTTCAGCCTTGTTGATCATCTTTTCTCTTTTTCAGCCTTGTTGATCATCTTTTCCTTTTTCAGCCTTGTTGATCATCTTTTCCTTTTTCAGCCTTGTTGATCATCTTTTCCCTTTTTCAGCTTTGTTGATCATCTTTTCTCTTTTTCAGCCTTGTTGATCATCTTTTCTCTTTTTCAGCCTTGTTGATCATCTTTTCTCTTTTTCAGCTTTGTTGATCATCTTTTCTCTTTTTCAGCCTTGTTGATCATCTTTTCTCTTTTTCAGCCTTGTTGATCATCTTTTCCCTTTTTCAGCCTTGTTGATAATCTTTTCCCTGATAATCTTTTCCCTTTTTCAGCCTTGTTGATCATCTTTTCTCTCTTTTTCAGCCTTGTTGATCATCTTTTACCTTTTTCAGCCTTGTTGATCATCTTTTTCTTTTTCAGTCTTGTTGATCATCTTTTTTTTTTTCAGCTTTGTTGATCATCTTTTCTCTTTTTCAGCCTTGTTGATCATCTTTTCTCTTTTTCAGCCTTGTTGATCATCTTTTCTCTGTTTCAACCTTGTTGATCATCTTTTCCCTTTTTCAGCCTTGTTGATCATCTTTTCTCTTTTTCAGCCTTGTTGATCATCTTTTCCTTTTTCAGCCTTGTTGATCATCTTTTCTCTTTTTCAGCCTTGTTGATCATCTTTTACCTTTTTCAGCCTTGTTGATCATCTTTTTTCTTTTTCAGTCTTGTTGATCATCTTTTTTCTTTTCTGCCTCGTTGTTCTTCTTTTTTGTTGATCATCTTTCCCTTTTTCAGCTTTGTTGATCATCTTTTCCCTTTTTCAGCTTTGTTGATCATCTTTTCTCTTTTTCAGCCTTGTTGATCATCTTTTCTCTTTTCAACCTTGTTGATCATCTTTTCTCTTTTTCAGCTTTGTTGATCATCTTTTCTCTTTTTCAGCCTTGTTGATCATCTTTTCCCTTTTTCCTTGTTGATCATCTTTTCTCTTTTTCAGCCTTGTTGATCATCTTTTCACTTTTTTCACCCTTGTTTCTCTTCTTTTCCTTTTTTCAGCCTTGTTGATCATCTTTTCCCTTTTTCAGCCTTGTTGATCATCTTTTCCCTTTTTCAGCTTTGTTGATCATCTTTTCTCTTTTTCAGCCTTGTTGATCATCTTTTCACTTTTTCAGCCTCGTTGTTCATATTTTCCCTTTTTAATCATCTTTTCCCTTTTTCAGCCTTGTTGATCATATTTTCCCTTTTTCAGCCTTGTTGATCATTTTTTGTCTTTTTCAGCCTTGTTGATCATCTTTTCTGTTTTTCAGCCTTGTTGATCATCTTTTCTCTTTTTCAGCCTTGTTGATCATCTTTTCTCTTTTTCAACCTTGTTGATCATCTTTTTCCTTTTTCAGCCTTGTTGATCATCTTTTCTCTTTTTCAGCTTTGTTGATCATCTTTTCCCTTTTCAGCCTTGTTGATCATCTTTTCTCTTTTTCAGCCTTGTTGATCATCTTTTCCTTTTTCAGCCTTGTTGATCATCTTTTCCCTTTTTCAGCCTTGTTGATCATCTTTTCCTTTTTCAGCTTTGTTGATCATCTTTTCTCTTTTTCAGCCTTGTTGATCATCTTTTCTCTTTTTCAGCCTTGTTGATCGTCTTTTCTCTTTTTCAGCTTTGTTGATCATCTTTTCTCTTTTTCAGCCTTGTTGATCATCTTTTCCCTTTTTCAGCTTTGTTGATCATCTTTTCTCTTTTTCAGCCTTGTTGATCATCTTTTCACTTTTTCAGCCTCGTTGTTCATATTTTCCTTTTTCAGCCTTGTTGATCATCTTTTCTCTTTTTCAGCCTTGTTGATCATCTTTTCCTTTTTCAGCCTTGTTGATAATCTTTTCCCTTTTTCAGCCTTGTTGATCATCTTTTCTCTTTTTCAGCCTTGTTGATCATCTTTTACCTTTTTCAGCCTTGTTGATCATCTTTTTTCTTTTTCAGTCTTGTTGATCATCTTTTCCTTTTTCAGCCTTGTTGATCATCTTTTCTCTTTTTCAGCTTTGTTGATCATCTTTTCCTTTTTCAGCCTTGTTTATCATCTTTTCCCTTTTTCAGCTTTGTTGATCATCTTTTATCTTTTTCAACCTTGTTGATCATCTTTTTCCTTTTTCAGCTTTGTTGATCATCTTTTCCCTTTTTCAGCCTTGTTGATCATTTTTTTCTTTTTCAGCCTTGTTGATCATCTTTTCCATTTTTCAGCCTTGTTGATCATCTTTTCCCTTTTTCAGCCTTGTTAATCATCTTTTCCATTTTTCAACCTTGTTGATCATCTTTTCTCTTTTTCAGCCTTGTTGATCATCTTTTCTCTTTTTCAGCCTTGTTGATCATCTTTTCTCTTTTTCAGCCTTGTTGATCATCTTTTCCCTTTTTCAGCCTTGTTGATCATCTTTTCCTTTTTCCTTGTTGATCATCTTTTTCCTTTTTAAGCCTTGTTGATCATCCTTTCCCTTTTTCAGCTTTGTTGATCATCTTTTCCCTTTTTCAGCCTTGTTGATCATCTTTTCCCTTTTTTCAGCTTTTTGATCATCTTTTCCCTTTCTGCCTTGTTGATCATCTTTTCTCTTTTTCAGCCTTGTTGATCATCTTTTACCTTTTTCAGCCTTGTTGATCATCTTTTTTTCTTTTTCAGTCTTGTTGATCATCTTTTCTCTTTTTCAGCTTTGTTGATCATCTTTTCCCTTTTTCAGCCTTGTTGATCATCTTTTCCCTTTTTCAGCTTTGTTGATCTTCTTTTCCTTTTTCAGCCTTGTTGATCATCTTTTCCCTTTTCAGCCTTGTTGATCATCTTTTCCCTTTTTCAGCCTTGTTGATCATCTTTTCCCTTTTTCAGCCTTGTTGATCATATTTTCTCTTTTTCAGCCTTGTTGATCATCTTTTCTCTTTTCAACCTTTTTCAGCCTTGTTGTTTATGTTTTCTCTTTTCAGCCTTGTTGATCATCTTTCCCCTTTTTCAGCCTTGTTGATCATCTTTTCCCTTTTTCAGCTTTGTTGATCATCTTTTCCCTTTTTCAGCCTTGTTGATCATCTTTTCTCTTTTCAACCTTGTTGATCATCTTTTCCTTTTTCAGCCTTGTTGATTCTTTTTCCTTTTTCAGCTTTGTTGATCATCTTTTCCCTTTTTCAGCCTTGTTGATCATCTTTTCTCTTTTTCAGCCTTGTTAATCATCTTTTCCTTTTTCAGCCTTGTTGATCATCGTTTCTCTTTTTCAGCCTTGTTGGTCATCTTTTCTCTTTTTCAGCTTTGTTGATCATCTTTTCTCTTTTTCAGCCTTGTTGATCATCTTTTCCCTTTTTCAGGTTTGTTGATCATCTTTTCTCTTTTTAGCCTTGTTGATCATCTTTTCTCTTTTTCAGCCTTGTTGATCATCTTTTCTCTTTTTCAGCTTTGTTGATCATCTTTTCTCTTTTTCAGCTTTGTTGATCATCTTTTCTCTTTTTCAGCCTTGTTGATCATCTTTTCCCTTTTTCAGCTTTGTTGATCATCTTTTCTCTTTTTCAGCCTTGTTGATCATCTTTTCACTTTTTCAGCCTTGTTGATCATCTTTTCCCTTTTTCAGCCTTGTTGATCATATTTTCCTTTTTCAGCCTTGTTGATCATCTTTTCCCTTTTTCAGCCTTGTTGATCATCTTTTCACCCTTTTCGCTCATCTTTTCCCTTTTTCCGCCTTGTTGATCATCTTTTCTCTGTTTCAACCTTGTTGATCATCTTTTCCCTTTTTCAGCCTTGTTGATCATCTTTTTCTCTTTTTCAGCCTTGTTGATCATCTTTTCCTTTTTCAGCCTTGTTGATCATCTTTTCTCTTTTCAACCTTGTTAATCATCTTTCCCTTTTTCAGCCTTGTTGATCATCTTTTCTCTTTTTCAGCCTTGTTGATCATCTTTTCTCTTTTTTCAGCCTTGTTGATTATCTTTTCCCTTTTTCAGCCTTGTTGATCATCTTTTCCTTTTTCAGCTTTGTTGATCATATTTGCTCTTTTTCTGCCTTGTTGATCATCTTTTCTCTTTTTCAGCCTTGTTGATCATCTTTTCCCTTTTTCAGCCTTGTTGATCATCTTTTCCCTTTTTCAGCTTTGTTGATCATCTTTTCTCTTTTTCAGCCTTGTTGATCATCTTTTCTCTTTTTCAGCCTTGTTGATCATCTTTTCTCTTTTTCAGCTTTGTTGATCATCTTTTCTCTTTTTCAGCCTTGTTGATCATCTTTTCTCTTTTTCAGCCTTGTTGATCATCTTTTCCTTTTTCAGCCTTGTTGATAATCTTTTCCCTTTTTCAGCCTTGTTGATCATCTTTTCTCTTTTTCAGCCTTGTTGATCATCTTTTACCTTTTTCAGCCTTGTTGATCATCTTTTTTCTTTTTCAGTCTTGTTGATCATCTTTTTCTTTTTCAGCTTTGTTGATCATCTTTTCTCTTTTTCAGCCTTGTTGATCATCTTTTCTCTTTTTCAGCCTTGTTGATCATCTTTTCTCTGTTTCAACCTTGTTGATCATCTTTTCCTTTTTCAGCCTTGTTGATCATCTTTTCTCTTTTTCAGCCTTGTTGATCATCTTTTCCCTTTTTCAGCCTTGTTGATCATCTTTTCTTTTTCAGCCTTGTTGATCATCTTTTACCTTTTTCAGCCTTGTTGATCATCTTTTTTCTTTTTCAGTCTTGTTGATCATCTTTTTTCTTTTTCAGCTTTGTTGATCATCTTTTCCCTTTTTCAGCCTTGTTGATCATCTTTTCCCTTTTTCAGCTTTGTTGATCATCTTTTTTTTCAGCTTTGTTGATCATCTTTTCCCTTTTTCAGCCTTGTTGATCATCTTTTCTCTTTTCAACCTTGTTGATCATCTTTTCTCTTTTTCAGCTTTGTTGATCATCTTTTCTCTTTTTCAGCCTTGTTGATCATCTTTTCCCTTTTTCAGCTTTGTTGATCATCTTTTCTCTTTTTCAGCCTTGTTGATCATCTTTTCACTTTTTCAGCCTCGTTGTTCATATTTTCCCTTTTTCAGCCTTGTTGATCATCTTTTCCCTTTTTCAGCCTTGTTGATCATCTTTTCCCTTTTTCAGCTTTGTTGATCATCTTTTCTCTTTTTCAGCCTTGTTGATCATCTTTTCCCTTTTTCAGCCTCGTTGTTCATATTTTCCCTTTTTCAGCCTTGTTGATCATCTTTTCCCTTTTTCAGCCTTGTTGATCATATTTTCCCTTTTTCAGCCTTGTTGATCATCTTTTTCTTTTTTCAGCCTTGTTGATCATCTTTTCTGTTTTTCAGCCTTGTTGATCATCTTTTCTCTTTTTCAGCCTTGTTGATCATCTTTTCTCTTTTTCAACCTTGTTGATCATCTTTTCCTTTTTCAGCCTTGTTGATCATCTTTTCTCTTTTTCAGCTTTGTTGATCATCTTTTCCCTTTTTCAGCTTTGTTGATCATCTTTTCTCTTTTTCAGCCTTGTTGATCATCTTTTCTCTTTTTCAGCTTTGTTGATCATCTTTTCCCTTTTTCAGCTTTGTTGATCATCTTTTCTCTTTTTCAGCCTTGTTGATCATCTTTCTCTTTTTCAGCTTTGTTGATCATCTTTTCTCTTTTTCAGGCTTGTTAATCATCTTTTCCCTTTTTCAGCCTTGTTGATCATCTTTTCCCTTTTTCAGCTTTGTTGATCATATTTTCTCTTTTTCAGCCTTGTTGATCATCTTTTCTCTTTTTCAGCTTTGTTGATCATCTTTTCCTTTTTCAACCTTGTTGATCATCTTTTCCCTTTTTCAGCCTTGTTGATCATCTTTTCCCTTTTTCAGCCATGTTGATCATCTTTTTCCTCTTTTTCAGCCTTGTTGATCATCTTTTCCCCTTTTCAGCCTTGTTGATCATCTTTTCCTTTTTCAGCCTTGTTGATCATCTTTTCTCTTTTTCAGCCTTGTTGATCATCTTTTCTCTTTTTCAGCCTTGTAGATCATCTTTTCCCTTTTTCAGCCTTGTTGATCATCTTTTCCCTTTTTCAGCCTTGTTGATCATCTTTTCCCTTTTTCAGCCTTGTTGATCATCTTTTCTCTTTTCAGCCTTGTTGATCATCTTTTCCCTTTTTCAGCTTTGTTGATCATCTTTTCCCTTTTTCAGCTTTGTTAATCATCTTTTCTCTTTTTCAACTTTGTTGATCATCTTTTCCCTTTTTCAGCTTTGTTGATCATCTTTTCTCTTTTTCAGCTTTGTTAATCATCTTTTCCCTTTTTCAACCTTGTTGATCATCTTTTCCCTTTTTCAGCCTTGTTGATCATCTTTTCTCTTTTTCAGCCTTGTTGATCATCTTTTCCCTTTTTCAGCCTTGTTGATTATCTTTTTTCTTTTTCAGCCTTGTTGATCATCTTTTCCCTTTTTCAGCTTTGTTGATCAAAACAAAAAGAAAACAAAAGCAAAACAAAACAAAAAACAATGATGATTCATTCAGTACGCAAAAAATTACTTTTTGTCTCATATAAACCTGGCATGATTGCTATCTTCGGTATACAGTCATATCATTAAAAAATCATTAAACATGAAGAAAAAAAATGAGAGGTATGAATCAAGGCCCTAAATGCTATCTACAGAAGATAGCAAGGAAAGCAAAAAAACATTCAAAATAATAATGTTCCAAAATAACTGCCTAACACGTGTTCTAGATGATGATGATTCAGAAGGCAAAATCCCGGTAAAACGGCACTAATTTTGCGCGCGCCTAGAAAAAAAAATCGGCATTAGGCCGAATGCAAAGCTATAAAGAAATGTTAAAATGAAAAAGTTGACCAAAATTTAAAACGGCACTTATATAGGCCTAGTAGAGATTATTGGGAACATGAAGGAAAGAAAATAATAAACAAAACAATGATCTTATAGTGCCAAATAACGACAAAATCATATAAAAAAACCTTTGCTTCTCTTTAAAGTAACTTTCCATGTTATTTGCTAGTGCATTGTCCTAACGAGCACCGTCAGAAAGTCAACGTGCACAAACTGGATTTTTTTTAAACAGTTCACCATAAAATAAAAATGACGGCCTACTGACGACAACATCGGCTAGGCCCATATGAAAAACTAGTACAAGGAACTTATACGATGTCCTCATTCACAAACTGATACTATCTGTCCAAATTTGGAGCCAAACAAGTTTACGTGGTGAACTAATGAAAAACACCATTGGTAAAAACAAAACAGAAAGCGTCAATATCCTTACTATAGGGGCCTACATGCTATATAGTGTGTTATTGATACCAAACTATTTTGAAGCAAATCAGCTATTTTTTAGGGCAGGGCTATATTGTCTGGGTATATGTACAGGGTGGTCTAAAAACAACTTTACCCAATTAAAGAGGTTTATACTTTATTACATCAAAATGGGAAAGTCCGCGATCCGTTTCAAAAGAATATCTTCTTAAGAGTGTTTGGTGAAAAAATTATGCAAAATGTATTAAAACACAAACGTGACACTTAGTATACACGCACATTTATTCAGTAATTCAATCAAATAAATGATAAACAATTTAATTTTAAATGTCAAGCTACGATATTTCGTCATGTTATGCAGCTTTCATGCGCAAAGCAACTGTAACCTCAGACCTCATTTTTGTCATTGCGAAATATTATGGTACCGGTACAAGAAAGTTTGAAGTTATTGCACTAGATGAACACAAATATGCAAATAGCTCCTTTGTCACGAATTTCAAACATAACTCTCTAATGTAGTTGTATCTGAACTACAGGGGTTTAGATATGCAAATAAAAACAAAAAATTATTGCACTGAAAGAAATATAGGGGCGAATTAATACTAAAACACTCCATCTCCCTTTTAAAGGGATCTTTATTGCAAAGTAAGTACATGTACTATAATTGTACGTGTGCATTGCACATGGTTGTGTATAATCACGGAATAGGCCTGGAAGCGGCGCTAGAAATTAGCATGAAGCCGCATTCATATGTAAATAGCGTATTGTTATTTAAATTTGCGCCCAGACGTATTGAGGGCGACAGGCATGTTATCCAGACAGAGAATGTCTTGATGCGCCAGGCATGTCAAAATTGCTGAGTGAATGTGTATAAATCCCTTTCTGTATAGGTAATAAGCTAGTTTATTTCGTGTTCCAGTTTGTTATAACAAAAAAATAAGTATTATTTTAAATACAGTAAGTGTATAAACTTTGAAATTGACGTGAATTTGAAGTGCAGAGCTCCAAATCTAGCTAAATCGTGTAGTGTGAAATTATGCTGTGTGACCCCCTCTGCGTGGTAGAATTATATTCATAAAACATTAAATTTAACATGTAATATGGGCAGCCAACCACGATTTATCAGCATTTAAAAGATATATTAATTAACAAAGATAAATAATCAATAATACAAATGACAATTTAACTAGCAAACAAGTCTGAAATCTTAAAATGTTGCCACGTGATTTCCCGAACACATGATATGTCACCATGTGACCATTATTCAGATTTACCGAAGTATTTGGAGTATGGTGCACGGCTTGCAGACAACTGTGTATTTCTTTACCTCCGTATAAAATCAATAATTCATGCTGGGAGCCAAGTAACATTCTGTCTGCCTAGTGCAGTTTGGATATTTTATTTTACTTGAGAGCATATAGAAATACATAAAGACGAATAAGGCGCCATGATGGAAAGCTATGGAAGGTCAGGTCGGGTATCAAAGGTTATTTGAACTTAAATACTACTTGTGTTTCACACCTTGCCTCTGTCACGTTTTTCCTTCATATTTCCTTCAAGTCCTAATGTTGACTTTGCTATTGCAAAATGTCATTTCATATCAAATTAGTAGACTTTCTTTGGAAAAAACATATCACTGGTGCCTGATGGGAATATCCGTCCGCCATTTCATTAAACTGGATCGTTTTCGCCAGGTTTGCGCCCAGATGTATCGGGGGCGCGCTATACTCTCATTGAACAGACAAAGTTCGCAAAACTAACAACGTTGTTATTTGCCAATATCAATTAACATGATCCAAGGGGTCGAACATGAATTATTCATAACGGATCGATAACTGGCCTCACTTTCTAGTTAGTAAACCAGCGGAATTTTTCATAGGTTTTGCGTTGCTAATAGAACAACCGTGAATTTAGTGTCACCCCCTTGGGTATAATGTACATTGTATATGCACGCATGTATGACCTTTCCGTGACCTGTCTGCTCTCCGAAGCTGAAGTTTTGAACGTTCAAGCAACTCAGAATCCTGATTCAACTGCATTTTAGCAAGATGGGACTAGAAGAATCATTGGTAAGTACAACAGTATGATCATGTGTAGTACTAGTAGTACCGTAGGCTAAATATACAGGTATGGCGGGACTGGTCACTGTATGTAGCGAGTCCGAAAAAAAAGTAAGCTTATAAATTTATCAATGTACATATATGTTAGTGCCGTACTATTATGCTGACTTTTGTATTCGGCGAGGAGGACGATTTCGACCTCCTGGTTTGTTTACAAACAGAGAGGTAGACAAAAAACCGTTCCGCTTGCCCAAACACTCAAGTATCAGAAGGATGATCCACAATAGCGTGATTCACGTAACATGAATAGGGATTAAAAAGCTGTCACGTAGAACCACGTGCTTCTATTGTCCAATTTGCCATCAAGATTTCATATGGAAACAGTTCAGACCCAGTACACGATCATGTCAGAAATTAATATTTTGTTCTGGGTCTGATTATTCGGACTACATATATGTGTACTACAATCTCATTGTACCGGTACTACTACTACATCCAAACTTATACGCTGGCGAAGTTACGTAATTAATCGGATTAATTACCATAGCAATAGGTGAAAACAATTTTGAACATATCGCGCTGCACTACAAGCAGGTTACACTCATCACCTGTGTATGTCTGCAATAATAGATTGAATACAATACTGGTCTTTTCAAAGATACTAATCTTACAGGTGCAAGTAATCAGCATGATATGGTTCAATGAAGAGGTACGCGCATGGCGTATCAGTGAAGCGCGGTATATTCAAAATTGTTTTCACCTATTGCTATGGTAATAATCCGATTATTACGTAACTTTCGCCAGCGTATGGACCTGCCAAGTATTTACGTGAGAGGATTAGACTCGCTGAGCCTCATGGACGCCGTTCCTATGTCCATCAGCCTCGTATTTCCCATTTTGTGTGTAAATTTGATTTACAGTTACACGCTATCTCTATGGTAGGTATGTGAGCATTCCTTACCTGAGCATGCATAATATTCAGCCTGTCTCAGCATAGGAAATCGCGCACCGGGCGCCATTTTGAAAATTCATTACCGGTAGTAAATTTTACGGCGATGTTTTTGAAAAAAAATTTGGGGGGAATTAGATCGAGTTAAAAGCAGTTCCAAAGCTTACAAGGTCAAGTCAAAAGGTTGAACTTGATCATAACCCGGAAGAGGACAGATGATTCGCACGTGGTCGTGGCAAATTTTGGCGACTTTCTAGTGGGTTTGAAAGTGCGATTTCGATCCAATTTTTTCGGAAATTACTCTCCAAATATCTAAATAACGGAGTTGAGCGGTAAGTTAAATGGAGTACTGCTGTGGTGAATAAAGGTAGTTTTTTGTACATAAAAATGTTTGGTTTGATGAGATTGGATGGATGCCTTGCGCAAAAAGTGAGTGAACTGGGGACTTTGTGTAGTACGAATTCGGCGACTTTTGCCAGTGTCAGTAGTGACTGAGTGAGTGAACATGTTTAACCCGGCATGGTTTGCGTATGGCCATGCGTTTTGAATTGGGCCAGTAAATAGGTGGAGATGTTACATGCGCGCGACATTTTAGGGTTCATCTTTTTAATTTTCTCAGTTAATATGCAGCCTATGTAGTTAAATTTGGTGTCAAATTAAAGCTTGTGATGAGACCAATACAGTAAACCTTTAAAAAGTTGTAAAAAGTTATTAACATTTGAATAATTTGCATCTAATTAGCATAATGTGCGGGGTGGAGGAGGATCAGGAGGAGGAGGATCAGGAGGAGCAAATTTAATAAAAGTGACCCCAGGGGTCATATGATGCAAGAGGTCCATTTCTTTTTCACATTTTACAATTCACTTTAAACTGCATACTATAACACCATACAATCATATTCCAGGTAATTTAATTTGCTTTGAGAAGCAATTTTGCATATTTTATTTTCCGTTCGGGTTATACATTGAAGTCAATGGGAAAATATGCCTTGAAAGAGGCTGGCGCAAAATCATTTTAATATTATTGAACCCTATGATGTTATATAAGTATTTAAAGCTCTGACTGAGAGGAATTCAAATATGGAACTTTTAAATATGTGGGGTGAAGCTAACATTTTTTTTTAATTTGTCAAATTTTACATTTTTTCCCTAAAATATTTGGTATGTTCAGTTTCATAACTCCTTAGTGTTACACCCTGTGTCAATTTAAAGTGCATTTTTGGATTCCTTGGTTCATTTACAGCCAGAAAATGTATACTTTTATATATGTTGGGTATAATATGTGAAAGATATTCATATCTAAACGAAAAAACATGCAATTTTCATCTCGCGAAAACATGTAACACATTACCGGCCCAACTCAAAACGCATGGCCGTATACTAATTGAATGGGCTCATGCTGTGGATGCTGGGATAGATTCTCATTCTGTGCCGACTTGAGTCAGGGGAAGAAGCAAATTTGGACCTTTCCTATTCCTATCCCATCATGCATAGCGCTAGCAGATTTTTGCTATGATAGATGCATGAATGACTGTGGGCACATCGGGCATGATGGCGGGGCGGACACATGCTGTTTTTGGCCATTTTCCTATTTGATTTTCTAAATGTTCAAATTGATTGATGGGGAACGTACTCTATGGCCACGTCATGGGGGAGTAACTTGAGCAGGAGTGACCCCATTCTGATGATCAAGTGAACTGGCCCTCGAGTTTCCGCAATGATCTTTGGAATAGGGAGCATGCGCCAGCCAGTGCTCCAAAGGGTGCCTGCTTAAAGACAAAACTTACACTGGGGGAAAGGACGGGGGGTTCATACTTGAGCAGGAGTGACCCCATTCTGATGATCAAGTGAACTGGCCCTCGAGTTTCCGCAATGATCTTGGAAGAGGGAGCATGCGCCAGCCAGTGCTCAAAGGGTGCCTGCTCAAAGACAAAACTTAAGCTGGGGGCAGGGGTTCATACTTGAGCAGGAGTGACCCCATTCTGATGATCAAGTGAACTGGCCCTCGAGTTTCGCAATGATCTTTGGAATAGGGAGCATCGCCAGCCAGTGCTCCAAAGGGTGCCTGCTCAAAGACAAAACTTAAGGTGGGGGAAGGGTGGGGGTTCATACTTGAGCAGGAGTGACCCCATTCTGATGATCAAGTGAACTGGCCCTCGAGTTTCTGCAATGATCTTGGAATAGGGAGCATGCGCCAGCCAGTGCTCTAAAGGGTGCCTGCTCAAAGACAAAACTTAAGGTGGGGGAAGGGTGGGGGGGGTTCATACTTGAGCAGGAGTGACCCCATTCTGATGATCAAGTGAACTGGCCCTCGAGTTTCTGCAATGATCTTCGGAATAGGGAGCATGCGCCAGCCAGTGCTCCAAAGGGTGCCTGCTCAAAAACATTTTCCTGGGGGAGGGGGTGAATGCATCAGCTACTGCTTATAATAATTAAACATTTTAAAGGGTGCCCCCTCAAACATATTACCCCCCCTTGTATCAGTGAAAAAGGTGTACTCGGGGTGGGTAGTATCAAAACCGTGAGTTTTTCAATGACAAAAAAAAAAAAAAAAAAGACACTTCAACACAAATTTCATCTTTTTGAATAAGTTTTTCTTTATTTTTGCATAATTTGCTGTTGGCCCTCACTG
Organism: Amphiura filiformis; assembly: GCF_039555335.1. Classification (NCBI taxonomy): domain Eukaryota; kingdom Metazoa; phylum Echinodermata; class Ophiuroidea; order Amphilepidida; family Amphiuridae; genus Amphiura; species Amphiura filiformis. The sequence goes on along the minus strand of NC_092640.1, from coordinate 42,900,462 downwards.
TGGTTTCCCAGGGACTGCCTTTTGAGGAGAGCGAGAGCAATCACTCTCTACTGCTCTCCTTAAATCGGATATAGGAGAGTGATTTTTAGCTTTCCTTAGTTGACCATTCTCTCATTACATTTTATTGTAAATGTTCTAAACAGCTCTTGAAAGCTCTAGAAAAGCTATTTAATGCTCTCCTGCAAATTCCAAAAGACAGTCCCTGGTTTCCATCCTCTGTCAAAGCTGGAATCTGCATCAGAAAACAGAAATAAAACAAAATGTTACTCATACATGTTCATTTGTATATTAGGGGGCTATCATTTTCTGCGGGGCTCCCAAATTTACAAAAAGTCAGCATCAATAAAATTGCGACCCCCCTATTTCGGCAACAAAATTTTATGACCCCCTCCCCCACCACCCACTGATACACCTTACATGTACCCCCGGGGGTGCCAGTTGAACCGTCAATGAAGTCATCACCGACCAAAATTTCAAGGCGGTAAAAGGGTATCTTTTAAGCATAGGCCACGTCCAGGGGACGCGAAAAAGGGTCTCAATTTTGGTGTTTTCTGGGAAAAAGGGTAGGCCTACCCTTTTACAATAGATATGTCGGCGTTTTGGGTTCATGAAAAATCAAAGTCCAGCATTTGACGTCAGCCGCTGTTTTCGTTCCTGATTGCCCGCCTGATTGTATAAACAACTTCTTACTTCCGGGTCTGTAAGTGTAATATATTAGTCTTGTGCCCGGTCTTGTACCATGATTAAAACTCGGTGATGTTTGTGCATGCTGCCGAAGCGGGCTGCGTGAGAGACGGGCGTAGAGACTACTTAATTTTGTACAAGGTACAGATACTGTGTAATCGGAATGGATTACGACATACGTTTGACTGCTGAACCAGATATATGACAGGAACCATGCCTTTTGGAAATCGTGAAGTGACATTTGCCATCGAGGGCGAGGTGGCCTAGTGGTCTAAGGCGCTGGACCATTAGGGAGAGTTGAGCGAGGGGTCCGTGGTTCGAAACCCCATCCTGCCCGATCCTTGTTGCTCACTCTAAATAGTTCCAATAGGTTCGGAAATATCATAATCATAAGCTCTTTCAGTCTAGTAGAATATAATTGTGATATTTCTCCTCGTTCCCATCCACCGTGTAAAATGTGCAGGTGTACACGGTGGGTGCCCAGCGTCTCGTGGTTCGAATGGTCACGTAAAATGGCGGTTCCGTGTGTCAGACGAGTCAAACCTGAGCACGTAAAAAGTTGCAGGCCTTATCGAAAAGAGTAGGGGGATCATCCCCGGGCTTGTTACCTGCACCCTCCCTAGGTCCCAGGGCAGTAGTAGTTGTGAATACAGTGACTGTAAGCTACTGTAGTAGATTAGATGTGTATAGTAATGTTGTGAAATGGTGATATAGATAGATGTTAAAAAAAGTACACTGCTTACTCAGTGGTGCGCCTGAAAATAGGCGGGATTTCCCAAATACCATACCATCGCTGTTTGTCACCCGCGCAAAACCGAAGTTAAACGGGGAAAAAAGTGCTTTATATTTCAGATTTCAGAGCTTAGCGCGGATCATGGATTCGGCCCGGTATTCAGCACTGAAATCAAAGCTACGGCGCTTATTAAGAAAATGCAATCACGTTTTTCATCACTTTTGCTGATGTTTCTTGCTTTCTACTCCCGGTTTCTACTTCCGATTGTGTGCCGGGGGTTGTGTACCATTCAAAAACACACCAGTCCAGAGGGTGCAAAATTCGGCACACACATGACCAATTGATAAGCTTAAAGTTGGTAAGCTTCACTGCTTAGACGATGCATTTCTCACACCAACTAAGTCATGACATGGTGAAATAAATATTACATTTTACATGAATCTGTATTAATTTATTGGATAATTTATGACCTTAGAAAGTGCAGACAGTGTGCCTGCAATGAAATTCCCGGGTGAAATTGATCGAAATATCCATCGCAAATTGTGCCGCTGATAACCGGCGGATTTGGCGATGGAACGCTGGAGTATCATGTATTTATTGCCAAGAATAGGAAATAAAACTTTTCCACTACAAATAACCTGTTGGTGTATGATCTTCCCAGGATGTACTTGTACTAATTGGATACCAATGAAATGATTGCAGCTTGTTTGTTGTGTATGACCACAATTTTGTGTTAAGGATGATATTCCAGGCTATTTCATATTATAACAGAAATTGTATGTAAAGGGATTGGAAATACACTAGGTAAATATTGCTTTCTACCTTCGTCAGTGAAAAGGGTCATTGGGACATGTAAGGTCAGTGATATGGGTACCTTTGTTTGCACCATGGCTGTGGTCAGTGATTTGGGTATCCTTTTTTCATAGCAGGTCAGTGGTAAGGGTTACCTTTCAGCCCTTGGGCATGTCAGTGTTTTGGGTGAAAAATAAAAGTGTCTGGTCAGTGATGACAACATGCAATGGTATATGAGTGGCACCCCCGGGCATGTACCCCCTGAAGAGGCTAAAATTGTATTCAGTCTTTTTGAATAAGATAAACACACTATCTGTGGTCATCTTGCGACTCCCTACATCTTGGTCATCAAAAATTTAATGACCCCCCCTATTTTTCTTTCCAAAAAATTATGACCCCCCTGTATATTTGGGAACCCCCCTTCCAAAGAAAATGATATGCCCCTATTTTCACATCAATACAAATTCAATCAATCTAGGATTACATTTACAGTTCAGTACCAGTAAATAGCAAGACAGTGCTTGTTTCTTAAAATTGTGTACTCACAATGCACATCAGTATAGGCCTATAAGCATTTTAATATGTGCATGCACAAAAAGTTTATACAGGAAATTGGCTGAAAAATGGAGCCATTCAAATTAGCATATCTCCGCAACCACATGTCGTATGACATTCATTTATGCCTCATCAGTTTTCTTTCATTTAGCTCTTTAATATGAGATTAATTTGATGAGAATCAAAAAAAGTTCAATTTTTTTTGTATTATACCTATCTATGGTAGGGACAGGCATAAAAATTTCAAATTAATTCTATTAACATGAATTGTTGTTTATTGGAAGAGAGAACTTCCTTCCTTCTTCTTCTTCCTATATGGTCATTTTCACGGTAAAGGGTGTAACTTTGGATTTTTAACATTTTAATCCGTAGTGTTCTAATAAAGCCACAGAATTCCATAATTTTGGCCACATAAGTCATCTAGTTAGCAGCTACCTTGGGTAGCATAATCAGCTTTGGGAGTTACTGCGTTCAGTTTTAGCAGGCTTAAATGTACTTAATATTGCCATTTTGAAAAACTATAAAAAACAGTAACATTTTTGTAAAACCCTGTGTTTTCTTCAGTTAGTTCATGGATAATTTTTCTTATCCTGAAAGTACAGTCATATGTTCAGTAAACACTGCCACATTAGATTTAATTGTGAACGGCCCTGTATTTTTGAGAACCGGACTTCGATATTTATCGTTTCGGAGGCTTCATTTTCCGTTAACAATTGTTAACAAACTTTGTGGGTGTAGCTTTGGTTCATAATTCTTGGTTATTTCTTCACTTCTTTTTGATTCATAACAGTTGTTATCTTAACTTGAAATGGGTAACAAAAATTAGCCGATTTGCAAGCTTTTAAAATTTTTATAAAATCTTGACTTCAAATAGCCGTTTTCCGTTAACTTTTTGAAGCCTCCGAAACAAACTGTTCAGCAAGCTTGTGCAAATATAAATAAAAGAGCTCATCCAATCTATTTATTAAAATGTAGCAAACTAGATCCTCAAGTCACATGTTTTTAAATCGTGGAGATATATATCACCGTTTGAAAATGGGACCCAATACAAACTTTCCGTTAACAATTGAAGCCTCCGAAACAAATGAAGCCTCCGAAACAACAGTAAACTTAATTATCATCTATGCATATCTAAATTGGTGTGTTTCATACTGATATCTGCATTGTAATTATTACTTGATATGTGCAGAATGTCATAAATTTAAAAAAAATTGACATTATGGTTAATGTTTGAAAAATATACTGATACCTTAAAAGCCTGTTTCGGAGGCTTCACATGCAAAAAACACCATACTTAACAAATGGGTGAAAAAATTAATGTGTGATAAATCTACAATATCTGCCGCATAGAATCATTGATTCAATACACACAAGAAAATAACAGCTTAGATGATCCCAACACTGTTGTTTTCAAAAAACTACTTCTGCAATGTTTAACAATTGTTAACATGAAGCCTCCGAAACAAAAAAAATGACTTGCTGTGATAATTTAATTTTTGTCACAACTGAAATTCAATACTTAGAAGCAAAGCATGAAAATTGGTAATTGTGATATTTTTTACCTATTTTTTATGTCAACTTGTAGTAGTTAGCTAAATATTTTACTTTTATGATCACCTGTGTTGTTAACTGAAGCCTCCGAAACACAAATCGCTTGAATTGCCAATTCTAAAAATAACTCCAATTTCTGTGAAACTTGGCTGGGAGGTTCCTTTCATCAAGTAGTATTTGTACATGAAGTTAGACATTCAAATTATTTTAGGAACCCAATTAAAACTTAAGAAATATGTTTAAGGTTTGGAAAGTTCCATTGTAAATGACACTTGATGTTAAAAATTTTCAAAACTGCAATTACAAACATAGCAAAACATGGTATAAAATTTAACTTATATCTGTTGACTTACTTTGGAATGGAATTTCACATGTATTCCAGCTTTCATGTCAAAATTTTCTGAGGTTATGTAAAATACATTTTTCTTAGATTTTAACCAAAATGTTATGCAAATGTCAAATTTTTATTAGAAATCAAAAGGTTTAAGCCTTGAAACATTATTTTACTTGAAATTAAGTTGCTTCTATGCATGATTTCAGTAAACAGAAACATATTTAAGTGGTTTGAAATTTTGACCCTAAAAATCAAAAAGTTACACCCTTTACCGTGAAAATGACCATATACGTGCATACCTCAAATTGAGTATTGTCGCACGGGCTTAACGTGCATAGTTTTTTACCTATGCACGATCCTGGAACCTAGGATTGATTGCAGATATCAGAACCGGGGATGGTCCCCCTTCTCTTTTCGAATAGCTCTGACACTTAACGTGCACAGGGTTTGACTCTTCCTGTACACGGGACCAACGGCTTTACGTGACTTCCGAATCTCAGAAACAATTTGACACCAAAACCAATCTTCTACTGTATTGCTAAGTGAAGTTATGACGAAATTACTGTCGGAACATTGGGCCATTTTCTCTGATAAGACTTACCTATGTAGGAGTGCATGGGGGACTTGATAATTTTTGTGCCCCCCTGTCAATTTTTTGTTTTCACTGTAATTTAAGGTGGCTGTGTACTCTCAGACAGTGTTCGAAATAAGCACTTATCCTCTTGTCCTCTTGTCCAAAAATCACTGGGGACAACCATATTGAGCTGTGTACTTATCCCTGGACAACCATTATTTGGATTCTTTGCCCTCAAAACATGACATTTATATTTTGGGGACAACCAAAATGTTTTGAGGACAAGCAGAATTCATGCTTTAGTTATCCTTGGGACAACCTCCATATTTTCCTTATTTCGGACACTGCTCTCAGACATGCATGTAGTAAACGTGCAATAACTTTGTAATTATTCGCGCAAAACATATAAAAGTATACATTTTTATGAAGGCAAGACATCAATAAATCTTAATATAAATACATATTTGGGGTAAAAACAACAATTTTGAAGAAAATCACAAAAAAGTGAGTTTTTGGCAATATTTGTTAGGTACATCATAACAAAAAAACACTCTTTCCAAAATATTTTATTTTGTTTTTAGCTCAATCTTGAGGCTCCATTCCAAAAACGTTTTTTTATTTTTTGATATTGGCCTTATTTTTTGAGATATTGACCATATAAGGCATCAAAATGAACTTTTAAAATTCAAAACGCCTATTTGCACAAAATGATGCCCAAAATCGGAAATAGACCAACATATAAAAAAATGAGAAAACCGTTTCTTAAGTCGATCATGCTTTTTACGATGATCATATTTGCTTACCTATAGATGCTGTATTTGTTGAGTTATCGTGTACACCTAAATCGTCATTTTACCGAAAAAAATGAACATTGAAATAATGGCCGTTGAAGTTTAAAGTGGTCACATTTTGAACTTTCATCGAATCTCACAGGAGAATGCGACAGTTTTCGTTTTTTGTAACTTATATAACGTGAACATCGGGTAAATCCACAGCACCTTGAGAAGTTTGAGCGAAATCCATTCATAACTTGATATTTAAATCGGGGGAAAGATCTTGAAAAAACCCACATTTTATCAGCTAAAACGGAGCCATTTGAACACTAGGTTTTTGTAGAATTAGTGCTTCCGTGGTGTTCCCATAAGATGCGCCGCGCATGCAGATAAGCGTCGCGTATTTGTGCGTTAACAAATTGCGCGACACGCAACGCGATGAGTTGTTCTTGTGGCGTGTACCTTGCTGGTACAACAAAGATTTTCTTTCCTTTTCAATTTCAAACACGAGTGGAATAGTGAAATAAAATCCTTAAAATATTGCAGTTGGAGTTTACAAATCTGGATTTTCATTCCTTGTATTTATAAAAAACATAACAAGGTACAAACATATCATAAAAACTCAATTTTGAGAAAGAAACAATGGCTAGAGTACACAGCCGCGTTAATCTAATTTTTGTTGAATATTATGTATGTTATCATTTTCAACACATCTGTGAAATTTTGTATGAAAATTCAAATTTTAAGGTGGTAAGAAAGTGATTTTTGTGCTAATTTTGGTCAAATTTTGCAATTTTTCGGCCATTTTGGGCCCATTTTAGGCAAAAACAATGATTTTTCCCAAGCGATAACAAAAAAGTGCTTTCTCCCAGCAAATAAGTAAACTGGAATTATTATGTGAAAAGGATGAAAGTTTTTGTCAAACCATGTTTCCCTTTTGTCAGAAGATGAATTTTGGGTCAAAATAGAATTTTTTCCCAAAAATGCCCCTTTTTGACCCCTTTTTTGACCAAAACGGTGATTTTCACCAAAGCATATCTCCCAGAAAAAATATTCAAAAGTGAAGTCAATGTTGCATTCTGCTTCCTAAAGCATTGAATCTGTTGTCAATGCAAACTAGAGCATCTGAAACAGATTAATTTTGGTTTTATTCATCATTTTCTCCAAAAATGGTGTTTTCAGTGGCACAAAATGGCACAGATTTACATAGGGCTTTATTATCAAGTAAAATAATTAGCGCCCTCGCTCAGATGTGCCTGTCCCTATCTATGGAGAATTACGCTTTAGACTTTGCGCCGCTATTCCCAATTTAACAAATTTCTTTGAAATTTGGACTATGCATATAAAACTGTACTCATAATGAGGATCTAACCCATACCAGGATTCTTACCTACTTCTTGTAACGCAATATCATTTCGAATTTCGGCGAAATTAGATGATTTACGACGCCGTCTCTCTCACCATCCCCCACAAAAATGATCACGAACTGAAATCAGTGAAATGTAACAAATGCTATGCAAACATAAAATTTACCAGTCGCACTAATTGCTAAGCATTGAGGTCAGCGCCCAAAATGGTGAGATAAACTAGGAACACTACATGTACAGTGCGTTAACGGCATAGGGAGTGAGACAGCAATAAGAAATATCCAGGGTTGCCAAATGCAACAATAAATAAGCCCAAAATGCCAGCAATAAGTATGGATTTGAACGACTGGTAATTAGATTAACAACAAGTTGTCAAGGCACAGAGGAGAGAGTAGGCCTACTCTGTGCAACAAGGTCACGCGTGAAAATATAAACGCTAAAATTGATGGCCACCTAATTTTCACATATCGAAAACACACCAATATCATTTAATATGGCGATCTTTTCCTTTAGACCACCCTCGCTATATAGGGACTAAATTATTACTTTTGCATCAAGGTTTACTTTTGCATCAAGGTTAAACACTTTGAAGTCAAGGTTTAATGTTTTGGAAGGAGGGCAGGGCTTCGATAAATGAGGGAAATTATGGGGTAAAAAACAAGGCAAGGTTAAAACAACTTTTTGAAAACATGTGAAAACAGCTATTCTGCAAAGAAGTTTTTGTCTCAAAGAACAATTTAAAAATGAAAAAAAAAACAAAAAACATACCAGCATCACTTCCGTCACATAAAAAGATGATTAGATGAGTGAAAAGTGGCAAAGAATGTGTGAAATGAGGATTTTTAAAAGAAAAATACATCGCGTTTTTAGAGAAATTCGCCATCTTGAATAAATACAAAATTGCGTCATGCAGTAAAATACTGTCAAACGCGGCTTAAAAATGCTTGATACGCTGAAGCGTAAATCACCGTCAAACAAGCGTACATCAACGTTCGTGCTACGCGAAAGTTTTGGAGTTTGTATCACCGGTTTAGTATTCAGCTCTTTTACGTCAAAAAATTCTGATAAAAACGTGGATTTTGGAACAAAATAAAGCTTGTTCGACGATATAAAAGGTATGTTTGTATAGCTAAGAACATGTTTAACCTTGTTGTGAAAGTTTAATTTGTTAAAATCGTAATTTTAACCTTATATAACTCGGGTGGTCTAAAAGAAAAGATCGCCATCATTATTAATCAGTGTACCACCAAAAATATCAATAATATTATTATAATTAAATAAAATCTTTTATCATTACTATTTCTAGACTATATCTACTAGATTGCAAGTCACTTGGCTAATTCATGTAATTGTTGACATACTTGTGTCACAAAAATAGCATCATGGATAGCATATGCCAGCATCAACGATATCGTAACCATAGGGGAAAAATACAAAACAGATATACACATTTCAGAGATATAAAGTGTTGTCAGATTCCTTCAAGAATAATTTATACAGTTCTGTATTTACATATGCACATAGCACATTAAAAAATAAGCCATCTTTGCGAAATACAACAATATAAATCTGCCTCCCCTACGCATAATAGAACATTCCCATCAATTAAGTACACCGGAAGTTCTTACCGACGACTAAACAAATGCGACCGAGAACGGCACGAGGGATTTTGTCCTGAAAATTGTTTCATTTTAGCGAAGTTATGGGCAAATGTCTGTTTTTAAAAAAACTGCACTTTTCTGCGACCATCATTGACAATACCTTACAATGACTTACTGTACAAAAAAAGGATGTAATGCATCATTTTTTACCACGATGATCCATTTTACACAAAGGCGATTTTATTTTATGAAATCTAACTTTCACTGCATGCTGACTTTTGTGGCCGATTTTGCCCGAAAAACACACTTTTTGGGTGACAAAAATTTTCACATGCCAACTTTGTATACTCATAGAGTCTACAATATACATAGATATGGCCCTTTAAAATGTTAACATATCAGCTGAGGGTACTATTTGATGGATTCAGGTATTTGTTTTGTGATTGACTTAATCATTTGCGTGCCAGAATCATTCAAATATGACATGCCTCGTGACAATTGACATGCCAAAATAAGCCGTTTTCGGCAAAAAAAATTGATTTGAAAAATCATAACTCTTGATAGGAAGGAGCTACAGTGATGGTTGACCTACCAGTCTATGCAGTATTGAATGGGCTTTCATTTGATACCTCACTTTGTTCATTTTAACTAAGGGAAAGACTTGCAAAATGTAAAAATGTTTCCCCTACCCTTTAAAATTTTGATGTGTGTAAAAATTCCAGCCATTTATAAAAATCGGGATAACAAGAAAACTACAAGAGCTATAGGCTTGAAAAACTAATCAGTTATGCACAGTATAAGTTCCTACTTGGGTATAACATTAATATCTTTCCATTCCTTCTCAATTTTCTTTTCTAATTTTTTATCAATTTGTGACATCTGTAAATTACGTAAAATTTGGCATTTGAAAAATCACCAAAAAAAAAAAATATGAGGCGACATGTTTAAAAAACTAATCAGTTATTCCCATGATACAGTACTACAGGGATATAGTACCAAACTTGTGCTAAAATGCATATTTTTTGAGTTCTAATTTTTTTATCAAATTGACTCGCCACCCCATTTTTGAGCAAAATCGGGAACAATTAGTACCTGTAATATTGCGCAATCATGTGACCTATATTCAATGTGTGTGCACCAATCAGATGTCAGACTTGCACTACAACATGATGTGAGCCTTGCAGAGCCTTTATAAGTGTGCCAATAGAGTTCAAATATGTTGTGATGATGTTGTCACTTATGGATCTCATATTTTCATTTCCGTCAAAAGCATATGCCTCTACTGTAATGCTCATATTAGGAAAACAATGACAGATTTTGCATTTCTGACTTCAGAAAAACTAATCAGTTATTCCCATGATACAGTACAACAGGGATATAGTATCAAACTTGTGCTAAAATGCATATTTTTTGAGTTCTAATTTTTTTATCAAAGTGACTCGCCACCCCATTTTTGAGCAAAATCGGGAACAATTAGTACCTGTAATATTGCGCAATCATGTGACCTATATTCAATGTGTGTGCACCAATCAGATGTCAGACTTGCACTACAACATGATGTGAGCCTTGCAGAGCCTTTATAAGTGTGCCAATAGAGTTCAAGTATGTTGTGATGATGTTGTCACTTATGGATCTCATATTTTTATTTCCGTCAAAAGCATATGCCTCTACTGTAATGCTTATATCAGGAAAACAATGACAGATTGTGCATTTCTGACTTCAGAAATGAATTCTGCACAAAATTTCAGTCTAGAAAACATATTTAAAACAATATTTTTTGAAACTTTATATTTTGCCATTTTTGGCAGTCAAACCTGCTTCAAATCTGAAACCGTGTCATATACATGTAGGAAACACGCCTTCTGTGCTGCGTTAGTCTGAATCTGAATAACACTGTGTTAGTACGAATCAATATTAGGACTGGCACCGTGTTTCCCAGATTCGGACAGGCTCAGTGCTTTTTCAGACCGAAGCATATTAATTAATTGTCACTCAGCTAGTTCCCTCACACATGCACTTTAATGGCTTTAGCTAAAATGCAGCTTGCACAAAGTGACATGTGGGCAATTGCATTCCCCCACAAGTCTTTGGATTTCACTCCAGTTTTGACATACATTTAGGCAAATTTTCTTGAATCTGCAGGTATACTCTACTTGGCATACATTTTGCCAAAGTTTTCTTGATTTAAAGGGGGGTATTAAAATACCCCTCTGTCATCCCCAGTACATGTGTTTTTCAGCGAATCAGTGCCACAGAAAAACTTGAACCTAAGGAACTCTTTTTTTGACATCTACAATGCCTCTAAACAAGGTTTTTTGGACGAAAGAGACAAAAGGCAGACAGACACCCTCCACAAATTGATTGCCCCCCTTCTCGGTCTGCCAAACCCCCCCCCCTCAAGTTCTTCTACATGTGCTGTGCACCAGATCGTCACTTCTCCACTCCCTATTCAAATTTAAATTGTCCACGCATTAGTAGGGGTGTAAATTCAAGTTTCAATTACTTTATTTAGCCTCATCTCATCAAAATGGCCATTTTTATGGCTAATTATAGGAAGGAGAACCCTTTTACATAATTTTGGAAATTAAAAAAAATATTCTAAAACTCTGAATTAATACAAAAATAAAATACATTGAAGTACACAAGCTTTTTTCTTCTGGGTAAGAATGTTTTCTTGCATGCAGCAGCTTTTTTCTTGCAGGTTAGAAATTTGATAGGTCCATGCATGCATTTTGTGTATGGGATAATGTATTTTTTGGGTATTTTTAATTTCCAAAATTATGTGAGAGGTTTCTCTTTTATTTTGTTAGCAATAAAATAACGATTTCGATGAAATGAGGGAAAATAAAGTACGGTAATTAAAACATTATTAAAACATTCATACATTTAAATACATTAAATATAGGTACGATTTTCAGGTGCTAGGGTAGGGTAGGCTTGTATACATACATGTAGTAAGGTTTGGGGTGGGTTCGACTTCATGTAAGGGTAGGAATAACATTGAAAACCTTTATAAATGGGGGAATGATCTCTTGTGGCTGGGGAATTGATCTCTTGTGGATGGGGAAATGATCTCGTGACTGGGGAAATGATCTCTTGTGGCTGGGAAATGATCTCTTGTGACTGGGGAAATGATCTCTTGTGGATGGGAAAATGATCTCTTGTGAATGGGGAAATGATCTCTTGTGGCTGGGGAAATGATCTCTTGTGACTGGGGAAATGATCTCTTGTGGCTGGGGAAATGATCTCTTGTGACTGGGGAAATGATCTTTTATGAATGGGGAAATGATCTCTTGTGAATGGGGAAATGATCTCTTGTGAATGGGGAAATGACGATTTTCAGGTGCTAGGGTAGGGTAGGCTTGTATACATACATGTAGTAAGGTTTGGGGTGGGTTAGACTTCATGTAAGGGTAGGAATAACATTGAAAAACTTTATAAATGGGGGAATGATCTCTTGTGGCTGGGGAATTGATCTCTTGTGGATGGGGAAATGATCTGTTGTGACTGGGGAAATGATCTCTTGTGGCTGGGAAATGATCTCTTGTGACTATGAAATGATCTCTTGTGGATGGGAAAATGATCTCTTGTGAATGGGGAAATGATCTCTTGTGGCTGGGGAAATGATCTCTTGTGACTGGGGAAATGATCTCTTGTGGCTGGGGAAATGATCTCTTGTGGCTGGGGAAATGATCTCTTGTGAATGGGGAAATGATCTCTTGTGAATGGGGAAATGATTTCTTGTGACTGGGGAAATGATCTCTTGTGGATGGGGAAATGATCTCTTGTGACTGGGGAAATGATCTCTTGTGGCTGGGGAAATGATCTCTTGTGACTGGGGAAATGATTTCTTGTGGCTGGGGAAATGATCTCTTGTGGATGGGGAAATGATCTCTTGTGAATGGGGAAATGATTTCTTGTGACTGGGGAAATGATCTCTTGTGGATGGGGAAATGATCTCTTGTGACTGGGGAAATGATCTCTTGTGGCTGGGGAAATGATCTCTTGTGACTGGGGAAATGATTTCTTGTGGCTGGGGAAATGATCTCTTGTGGATGGGGAAATGATCTCTTGTAAATGGGGAAATGATTTCTTGTGGCGGGGGGAATGATCTCTTGTGGCTGGGGAAATGATCTCTTGTGACTGGGGAAATGATCTCTTGTGGATGGGGAAATGATCTGATCTCTTGTGGTTGGGGAAATGATCTCCTGTGACTGGGGAAATGATCTCTTGTGGCTGGGGAAATGATCTCTTGTGGCTGGGGAAATGATCTCGTGTGTTTGGGGGGAAATGATCTCTTGTGGATGGGGAAATGATTTTTCGTGGATGGGGAAATTATCTCTTGTGACTGGGGAAATGATCTCTTGTGGCTGGGGAAATGATCTCTTGTGACTGGGGAAATGATTTCTTGTGGCTGGGGAAATGATCTCTTGTGGATGGGGAAATGATCTCTTGTAAATGGGGAAATGATTTCTTGTGGCGGGGGAAATGATCTCTTGTGGCTGGGGAAATGATCTCTTGTGACTGGGGAAATGATCTCTTGTGGATGGGGAAATGATCTCTTGTGCGGGGAAATGATCTCTTGTGGTTGGGGAAATGATCTCCTGTGACTGGGGAAATGATCTCTTGTGGCTGGGGAAATGATCTCTTGTGGCTGGGGAAATGATCTCGTGTGTTTGGGGGGAAATGATCTCTTGTGGATGGGGAAATGATTTTTTCGTGGATGGGGAAATTATCTCTTGTGACTGGGGAAATGATCTCTTGTGGATGGGGAAATGATCTCTTGTGGATGGGGAAATGATCTCTTGTGGCGGGAAATGATCTCTTGTGATTGGGGAAATGATCACCTGTGACTGGAGAAATGATCTCTTGTGGCTGGGGAAATGATCTCTTGTGGCTGGGGAAATGATCTCGTGTGTTTTGGGGAAATGATCTCTCGTGGCATGGGGAAATGATCTTTCGTGGATGGGGAAATGATCTCGTGTGGCTTAGGAAATGATCTCTTGTGACTGGGGAAATGATCTCTTGTGGCTTAGGAAATGATCTCTTTTGCCAGGGGGAATAACTCATGTTTGGGGATTTGATCTCTTGTAATATCTTGATGATCAAGATACAGTGTAGATCTGGGAACTTTCAAGGTCATGTGATCTGACAGGATGCCAAAGATGTGCATCAACTATATCAGGCTCTGGGACAGGCTGGCATATACAGATCCGACGATTTGAGAACATCCAATGAAATGGGGTAGCTCCTACTGCTTGAATGTAGTGAGAGTTGCTCAGGTCGTCGTGGTAGAATTCCATTTCACCTTGTGAGAATTCCGTTGGATTCCGGCAACAGCATTTTACAAGCTGTAAAATCTTACGATTCTCCCGGATCCCCCATTTACTTTAATAACATAGTGTGAAAGGCTCTAAAAAGGTTCACACAAATCAGTTTTAGAGAATCTCAGAGAGAATTGATTCTCCTCAGCATGAAAACTAAAATGTACAAATTAATTCACACTTGTCTTTTTTTGTTTCTCTTCGTCTTTGTTTCTTTGTTTATGTTTTGGTGTACTGGTTTTGGGCCTACTTGGGGGATCATTGGTAATTTGATGTTGCTTCATTATCCCTACCATTCCTGGATTTTACTGGTACCTGACTCCTCCTGATGCAAATAACTCATGGATCCATGTCATCATCATCCGCTTGCACTGCTAATGTATATAGAAGGTAGGGCTTATTACACTTATCACTAAAGTTCTGTTGCACAAAAAATTGAATTCCCATGCATGATGTACACTATCAAGTCATACTTTGTTGCAAATAATTATGTTATAAAAAATCATGTGATGTAATGTGTTTTTTGTTTGTTGTTTGCATGTCAATGAGTAACACATCTTGTTCTTTCATCGTTGAAACTAAACTTAACTTGCACTACTACTAACCAAGATATGCATGCCTTGTTCATTTTAATTCAAAATAACGACTGCATTTTTTATATGAAGGAATGCAAATGACTATGTTTTTTTGTTAGCTGAGCTACATGTTAACTGGGCACAAACAACTTTAACCGTTCAGAGGCAATTGCTTTTTATTATAACACTCGATAAAATTAAGGAGTTCTGTTAAGGGGGTACTACACCCCTGGCCAATTTTGTGCCTATTTTTGAATTTTTCTCAAAAATTATAGTGCATTGGTGACAAGTAAGATATGGTCATGTTTTTTGAGGTGGGACCCAATTGTGTCACATCTTGCAATTTGTCAAAAATCAACTCCTTTTTTGTATTTCTGATTATATTTCAAAAAGTTTTCACCCAAACTAGTAAAAGTATACATTGTTAGAAAGCATATATTGTCATGATTGCAAATCTGTAAAGTTTGAATGGATATACAGGGTGTACCAAAAATATACAGGGTGATTCCATTGAAAAATACAGAAAAAATTAAATTTCTTTACCGCCCCAATATTTCTACATAGTATATTAAATTTAAATTGAATTTGATATTTGGAATGTACACAGTTAGTCCTTTCATTAAATGTATAGTTTGCACTATATTTGTTAAGCCCATTGTGTTATACAGGGTGTGAAAAAAAGTTGTAAATTAATTTTTTTAATTTATGTAAAATTTCCCTAAGTGCCATTAAATTTGGAAGATATATTCAAAATAGTTTACAGAATTGCTATAATATCAAATTTAAATACCCAATTCCTATATAGGGTGTTCCAAAAATCAATATTCAGTGAATAACAATACATGTACAATTAGCCTACATCAATAAACTATTTAACAATAACCAGAGATCAATATGTCATCAGATTAAATCCTTTGACTGTAATAATCTCCTTTTAGAAGATTTATTTCATATTTCAAAGATAAAACAATATTGAAATTTATTTCATATGCATGCATGCAAAATTACAGCCCATTGTATTGTATGACCCACATTCCTGCATTAATTAAAAGCTTGTTAAATCCTTAATTACTAAGTTCATTAAGATTAACTAGGCAATTATAGTTATAGAAAGTTAAAAATAAGATTAACATTATGCAAAATGCATTTTTACTTCTACTAGGCAACAAAGTGCATAAATTTTATTAATGAACATCAACTTCCCATTGGAATTACACAGAGCTCCTCCGCTTCCGGCTCCTCCACTTCGGCACCACCCCTGACTAATTAACTTAATTAAGCTGTTGTAATTAATTAATACATTTGTTTAATTGTATTTGTTATTAATTCATTAGATTAATAATTTATCTTCAAAATAAGACCAAAAACAATTGTTCATGATGAATTTTAGCACAAATATAGGAATAAGTAGACAAAATGATTTAGCAAAATGTGACAGCACCACCTTTTTTAGGGTCCCAGTATAAAAAACATGACCATATGTATATTATAGGGGCAAGGACTACAACTACTGCACTGAAAATTCAGCAACTCACGGCAAGTAGTTATTGATTTATTGATCAAATATTGGTTTTCCTCATTTTTGACTGTAACTCCACAACTGTTGTCTGTGTTGAAATAAAATTTCCAGTGCAGTAGTTGTAGTCCTTGCCCCTATAATATAAATATCTTACTTGTCACCAATGCGCTATAATTTTTGAGAAAAATGCAAAAATAGGCAAAGAATTGGCCAGGGGTGTAGTACCCCCTTAATTGATAAAATGTTGTGTTCTGCACATTTCAATGTACATCTTTGTACAACTGAATACAATTATATTGAAGGCAAGTTAATTATAATTTGTCTAATTTTACATGATTTGACCAAAATTATAAAAAGATTCTCCCAAAACGAGTGAATGTTCTTAGTCATCCAGTAGTTTCAAACAGAGTTTTGGAACTCTGACCATGTGACCAGCCCAGCGGGTCAGTTGCCTGATGAAGTCTGGTGGTTCCAGACCCGACGCAACGTAGCAAAAGTTGCAATAAAAGTAAGTTCCAGTATTAAATTAATTCCAATACTCTATTCTCCCAAAATGTTTGTTGTCTTATGTGCATGAAACATACTTAAATCTTAAGGTGGCCCTATCGGCTAATGCAAAAATTTAGATTTTCTTTCAATTCAAATATATGTTAAAGCTCTTGCCTTGTAGATTACAAAACTGAAAATTTTGTTTCAATCGGACATTCGGTTCTCGAGATATGGCCTGTCAAAATGGCTTGAAACCAACAAATTGGCAACAACTTTCTTTTTATTTTCTATATTTTGACAAGTCCAGTTGCCAGTTAATTTTCTAATTATATATGCATGAATTATGCAAAGTAAAGTTTTCAGATAGAATTAAAAGAGCTGTGGTACTGAGGCATGGTACATGGGTAGTACACACAAGGTGCTACAAAATTACTGTTGCGTTTGGCAAATTTCAATTTGCATAATTAATTAGGGCCACTAATTAGAAAAGTTGATTAGGGCCCTAATTAATTATGCAAATGGAAATTTGCCAAACGCAACCGTAATTTTGTAGCATTTCATGTGTACTACCCATGTACCAAGTTTCAGTATCATACCACCTCTAATTGTATCTGAAAACTTTACTGTGCATAATTTATGCATATATAATTAGAAAATTACCTGGCAACACTGCATGCCAAAAATAAAGAAAATAAAAAGAAAGTTGTTGCCAATTTGTTGGTTTCGCGCCATTTTGACAGGCCATATCTCGAGAACCGAATGTCCCATTAAAATAAAATTTTCAGTTTTTTAATCAGGAGAGCATGGACATTCACATATTTAAATTAGAAAAAAATTTATATCCGATGGTGCTACCTTAACCCGATAGTTCTTAACTCAATGGCAATGAAACTGAAAGTCAAATTTTAATTTTTTGGTCAATTTAAAAAAAAAATAAGGGCCAAAAATATGGGTTTTAGGCCCAGTTTTACTTTTAGGGCATTTTTTGTATGCTGAGACAATCAAGCCCACAGACTTGTACAAATACTAATGTTTCATTTGGCAAAACAAGATATTTTTTTTAATTCCCAAAAATTAGTGCTGTATTTTTCTGGATTCTGGAGCAGAGCCTTGATTTTGGCTCTTGCCTAAGTACTGGCAAGTTTTTCACATGGCTGTAACTTCACTGTCGGCAAGTTGAAAATAAGTAAAATCTGACCAGATGATGAGTACCATGATGTATATTGTACATGTCTGCATACTCTATATTTTCCACATTTGACTATTGAGCATTGCCCACATAGTGATGTGAGGCAAAAACGAAATAAATCTGACAAATTCAACACATGCCAGACACAGTATGCATGCTTTGGATTTCAGGAGTGGGTAGGTATACTTTATAGGTTGCCACATTGAATAAAGGCAAAGCATGACTTGTTTTAAAATTGCCGTTTAGATTTGAGTTTTGAAAATTGCAGAAAGAAATGGGGCATGATTGTTTGTGTTTTTAATATGAAAAGTGATAATTTGTCATACTCTATTAATGATTTTAAAGTGCATTCAAATTCAATTTTTTTTTGTTGCAATTTTGGGTACCCGGTTAGTTGGTTACCCGCCCGAAAAATGCGCCGGGTACCCGGGCACAAAATTACCCGAAGGCCCGCGGGATGTGTCTTTTTCGGGCCCTCACTGATTTTCGGAGGGCCAAGGGCCCTTGGGCCCTCCTTATTTCGAGCCCTGCCTATTTGGAATTGACTGGAAAGGGAAAATTGACAATTGACATTTTTCAATTTTGTGGGGCATCCCATTTTCAAATGATATTGCACCTCAACCTCAATTTTGTCAATTTGCGACACAAGTTAGAAAAGTTATTTCAATGTTGAGTGAAATTAAAAACCAATTCACAAAGCAAAATTGTCGCTCAACTGAGATCTTTCACATCAGGTATACAGTGTAGAAAGGAAAACGAGCAAGGTACACCAACTTGATGTGGGGAAACAAGTAAAATACAGACTAGACAATATGCAGGGGGGGGGCAAAACCAGCAAATGTAGGCATAGGAAGTAAGCAAAGTTCGATAGCCAAAAATTACCAGTTCCAAGGCTCACAAAAGTGCTAAACCTACAAAAACAACAAGGATCAATGGTAATACAAAACTGCACTAGAACATGTGATGAAAATCACTGTGCATATAAACAGACACGCTAAACCAAACATCCAGAGTAGGCACAAAATAAGCAAAGTTCGATGGCCAAAAATTGCCAATTCCAGAGCCCACAAAAGTGTCAGGAAAACAGTACACTGAAAGTGATGAAAATCACTGTGTACATAGCAGTCAAACACTGAACGGACAAAAAAACAATCGACGTTTCGAGCAGATAACCTGCTATTCTTCAGGGACAGACAACAAAATATAAAAGCAAACAACAAAAACTACATGCTGTAATTTAAAAACAAATTCAAGTTTTTAGATTTATCAAAAGCATTTGATACTATAGACCATACAATATTGCTTGATAAACTCTATCAATATGGTTTTAGAGGTATTACACACAAATGGTTTGAGGATTATTTGAGTAATAGAAAGCAATATGTTTATTATAATGGTGTTTCATCTCAACAGCAAAATCTTACTTGCGGTGTGCCACAGGGTTCAATACTGGGTCCACTGCTTTTCATCATATAACGTTAACGATATTCACTTAGTTACTGATTCACTTGATGTGATTTCATTTGCTGATGACACCAATTTATTTTACTCTCACAATCAGTTTAATGTTGTGGAGGAGGTTTTCAACAAAGAGCTTATTAATGTGAATAGATGGTTCCAGGTAAATAAATTATCTGTCAATGCTAAAAAAACTAATTATATGTTACTCGGTACCAAGAAGAACACAAAACCCGAGTACAACTTGTTACTCTTTCTTGATTCTGACAGGCACTCTACAGCAAGAACACCGCTTGAAAGAGTGCCAAGCACTAAGTTTCTAGGTCTACAAATTGACCAGAGTATCACTTGGAGAGAACATATTGATAATATTGTAAAAACATGTTCAAGAAATGTCGGTATCATTAATAAATTAAAAAACTTCCTCCCACATGAGGCGTTATATACATTGTATTGTTCGTTGATATTACCGTATATCAACTATGGTATTTTAGCTTGGGGATGTGCATGTTCATCATACATAAATGATCTTTTAAAATTCAAAAGAGGGCACTTCGTATTATAAGTGCAAGTGATTATAGAAGTAGCACTAATCCCTTACTGATTAGGTATAATACTTTAAGTGTCAGGGATATGTATACATTTGAACTTGGTTTATTTATGTACAAGCATGAAAATGGATTTTTACCAAGTGTTTTTGATGATTTGTTTGTAAAACAGTCTAAAATCCATGACTTAAACACCAGAAATAAAGATCGCCTGAGGCTTCCTTTTATCAAAAGAGCTTTCTGTGAAAAATCCATCAAATATGCAGCTACTAAGTTATGGAATAATGTTGATAACAGCCTTAAAAGTTCACCATCAATTAATCAATTCCGCCATGTATTCAAAAAACATCTTATGCAAAGTTACTATTAACTCCTATTGTATCTGGTTTATATGACCACATTGGATATTTATATTTTATATTACTTATTTGTGTTGTGCATTTTCTTATTTACTATTGTTAACTGTTATTTTTTTTAAAATGTTTTTTTAGGTTAATTCATATCAAGATATGACAGCTTACTGTTACTTCATTGAAGTGACAGTCTGCTGCCATGTCAAATGATGAATTAACCAATCAAGGGATCACAGATTTTCAGGCCTCTCCTTGGCCTTTCCTGTGATTCCTTCACTCTCACTTATTTTATGATTTTGTATGTATTCTAGCTTTTTGTAATTTGATGAGTGAAAAATAATAAATGAAATGAATGAAAAAAATGAAATGAAATGAATGAATAGAGGGAGATAAGTGGGCCAATGTCACTCAAATTTAAAAGAGAAGAGTCATGCATATTACAAAACAATTATTTTAAATACATGTTAAAAAAGAGAGAAAAAAATACAGCAAAAATTGCTGAATAAAACACAAGTTGAGGAAAGTCTCAAATATTAGAGTGTAGTATGCATACAGAAAGAGGGGGTGGGGGGTGGAAAAACAAGTAACTGCAGTTCATGTGGATAGGCCTGCAGTGAAGTGGAAAAGCCAAAATCACTAAAACCAAAGCACAGTAAAATACCGTTACAAATTAGCATGAAATATGCTAAAATAGGTAGTGATACAAGGTCTACTAAAAGATGGAAAAACATAGGCAAGCAAGGAGGCCTACAGTGAGGCTGCCAAATGAGAATTGACACATCAAGCATGTACAATACATGTAGATCCAGTAGTAAATGAAAAAGTAATTAGAAAAGATATGCGTGGTGCAATAAATATTATACATGTAGGCCTGCATAATACATGTGTTAAGAAAAGTGAAAAGCCAATAATTGCTGAATCAAAACACAAGTTGAGGAAGGTCACATATATAATAAATGGCAGTATGCATGCAGAAAAGGGGGGGGGGGGTAGGTTTGGAAGTAGAAAACAGATAAAGTAAATGCATATGAGCTCATATGGACCGTGCATGATAAAACCAATTCTCAGTGCATGTAAAGACCTTTAGATGACAGTGGAAAGCCAACAAATCACTAAAACCAAAGAACAGTGAAATACCGTAACAAATTGACATGAAATATGCCAAAATAGGTAGTGATAAAAGGTCTATGCAAGCAAGCAAGGAGGGAGGCCTACAGTGGTGTGAAAGCCACATGTGAGTTGACCCATCAAACATGTAGGCCTACATGTACATGTATGTCAAATACATGTGTTGACGCAAGTAAGATCCATAGGCCAAATAAGGATACACTGGCACGTTAATCTTTAACATTTACTTCAGTTTTTGACTTGAATTTGTTTTTAAATTACAGCATGTAGTTTTTGTTGTTTGCTTTTATATTTTGTTGTCTGTCCCTGAAGAAGAGCAGTTTATCTGCTCGAAACGTCGGTTGTTTTTTGTCCGTTCAGTGTTTGACTGCTACAATGTATGTACACAGTGATTTTCATCACTTCCAGTGTACTGTTTTCCTGACACTTTTGTGGGCTCTGGAATTGGCAATTTTTGGCCATCGAACTTTGCTTATTTTGTGCCTACTCTGGATGTTTAATTTGGTTTAGCGTGTCTGTTTATATGCACAGTGATTTTCATCACATGTTCTAGTGCAGTTTTGTATTACCATTGATCCTTGTTGTTTTTGTAGGTTTAGCACTTTTGTGAGCCTTGGAACTGGTAATTTTTGGCTATCGAACTTTGCTTACTTCCTATGCCTACATTTGCTGGTTTGCCCCCCCCCTGCATATTGTCTAGTCTGTATTTTACTTGTTTCCCCACATCAAGTTGGTGTACCTTGCTCGTTTTCCTTTCTGTTGTTTATATTCAAGGTATCCTCTTGTATCATTTATTGATCCTTGATGTGTTTTGTGTCCTCGTCCGTTGGATTCACCATTACCCACTTATACAGTGTAGCTTGTGAGACATTCCATGTCAACTTAAAGGTGGGTAACCTGATTGACAGCCTCATCACCCCATTTTACCCCAAAGCTCATATTTTTCTCATTAAAACATATATTGAAATTAGGTGTTCCAAATCAGTTTATTTCTAAGAAATCATCAAAAAACTGTTGGAGTTAGTTTTAACTGTGGTATACCACGTTCGAGACTAATTCGCCGTTTTTTTGATGATGCATGTATTTTTTTATTGTATTTTTAATTTAATTTTATTCATTTGGCAACAAACATAAAAAAAATAGAAAATAACATAAAGGAGGCCTCCTGAGCTGCCAGGGAGCACTGAAAAGCACAGGAAAGCACTGTCGCCAAAGGCGCAGTGCCCCAACTCAGCAAACCTCAAAATAAGTTTACACAAAAGTTATATACAATTTAACACAAGAGACAAGAAAAAATGGCTACGATGATGGAAAAAATTGAAGTTGAAGCTATGAGATGTTGTTTAGAAAAGCCCTGAGTTGTTTTTTAAATGTGGTAAAGGTGCACGTGACAAGTGAATTCCTGATATCATTATTTATATTTGACCATATGGCTGGAAAAGAAACAAGCAATGTGTTTTTAAATGCATCTGCTTTGGCTGTGATTTCCTGTTTAAAAATGAGATTTCCATGCCGTTCATTTACACTCCACCTACAAAAATAAAAGACATGAGTACTAATTAGACATGAACATGCAAAACATATTGATATATAAGTTCTTCTGTGATTGAGTTTGATGAGTTCTAAAGTACAGAGTCTTTCCTCGTACATTGTATGACTGTTCCCCCCTCCGTTGACATAAAATGAGTCTTGTGGCCCTATGTTGAATTTGCTCCAGCATGTATCTTCGGAAATACACCGATTTGGAACTCCTAATTTCAATATATATGTTTTATAAGCAAAATAGGATCTCTCATTTGATATGAAAAGCACTGTAGAATTAATAAACACAGCCAAATTTATAATAAAAAGTTGCCACTAGTTCCATCCCCATTTAATCAGAGTCTGATGAGTTTATGGCAAAATAATTTATATAATGATTTTCTATACACTTTCCTTCGAAGGTTGAAACCAAATTTGATATGAAAAGTTTAATCATCGTGAGCATAGTCACCGTTGTTTGGAAATTGTTGCAATTTTAAAAATGACAAATTACAAATTGACCATGCAAAAGCCAATGCATGGTATCAGCTTATTATGTGGCCCGAAGCAACCCGTACAGGAATCATTGTACACTTGCCTGCCGCTGCGCACAATTAAAAGAGCGGAGTATTTGATTTGCATTTTGATGTGCATGGGTAAACCTTTAATGACAATGAAATTAGGCCTCTCAGATACGTGTAGATGTTGAAAAGAGGTGGTTTATAATTGATTAACCTGCCGGCCTATTCAAGCTCTCCGCGAACTTCTGACCCCGGATACAACTCCCTAGATGTCATTTTTAAAATTGCACAAATTTCCAAACAACGGTTCCTATGCTCGCAATGATTAAACTTTTGATATCAAATTTGGTATCAACCTTCGAAGGAAAGTGTATAGAAAATTATTATATAAATTATTTTGCCATAAACTCATCAGAATGATTCTCTATGTTTGGGGCCTATGAAATGTTTAACCCCAAGAACCTTCGTTTATCAGTATTTTGAGAGTATATTATGGGTATAGATGTCAAATGATTAATAGAATTTATTTAATTTTTACCCATTTGGAAATGGGGTGAAGGGGGGGCTCAAAAACGTTTTATATACATTTTGGCCCGGGGATAAAATAGTATGTTAAACCCAAATTGTCTATGCAAGAGCTACCTGACAATTTGTGGCTCTCAATTATATGCAAATTTTTATTTGCTTCATTTTTCAATGATCTACAAAAAGGCTTGTAAAATAACCCATAGGATCAATTATTGTCAATGTCAAAGTCGCTCCAACTGTTTTAAAAGTCGGGCAAATTGTTTGTCTAGCTTAGAAGTTTCAGAAAAAGAATAGTTTGTACTATCTGCAAAGTCATGTCAGTATGTTGCACAGCAAACAGTAAAAAAAAACTGCATGATTTAGGATTCAATAGCCTTTATTTATCATCTGTCTGAACTTCACATCACGGGTAGTGCAAACTATTCTTGTCCAATGTCCAGAATCTGTTACACTTGAGGAACAATTTACTTCAATCATTTTTTAATCAGAGCAACTCATGAACTTAATTATTTTAATGATAAATTTGCAAATTGACCTTGGAAATGGTGTGAGCCCTATATAAACTTGATACCGGTAACTAAAGGTCCCAAGTGCACAACTATTGCATTATATATTTGTGATCCTTTAGGACCAGACAAATATAATTTGATATATTTTTTAGTAAATTTGGAGCATGTTTAATTTTTATACCCTGTATGATTAGAGGGGATGTTCGGGTCCTTTAGGGTGATGAGGCTCAACAACAGCTAGCTTGGCAGACAAAAATATACACAAATTCAGCACACCCAAATTATCCAAATCGGAATAAGTTGGTTGCCAGCTTTAACCCAAACTTACCGAAAGCAACTTTTAAAATTGTGCAATTCAACATGATCAAGTCAGTTGGAGTTTCATTTACACACATAGGAAAAATGATTGATACGGTACCATATTTTAATTTGGGTACAGCTGCATGCACAGTATCTCATGGTACGTGCTCTTGTGCACATGCTTGATTAGTGAAATATTGAGCAATGCAACAGGCAACGCTATATAAATAAATAGAATCAATGTTTGTGGCTGCTATTTTTAATTTTTTGTTTTAAATCTTAAATTTACATTCCTGTATTTGTTCACTACCAAGGAGTGCCAGAAATACATTAATTAGTCTGTGTCAAATGCCATGTTCATTAGTCTGGCTTTGTTTTAGCTGATCATTTGTTTACCAAAACCAAATAAAAACTTGAAATCTAACTTATCTCGCCATGTATGCATCCATACTTGAAAACCTTGAATATATTTAGACCACATATTGATATCTAGACCGTGTACAGTGCTCGTTAAACTTTAAAATAAAACAAGCTGCAAATAGCTGGAGTTGGTTTAGTAGCTTGTACAGTAATTGGTATCACTGAAACGAGTAAAGATGGAAGAGCCAACGCATACTGAAAATCAAAACCAAACTAGTGCTGTAAGTATATAGTATCTCTTTAGTTGTTTGTAAATATTTATATAATAATTATCACTTGATTTGCAGATTTATGTGTGTCCATGGATGTTTTAAAAATTGTAACTGCATTTATTGAAAACACTGCAGTTTGAATATATGGCATAGCCTTCTGGAAATGATTTGTCTATTGGTAGAATTATCTTTTTAAAATATTTTGAAAATTTATATGTATAAAGCGCATTGAAAATGAAATAATTTTATATCACAAATAATGATGACATTATTTAGAAGTCCGCATACAGATGTGTGAGTGAGATAATGATTTGATTGCATTCAGCAGTGTTATTAATTTACAGTAATGTAGTGTAATTGATGCTGTTTTCATAAACAGTGTCACTACTGTTTAAACTCATGTATGCCAATAATTAGATAATTATAATTTGGACAACTTGGTCATTGTAACATGATTAATTGAAATGAAATGAAATGCGTTCTTCCCTGATACTGTAATTTGAATAATATTGGGGAAATCCACAAACATAGATCTCTTTAAATAGCAAACTTTTCAAATCAAATACTTTGTGTGGTGTTACCAGTTGGTATTTCCTCTAATTACTTTTTCTTTCTTTTTTTGCTGTTTGTTTTACATTCTTAAAGGAATATTTTGTGATTCTCGCATCCTCTTTCAAAGACATTTTTCATGAAAAATATCCATGAAAAAAGGTTACTCCCAATATTTATGTTGATGTGTGTATTAGACTGCTGTGTTGTAAATTTGTTCTGTTAGCCAAAAAAAAATGAATCTGCAAGATATTGTTTGGGAATAAACATTTTGACTTTGTAGCCAGAGCTTTCCTGTCATAAAAAATCTCAACTTTTTTTGAGAAAAGTGGGGCGATGAGGCTATCATGAACTGTTCCTTTAACTTGTTGATTGCATTTCAAAATTATACTAGTAGTTGTTGTTGTTGTCAGTGTTTACTCTCTTTGGAATTTGGGTGCGCCAAATGAAGCATCCCCCCAAATTGGCCCAATTTTGGCTCAGTAATTCCTAAATTGACTAATTGTAATACAGCATTGCAAATTTGTGTGCGCCTAATATAATTTTCACTGGGCCAAAATTGCACCATACAGCCTCTGAGTAAACACTGGTTGTTGTAGTTTAATATCAAAATGTATGGTTTTCTCTCTTTCACAGTACGTATTACATCGCTAATTCAGCTTTCACAGCTAACAAACAAAATAAGTTCATATTTTAAAAGTTTCAGTTAATTTGTTGTATTGTTTCTTTTTTCATGAAATTAGGGATGAACCACACTGCCTGAACTGGTTCTTTTGTCTTTATGTAATTGCCACGAGTCCTCCATACTGTAAAAGAGGATATTTTTTGCTACAATTATTTTCACGCTTTTCACGTTTCAAGCTGCTTGCTTACGCAAGAAAAAAGGGGGGCATGGTATATTCCTTAATAAAGGAAGATGACATGATATATATTTGGAAAATGGAATTCTTTAAAATTAATGTATAAACATAAAATGTTATCCCTTTCAAGCATTCATGCAAAAAGAACACGCAAATGTTTCTTTTAAATGGGACTAATTCCTTATGGAAGTACTGACATTTATACAGCATGATAATCATGATAAATATAGTCTATCATTAATGTAATAAATTTATATCAAATGAGAGATCCTATTTTTCTCATGAACAAATTATAGCGCAAAAATCAATCATAAATAAATGTCAGCTTTTAAATAGAATTACAGTGTAGGTTGAGGCAAATGTAACATGAAATATTCTAAAATTCACTTGTTTTGTATCGAAAAATTAAATAATTATCATCAATAATATTCCCATTGTCAAATTTGATGATATTTTTGCCAAGCGAAATGAATCTGCAAGAAATTGTTTGGATATAAACATTTTGTAGCCAGAGCTTTCCTGTGGTATAAAACTTTTTTTGAGAAAAGTGTGGTGATGAGGCTGTGGATCATGAAATGCTCCTTTAACTTGTTGACTGCATTTCAAAATTATAGTTGTTGTAGTTCTCAAATTGTATTGTTTTCTCTCTTTCACAGTATGTATTACATCGCTAATTATTGTTCGTCTTTCATGGCTAACAAAACAAAATTGATTCATATTTTAAAAGTTTCAGTAATTTGTTGTCCTTTTTCTTGAAGTAAGGCAATGTACATTTATAAAAGAATGAACCTCATGATAAGATCCTCCACTCTCCACACTGTGGCCGCATCATCCCCAAGTGATGGACGTCCACTTCTTGGCTTGGTGAGGGACATGTGGCCAGTTTGGAAATTCCTTTTTCAAAAAGCAACAATGCCACATGATGGGCAATCATTACAATATACAGCCTTCATTTCATCATAGATTTTCTGGGCATTTTAGGCCTACACAATGTATAACCCTTCAAATGCAGGAACTTAATCACACTGCGTGCCTCAATTTTCTCCATCTTGCAGGTTATGTGCATACCACCCATCTAGCGCCATCTGTAATGAAAGTATACATACTTATGAGACCATTTTTGGACCATAATGTACATAAGGACCAGTGATTACACTGTCAAAATTTCATCGATATAGCTCCTTTACTTCTGGATAATTTCAAAAACTTTTTGATACCCCCTCGTACATAATTGTTTTTATGTAATTGCCATGAGTCCTCCATTACACTAGAAAAGAGGAATTTTTTGCACTACAATTATTTTTGCACTTCCCCTGTTTCAAGCTGCAACGGCAAAAATAACAATGCACAATTATATTCATAAATTGTGTAGTATAGGTCAATGTGAGGAAACAGCAGGAGGAAACTTAGAATCAAAAATTTGATACAACACATGAAACAGTAATATATTCGGCAAATCGCAAAAAAATCAATCGCTTGAAAATGTCCACTTTTACAGTATTGTCATGTGCATCTGCCATCATGGAATTGGCTACCAGCTGTTTGGAACAACACACATAATACAATTTTGCTTGAATTATACTAATTTGAATACAAACCATTGTACATTATAAATTGAGTTTTATAATTTACACTATAATTTTAATACAAAAGAAGTGAATTTGAAAATATTTCATGTTTAAATATTTGCCCCAATGTACAGTGTCTACAGGTGTAATTGTTGGATGGTATTTTAAAGCCTAGTATATTTATTTATTATTATTTAAGTTTGTTTGAAAATATTTTGGATTTAGATTAATAATTGTTTAATTCAGGTTTACAAGTGAGAAATTTGGCTGATCTGAGTTGAATCGGGATCGGGCAAAATGTTATCAGCTGCTGATACCGATCTCTGACACAGGTCTGTTGAACCTGCAAACTACACTCAAATACAGTGCTCTGAAAATTTGGAAATATCTACATGTACAATGTCTTATAGGACACTTGGAACTGTTAACAGGTTTTTAAGTAAGGCCAAAAAAAAATTGTTTGCGTTGCCCTCAAGTGAGAAAATGGGGAAGTTGGGGAAGGACGGTCGGATTTCGCTTTTTTTTTTGTTGTTTTTTCAAACCTTCAGTTTTAAACATCTCAAATATTAAAGGAGTATTTCGTGATCCTAGCATCCTCTATTTATGTCATTTTTCATTAGATATCCACGAAAAAAACCTATTCCCAAAATTTCAGTTGATTCCGATTTTGTGTTCATGAGTTATGCATGATTATGTGTATTACACTGCTCCATAGACAATGCGTTGTAATTTCGTTCTGGTGCACCAGAACGAAATTCAAATTTCACGATATATTTGCTAAACGAATTAATCTGCAAGAAATATTTTGTACATAAACATTATGTAGCCAGAGGTTTCCAGTGATATAAAAATCTCAACTTTTTTGAGAAAAGTGGGGGATGAGGCTGTGGATCACGAAATGCCCCTTTAAATAATGCTTCTTCAACTCGGGGACATTTGTCAATTATGACTTTTGGACAGGTGTTAGACATCAATTAAAGACTAGTCTTTCAATAAAATATTAATTTTAAGTGAAAAACATTGATTTTTTGAACAAATCTGTAAAAATCATCATTCAAAAAAAAAAAAAAAAATGCCGACCCTGATTTTTCAGGATTTAGGGTCGGGCGGTTGAGGGCAACATAACAATTTTTTTTTTGGCCGAATGTATAGTCAGGTATTTACCTGAATAAGGCCAAAAAAACAACACATTTCACATTTGACTTCTTGCTACAGGAAACAAACATGTTTTCTTTTTGGCCTAAGTAGATAGTAGATACCCTAGTCTTGGTCCCAGCCGATTTGTGCTCCTTCGTCACTAAACAAACCGTCTGTCGACAACCCCATAGTACGTCTTTTCTGATTGGCTGAACATCAACTCCCAAAATACTGGCGTTAAATTTTGCTGTCAATCAACGCTGGGCTTCAGCGTGTGCAGCAGTTAATGGACAGCTATGCGGCTACGTAAATCCACACAATGTACGTGAGTACACGCTTCATGTCGCGTACATGAAAGGCGATATCAGATGATTGGCACCTCAGTGGTTGCTAAAGCTGGCGTACATTTTTCGTTCGCGGTATCTACAAAGTGGAGGGCATAATGATGTTTTGTGTCACTGACACAAGTCATGTCCTATAGCCAATTGAAAACAGTTTTATTTGGAAATTCATTAACCAATCAGCAATCGTCATTTCAGGGTTGTCGCCAGACGGTTTGTTTAGTGACGGAGGAACACAAACCGGCTGGGACCGAGACAATAGATACCCCATCCTGATCAGTCATTACAAATAGGGTGTCCCACAAAAAGCAGACCCCAATAAATGCCCCAATAAATGTGATATTTTGAAACATGTTTTTACCAATCATTCAGCTTAAAAATTGTGCCGTTGGAGGCATAGGAAATGAAGCTATAACTACACTGTAGGTTTAAATGAGGACAACTTAATTTACTGTTCATGGTATAGGTTTTATTGTAATTATGTGACAGAAGGTTAATTTATAAAGCATTTGATATGTACACGTGTATTCTGTACATCAAATGAATACACCTTTACAGATAAATGAGTAAATGATATGATGAAAATTATATAAGATCTAGTTTTATAGATTGCTAGTGGGATTAAGATTGGCAATTGGTTATTGAATCACACAAAATAGTAGGTATTTTCAAGAGGGTTCTTACACGTAAGTCACATTTCCTTATATTTTGTTGCCTTTCTATCACAGGCAGTTCTTGCTGATTTGTTCTTTATGTTATTTTTTGCTTTGTCTTTTGTTTTTTGAGCGCTTCATTCTAAATGTATGTATGGGGCTACATGAATACCAGCACAAATAATCAAATGCATAATGCATATACATAATTTAATGGCTGGTTGCATTTTGAATATGAGGAATGTCGTTCTGATATCAAACAATTTTTTTTTTTTTTTTAATTCGCGATATAATACACATTTTATGGCAAATGATTAGAAATTAATATTTTTGAAATTTAACAGTCCTCAAAGTAAGTTGTATAAATCTAATGATATGTACAAAAGTGTAGGCCTGTCCATCATGTGAAAATTTTGACCTTGCATATTAAAGATAGATATTTTTGAGTGTTTTGGGGAATAAAATGTATATATCTTCCAACTGATATGAAAGGTCAAGATTTCAATTGATTGGCTTTTCAAACCAGCTACATACATATAGAGTTTTATTTAAAGCGTACTTTGAGAAAGTGTTGAATATCAAAAATATAAAAATTTTAATTTCCCATAAAATTTGTATTATATTACAAATTTAAAAAAAAATCCAAATTATTTGATATCAAAAGGATATTCCCCGTATTAAGGGTAGACGAGGTATTGTTGGTCGAAGCAACCAAAAAATCGATTTTAATTATCTAGATCAATATATTATTGAAAAATGACACCTTGATGTTTTGCAAAAGTTCATTCTACAAATCCTATACTTTGAAAACTTGCTTAATTTATTGTTGTTAATGCGTTATACCGTATTTCGTCAAATAAACGCCCCCGGGGTGTTACATTTTCCAAAGGGGGGGGGGCGTTTATTCAAGGTCAATTTTAGAACGATAATTTCCATTAAAATCATTACGTAAAGTAAAAACACACGCTAAAATGACGAACTATGAACTAGAAACACTGACTTCCGGCTCACTTCCGGGTTTCTGATCCAGATTTTCGCCAATTATTGACACTATTATCGACCATGTGCGCAACTTGGTAAGCTTACTACACAAGATAGCATGGAAATATCAGCATTTTTGAAACATCATGGTTGAAAAAAAGTAGTGGGGGGGCGTTTATTTGAGGGGGGGCGACTATTTGACGAAATACGGTATGTGTTTTACAAAAGTGTTGTTGTTTCAGCCCACTTTAGAGCATACCTCAAGAACCACAGTACCTACAAAAGTATATCTGTGATATTTAAATTCTTCTACATGCTCGCTATGAAATGAGCAATGCAGTTTTTGCAAAAGCTCACTACCAGTTGCAAGATGCTGTGAACTACCAAATCGCAACAGTTTAAAATAGTTACAATGTAATAACCTTAAAAATGCAATTCGATAGATGTCTGATCTGCTCTCATGTCCTACAAAGGTACTGTGCAAACTCTGCTATCCGATTTCTTTAAATAATGATCAATACTTTCACCATTGAAGTATTTACATCACTCCAGGGTAACTAGAGATCATTCACTTTTTGTAATGATATTGAAAAAATTTATTTAAATACTATACAAA
Source organism: Amphiura filiformis (assembly GCF_039555335.1). Classification (NCBI taxonomy): domain Eukaryota; kingdom Metazoa; phylum Echinodermata; class Ophiuroidea; order Amphilepidida; family Amphiuridae; genus Amphiura; species Amphiura filiformis. Next base: position 42,868,199 of record NC_092640.1, on the reverse strand, counting down.
TATTAAATGTTTATGAGTTCAATGGTAAGAATATGGACTGTTCCATTCAACGAATTGTCAAAGAGACTGTCCCTTATAAAAGACCAAAAAGAAGAAGGGCCCTGTGACACTGAGGAAAAATATCAACTGGAACTCGCTGATAAAGAAGTAAGATGAATGGAACAGTTCATATTTCACTGAATGGAAATATTCTTTCCATTAAACGAATAAAAACATTCAATACTTGTTTTTTATAACTCATAAATAAGTTCCCTTGCTTCCACTTAGTTTTATAAATCAACAGGAAAACTAAATTAAAAAATATCTAAATACAAATACATATTTTAGAAGCAACGCCCGCACCTATTAATTGGCGAGTCGAGGTGTAAACCTCACGCTATACGCAGTGTCAGTGTTGCTATGGTAGCTCCACGTCCGTGCAATGGAAAAATAAATATTGCACGGACGCGGAGTGCATTGTCCTTTTGCAGCTGACCACTAAAAATAGCAGAAATAATCAATAGTAATTGGCCAATCAAATGACCAGAAACTTTGTATGAGTTATATAATACATGCTATCTACTGAAGATAGCATAATGATTACCATGTAAAAGTATAGTGAGGCCTGTGAGCACCCACAGTCCTCGGGAACTTTCTTTTGAAATGAGGTTAAGGGGTACTACACCCCTGCCCAGTTTTGTGCCTATTTTTGCATTTTTCTCAAAAATTATAGCGCATTGGTGACAAGTAAGAAATGTATATCATAGGGGCAAGGACTACAACTACTGCACTGGAAATTTTATTTGAGCATTGACAACAGATGTGGAGTTACAGTCAAAAATGAGGGAAAACCAATATTTTATCAATAAATCAATAACTACTTGCTTTGAGTTGCTGAATTTTCAGTGCAGTAGTAGTAGTCCTTGCCCCTATAATATACATAGCTTACTTGTCACCAATGTGCTATAATTTTTGAGAAAAATGCAAAAAAAAAAATGCACAAAATTGGCCAGGGGTGTAGTACCCCCTAAAAGAGCTGTAAAATGTATAATTCTGTAGAATTGTTTTAGTGCTGCTTTCCCCCAAGAAAAAAAGGAGATTGGTTCATGTCATTAAAATTGTCAGCAGAAAGCACGATGCAATCTTAATTAAAAACAAAAAATGCTGTGATTCTATTTAAAAAAGTATCTGAAACCAACTGAAAATGTGCGCTTCCTTTCTAAAAAATCTATGGAACAACTTTCAAGAGTTACCCCCAGTGCAAAGAGTTGTGGTAAAATCATGTGTTGCTGGTCATGATAAAGGTTGGGGTAAGTTACGTATTGACAATTAGTCAAGTTAAACTAGTGGAAATATATTTGGTATTCTATTACCCCCACGACCCATTTTTCAAAATCGCGCACTGTGATTTGTTGAAACGCGTCACGTGAAAGACCATTAATTAGCAATAAAGTGGCCAGGGCAACAAACTTTATATTCTTCTCGCATCACAGCGCACAGCAAAGCGCGATGCAGTATATTAGCGTCGTTACGCATTCTACATAAAGCATTACGCTTGGTTACGCGTTCTGCAATATCGCTATCACTTACGCTTTGGCTACGCGTAGGCGCTCCACCTTGAGGTAAACAACCTGTAATATTTGGGCAAAAAATGTGATATTTTCTCTTTAAATCGCACTATTTTGTGGTAATAGAATAGAAATAAAGGTGCAACATTATCCTTTACCGCAAATAATGTGTCCTCGGCAGTAAAAGCGTTTAGATAATGGGTTCGGCTGCGCCTCACCCATTATTTAAGTTTTTACTGCCTCGGACACATTATTTTTGTGTAAAGGATAATGCATTACCCTTTATTTCTTAATTTTATCATGGTTGGTTAAAAATTTAACTCGAAGTAAAAATTCAGGTCTGAATATAATTTAAGATACACTCTGTTACGCCATGGTTGCCATGGTTACGCCTGTATAGGCAATATAATAATTAGCCTGTATTGAGTCAATAAATTATTTTCTGGCCAACACTATAGACATGTTCAGATGATTGCAACAATCCAAAGGTTTCAAGCGCTCAAGATTTCAACTGCCCAAAGAGTGTCCACACAACTGGAAGCAACTCCCAAGCCATTGCCGCAACCAGATTTGAACTGCTGACTTGTTAAGTTTTTTAGATCCTTAATGATTTTAATATTGAAATTGAAAAAAAAGTGATTTTTGCAGAAGAAACTAGTGGCAAAGCATCATGGGAGGGGGGTGCACTCAGATGTAAAAGTAGTATGAGTATGTGCATCGGTTCAGGTCCCTTTTTAGGCTCTCTAGTACATGTAGTTCCGAACACCCACACTTGGGGATCATGCACTTCAGCTCAAAGTTGGTACAATTTGGAATAGCATCCAGGCGCCACAGATTATAATTTGGTCCAATTTTAGTTCACTCAATAAAAAAACCAACAAAAAACATGTTGAAATAATTTAAGTTCAGAAGCCCCTATTCTGCCTCGCAAATCAGATCTCAGTTCCCAAATTTCCTACTTTGTGCTGCACATCTCAACCAAAATTTGATAAATTCCATAGAAAAAATACCACAAAATGCACTGTCAGTCAGACCCAGTGCAGTGCTCAGCTGGCAGGTAAAGACTAAAGACGGCTATCAGTCCTGGTTCTTCCCCCAATTGGATGACTTGTGCTACACCACTACTGTCATCGAAAATTGTATGTCTTCTAACATGGATACAGAAAACATTTTGTAGACCCAGCTCATGAAATCAGTTTCAGCTATGTGTAGACTTCAACTGAAATCGTATTATGTCGACTGCTCAGTGCCAGAAGTGGGTAAGTGCAATAGCTGCCCTGTGAACAGTTGGCAATCTACACACAATACATGCACTTATCTACACATGGCAGCTATTACACTTACCCACTTCTGGCACTGAGCAGTCGATGTGCCCGCATGGCACAATGCTTTGAGTTTCACTATTTTGAAATTGAACTTGCAGTTTCAGCTGAACCATTAGGGGGTTGGTGTCTGTTGCAGCTTTGAAGTTTTGTTTACGGAAGAAATTCCAAGTGCGTTCAAGTGGCCAAACCCTAAATGAAACCCTAAATTTGTCAAAACCATGTGTTTTTAACCTCTGTGTGAACACGACTATTGGGGTATGATGCATGACAAATGCAAAACTTCCCAGGGCAGTCTTGAGCTATTGTCGATTTGTATTGACATGTTCAAACTGCCCTTTAAACTACACAACCTTTATTATTCATTCTTACATGTATCTTTGCAGTTTGGAATGCCAGCACTGTACTGGTTCAATTAAGGGTTGGAATGCACTGGAGTTGATAAACTACAATAAAACCCCATTTTTTCATTCTTATTTCTGCAGTTTGGAGTGCCTGTGCTGGTTGGCATTGGAGTGGTGGTCTTGACCGTCGTAGTGGGGAAATACTTCTTAGGTGGCAAGAAGAAATCGTCCAAAGGACCAAAAGTCACTCTTGAAAATCCCGAAGTCAAGTATCCACTGGAACTTGTGGACAAAGAAGTAAGGACTTAAGCTTACTACAGCTTGTGTATTAGTTACTGTTTATAAACTTAAGATATCAGTTGGAGTGTGAGCACTGTGGTGCAGCATGGCAAAGTTTTTGTCAAAGAGGCTTTCCCTTAAAAAGACCAAAAAGAAGAAGGGCCCTGTGACACTGCTGGATCCAGAGGAAAAGTATCAACTGGAACTTGCTGATAAAGAAGTAAGATGAATCATGGAACTGTCACAAAATTTGTATAATATTGAAGATGTTATTGGGCTATAGCCTGTGCTAATGGGAAATCTGCCAAATGATTGCTACTGCCTGCACACATAAACACAACCAAAAAAGAAAGTCTCCAGTAGTTCCATCCCCATTTAATCAGATTCGGATGAGTTTATGGCAAAATAATTTATATAATATTTTTCTATACACTTTCCTGCGAAGATTGATACCAAATTTGATATCAAAAGTTTAATCATCATGAGCAAAGGAGCAGTTGTTTGGAAATTCGTGCAATTTTAAAAATGACAAATTACGAATTGACCACGCAAAATTCAATGCATGGTATCAGCTTATTATGTGGCCTGAAACATGCCCGTACAGGAATCATTGTACACTTACCTGCGCACAATTGAAAGAGCGGGTATTTGATTTGCATTTTGACATGCATGGGTAAACCTTTAACCTGCCGGCCTATTCAGGCGGCGTAATTCTTGGCACTCACGCTAGCTCTGCTCGTAATACAATTCCCTATGTCATTTTTAAAATTGCACGAATTTCCAAACAAATGTTTCTATGCTCACGATGATTAAACTTTTGATATCAAATTTGGTATCAATCTTAGAAGGAGAGTGTATATAAAATTATTATATAAATTGTTTTGCCATAAACTCATCAGAATCTGATTAAATGGGGATGGAACTACTGGAGACTTACTTTTTTGGCTGTGTTTAGAATGGAATAGTGCTGGCTTTCATTGCGCAAATGAATGAGTATTAGAAGGGCTTGGCCAGGCATGCAATGACCCTAGACTTTATACATGTAATAAACTACATGTAGCATTCAGAGGTTCCCTGTTTTTCTCTCCATGGTGGAGGTTAATGGGATTGCGTAGGCTAACCTCTCTGATTTCTGGATTGCAACAGGGTGGTTTCACGAGATGTCGGCAGGTCAACTGAAGCTTGTTTGTCCCGTGGAACGCAAGGAGTATTACAATCACATGCATATTAATCTGATGAAATGTTCAGGTACAGCAGATTAGTATCGTATTCTGTGCATCTTGGAGGACAAACCAAGACCAGTTGACCTGCTAAGGGCACCGTGAATGAGCCCTATACAAAAAATTCAAAAAGTTAAGCATGTTAAGTCGTGGAAGTGGCATGGATTGATGATGCAGTAAAGTTTTGGCTCCTCATAGACCAGAAATGGCTGATCAAATTAAAAAAAAATATGGTCTCAAATTGTTTGTAATTAAACTAGATAAGGAATAGTTTGCACTATCTAAACTGCTTCGTTTGTAGTGGGTTGGCACCACAAAATAGGTGGAGCTCATAAGTATCTGTGATAGGGTTCAATGCCAGTTTGACCTATCCGGTAACAATTCAAAAATAAACATTTAACTTACCAGAATGTTTTTATATTGTCTAGAATTATAAAAGCATGCTAGACAATGCACACATTCTGTTAAATTAGGTTTCAGTAGTTTTACACTGTAGGCCTATATATGATGAAAAATTTGAGAACAGTTTTATTAAAATCAAGCATTTTTGTAGCTTAAAATCGTCCTGCATCCACTTACACTGGGCACACAGAAAGCAAATATTGTCAGACTATAATAATCATAGTATGGAAATGAATCTGAAATCCTACGGTATAGTTGTTAGAATTGAATTATGTTGTTTTTATTATATAGCATTAACTATTTGGTTGTAAGAAGAGATAGGAGTTTGAGTCTGTATACTATTATAGAATATATACATATAAAAACCTAGGCAGCAGGTGGTGCATGTATATGTCTGTCATGTGACATTTATGGTTCATTACTCATGGCTACAGATATATAAAAGCTGGGTCATCTATTTGGTACATCAAGGATTTTCAAAAGCTTTCATATTAATTAATTGTACGTCTGAAAGTTATATAATGGTAAATATATTTATTATATTTCAAATTGAATTTCAGGTTGTGAGCCATGACACAAGGAAGTTCCGTTTTGCCTTGCCAAGCAAAGATCACATACTGGGTCTCCCTGTTGGTACGTATAATGAAATGTTAGGCAAATCAAAAAGTGGCTAAATTTTTGATGGGAAAATTTCTTCTTATTTTCCAAATTTTGGACTCATTTTTTCTTCTACTGATTAAAGATAAGTAAGTGTAGACATGTTAGAAATATTGGAAGGAAAAGTTGCGAGTAATACATACAAATGTATGTAAATTTTGATATGTGGATGGATGTGTGCTATGCTGAGACAAATCCTGTCTTTTATTGGCTGTACATGGTAAAAAATCTAGGAATATTTTTATTCAGATTTTTAGGCCAACCAATTTGTTTTTTGACTGCACTAGTTCAAGATCACATAACTGTGCATCATACTCCCAATTCATATAGCAATATACTAGAGAACCAACCAAACCTCAGATGTCAAATCTGTAAAATTACTGCATTTTGTACTCCAAAGTTTAACAGAACTTGATACACAACTTCAAATTCCATAGTGAGGGTGCAAAACAGGCCTGTTGCCAAGGGGGGTGCGGGGGGTGCGACACACCCACCCAAATTTGCCAAGAGTGCTAAAAAGGTCCACTTTTTGTCATAAAGTGGGCCAATAATGAGGTTTTTGTAGGAGGGTTAGGGGGGTTAGGTCCATAAAAGGTCCACTTTTTGAGGTCCAGCACCCCCTCAAATTCTGGTTACGGGCCTGGTGCAAAATTCAATACTTTTTAAGAAGGTGAGTGCTTTAAACTTTCCTTACAGCACTACAAGTTCTACAACACCCTGTCTTTCTATTGACCTTCGCCACTTGACGTCACGCCAATGCGCACATTGTTGAGTGAACATCGCTATTGCGCATCGCAAGTTGGCGCAACGTCAAATGACGACATCGGGGGTCTAATACAAGGAATTATGGGATTTACCGAAAAGGTCAATTGTGAAGTATGATTTTGCAACATAAAGTAAATTAAAAATATACAACCCTGTTCACCCTGCACAGGTCAGCATATCTACCTTACAGCCCGCATTGATGGCAAGCTAGTAATCAGACCATACACACCAGTCACTAGTGATGATGATAAGGGTTACATGGACTTGGTTATTAAGGTAAGAACGGGCTATTCCATTTAAAATCCACACTACCCCTGTGGAAGATTTTGGAAATATCTTACATAGGGGAGTATGAATTTCAAATGGAATGAGCACATTAGGTAGTGTATGGATTTCAACTGGAATAGCTCATGTGCTGTTAGGAAGATATCGGTTCTTACTGAGAGTACTAAATTAAGAGAGGCGCTACTTCGATCGCAAAAATGAGGACAGTGTGAGCTCGGTATCTGTGTAAGAGTCTGTTCGTCATGCCGCAAATGCCGAAAGTGATTGTGATTATGTAATGATATGAATGAGCTATAATGTGACGTAGCTATGAAAAGGCGGTTTTATTGGATGTATAAGGTTCATTGGGCGGAGCCATTATGCCCATATTAGGCTGTTGTTCTGCAGACGTCACGTTCTGGGAACGGTACAAAAAGGTGACTGTCAGATCTATCACGTGAATGGCAGCAGACAGATTGCAACTCACTGACCTGCACTGTTTGTCACTTAGACAGACCGTGACCTGGGTCGATGCGCACAAAGCAGGGGATGTGACTGTGACACAGGTCTTGTCCTTGGAATCGGTATAGGCAATTTGTACAGAGTACCGCTAGCCTGATTCTTACTGTTCCCTTCTTTCCTATTTCTGGCAATGTAACCTCACTATATAACCTGTTAAAATGCATGAGTACACATTTTGCCTAGGTACTCCTTGGCCAAAACAAGTACAGGTAATTGGACTGCAGTACAAAAACCTAATAATCCTATCCATTCATGCTTGGACAGTCAAGTTAACCCAGAGGCATTTAATTTGGTATGCATGTGAATTTTATTCTGGTCTATTTTGTGGTCTATTTTGTCCAGCACTGCAGCAGAAAACTATGCTTTATTGGAGTTAATGTATATTTGCACTCTTAAAGGTGAACAATCCCTTTTATTTTGACAGTTGTGTGACTTTTATATTCAAAGAAAAGTAATTAAACTAAGAGGAAATTTGTTAAGGAATTTATTTTGGATTATTCCAGTTGAAATCCAAACACCCCCTATGGAAGACATGAGTTCCTTACAGACTAGGAATATACTCACCTGGTATGGCCTAAATACAAATTTGCATCCTCTCCCGGGATGCAGAACCTCCATTAAGTACCTAATATGATCCCTATCATACATAAAAAGGGCACCCCCGGCATGCCAGAGGCCCCACAATGCACCTCCGTGCCCAGCCTACTTCCTCTTCTCTCTAATGGAGACCTACAGATAAGGCCAGTATATTTTTTCTCCTGGCGTAGGCTTTCATAAAGCGGGGTTTATAGCATTTAATTTTAAATCTAATGCTAGGCAGGGCCTCCTATTTGATTAAGTATCATGTTCAGCTCGTTTGAGGGTTAATTTCCCGTTATTTTTGTGGAATGAGGAGGTTTTTTTGGTCACCTTCTTTTTCCGTTTTTCGCCGGTAGATTCGAGTGGTATGACCGCGAACTCGGATCAGGTCGCATTGACCGGGCGATGAGCTGATATTTTCATTGAAACTATAGAGATGAATGAATGGACATAATTCTATTCTCAATTGCATGTTTACAGTTGTCTTCGATCATAATATTTATGCTATTTGCTTTAGCCTTTCGCTTGCATCATGTATATTTATCGTATGCTTTTTATGCTTATATGTTATACAGGTGTTCGTTGAAGTTCGAAGTGATACTGTGTGAATAAAGCTAATATACCCTCCCTTGTGTCCCGTGTTTTACTGCCTTGCTTTTTGCCGCTAGTTTAGCATTGCATTAATTTGGTTTTGTTTTCATTTGTTGAGCTATCGTTCTGGTTTGATACCATCCGTTTCGGTTTTTACTCTGCTTAATACCTTTCCACGTCCATCTTTTTCATTTAGTTATACAATTAAGTAGAAAAGATGTTGCAGTGTAAAACTTGTGGATCGGTTTTGGTAGGGACCGATCGGCACGACAAGTGTATCATTCACCGTCAATGCTCGAGAGCATCGCCTTGTTCCCTGGATGACAAGCAAGAAGCGTCTTATTGGGATGAGGTGGAGGCAATACGGGCGGCAGCAATGGGAGTGCGTCCTGTGACGGATACCGGGAAGAAGAAAAAGGTAACAAAGAAGGGTAAGAAAGGTAGTTTAGGTAAGGGGACTCTCCTACGGGGAGTGGACCCCCCTGTTACCACAATATCCCAAGGGATAACTCCTACGGGTGGTGGTATGGAAGCTAGCGCGATGCATATACCAAGCATCGGTAATAGCAGCTTCCCGGGGACTATGGAGTCAGAGGGATCCTGTGTGTTACCCGTTCCTCCTAGTCCAAGCGATCGTAATATACCGCTACAGAAAAACGTAGCTAGTACTGGTCGCATGGGTGTACAGGCACCCATAATTCACTCTAGCGTAGCACCATCCCATAAACGGGATGTACCTCAATATGCTAATGAGGGACAGATACCCTCGAGTGATTCAGATTTGGTGACCAAATCGTCGACTCAATCGATCCAAGAATCGATCGGAGTGTCTCCTCCGGTGAGTCAAGTGTTTTGTTTACCGAGTGTATCGGCTAATAACAATACACAATCCCAGGGGTATACCCCTCGGTCAATGACGATTGATCAGGCACCTATTATTACGCAACCGGTATCGGTAGCGGACAATAGTGGCCTGAATAGTGTGTATACCACACTAGATCACCAGCGGTCATCGCCCTGGGTTAGTCCTGGGGTGTTGACACCGCAGCAACAAATACCGAGTTATGGTATTAGTAATTTGCCGGCGGCGAATACTATGAGTAATGCTACTGCATTCATGCAATGGCCGGGGTTTTGTAATCCCTTTATGACCCCATTCATGATGCAGGGGTTTCAGACGAACCCGCAACAAAGCATTCCTGTGCAACCTTCTGTTACTAGAAGTGTTGAATCTGCACGTACGGTTGCGACTCCTATTGTAACTAGGCAGCCAAATGCAACCTCTATAACGTCAACCTCTACAGGGTTGACGAGACAGGCTCAATCCAACAGGGCGGTTCAGCCGATTAGAGCCACCACCTCCAATGTCTCAGAGCATCAGACTTCGTCAGAATCTGAAGTTGACTCTGATAATGAGCAGTCTGACAATGATGCTGTCTCGGTGGGATCGTATGATCGTACTTATGAGCAAGATCAATATGGGGTATGTGCAGATGAGTCCTCTAATTCAGAGGCTATTCATAAGCTATCCCAGCTGTTTGCAGCACCCAGAATTGATCCAATTCTCAAAGCAGCCAGTGAGGAATTTGGTCTGCTAGTAGAGAATGAGGAAGAAGAGGAGTGTTCTCTTCGCTTTGGAGGTCTTGGTGTGGATATGGGTCTTCACGACCCAATCATGTCCATGCCTAATGATATATGCAAGGAAAGAAACAGACTTGCTAAAACCAAGTGGCACAATTTCCCCGGTCGTGTACTGTCGGATGCTTTCAGAGTCCCTAAGTCGGACCATGCAGCCATATTCAAAACTCCTCCTATAGACAAGGAGGTAGTGGAGATATTGCCACAGAAGGTGAAGAGACATGTCTCTCATCCTTTAGAGTACTGTCCATTCTGGGAGAGAGAGAGCTAATTAGCATAGACAACCATTTGCGTCTACTGTCTAAGCTTTCATCTTTTCAACTAACGATAGTCAACTATTTGCTGACTATTATAGAAAAGGATGACTCTCTATCAGGTGCTTCAGCTACAGCTAATCTGGTCAATGACATTACTGTCCAGCAGCTGAAGAGCGCCCTCTCATTGTCTATGAGGACTGTGACCTTGAGAAGAGAGAATGTGTTGGCTCAACTGAACAAGATGTATGTCAATGAGCTTCCTTCACATCTACGCAAGCTTCCATTTGCGGAAGATTCTCTTTTTGGCAGTGCTTTTAATAAGACCATTAGGTCTCTAGCCAAGAAGATGAAGGACAAGAAGTCTTTGGAAGTGAATCTCAAGCCTCTTGCTTCTTTCAAGAAGAAGTCCAAAGGTGGCTTCTCTAAGAAGAGTCAGGACTCTCAAGCTGCTAGGTCTTCAGCCAGAGGTGGCAGACCAGCTAGAGGAAGAGGCCGTGGTCGTGGTGCAAAACGAAGTGCCTCCACTCAGCCTCCACCAGCTGCGGCTGGTGGTCCCCCCAGGTCCAAGAAGCCTAGAGGGGTAGACAGCAGCGATTTTGAGGGTGTTCAGGCCGCTGTACACTGCATGCCATGCCATCATGCAGTGTCCCCACTTCTCAATTGTATCAATACAGAAGTAAAAACAAAAGAAGTGGGTGGCCGCCTAAAACTATATGCAACAGAATGGCTGACAATAAGTCCAGACAAATGGGTAGGAAGCGTGATAGCAGGAGGTTACAAGTTGGAATTCACTGCTGCTCCTCCCATAAGAAAGTCTGTGTATGTTACACCTCTTCCAACAAACAAGGTCCAGATGGACACTCTTTTGGAAGAAGTGGAATCTCTCCTTCAGAAGAAAGCGATCTTTCCAATATATCCACCATTCATGGAGGGTTATTGGTCGACATTCTTCCTGGCTCCCAAGAAGACTGGAGACTGGAGGCCTGTTCTGTATTTAAAACCACTGAACAAGTTTATCAAGCCCAAGAAGTTCAGAATGGAGAGCCTGTCGATTGTTCTCAAGGCACCCATACAAGGTTGCTGGGCCACATCAATCGATTTGAAGGATGCATACCTGCACATTCCGATCCACCAAGATCATCACAGGTGGCTCAGTTTTTACATCAGGGGCCAGGCCTATGCATTCAGGTCTCTCCCATTTGGCCTGTCTACTGCCCCCAGAGTTTTTACTCGGGTTATCAGGTCAGTGGGAGCATACCTTCGTCGACAGGGTGTCCAGATCCATCAATATCTGGACGATTGGTTAATCACCAGTCGCACTCTGGACATGGTTCAGCGCCATACAGAGTTGATATTGAGAACAGTGTCGAGGCTAGGTTTTATAGTAAACTCAAAGAAGTCTTGCCTTCAGCCGTCTCAGACTCCCCTTTTCTTGGGAGCCAGGCTAGATCTTTCTCACGGGAGAGCATACCCGTCTCAAGAGAGGGTGGCCAATCTAATATCTTGCACAAAAATGTTCAACCAGGCCAAGAATGCTCCAGCAGCCGCATGGCTGAAACTTTTAGGTCTGATGGCGAGTATGGTGGACTTGGTACCGGTACCTTATTGCAGGTTCAGAATGACACCTATCCAACTGCACCTACTCTTCCATTATCGAACCAGCATTGACCCTCTGTCCAAGTCAGTTCCACTATCAGACATAGTACACAGGGAACTGACTTGGTGGGAAAAAGAGTCCAATTTATTAATAGGAACGATCTTTCCAGCCCCCCCCCCTCCTCAGCTCGTGGTATCCACGGATGCATCTCAGAGGGGTTGGAGGGGTCACCTAAAGAACTTCAGGGTGAGCGGACTTTGGTCTCTCGATCAGAGTCAGCTGCACATCAATGTCCTGGAGCTTCTAGCAGTATTCTACTCCCTGAAGGACCTAGACCATCAGCTGGTGTTGTTAAACAAAAGGATCCTAGTTCAATCGGACAATTCAACAGTAGTGTCCTATATAAACAAGCAGGGGGGAAATCGATCACCATCTCTATGCCTCCATACCAGGCAACTGCTTCTATGGTGTATTCAAAGGGGAATTTGGCTATCAGCCATTCTCATTCCCGGAATGAAGAATTGTCTAGCAGAAAGAAAATTGTGTAATTCTGTTAATAGCACCATTTTGGCCCCGGCAAGCGTGGTTTCAGTCGCTAATGACGCTATTAATAGCAACGCCATTGTTGTTGCCGAGTCATCCGGAACTGCTAAGAATGCTGGGATACCCCCAAAGCACGTTTTCACAACGTAATGCATCTCCGATTGACTGCTTGAATTTTATCACACAACGATACAAGCAGGTCGGATTTTTTGAGAAATCTGCAAAATTGGCGCAAGGGGACGAAGAAGATCTACTCTCCGAGTTTATTCTTCGCGGTTGCGTCCATTCTTCGCATAGTGCGATGAGAGACAAACAGATCCATATCATGCCTCTATTGCCATTGCGGAAATGGCCGATTTTTGGAGTCTATGCATTCGCCGGTAAAAGGTTACAAGTCGGCCATTGGGGCGATCCATCGTGGTTTACCGGATGGATCAAAATTGTGTGACGATCCCAATAGATTTTTGCACTTCATGATAGAAGGAATGAATAATGTAAATCCTCCACCACGGAGGATCATACCTGAATGGGATCTCGGTATAGCGTTTGAATGAAAGTCCATATGAACCATTACATGCAGCGTCTCCCCGAGACTTAGCTGTAAAAAACAGCATTTCTGATGGCCATTGCATCAGGTAGGAGATGTTCTGAACTTCACAAACATTGGCCTCGGGAGATCATGTTGTTTTGGGAGTCAAGGTGCTACATTGCACTTCCGGCCAGACTTTCTCGCCAAAAATGAAAGAAGTAACTTCTCTATGTCACCTCTCTCCATACCATATTTGCTTGATCCTAGCAAGAAGAAGGAGAGGAAAGGTAGACTAAGCTGTCCAGTGAGAGCCTTACGCTGGTATCTCATCATGACAGTAAATGAGATACGAAACACAGTATCGTGGAGAACAGAGACGACATTTGTCTCCAAGTACCTTCGTGATGTGGATCCATGTTGGGACAAAGCTAAGTTTGCAACAACGGTCCTTGGCGCTGGGTCTCATCAGCACTAAGTGGTAAGTCACATAGTTTTAATTGAACTGAGACCTACTGTGTATTGTATTCATGTATTGTATATTGCGTGAATAAGCGGTTCGGTTAGTGCCGCATCTTCTATACTTCATGAAAAATTACAGATACAAAATTTTTTCACGAAATATGTTGCGTACAGTTATACGCATTGAATAATTAATGGTGAATTAATTTGGCCATGTATAGTGTACAATAATGTACATAATTATCTACACGGGTAAGCTTGGGTACAGTTGATAGTTACTACCCTCAGGTGTAGACTGGCTATCAAGATTAGACATTGGACTCAGGTCCATGGACCAGGTTACAAAATTTTCGGGAAAAATTTTGATTCCATGGGCAGGTTTTGGCTTGGGTTCCTTTTATACTGGTCGCGAGAGAGTCACCTCCTCCTTTGATCGGTGCGAGTCTGTCTTGATGCAAATTTGTATTTAGGCCATACCAGGTGAGTATATTCCTAGTCTGTAAGGAACTAACACAAAGCCTCACATTGTGAGTGCTTTCTTGTTCCTTTAAGACTGGGGAATATACTCACCTGGTATGGCTACCCTCCCTCCCACCGCTGACTCTCTCTCTCCGGGACCCTTATCTGTAGGGGGTAGAGAGAAGAGGAAGTAGGCTGGGCACGGAGGTGCATTGTGGGGCCTCTGGCATGCCGGGGGTGCCCTTTTTATTTATGATAGGGATCATATTAGGTACTTAATGGAGGTTCTGCATCCCGGGAGAGGATGCAAATTTGTATTTAGGCCATACCAGGTGAGTATATTCCCCAGTCTTAAAGGAACAAGAAAGCACTCACAATGTGAGGCTTTGTGTTACTTTAATCTTCCACACAGCACAGGGAGTGTGAATTTCAAATGGGGTTACCTGAATGGGTGACTCCATTTGAAATCTACACCCCTCATGTGGGAGATTAAGATTATGTCGGGGGGTATGGATTTCAACCTGAATAGCCCAATATGCACCTGCAGTATTGTAGGTGTTATGTCTCCAGTGTTCAGCAAAAAGAGCCATAGTGAGTTTTATTCATATTTTTAATGCATTTTTCAGGCATGGGAAAGCTTGTTGAGCTGAAAGCGAACCATGTATGGCTTTTCACAGTAGGCTACTACTGTAAAGTAAATTTTACACAGAAAGAAACTCTCAAAAACTGATTTAGCTGTTATGTACTTAGTATCGCCTAAAAATGACATATTAAGGGTGTAATAGTGCCAGCAGACCCTATCTGCAATAGCTAGCTTCCCTATAGACTTTCAATAATTTCTGCAATCTATATTATGCACAGCCTAAAGATATGACACCTGGCAGCTATTGCAGATAAGGCCTTCTTGTCCTACACCCTTGATGTGGGCCATCACCCTTGAGTATTGAACTTAACACAACAACTGCTTGGCACTTCACAGTATAAGAACATCAGCATAGTGCACTTTGGGGGCAATGAAGCTCAAAAAACAACTACATGTACCTCTTACACATTGGGCTATGTAGTTGAAATCAATTCACCAATTTCACCCTCTATTATGGAAGATATGACCTTAAATCTCCCACACAGGGTGTAGACTTCAATTAGATTCGCCCATTCAGGTTACCCCTTGAAATTCATTTTCCCTTTGTAGAAGATTTAAGGTCATAAGGTTAAACAGATTTCAACTGGAATAACCCATTATTCTGAAAGGAAAGGGCACTTAATTAGGCAATGAAACAAAATGAACTCCCTCCTTTTCTTAATTGGATACACAATATATGCTAGATTTTAATTTGGTGTAAATTTGTTATTTTGTGGAAAATGTTCAGAAATTTTTTCTGTTTTGCTAGTTAATTTGCATACAAATTCCTCTGACAAGCCCGTTATTTCAAAATGGTTACCAGTTATATTACCTTTGTTCATATTGTTGTGATCATGGCATACTGCCGAAAAGAATGCAAGTATAAATCATCTGTATTGTTTAAATATGTCAACAGAGGATGATGTTTACCGATTTTTTAACAGTGAAAGTTTTACCTTGATTGCTACTCGCTTTCAGCAAATCGCCTAAAGCACTGCACATGCCAGATGGGGACGGTTTATATTAAATTGTTATTTGACATTCTGCAAAAATCATAACAATATTGACTTCAAACTCAAGTTTTGCAATGTTAACACACACAAAGTTAGAAGTTGTTAGGTTTTTTTTTAAGCTTGAGCAAGTGATGACATAAAAGTCAAATTCACAATTTTGTTTGAAGTTGACTATACCTTGTAAACACTCATACAGTCATCAAATAATTATGCTAATCCTTAGTTGTAATCAGAAGTCGACTTCTTTGTGTGTAAACGGGGTGTATGACACATGTTTTAAAATTAATTTCTTCTATTTTTTTTCTTGCAGGTATACTTCAAGAATGTACATCCCAAGTTCCCAGATGGCGGAAAGATGTCTCAATATCTGGAGGCTATGGCCATTGGTGATGCCATTGATGTGAGGGGTCCAAGTGGACTGCTTGTCTATAATGGAAGAGGTAAGAACTAAGGCTTAGTACCTGAATTCTTCAGGGGGTTTACCTTGTGGAGTTGTTAGCGTTGGTATGCCCCCATAGGGTATGTCATATGGAGCCAATTATGGGTTCAGGTACAACCTTGTGTAGATAATTTTGTTCCGTTAGAAAATACACTTGAACATTTTTTACAAGTGTGTGATTTCCATATGGTGTGGAGTTTGCATAACCCAATTATGTATGTACAGTTTGTCCACTCTGAAGTACAAAGTGACAACGCGCTCGTAGAAAGTGTGTTAACACAGTGCGTAGTGCTGCGTCTCTGCTGCAGGTATGCGTGCCTTCAAAGTCGGCACAATGTGTGCGTCCGCGTTGGTACTTTGTACTTCAGAGTAGACTGACTGTAGTGTCCAGATTTAAAGGGTCAAAAATAGGGTTTTCACTGACATAGTAAAAACAAATGTTCCTAGAGTAGAGCCTTAAAATAAAAAAACACTTGATACAAAAGTTTGAACCCAAAAATGTGCTTTTTGTAATTGTTTCCAAAATGGTTGCTTTTACACCAAATCTGTTTCTAGGTAGATTCCTTACCTCTTTTCCTTTCCAAAAATGCATGAATAATTAAGAAATTACAGCACTTTTACATAATGTATTTTTGAGACTTGACAGTCCCCATAATATATAATGATATTTTCTTATGTTCTCTCTATTCAGGCAAGTTCAGTATCAAGGCTGATAAGAAGGCAACACCAATCAAGAAAACTGTCAAGAACATAGGCATGATTGCAGGTGGCACAGGTAAGAACACCAGATTTGGGCAATATCCTATTTCACTTTTGTTGCAATAATGTGAAAGAGACATGCAGGATTTTATTTTCTCCAAGGACCAAAACTTTGGGGCAGTTGGTAAGGATTTTTTAGTTTCATTAATTTTTTTTTTTTGGAATTTTTTAAGGAGGCTAAATGACCCTTAAAAAAAAAACACAGAAAGGTTGAAAAATGTTTAAAAAATCTGTAACAAAATTCTGTCAAAATCAATCCACTTAGGCCAAAGGGGCTGTTTTTAATTTCATACAGCTAAAAACAATTATCTGAAGGGCAAAATCTGTGTCGGCCGGACTCGTATAACAGGGTTTTTGTTTTGTCACATTACCTCAAGATATGCCAGATTATGAGAACTAAAATGCAATATGCAAATTCCTTTGATTCCTGTAAAAGTGGAAATTCTTGTGCTGGATTTATTTTTACACCTCTCACACCACAAGCAGCTGCAGCGAAAATAACAACGTTCAACAATATCCCTTGTGTGTGTTAAATAACAATCTGCAAATATATTCCTTATGTCTGTTGTTGTATAAGGAAGCTATAAATCACAAATTTTGAAGAAAAAAAATTCAAAACCAAGGGTGAAAATTTAATGGCGCATGGAAATTCCGGCTTTCACCGTTTTATTTTTAATATTGATACATAGATTTGCTTTAAATCTAGAAATCTGTAACTTATCATCATTTGTGGCTCGTATTTCAATAGATTTAATATATGTAATCATGTGTTGGTGAACTTTTTTTTGTGCAGGTATCACACCAATGCTGCAGTTGGCTCGCCAAGTGATGAAAGACAACAAAGATGAGGGTAATGTCTGGCTTCTCTTTGCCAACCAGGTAAATAACTCAAGCAAAATTATGTTAAGTTTCTTTCCTATCCAAAAGTAATGTTGTGTTTCATTTAGGGTATTCATTCATGATTACAGCACATGTGTGAACTATGAGCAATAATGTGACTGGTCTGTTTGCAGAACAAGTATCAATTGTTTTATGTGGTTGGGCATACATCGGGCTATCAAAACAGGGGGCAGTACATGTAGTCAATAGCTATGTGTTCAAGGAACAAGCCAACCAGTCATAACGCGGAAAGGGGGCATGTTGCCTGTAGGGTTCGATGCTAAGTAAGGTGTGTGTGAACGAACTCAAAAATAGTGCAAATAGCGTGATATTCATACTGATAGCATAATATTTTGGCTAGCACAACCAAAAGGAGGTGTATGCGGTTATCCACAAAATCCCCCTTCCCTTTGATGTATCTGGTCAGTGGTCACAATTATAATGCTAAGAGTACTTGTTTTGAGGAATATTATGTTTGTTTTAATTTGATATTTGATTTCTTCCAGACTGAGAAAGACATCTTGGTTCGTCAAGAGCTGGAGGAACTACAAGATGGGAACAAGGACCGCTTCAAGCTTTGGTACACCTTGGACAAACCTGAAGAAGGTAATGGGGGAATTGGAAATGGATTTGAGAAGTGTGCTTATGCTCAGTGGGTTTGGCACAGAACGCTTTAAACAGTGGTGGTGCCAGGAATTATTTTCTTGGGGGCGTTATGGGGAAAAGTGAATTTCAAGGTGGGGGGGGGCAAAATCTACAAATTTTGTGCAAAATTACTGCAAAAGTTTTGTAATTTTTGTTGGAACTGGGGGGGCAAGAGTTCTCTTGGGGGGAACACTTCCCATATACTGCTCCGGCTATAATAAGATCCCTCAGGGGACATATAGTGGTTTTTTTGTGGGTTGCAATGCTGCAACTCACAATTTAATTCTAAATCTAAACAAATTCTCGATCAAGAAAGTCACAAAAGCGACATCTGATTAGAAACACAAAAATGGCCTATGGTGAAACCATCAGTTCGCATACCACAAAGCAGCCGCTCAGTCCAGGGAAGGTGATACAGCCTATCTAAGATATAACATCATATACTGCTACAGGTTTTAAAATACCGATAATTACAGCTGGGCAGTGCTTGAAAAAAGAAGAGTGACTATTTTCTTGCATGGCATCTGAAAAAGGTGCAAATATTAGTTTTCTACCATTATTTTACAGTTTTGATAAATAGTTTTCCCAAATTCATTTGCTGCACATCGATTTTCCCACCCATCCCAGCCAGTATGCTGCTCTAAAACAAGGAGGGAGCACTCACTGTAAAATGTTGGTCTTTACACTTCAATTGTTAAAAAAAATGTGTTTAAAATTTGGGTCATTTGGTGATTCAACCCTCCACTCTTAATTTGATAATAATGTCTTTTCACTGTAAAAGTTGCATTTATGAGAAAACTGCTTGAAATGACCTATTTTTCCATTGAAAATTGTGTTATAGGGAATTAGGAGTATTGAACCTACAAGAATGGGCCCCTGGTCGTAAACAATTTGAACCATATGCCTGTTTTATATTAGATTACAATACTATTATAGTAAGATGGGTGGATGATCAACCGTTGATCCAATTTCCACATTTTCTGTCTATAATTCAACAGGTTGGGAGTACAGCAGTGGCTTTGTGAGTGAGGAGATGCTTAAGGACCACATGCCACCACCCGGAGATGACACCATCATTCTTATGTGTGGACCACCACCTATGATTGACTACGCATGTCTACCAAATCTAGATAAACTAGGCTATACTCAAGAAATGCGATTTGCTTATTAGGTATCTACATAAATTATGTCAACTGCAAGGTTATTTCAGAACAACTGTCAAAGAACAAATGCCAGTCATTCATTATGCGTTTCTGCCCATCCCAAAAACTGTTATTTTGTTCACTTTTTGATTGTTTATCTCATAATAATATTGTAATGGAAAACTTCATAATGCCCAGGCTTTACTTGTAGATGGCACATGACACAATGGCAATTATCCCGAGATAGTTGGTGCATGTGTCATCAACATACAAACAAACAAATGACACATTCTGGGACTAAAATGTGTTGCTTACCCTCATGGTCACTACTAGCCTCTAAAAGCTATTTTGATTGGTTACAAAAAAGTGCTATATTACGAATTGAGCCAATCAGAAATAAGGTAAAAATAGTCAGTTGGGCTGAAGGGGATTAACCCCAACTGAACACAAGGTTTTTTTTTTGCTATCTGAAGGGAAAGAATTAACGAAAAAGGAGAGAAGATGAACAAACAAGTCACTTCGATTCGAACCTCGTACCCCTCGCTTGCAATGCTGAAGAACACCGAACTGTAGCCATACGGGTGACGTTGGCTCAGCCAACGATTCCCTGGGTATATGACTTAGGCTGATTGCATCATCGCATCACGTGCAATGCATGCACGAGCAGTGGTTTTAATAATGAGATTTAGTGAGACCTGGTTCAGTTAGGGTTAAGGTTAAAATTGCTAAGAGATCTAAAAGCTCTATTTTGATTGGTTACTCACATGATTATATCATTCAATCAACCAATCAGAAACACTGTAAGTCAGGCAAGTAGTGCCCATGGGATTACTTCACTGAGGAGCATAATCAATTCCCTTCGTAAGTGAACTTTTATATGAGGAAACAGAGGCTTTAAACAATGCGAATTATCACATTTCTTACTCTTCAATTATTTACATTTGGTAAAAATTTAACAAGATTTTAACAATTGTTTTCATTGTGTGACCAATGACCATGCAAAAGGCGATGTGTCAGTTTTACTGATATTAAGGTATAATCAAAGTTTGCAACTTATCATGTACCCTGTATTCTGGTGTCCCCATCACTATGGCAATTATCGCATGTCTGAAATCATACATGTTTATCCAATTATGATAGTGTTTCACTGTCTGGTAACTATGGTACCCTATCAATGGGTAATGCATTAAGCAAAATAAAATGAAAACAAATTTTGCTCTGAAAGACTAATTTTGCCTGATCACACCCCCTGAATCAGCGAAATGTGATTAGTATAAGTTACACCAATGTTACTATCTCTAGTTACAGTACAATAATATTTGACTGACATATAGACCACTTGACATCATTGTTTATCAACAAAGGTAAGGGACTAGTCTATCGATATGCTTGAACGAACTGCTGCACTGTTAGCTTTCTTGTACTATATGTAATGTGGAGGGCGATTTAAAATGCATGTGTCCTGAGCAAACTACTATGCGTACGCACACTGCAGGGCAAAGAACAATGGAAATTGCCATAATGTATTGAGCCAATTAGAGATATGGTAAGAATAGTCAGTTGGGCTGAAGGGGATTAAGCTTAAAATTGCTAAGCGATCTAAAAGATTCATTTTTATTGGTTACTCATATGATTATATCATTCAATTAACCAATCAGAAACACTGTAAGTCAGGCAAGTAGTGCCCATGGGATTACTTCACTGAGGAGCATAATCAATTCCCTTCGTAAGTGAACTTTTATATGAGGAAACAGAGGCTTTAAACAATGCGAATTATCAAATTTCTTACTCTTCAATTATTTACATTTGATAAAAATTTAACAAGATTTTAACAATTGTTTTCATTGTGTGACCAATGACCATGCAAAAGGCGATGTGTCAGCGATGTGTACTATATGTAATGTGGAGGGCGATTTAAAATGCATGTGTCCTGAGCAAACTACGATGCGTACGCACACTGCAGGGCAAAGAACAATGGAAATTGCCATAATTTGTGCGCAAACTGCCGGACAATGACGTCACATGTCAAGTGGTCTATAGTGTGTTGTGTTGCATTCGCTCTATAAAGGTACTTTCTTTTTTATATACATGTAGAGGGTTTGCTTGAATCCTGTACTGAATCTATATACCTACATAGTATAATATAATATAATACAAGTACAGTCCCTGGCATCAGTGTGAATTTCAAATTTTCATTGGGCCCAGCAGCTTTAGGTCACAAATTTCACTCAAAGTGCTGGTGTACATACAGGTGTAAAGATGCTGTTAAGTATCTTACACGAAACAACTGCAACTGTGTAAAAAAATTAAAGTACTTTCGTCTCACTGCTCTAGTAGTTGATCAATTTATACACATGTAAAGTCTTAAGATCAATTTTAACTCGAAAAGTTCTTGTATTTATAATGTAACAGTTATAGTACAATCATGTATTTCCTTTTGTAAATAGCAATGTTGAAGCATGCTGCTAATGTACGAGCATCCGTGTACATTCAGCATGGTTGCAGAACTTTGCATAGTTCTGTTGCTTTGATCAAAGGCTAAGGAAATTGGAATCTTTTGCTCTACATAATATGGATTTGGGCATAAATCATGGGACCTTTCGTAATGCTGTGTTTGCTACCAAAGGTCATGAAGCTTGTGAGCTAAACTGGGGGTATTAAACACACCCCACACTGCCTTAAGTAGAAGTTATAGGTTTTGCAATCAGAATACTTTGTAATTTTTTAGAGTGCCCAATTCCATCTTGAATTAAAAGGAAAAAAGGAAGATATGTTATAATGCAAACCCACTGCATTTTAAAACAACCTGTCGTCGTTGGGCAGAAAGAACCTCCTATGTGTTTATGGCCCCTGAACATGTTTAAAGCAAAACTGCCAAACAGTTACATAGGAGGTTTTGCTTTAAACATGTTCAGGGGCCAATGACACATAGGAGGTTTTTCCTGCCCAATGATGCTGTGTTTTTTTCTATTACTTCTTTATCCTTCAAGCAGACTATTTTGTGAAAGTAACCAAATGTAAATGAAGTAAATAAATTTTATTATCTGCTTAAAGTAATTCTCACAGTTCAGGAATTCTGTGAACTTGTTGTTGCTGACAACCTCCAGCATTTGTGAGAAATTGAAAGTAAATGAAAATGACATAATTAGTCACCCAAAGGGTATAACTGAGGGTTGAAGTTTTGTGGAAGTTGTTTATGTACGTTTATATTTTATTAGGTATTTATACCATGGCCTGCATTTGATGGCAATATACTTGAGCCAACAAGGTTTTCAAAACTTGGTACAAAGGGTGAACTTACTGAAGCTGTGAAGAGGTAGCAACTTTAAGGAAAACATATTGAGAAAAGAAAAATATTTTTGTTGTAAGAGAAGATAAATGTGCAATTAACATGATGAATTTGAATCTGTTTTGAACCTGTTGTGTCAAAATCACTTGCAACTTGGTATTAGGGTTGTCGAGCAGAATTTACATTGTCTACAACTGTCAAATCTCAAGATCCGACTTCGACAAAGCACATCAATAAAGTTAAGAATTAATATTAAGTTCAGAGACCACATTGTGCGTCGTTTATTTACACCAAAATAATTTTGACAAAAACATTTACCTGTAAACCAAGTGCCTATTTATAACCAAAAACAAGCCAATAACATGGTTATCATGCAATGTATAAATTAAGTAAGAAGTGTATAATGTATATGGTAAGTGGAAATTGTGTAGAAAAAGGGGATAACTATAATAGCATAGATATGTGACTGTTTATGTATTCCAATTCATTGGACAAAGGGCAATCAGACCAGACTAAGATTTAGCAATCTTTTAGCAAATATTAACTTTAATAGTATGAGGGGGTATCCAAAAGTTTTTGACATCACCCAGAAGTAAAGGAGCTATATTGATGAAATTTTGTCAGTGTAATCACTGGTCCTTATGTACACTATGGTCCAAAAATGGTCTCATAAGTATGTTTACTTTCTTTACAGGTGGCGCTAGATGGGCAGTAGGCGCATAACCTTTTCATGATAAGATCCTCCACTTTCTTGAATTTCTTCACTGTGGCTGCATCATCCATAAATGATGAACGTCCACTTCTTGGCTAATCTGTGAGGGACATGTGGCCAGTTTGGAAATTCCTTTTTCAAAAAGCAACAGTGCCATATGATGGGTAATCATCACCGTAGATAGCTTTCATTTCATCATAGATTTTCTGAGCATTGTAGGCCTAACCCTTCAAATGCAGGAACTTAATCACGCTGCGTGCCTCAATTTTCACCATCTTGCAGGTTATGCGCCTGCTGCCCATCTAGCGCCACCTGTAACGAAAGTAAACGTACTTATGAGACCATTTTTAGACCATAAGGACCAGTGATTACACTGACAAAATTTCATCGATATAGCTCCTTCACTTCTGGGTGATGTCAAAAACTTTTGGATACCCTCTCGTACATAGTGTGTATATGTACATTTTCTGTATTTTCCCAACTCTTTTTAATGCCATTCAGTTGTGACCTGTTCCTTGAGGAAATGACTTCCTCAACAAACTTCACCCTTTGTGCTATTCCAGATAAATTCCACACCCCACCCCCATGGAAGACTGAGGCGTAAATACCACTGGAATTAGGGGTGAAATGGACAGCTTGAATTCAGATGTCAGTAAAATCCCCTATGGAAGACAGCAGGAATTTATATAATTGAAAGATAAAAGAACTTTTTATTCTTTTGCTAGAATTGCTTCTCCTGTGTTAAATTCTTGATTTTGCCCACACTGAAAGTAATTCCTCTTGGCTGTCATACCTATTTTAAGCTAGTTTTCATGTGCCCCAATTTGTTTGTAATTATTACTTTTTTCGTGGTGTGTTACATTTATACGGGCTTCCATGCACCCTTTTGTAGTTGTGATAAAAGGTGTGTAAATTAAAATGTGTGTACATTTATAATAGTGTAGTTTACACCTTTAAATAGTCATATTTTGTAAAACAACGTTTGTTATGTACTCATTATTTTGTTTATTTTTGTAAATCAAAGTAAGAGATCTGAGGAAATTACAAATAATGTTGGTGCCAGTAGCACTTCTGTGCACATTATCATAACATGCTGAATGCAACTTATGCAAGCAAATACCTGTATAACAAAGTTTGTTGGAGGCATGGCAAAATAATCCTGCAGTATGCTGTTTCCCCATTGTGAGTGATACCTAATCATGGCAGAGTTTGATCTGTTTTTGACACAAGCCCATCTGATATCAACTGCAGCTGTCAAGGGGAGCAAAATTTACAAATTGTCCCACTGACCTGCAACTAAAATGATTTTATTAGGACAGATGTACGCAAAGTGTGAGAAAATGTGCAATTTTAACGCTAAAATGGGTCAAAATTTGGACAAGTGTGGCGTAAAACAAGGATGCACATTACAACTTTTTGGTAAATTTTGTAAATTATAACTACCCCAGGCCTTAAATTTTAATTTTTTGGGGCACTCATTTTCAAGGCCACTAGGCAAAGACAAAGAAGGGCACCAAGGCCAACAAATGATTAAGAATGCCTTGAAGTTGACGAAGATCTGCGGCACCAAGGCCAAAACTGAAAAAGGGCAAGCAATGGCCTCGGTGGCCTCCCTGAAATTTGAGCCCTGACCTACCCCCTCCTGGTTGGTACGCCTCTGACATCTTCTTACCCTGATATTCTGTAGTTGAACATTTTTGATTTACCAGTCATTGTATAACTTGTTTGTTTTTATCATTAATGGACTATAAGGTAATCCATTGAATGGATTATTTTACAATTATATCAAATGGAGGGATCAGTGACACAAAGACGTAACTCCATTTTTTGCGAAAATGAGATTTTGATATCAAAATTTTCAGAAACATGAACACTTTCCAATAAGCACATAGAAAGAACTCCATTTAGCACCCCCTTGAAATCAACGGCCAATGAAACATAGACTTAACTACATAAGTCAATGTGGACCATTATCTTTAAACTCATATTTGTCAGAATGGCCAAAATGGAGTTACGTCTTTGTGTCTCTGACCCCTCGAAATATCTATTTATAATTTCAACATTATTATGTGCATGTTAATTGGTTTAGAGAAATATATGAATGTATGGAAGAGAATAAATTATTTGCTCTGTATACCTATTTTCAAGTTGGACTTGTTGGAATTATGCTCTGGTTTATTTAACATGGCCATCATCATTGTACACATAAAACTTTGAAAGGGATAGCGTTGTACCAGCAAAAATGGTGGATGTATAAGAATTAATCTGGAACATAAAGGGCCTACTCCCAATTCCAGAAAAATACAGCACTATTTTTTCAGGATAAAAAAATACCATCCATGTTTTGCCAAAACAAAGATCAAAACATGGCTCAATACTAATCCTTGAATCGGAACTAACTGGCAATAAAAAGGGCCAACAACATGTATCTATATGGTGTTTTTCATATGCTGTGACAATCAGGCCTATAATAAGGACGTTACAAAGTCTGAATATCAGTCTATGCACTCTTGATGTTTTGAAAAAACATTTTCTACTCTATTTTACAAACCAATTGTTATATTAACATAAAAGAGGAAGACTCAAAATAAGTGTATACTCAAGATACTTAATGTTTACACTTGGCAAGTGCCAAGTCTTCGATGCCAAGCCTTAACATTTTGTGCCTATGATTGTATGAAACATGCAGAATTGCATGTTTGTTTTTTCCTTGCCCCCCCCCCCCCCCAAATTGGTGAGTCATTATCAACATTTTGCTTATATTGCCAGTTAGGTCCAACTAGAGAATTATGATTAGCGTGTTTGATTTGGTAAAACAGGATACTATTTTTTTAATTAAAGAATAGTGCTGTATTTTCAGTCTGGAATCAAGCTGTCTCAGTATATACATAATAGCGTAAACATTTGATAGTTAGCATATGTGCTTACTATCGAGCACTTTCGATAACATGCAAACATGAAGAGCGCTATCCACAAAAGTGTAAAGGGTTTTGAGCAAATCATCGATGCACATACAAACAATGTAGTTATATGTGACACGATCTGGTCCATGGGGGCTAAAGGCGGCAAATTTGAAACTGAGATAAAGGTTAAAATATGGAGTAAAAAACAATAAAATACATAAAAAAATAGACATCTAAAAACTTCATAACTTTAGAACCAAGCATGCTAGACCCTTGGTGTTTTCAGCAAATGATAGCCTATTGTCCCAGGGGGGCCACTTATATGCTTTTATGTGTTGTCATCATCAAGCAGGCCCTCAAATTTCACACCCTAAACACGGATCTCGAGCATGAGAAAATACCTACCCTAATCACTGACCTTCTTGTAAAAAAGGGCGGCTTTTCACTGACCACTAATATTTAGGCACTTTTTTCACCAACCACCATAAAAAGGTACCCTTTTCACTGACCAGAAGCCAAAAAGGTGGTCAATAAACCGGCCCTTCATGTCCTCCAAATCCATACCTTCAACCGCCGACCTCGTGTATGTAAAATCCATACCATAAACGCTGACCTGTGTTGAAATGTATACCCTTTTCCCCAAAATAGCATGAAATAGCTACCCTATTCGCGGTCCGCGCGGACCGCGACTATGCGTGAAAAAAGTACCCTTTCCCGTGGATTTCTGCTCGGTGATGACAACACATATGTATTGAGTGGCCCCCCCCCGGGCCTATTGTATGTGTAATGTAATAATTACAGTAACTCAATTTTCAAAAATGCCTCATTTGGCCCTCATGGACCAGATCGTGTCACATATACGAACAAGTAAACCTGCAAATCGATGATTTGCTCAAAACCCTTTTGTGGATAGCGCTCTTCATGTTTGCATGATTTCAAAAGTGTTCAATAGTAAGCACATATGCTAACTATCGAATGTTTACGGTAGAGAGTCCCCGCCATGTCATGTGGACATATATTCTTGACAGAGAACCACAGTACTTTGAAAGAGGAGACATCTAGGATATCTACAATTGGACCAACCTACCATCTCTGAATCAGGTATACATACGTGTACTGTACAATCAAATTCTGATGTCACAGGTCAAAAAAGTCATATCAACAAACTTGAGTATTCTGCTAACGAAGGGTCAGGTTGTAGCTTCAAGAGCCGGAAATTCAGGTGAGCATTTTTTTTTAATGTGTGAGCAAATTTATCAAGTTGCAACTTTATGTGTTCCTTCATATACCGGTAATAATATATGAATTTATTATAAATTAATTTGTTTTGAGCTGCATAAAATAATGCTGTACACTAACTTGCCAGTCAGGCCAGTAATTCTAAACCCAGTTACAAAATTATCTGCCCGGACATGTTTGGATTACTGATACTTCCAGACCCACCATAGATGGCATCCCAAATATTTGGCTGACAAACTATAGCAAAAAGTTTGCCCCCAAATAATAAAATTGAGTTGAATCCCAACTACATGCATGCATTCCTACCCATTTCAAAATGAAGTACCTCCCGCTATTGTTAGGCTTTGATTAGGCAGAAATTATTTGGCTTTTGTTACTGCGCTTGTCAATAAAGTCCCAACTCACGCTCGCATAAATTCACATAAGCGTGCGCAGGTCACACATTACGCAACACACAACTAGCGTTAGCATTACGACCAACCGCATGCATGCCATTTTTGTCTCGCCTGATAAGGCAGGAGACTATATAATCACTTTTCCGTATGTATGTGTGTGCGTGTGTGGGGGGGTGCGTGTGTGTGTGTGTGTGTGACAAATTTGATTAAAGTTTTGGTTTTCGCCTATTTTCTCGGAGACTAGGAGTCGCACGTTTCTCAAACTTGGTGGGTGGGTGCATCTTGACCCGAGACAAAACCGGTTTGTATTGGTTAGTGGATCAAGGTCACTGAGGACCTCTAGAGGTCATCTGAGGTCAAATTAGTAAAAACTGTCGTATGGGCATGAAACGTGGTAGGTACAGTCAACATTTCAAGCCAAATTTTTTGAAGGTCATTTCAAGGTCACCAGGGGTCATCTGAGGTCAAATTAGTAAAAACTGTCGGATGGGCATGAAACTTGGTGGGTACAGTCAACATTTAAAGCCAAATTTTTGGAAGGTCATTTCGGGGTCACCAGGGGTCATCTGAGGTCAAATTAGTAAAAACTATCGGATGTGCATGAAACTTGGTGGGTACAGTCAACATTTAAAGCCAAATTTTTGGAAGGTCATTTCGAGGTCGCCAGGGGTCATCTGAGGTCAAATTAGTAAAAACTGTCGATGGACATGAAACTTGGTGGGTACAGTCAACATTTAAAGCCAAATTTGTGGAAGATCATTTCGAGGCCACCAGGGGTCATCTGAGGTCAAATTAGTAAAAACTGTCGTGTGGGTATGAAACTTAGTGGATACAGTCAACATTTAGAGCCAAAGTTTTGGAAGGTCATTTCAGGGTCACCAGGGGTCAAATTAGTAAAAACTGTTGCATGGGCATGAAACTTGGTGGGCACAGTCACCATCAGCCACATAATCGTGCCTAGCCGATAACCGCCAAATTCATTTACCTCTACCAAAAGTAATCACAAAAGC
Organism: Amphiura filiformis; assembly: GCF_039555335.1. Classification (NCBI taxonomy): domain Eukaryota; kingdom Metazoa; phylum Echinodermata; class Ophiuroidea; order Amphilepidida; family Amphiuridae; genus Amphiura; species Amphiura filiformis. The sequence goes on along the minus strand of NC_092640.1, from coordinate 42,839,178 downwards.
AGGCGGTTGCGAAAGCAGGCGAGACTCGTGGTTCGAGAACCGCCTTGTATATCAATTAAAGGGGCATTTCGTGATCCACAGCCTCATCCCCCACTTTTCCCAAAAAAAGTTGAGATTTTACACCACTGGATACCTCTGGCTACATAATGTTTATGTACCAAATATTTCTTGCAGATTAATTCGTTTAGCAAAAATATCGCAAATTTGAATTTCGTTCTGGTGCACCAGAGCGAAATTACAACACATTGTCTGGAGCAGTGTAATGCACATAATCATGCATAACTCGCAAAATCGGAATCAACTGAAATTTCGGAAATAAGCTTTTTCGTGGATATCTACTGAAAAATGTCATAAAAAGAGGATGCTAGGATCACGAAATCCTCCTTTTATACACAGTGTTACGAGTCTTATTTTTTCTGCCTTATATAAACAGAACAAACTTTAGGCTTAAATGTGAATCTCGGTTCCTTACACTGAATATATTGCTCAAATTGGATATTATTATGATATTATATTATGCACAGAAGAAATCTCAAATTTGACTGAAAAAGAACACACCAAAAAACCCAAATAATATATGTTATAAATTAAGTTGAGAAAATGATTGTCTAAATTCATCTGCAAACTTTTTATATCACAGGGATGAGATTCTTCCTTGGATTAGGGGAATTCCTTCTTTCTTTTCTGTACAAAAGTATAGGATATTCATTAATTTTCCTTCTGTTTGGTGCTTTTCCTCTTTTTTGATTGAACCTCCATCTCATTCCTGTGTCAGAAATGTTGTTTATATTTTCATTTATTTTAATTTGATAAATGTGTTTTTTGTTTACGCAGTATAAAAACTGAACTTTGGATATTATTGTTATTATCTGTATAATGTTTTTCATATTTCAAGTAAGATAAATTGTTCAGACGACCTTGAGTAAACAATTAGCAATATATGTGTTGGTTGAACAACAATAATATTGTACATGTACATTGTATAGTAATATATGTGTACATGTAAGTCAGGTGCAACATGTGCAAAGGTCACACATCGGTGAATTTACAACTTAATCGGGATAAAAATATTACAAGGTCAATGGCATGGCATCTAGAATACCATGTATCTGAATTATCTATTTGTAATTGAATGAATGAATATTTGAATAGAACTGAAGATTATTATTAGGGTTTAACTATGCAAGGGATAGAAAATCAAAGTTTACAAAAGCACACAAATATATATGTCTTTTTAATTTAAAACTTGATTTTTAATAATAGAAACACTCATTGCTAAAAATAAACTATAATGCAATAGCTTTGCAGAGATTGGACCAATTCCAGAAATTTATATGGTACCCTCAAATTGTAATAAGGAATATCAGTTTGGTTAACCTGAATGATTTATTTCTTTGTTACAATATATATCTTGGTATTTTTGTATAACCTGTGACTTTTGTACAAAGAAGTTGGTAGATTTTGTCTGTTGCTGGGCAGATTCCCAGGGCAGAATTGGTATTATCAGGAAGTTATTATACATGTATGTTTCCTGAAATCTGCATGGACTACGACATATTATGTTTTTGTATCATAGCTGGCACATATCATACATGTATTATGAATCGGGTGTAAGTAGCTGAAAGAGCTAACCATTTCCTGGTAGCTGACAAGTTGGTTATTTATACAAGTCAGTCTGCTGTCAAGTTCCATCCATGCTTACCAACCTAAGGAGAACACTTGACGAGAGGAGAAAAATTGCTCACCTGACTGTCTACCAAAAGGCCTATGAGGATTACTTATCCATACCAGTTCGAACGCTGCTGCACCCGGTCAAGCACTCCACCAGGAGATCACACACCAAATCCTTCATAGAGCTACACTCATCAAAAGACTTTTTCAAGTACTCTTTTATACCCAAACTCTGACAGATTCAGCATAGTAGATCCCCAAGCATTTAAGCATCAACTACAGAACCACTTCCAGTAAAAAAAGCATCAAAGCACAAGCGCACACACAATTTCCGACTTGCCTTTATCCACCTGGAGTGTTGAGCCGTAATTTAAAGAAGAAGAAGCAGCGAGGACATGACAGCGAAACAATTGGTTGTTTGACAACAATGTAAGACACAAGTTGTTTGTGAGACTGCATGATGGCATCAGCCCCAAGACTTGACAGACAATTATCTCACATTCTACCAGCATCATCCATTGAACTCCACAATGTCATTGGTAAAGGAGGTCAGTCACAAGTGTGGCGTGCAACCTATACAGGCCAGCTTGGGCAGAAGATTCCAGTTGCTGCAAAGAAAGTCCCATCTCGATCAATAGATGATTCGGAAATCAAAATCATGCAAAAGACGGAGCACAAACACATTATCAAATTCTATGGAGTTTGGAAACAAAATGAGCATGATGTGTTTATCATTATGGAGTATGCTGAGAGAGGAGACTTGCGGAACTTCTTGGACGATTGTAGAAAAAACAACCAAAGACTAACCAAAGAATGTGTGTGGAAGTGGATCTATGAAGCGGCTTGCGCTCTCCAGTACTTCAAAACTTTAAAGCTGAGTCACCGCGATGTGAAATCGTTAAATTTTTTGATCATGGATGATTACACCCTAAAGTTAGGAGATTTAGGGTTAGCAACTCATCTGGAAACAACCCAAAAGACACAAGGAAAGGGCACTTGTAACTGGATGGCCCCAGAAGTAGCACAACATCAGCAAAGATCACCCAAATCTGATATTTTTTCATTCGGTATCGTAGCGTGGGAAATAGTTACTATGGGTATACCATATGCGGAACATAAGGGTAATTATCAAGTTATGAAGGCAGTGGGTGAAGGAGAAAGACCAATAGTACCTTTAGATTGTCCAGATGTGTTACGATCTCTTATGACAAGTTGCTGGGATGCGGATAGAAATGAAAGACCTGATATCAGCGAGGTTTGTCTGCGTCTTTTGCCGTGTAAGTTTTTTTTTTTGCTTTATTATATTAGGTGATGAAAAACAACACAACTGTGTTCTAGGAGTAGACGGACCTTTCAAGTAGGGTTGGTTTGTTGTCGTCTTTTTTTTTAAGCAAATGAATCTAAAAATCACCAAAATCTGTAAATAAGTTGCAATTGCTGAATTGACCAGCAATTTCTCTTAAACTTGATCCGGCCACTTATGGCCAAAAAAACCCCGGCTGATTGTACATGCATACCACAAATTTAGTCATTTTTTAATTTGGTCAGGCCTGTAGAACAGGGTTTCTTTTTTTGTCACTTATGTATAATTTACACTAAAGTATAGATTATATTTCTAACAAATATATTGGTCTATGAAAATTTATAGTGCTTCATATGTTATGTTGTGCACTGCTATCTGTTTTCCCACAATCTTTCTCTCACATCTCTTGCTTATGATGACACTGTAATAAGTATATGGACATCGATTCTTGGTTTGTAACTATCAAAATGTTAAAATTATTTTAGCATTTCCAGATTTAAATAATATTCACATTCAAGCCAACTATATAGTATGTATACAATGTATCTACCTTGAGTCAAGTTCAGCATGTTCTGTGTTAGCTCAGCATTACTTGGTGCGTATACATACTTTTACGTGCGCGATCAACATGCTGCATATATATACACGCAAGAAACAACGCTAAGCCAAGGCAGCACATGCTGAACTTCAAAGCTAGTGCCGGTGATCGAGGTAGATATACAGACTATAATATACTATACCTAGTTGATGTTGTCATTATAATTTCTTTTCTAATGTACCAAATGATGTTTTCTCCTTGTAGATCAGTGTAAAGTGAAAGAGGTTGTCGAACCAGACATAGGAGGATCAAGAAGGTATGAAACAGTGTGTGACTCTGAACAGACAGTAGCCCATGGTGCTACATCAGGTAGGAACATTCAACATTGTATATAACAAGAACGTAATTGACAAGTTATCGTGAGTCCACCAGAAGTGGACTAGATAGTATTCACTTTCTAACACATTGGAGTGTCATTTTCTCAAAATATTTTTTTTCTATTCGTTTTGGCCCATTCATGGTGGATGGTCACTAAAAGTTGTAACTTCGATTTGGACAGAATTAAGATTTTGCTGATCAGCAGTCCTATAACAACAACAAGCTAGGATATCACACTAATTTTGCTGCATGGCCCCAGATTATGATTTGGTTTGATTTTAGGCTGAGGTCAATGTCGCACAGGTATTTTCTCGACGCAACAGATGCAGCGGCAAATTTTTCACAGGTGGTAAAATGTTCTGCAATGTTTTCCACAGATAAATACTTTTCCACAGAGACAAATACTTTTCCACAGCATGTTCCTGCTGTTCTGCAGAGACAAATGCCAAGAAAAACAGCCCAAAACAAAACCTATAATTTGAGTGGAAGAGTTTCTCAGGGATGCAAGTTTTCCTGCTTTTGCAGGAATTCCTGCTTTTTGTTACTCCAAATTTATGCACTTTTATTTATTTTCAGCCCGTTTTGTGGCTTTATAGCCTTAATTTATGCGCTTTTCAGGCTTTTCCTGCAAAATCACGTCGGGCCACTTGCATCCCTGGTTTCTGAATTCAACCATATATTTGTGGACATAAATTGCTATCAAAAGCTTCAGTTGAATTGTGTTTATTATTTCCATTATTTATTTTATTTATTGTAATTACTCTTTTAAAAAAAATATGATATCATAAGTTTACAAATAGTACTTTTTAAAATATAGAGGTTGTGCGTGAAATTATTGATTGACTCCAAACAAAGGAATTGAACCGGTGTCCTTCACCGTAATCATGGCGCAGTGCAGTCCATTCAATCAAATGTTGTCATCAACCTATTTGATTGTAGTGCATTTGTTATGTATGTGAGACGAACTGTCACGGTAGATTGCAATCATGCTTTTGTTGAATGCATTTGAGTAGTCCGCCATATTTACGGTATGATACATCATAAACGGTTCCAAAAAAATAAGTCCCCCCTAAGAATTTTTGGTATAATCCAAAAACGGCCGCTTGCTCAATTCTCTTGTTTTAAAGTTTGGAACATAGGCTGATTAGTAATGCATCAAGTGAACGGGGTTTTGTTGTTATCTTTTATCATCTTCACTGAGAAATACAGCCATTTATAAAATTTTCGGCCAAATAAAAGTTGCACTTTTCTACATAGGCTTTTTATGCATGACCTTTGGTTTCATACATCTTTCATTTGAAGAAAATTAATAAAAAAGGAACGTTTCTATATATTTTTTTTTGTTTTTTATTAAAATAACTTAAGTTAAGATGTTCATGAATTAATTTTTATGCCTCCACCGCGAGGCATACTGTTTTTGCAATGTCCGAGCTTCCGAGCTTCCGTCCTTCCGTGCTTCCGTCCGTCCGGATGCTGTATCTCGGGCATGGATGGGAGGATTGACTTCAGATTTTCAGGATAGGTTGGTCATGGTCAGAAACCCTGGATACTTTTTTTTGGGTGGGGTTCAAGGTCATATACTGAGGTCAAAGGTCATTTGAGGTCAACTTGTAAATTTGGTCTCATATGGACAGTTCAAATCCTATGGGCATGAAACTTGGTGGGTATAGTCAACATTTAGAGCCAAATTTTTGGAAGGTCATTTTGGGGTCATCCGGGGTCACCAAGGGGTCATCTGAGGTCAAATTACTAAAAATTGTCATATGGGCTTGAAACTTGGTGGGTACAGTCAACATTTAGAACCAAATTTCTGGAAGGTCATGATGGGGTCATCCGGGGTCACCAAGGGGTCATCTGAGGTCAAATTAATAAAATTGGTCGTATGGGCTTGAAACTTGGTGGGTACAGACAACATTTAGAGCCAAATTTTTGGAAGGTCATTTCGGGGTCACCAAGGGGTCATCTGAGGTCAAATTAATAAAATTTGTCATATGGGCATGAAACTTGATGGGTACACTCAACATTTAGAGCCAAATTTTTGGAAGATCATTTGAGGGTCACCAAGGGGTCATTGCAAGGTCATTTTGGGGTCATCAGGGTGGAGGCATCCCATTCGACGCAAACTGTGACATTTCTAGTTACATTTCAAACATGTTTATGGTTCAGTGAGTAATCATATAGCCCTTCATGAAATTGTATTCATCAATAAAGGTTGCACTTTTCTAAATTGGCTTTTTTTATGCATTAAAATGCGTAAATTTAACAAGCATTTCATTCTAATTAAATTTATTAGGAAGGAACAACTAACTTCAATGATAAATCTTGTGTTCATTGATTAATTTAACCAATGGATCAACAGATTTAGATCTTTTATGCTGGATCCCTATACACTTGTTTCATTGTGGTCATTCTTTGAATGGTCAAAAAAACATTTATATGGGTGGCCGTTATTAAGACTTAACTTGTTACAAGCGGACAAGTGAGGGACAACACCACCTTAAAGAACTTTGCAGCAAATCCTGCAGCATGCGGGAAACCAGCTTGACCAACAGCAGAGAAGAACGATGCTTGAAAGCCATCTCACATGAAGGAAGGCCTATTCATTTTTTGAAAGACATTAATAAGCTGCAGCAGCATTCATTTTAATTTATTCACTGAACCATAAAAACTGTTTTTGAATGTGTGACACCTAAATCAGGAAAAGCTTAAATTTAGTTAAATTAAATTATGCTTCTTTTTGATTAAATTACTCACTTAAAGGGAAATAATTGTCAAACACAAATTGAAGCATAAAAGGCCTATGTAGAAAAATGCAACTTTTTTGGCCTAAAATTTCATAAATGGCTGCAGTTTGCAATGAAGATGCTAAAAAGTAGCAACAAAAACCCACGCACTTGATGCATGACTAATCAGTCTACCTTCCTAACTTTAAAACAAGAGAATTGATCAAGCCGTTTTTGGATTATACTAAAATGTCTGGGGGGCTTACTTTTTTGGAACCGTTTATGCACAACCTCTATAGTATTTGTCTCATCTTTCTGTTGCAGATGTAGAAATGTCATCTGTCAGTCCACTTTCATCCTCAGGAGCAAAACCTTTTCTAGCTTCATCTCATCTTCAACAAGGTAAGAGAGAAATTTGATTCTACAAATTATCCCAAAAATAATCATGATATTACAGTTTGGACAAAACAGTTTTCATTATCAATTGGACCAATCAGCAACATTGTTAGAATAATTTCACCACACAAAAAAGTTGGGGTGAATTATTTGCAAAGCTCCATTCTGATTGGTGATTAAAGTGAAGATATCATGTAATTGACCAATCAGAGGCAATTTTAGATCGGCAGGTAGTGATCAGGGGGTTAATTTGGTTCTTTATATTTTAACAGTTTAAAAACAACAAGGTATGTATACACAAACAATTTAGACCAGGTCTAAAGTTAGGCCTGGTCTAACTATAGAGGTTAGACTTAGGCAGGGATCCCTTTAATCTTTTCTTTTCCTCAAGTTTACTCATAGCAAAGTCCAAAAGTTCAACTTACATAATATATTAAGCTGTTCATGTATTTAATGTAACAGGATCTGCAATAATAGAGAAGGTATTAAATGCAAAAAGGCTGTAATACTATAAACTACATAGGCCAGGTCTAAAGACCTGGTGAACTTGTTTTGTGCATACAGACCAAATGCCAACATAATAAATATGGTAATTATCATTATCATATAAACTAATGTATCAGGTGGCGGTGCATGTCTTTCACTCATGCATGTTGCACAATAAATAAATCAAATTATTACATGTCGATAGTTTTAGAAACTTTGATCAAGTTTGTATTAATTTACTGCAATGTTTTATAGCAAGCAGATCAATGCATAAGACCAGAAGATGAAATCATTTTTTACAACAGAGGGCATCAAGCCTGAACCCCTTTTGAGACTGACCCCTTTAATGTCATTTACGGTCATGCAGTTTACCACTGTATATACTGCGCATTTTGTCTTTCAGCAATATTATAACAGTAAAGTCGTTCAAGTGTCTTACATGAAAGTAATCATTGAAACTTTTATATTTTTTTACTACAGATGCAGGTCATGAGTTATCAGGTAAGCCTAAAACCTCCCTATTATCACCAAGGTTGCCGAGAACTAACTGCGTACAGGGGTAGATGAAAATTGGGGCCTTATTAAAAAAAGGCAAATGGAGAAACCTTTGGCCTTGTGTCACTGGGCCAAGTCATACCCGGTTGTAATATCTTTCCTGCACTGCCCCCCTCCTGTGTCATTGGTGCTACACTTTGATTACGCTGAAGGGACATACAGTGTTCCCTCAACATGTGAACCGCTTTGTCCACAGCCGGCCACACACTTGGTTTTTTTAGAGTGCATGCTTACAATAATTGTAGTAATTAACCATTAAAAATGGATGGTGTAATTCCACAATATAGTCTTCCCCCTATCCTTACTATTACTCCTATGTGGGGAGAAAAGACTAGATTCTGCAATATTATTATGCCCAATTAATGAGTTGAAAATAGCACAGACTGCATATGGAGTTATAACTTTTAAACCCAGTTAGATTGAACTAAGGGATATAATTAAGCTATGTGATGCATGCAGTATATGCTAAAACTGTGAAATTAATTATTTTACCTCTTCAGGTGAAGATGCAGATATGGCGACCATGTCAACAGGATCGGGAGGAGGGCAAGGTAAGTTGGTGGAAATGCCTGTGCCCAGTGTTCGAAATATGCCTCAAAAAGTTACAGGCCAGCCGGGCTTGACCTTAAAAAGTTCCCGGCCAGCCGGGCCGGCAACTAGATGCCAGTCAGAAAAGTTACCGGCCAGACCAAAAAGTTACAGGCCAATGGCCGGATGACCGGCCCTATTTCGAACGCTGGTGCCATGAAATGAGGAAATCTTTGTGGAGTGATTCCAATGCCAGGATTCCTCACAGGTACCAATGAATTTGGGGTCAGAGGTCATCTAGTTGTCATTTTGGGGTTATTTTTAAAATTTTGGTTAAGGTTTCTAAAATTGGTCCCAATTCCAAAGTTTGAGGCCTGGACAGATGTGTTCATGAGTAGTGAGGTTTATTTAACTGATTTGGAATGAAATAATGAAAAGGTTGGGCACGGTGGCGCAGCAGTACAGGCTCTACCTCGCAATCGGAGGGTTGCGAGTTCGAGCCCTGGCGGTGCCATCGTGTTGTGCACTTGGGCAAGGCACTTTACCTCACTTGCCTCTCTCTACCCAGGGGTGAAATGGGGAGCTGTTATGGATATTGTCCATTGAGCACCGCCTAAAGGTATGAGCATGCCTTGGGCATTGTATGGCAGCTGACATATTCTAACGACGGCGGAATAAATGTAAAGCGCTTTGATACATGTGAAAGGCGCTATATAAATGTCAACATTTATTTAAAGGAGGCTTAGAGAACAGGGAAATTAGTATAATAATATTGTGTTTCAGGCAAATTGAATGTAGCGGAATTAAATTAGCTTTGGATTTAAAAAACCTAAGAAAACAAATTCTATTAGGAGGAAATTGATAGAACAGAAATGTGAGTGTGGAAGAACAGAATCATGCATACATGTATGCTGGCACAGGGGCAAGAAAGGCAAAAGAATCATAACATTGGGAGTTTGACGTCATCTGCACATATTAGTGAGTGCATGACCCCAATGTGTAGTAATAATCTTACATTCAACAATGGTGATGCAGAGTGTAGCTGACAGTTTTCTTTTATATTTATTGTAGATGTTCCTATGGAAACTGGTGAAGTAATTTCTGGAGAACTTCATGCCGAGACCCATGAATTGCAAGGTATGTATATAAAAGCCGCATATTTCCAAAATGTTACAATGTATGTGAATTATGCCCTTTAAAGTGCAACACTAGGGGTTCATATCAGAGGAAAAATGGGAAAGATATTAATCGTTCCCACAAAAGTGCTACAATAGGGCCCTATGACAGGAGAAGATATGCTATAGTTTTCGGGTAAAACCAGTGAAACCAACCCACAAAGGGCACTTCCATACATATTGGAGTAATGCATATATTGGGCTGTTAGAACCCTGTTTTCAGCATTGCTGACACCGATAATTGTTCACACGTACAGTCTAAATAGCATATTTGCTTTAGAACTGACACTTTATCAGTGGTAAATTCTTAACATTAAGGTTGGTGTTAGTTAACACTGATCTTGTTCACACACACACTTACACTAACTTAACCTAACGCTGGTTTCATACTTTCTTGCCGCTTTGCTGCTCTGACATTGCTTCACTGCCCAGTCACACCAAAAACACTAGCGGTGGCCAGTGACAAGCCAATATATTGATCACTCCACAGCTTTGCGCAAGCGGCAGGTTCGTTAGGAGTTCAATTCAAGTCAACTCGGATGTATGAGCAGCCCTCGAATTAACCCACGGCACCCATGACATTTTGCCGTGGCTGCCCATCCCCACTGCCGTAATGCCCTCAAAATATGTTCTTTACCCAAGGCAGTCACTTGCCGTGCCCTCTAATGAAGTTGCTGTCTGTGCCCCAGCCCTGCCCCTTCATTATAAAATCATCTATCTAAGTTTGTGTGTGTTTTCTTCACTTTTGAAAAATTGTCTTGTGCCCTTCTCAAATTTTCAACAGTTGCCATGATGCCCTCTTGAAATATTACAAACTGCCATGCTGCCTTGCCTTTTCAGTGAAAATCCAAGGCAATTTTCAACTTGCCCTAAAAAAGTTGCCGTGCCCTTTCAGATCCTTAATTCGAGGGCTGTGTATGAGAATATATAAATAAGTTTTTTGGCAATGCTGAGTGGCAACATTGGCTTTAGTGCTGCTCCGCTTACAGACACTGCAAGTGGCATGATGAAGTGTCACACTGCTCAGCGGCAAGTGGCAGAAAGTATGAAACCAGTATAAGGCACCAAAATAAGGAACCAAATGTGTTTGATCTTATGATCGACCATCAATTAGAGAATAAAAGATAGAATTTTGTCTTTTGCCTATCCAATATTGTGTCATAATGGATGGGCTGGCCAATGCCGGTGCAGCCGGTATCCACTACGATAAAAATATTGGCCAGCCCATCCATTATGACACGATATTGGAAAAGACAAAAGGCAAAAGACAAAATCCTATCTTTTATTCTCATTCTTTTTTTTTATAAGTAAAAGTGCTTTTTTTCCAGAAAAAATCAAGTTACTTTTGGAAGTACATCCCCGTTGTTTTAAATGAACGAAACTGTTGCGAACATCTAAGCCGCCGAATCGCGTTCTTATTTCGCGCACATGTATTAGGCGAACACAGTATCGCGCGATCAGTGAGAATCTACATGCATGCCGCCACGGTTACGTGTCGCAACGTAGGCGCGCTCACTGTCTTATATGACTATCCACTATCGTGACATCTTGTATAGGTGAAAACCAATCAAATTGCATGTATTCTTGACAAGACACACCAACTGAATTAGAATGCTGCTTGAATGCTTATTTAAATCAATTAACAACTAATTAATCAGAATTTTCTAACGTTTTGAAACAACCTAACATTTACACCTTGTACTAACGCTGAGATTCTTACTATACTTTTATGTATGCATTGTTATTGTCATAATATCAATTGTTTGTTATGGGCATGGGCTGATTATAGCCCCTGGAATACACCATATTAAAAATGTAACCCTAAGCTTTTACCCTAACCCTTTATTCATATCAGGAACATCCACAAGATCAGGAACAGTGGGATCCATGCCAAAATCTTCATCTGCAGCCACTCTTGGGGCATCATATCAGGTTCGGCATTATCACATGAGGAACAAACCCCATGGTATATGTGTTATCATCAATAATGTAGATTTCGGGAAAGCAAGGAGACTAAAGGATCCTGAATTCAAGGATAGACATGGATCTGATCGGGATGCAGGTGAGCGTAAATGGATGTGTTCGTACATTCATCACAGTTAACTTCATCAGTGAACATAAACTCTAAGACCAAGTTGTTCCAAATGACAGCCATACACTTGTCAATTTCTAGCTGAGCTTGGATGTAAACCTTCTGGAATGCCTACCATAAGAGACATTTGATATACTGTTGAAGCATCAGATTTGTAAATAGTGCAGATATGATTACCAAATACCAGGTTATGGTATTGCAAAGTAAAATTACAGAATAAACGATAGATGGGTCTAATATTTTGAGAAGTGGATATGCGGTGCAACAGCTGATATCCATTATGATAAAATATTTTATCATACCACTAAGGGAAACATCAAAGAACACCGCTAACCTGATATATTTTCGTATCTAGTCAGTGAGTGCGTATTTTACGCTTTATATCTAGTCAGTGAGAGCGTATTTTGCAAGCCCGATATGCGTGTACGGCGAGGTACGCGTATAAAGGCGATATGCGTAAACCGGGCGCGTAAAATGCACGCAATCTGTAATACGCGGAACAGTTATCTATTTTTCTGTAATATTTTTTTTTCTATTTAGCAGCAATTAAAATGTTTAAAAACGTAATTATTTCAATATTTAGAATGACTTAGTGGTATGATAAATTAGTTATTAGGTTCAGCGGAGGTATGGTACGGGAAATGATCGTGCGCGAAGTGTTCGGCTTCACCCAGTATGACACTTCAGCGCACGATAATTTCCCTGCACTATACCTCCGCTTCACCTAATAACTAATAGTACCTGCCCTATAACATGATAGAGGATAGTAAAAACAAAAATTCTTTAAAATTATCAGTCGGAGATAGAGGGGTCATAATCAAATTTCAGCCTGCTATGGGGAGGGGGAGTCACAAAAAATGACTCTGGTCACCTACATATTCATGACCCCCCTTCCAAAGAAAATGACAGCCCCCTAAGAGTAGACAGGAGGTGGGAGTCATTTAAAGTAATCAACTTAAATGAAATCTACCTTTATAATTTCAGAAAATCTGAAGCAGCTATTTGAAGGTCTCAATTACAAGGTTGAAGTACGCACCAACCTGAAGCAATCTGCTATGTATGACATCCTGGATTCAAAACGGCGAACAGACCACTCCAAGTTTGACTGTTTTGTATGCTGCGTATTAACACATGGAGCTAACAGTAAACTTTACGGCTGCGATGGCACGTCCATTCCCATCTTGAAACTGACGCAACTCTTCACAGCCGACATCTGTAGGACGTTATCAGGGAAGCCAAAGCTGTTCATCTTCGAGTCATGTCTAGGCATCAAGAGACAAGGCTCTTCACTAGAGCATGATGGTCTTACAGAGAAAGAAACAATACCAAATGAATCGGATTTTATCCTTGGTTATGCTACTGTACCAGGTCATGTAGCATACCGTCATACTACAGAAGGATCATGGTACATTGGGTCACTCGTTGAGACCATCCGGAAGGCAGGTACAAAGTATGACATACTGACTTTGCTGACTATGGTTAATAAGAACATGAGTACTTTTGTAGATGAAGAAGGGAACAAGCAAACAGCATCGGTGTTTAACACGCTGAGGAAGAAGATGTATCTGTGTGAGAGCCCTGAAGACACAAGATTACAGACAGTTTAAGGAACTATAGCGTTTTTTGCCTCAAGTTGAGAGTAACGCCATGTTGGACTTCGCAGTGGCAGATTTGAATTGGTGCATTTACGCGGTGCGTCTCCAGTGTACAGACAATGCGCCTTTCTACATGTGTACACACCCTTCAAAATATGGTTGGTTATATGTGTGTAATTCGAGTTTGCCACTGCGAAATCCAAGATGGCGTAACTCTCAACTACAGATGAGACACATTACAATCAGTTGTTGTCCTTGTCTGTTGGTGCTCGGTCACCAGCAAGAGACTGGGAGACTATATTCGCCAGCGAAGTGGTTGCATAACTTTCTGGTAACTGGATCACACACCTTTTGGATTTGGCAGTACAAATCATAGACTTTTGTGTTGCGATCATTTCGATCGTGGTGAAGAACTCAAAAGCGTGATCCAATTGACATGTGATAAACGGATTACACGTAACACTTCGCTGGCGAATAGCCAGTATGTAGCAGGAAATTAATTGTATACATGTGAAGGGTTCAGATGCAAGCCGATAAATGCCATTTTCAAACTTCTTGAGTTAATAAGTCCACCAACATCTACCAAATAATGCTAGCTTTAAATTGACACCCTACTTCAAAAAATCCAAGGTATATTTTTGAAACTATCATTAAAAGTAGCACATACAATCATACATTGTTATTTTTTTTTTTATGTTTGAAATTGCCAATTAAAATAAATAAATAAAAAATATTATAAATATCAGTTTTTGCATCTGAAATTTTCATTATGTCCCCAGTGAGGTTGGGTTAGAGTTGGTGGTATTAGTTTGAATTGATCTTCCTTGATGCCTTTATGGTTACCTCAAGTTGTGACCCATTCAGGAATAGGTTCTCCATTGTCGCACAAAGTGAACCAAAATGACATGTGCCTTAATATTTCAATTCAAAATGTACTCAGTTAGTTTAAAGTGTCTGTGCCGGGGGTGCTCCCCAATTAACCCTAAACAGTGCATTAATAGGGGGTTAAGTCCAATTTATGCACTTTCAGAAAGTACCTCCTTTCAAAATCATCTTTCTGGGTGATGTATGATGTGAAATTGTAAGCACTGGTATATAGGACTAATTGGACTTAAGCCTGATGGCTTAGGAAGCCTGACCACTAGCCATTCTGTGAGAAACTGGCCCGTAGTGTTTTTATATAACCAGCCCATTAATTTCTTATCATTATATAAGTTTGATTGACATTCTCATACAATTGAATAATGATAAGAAATTAATGAGCTGTCAGTATACAAAAAACACTCTATGTGACATTGAAGACATGCTCTATTATCTATATCACCTCATCATGATGAGAATTTGATGAGGAACTGTCAACATTTTCACATTTTTGTCCATTTCTCATACATTCTGCCCAATTCCTCATAAAACCTCATTTACCTACAGTAAAAATTTCATTAGAATGAACACAGCTACAAAATTGTACTATCAGCTGTACAATCAACACATGACTTTGCATACCTAATGAAAATATTAATTGATCTTTCAAGTGAGTTGGATCAGGGACCGTGTATGAACAGTCACTGGTTGGATTCAATTTTGTGTTACTTTTGAAACCTACAACCCTGTGTGGAAAATTATGGGCATGTCTTCTATACGCCGTAGAAGTGACGTGGTTAATCAGATAAACTACCATAGCAATAGATGAATCCAATTTTGACTATACCGCCCTGAACTACAACGTTCACGCGGTACCAATGCATTGAATTATAGATGTCAAAGAAAGGCTGATCACTCGCACCTGTAAGATAAGTATCTTTGAAAAGAGCAGTATTGTATTCAATCTATGTTTGCTGACATACACAGGTGATTAGTGCAATCTGCTTGTTGTGCAGGGCGGTCTATTCAAAAATTGTATTCATCTATTGCTGTGGTAGTTAATTTGATTATGATGTCACTTCTACGGCATATAGGGAGTGAATGGATTTCAATTGGAAATTGGAACAGATCATTATTGTTTGTTATCATGCTAAATATATTGTTATGTTGATTTGTGTCTTTGTTATATTCATGGTACACATGAATATTATTATTATCTTCATGGTACACATGAATTATCTTGAATTAGTGAACAGGGCATCTACCATGCAGCACTACTTACAATAACTTATAATGTCTTGTTGGGTTTTTTGTGTGTATAAGCAATAAAGAAATATATGATATAAATCAAGTATCCCAGTTGTGTCTTTCCAGGACTTTATGAGGGGGTGGGTGTGTGTGTGTGTGGAGGGGGGGGGGAGGAGTGATCTTGGTCCGACTTACAAGCTTATACAAACAGTGTCTTATCTTTTTGTCAATTTAGTTAATTGTGTCTCTTTCCAGGACACACATTTATTTTCTGCAACCATAATAATGGGCCGCACTATGATAACCCTAATCCTAAACTCTAACCGCTAACGGTTAGGGGTATTATAATTGCAGCCCATTATGGTTGCAGCAGCCCATTATGGTTGCAGAAAGAAATTGAACTTCCAGGATGGTGGGGGTGTATGGTTTGGGTATGTATTGTGGTGATATTGGTCCTACTCGCATGCTGTATAATGCTGCTGCTGTATGTTGTCATTGAAGTGAGGTGCCGAGTCATGCAGTATGGTACCAGCCATGTACCACCTAAAATAGTTCCTATTCCAGCTGTCACTGTCACTAAAAGACCCAAATGTTTTTACAACTTGTCACTAAAAGACCCCATGTTTTTAAAACATTTGTCACCTAATGACCCCATCACCTAAATGACCCTACTATGTTTCTGTTATACCTTTACAAGATTAATATTTTGTAGGATTTCTCTGAAATAGGACAAATTTCTCACCAATAAATCCCATTTTTTCACTGAAAGACGTGAATGACCCTTGAAAGCTTCTGTCATCTGAAGTCCTATTTTGGCAACTAAATATGTCACAAAAAGACCCCTAGTTTGGAAGTGCTCAAATCACTCGTACACGGAGTGCACCTCCCACCCAAATCCCCTCAAAAATTGGAAGATTTTGATCCTAAATTTTCATCTACGTCATGCATGTTGATAGCTAATATCATGTTTGAATTCATTGTATCACATTGTAGATAGCTGTCGACTGTTATCTTTCAGCTATAAGTGTATATTCTTCCAGAAAATTAAAAAATATTCCCTCAAACTATTGCCCTGTGGCCGCATACTTCCTCAGTCATCTATCTGCTATCTAGGCCTACTATTTAATTAAAGCAGGTAGATGACATCAGCTATCTTCAGTAGATAGCAGGTAGATGACATCAGCTATCTACAGTAGGTAGCAGGTAGATGAAATCAGCTATCTTCAGTAGATAGCAGGTAGATGACATCAGCTATTTACAGTAGATAACGGGTAAATGACATCAGCTATCTGCAGTAGATAGCAGGTAGATGACATCAGCTGTCTTCAGTAGATAGCAGGTAGATGACATCAGCTGTCTTCAGTAGATAGCAGATAGATGACATCAGCTGTCTTCAGTAGATAGCAGATAGATGACATCAGCTGTCTTCAGTAGATAGCAGGTAGATGACATCAGCTGTCTGCAGTAGATAGCAGGTAGATGACATCAGCTATCTTCAGTAGATAGCAGGTAGATGACATCAGCTATTTACAGTAGATAGCAGGTAGATGACATCAGCTATCTGCAGTAGATAGCAGGTAGATGACATCAGCTGTCTTCAGTAGATAGCAGGTAGATGACATCAGCTGTCTTCAGTAGATAGCAGATAGATGACATCAGCTGTCTTCAGTAGATAGCAGGTAGATGACATCAGCTATCTTCAGTAGATAGCAGGTAGATGATATCATCTATCTTAGCAGGTAGATGACATCAGCTATTTACAGTAGATAACAGGTAGATGACATCAGCTATCTGCAGTAGATAGCAGGTAGATGACATCAGCTGTCTTCAGTAGATAGCAGGTAGATGACATCAGCTGTCTTCAGTAGATAGCAGATAGAGGACATCAGCTGTCTTCAGTAGATAGCAGATAGATGACATCAGCTGTCTTCAGTAGATAGCAGGTAGATGACATCAGCTGTTTGCAGTAGATAGCAGGTAGATGACATCAGCTATCTTCAGTAGATAGCAGGTAGATGACATCAGCTATTTACAGTAGATAACAGGTAGATGACATCAGCTATCTGCAGTAGATAGCAGGTAGATGACATCAGCTGTCTGCAGTAGATAGCAGGTAGATGACATCAGCTGTCTTCAGTAGATAGCAGGTAGATGACATCAGCTGTCTTCAGTAGATAGCAGATAGATGACATCAGCTGTCTTCAGTAGATAGCAGGTAGATGACATCAGCTATCTTCAGTAGATAGCAGGTAGATGATATCATCTATCTTAGCAGGTAGATGACATCAGCTATTTACAGTAGATAACAGGTAGATGACATCAGCTATCTGCAGTAGATAGCAGGTAGATGACATCAGCTATCTTCAGTAGATAGCAGGTAGATGACATCAGCTATTTACAGTAGATAACGGGTAAATGACATCAGCTATCTGCAGTAGATAGCAGGTAGATGACATCAGCTGTCTTCAGTAGATAGCAGGTAGATGACATCAGCTGTCTTCAGTAGATAGCAGGTAGATGATATCATCTATCTTAGCAGGTAGATGACATCGGCTATTTACAGTAGATAACAGGTAGATGACATCAGCTATCTGCAGTAGATAGCAGGTAGATGACATCAGCTATCTTCAGTAGATAGCAGGTAGATGACATCAGCTATTTACAGTAGATAACGGGTAAATGACATCAGCTATCTGCAGTAGATAGCAGGTAGATGACATCAGCTGTCTTCAGTAGATAGCAGGTAGATGACATCAGCTATCTACAGTAGATAGCAGGTAGATGACATCAGCTGTCTTCAGTAGATAGCAGGTAGATGATATCATCTATCTTAGCAGGTAGATGACATCAGCTATTTACAGTAGATAACAGGTAAATGACATCAGCTATCTGCAGTAGATAGCAGGTAGATGACATCAGCTATCTTCTGTAGATAGCAGGTAGATGACATCAGCTATTTACAGTAGATAACGGGTAAATGACATCAGCTATCTGCAGTAGATAGCAGGTAGATGACATCAGCTGTCTTCAGTAGATAGCAGGAAGATGACATCAGCTGTCTTCAGTAGATAGCAGATAGATGATATCAGCTATCTTCAGTAGATAGCAGGTAGATGACATCAGCTATCTTCAGTAGATAGCAGGTAGATGACATCAGCTGTCTTCAGTAGATAGCAGGTAGATGACATCAGCTGTCTCCAGTAGATAGCAGGTAGATGACATCAGCTATCTTCAGTAGATAGCAGGTAGATGACATCAGCTGTCTTCAGTAGATAGCAGGTAGATGACATCAGCTGTCTTCAGTAGATAGCAGGTAGATGACATCAGCTGTCTTCAGTAGATAGCAGGTAGATGATATCATCTATCTTAGCAGGTAGATGACATCAGCTGTCTTCAGTAGATAACAGGTAGATGACATTAGCTCTCTACAGTAGATAGCAGGTAGATGACATCAGCTATCTGCAGTAGATAGCAGGTAGATGACATCAGCTGTCTTCAGTAGATAGCAGGTAGATGACATCAGCTGTCTTCAGTAGATAGCAGGCAGATGACATCAGCTGTCTTCAGTAGATAGTAGGTAGATGACATCAGCTGTCTTCAGTTCAGGTAGATGATCTTAGCAGGTAGATGACATCAGCTGTCTTCAGTAGATAACAGGTAGATGACATTAGCTCTCTACAGTAGATAGCAGGTAGATGACATCAGCTATCTGCAGTAGATAGCAGGTAGATGACATCAGCTGTCTTCAGTAGATATCAGGTAGATGACATCAGCTGTCTTCAGTAGATAGCAGGTAGATGACATCAGCTGTCTTCAGTAGATAGTAGGTAGATGACATCAGCTGTCTTCAGTAGATAGCAGGTAGATGACATCAGCTATTTACAGTAGATAACAGGTAGATGACATCAGCTATCTGCAGTAGATAGCAGGTAGATGACATCAGCTATCTTCAGTAGATAGCAGGTAGATGACATCAGCTGTCTTCAGTAGATAGCAGGTAGATGACATCAGCTATCTTCAGTAGATAGCAGGTAGATGACATCAGCTATTTACAGTAGATAACAGGCAGATGACATCAGCTATCTGCAGTAGATAGTAGGTAGATGACATCAGCTATCTTCAGTAGATAGCAGGTAGATGACATCAGCTATTTACAGTAGATAACAGGTAGATGACATCAGCTATCTGCAGTAGATAGCAGGTAGATGACATCAGCTATCTTCAGTAGATAGCAGGTAGACGACATCAGCTGTCTTCAGTAGATAGCAGGTAGATGACATCAGCTGTCTTCAGTAGATAGCAGGCAGATGACATCAGCTGTCTTCAGTAGATAGTAGGTAGATGACATCAGCTGTCTTCAGTAGATAGCAGGTAGATGACATCAGCTATCTGCAGTAGATAGCAGGTAGATGACATCAGCTATCTTCAGTAGATAGCAGGTAGATGACATCAGCTATTTACAGTAGATAACAGGTAGATGACATCAGCTATCTGCAGTAGATAGCAGGTAGATGACATCAGCTATCTTCAGTAGATAGCAGGTAGATGACATCAGCTATTTACAGTAGATAATGGTTAGATGATTTCAGCTATCTGCAGTAGATAAAGTTGACATCAGCTATCTTCAGTAGATAGCAGGTAGAATACATCAGCTATCTAATGTCTAATGAGTAGATAGTAGAAAGTTGACATCAGCTATCTACTGTATATAGCAGGCAGCTGAAATCAGCTATCTTCAGTAGATAACAGGTAGATGACATCAGCTATCTAGTGTCTACAGTAGATAGCAATAGATAACAGTAGATAGTAGAAAGTTGACATTAGTTATCTACTGTATATAGCAGGCAGATGAAATCAGCTATCTTCAGTAGATAGCAGGTAGATGACATCAGCTATCTAGTGTCTACAGTAGATAGTAAAAAGTTGACATCGGCTATCTACTGTATATAGCAGGTAGATGACTGAAGCTATCTTCAGTAGATAGCAGGTAGATGACATCAGCTGTCTAATGTCTACAGTAGATAGCAATAGATAACAGTAGATAGTAGAAAGTTGACATTAGTTATCTACTGTATATAGCAGGCAGATGACATCAGCTATCTTCAGTAGATAGCAGGTAGATGACATCAGTTATCTACATTAGATAGCAAAAAGATGACAGCTATCTTCAGTAAATAGCAGGTAGATGAAATCAGCTATCTAAAATGGATAGCAGGTAGGCCTAGATGGCATTAACATTTTAATTATTCCCTCAAACTACTGCCCTGTGACTGCATAATTCCTCAGTCATCTGTCTGCTATCTAGGCCTACTATTTATAGCAGGTAGATGACATCAGCTATCTTCAGTAGATAGCAGGTAGATGACATCAGTTATCTCCAGCAGATAGTAGATAGGTGACATCAGCTGTCTTCAGTAGATAGCAGGTAGAAAACATCAGTTATCTTAAGTAGATAGCAGGTAGATGACATCAGCTATCTCCAGTAGATATCAGGTAACTGACATCAGCTATCTACAGTAGGTAGCAGGTAGATAACATCAGCTATCTCAGTAGCAGGTAGATGACATCAGCTATCTGCAGTAGATAGCAGGTAGATGACATCAGCTATTTACAGTAGATAACGGGTAAATGACATCAGCTATCTGCAGTAGATATAGCAGGTAGATGACATCAGCTGTCTTCAGTAGATAGCAGGTAGATGATATACAAATATATACTGCCATGAGAGGTTCTGGTTAAAAATATGGGCCCGAGGTGAGATCAATAGTACTATTTTCCTGAGGGGCGCAGCCCCGAAGGAAAATAGTATTATTTGATCTCAACGAGGGACCATAGTTTTAACCAGAACTTCGAATAAAGGCAGTTTGTTTTATATACTTCATTAATATGTTCTTTGTTCATTGATTGGTTAAAAGAAAATTATTTGACCGTTTGACTCTCCATGCAATCCAGCTTCTATCCTGAGTGAACAGCACAACCAATTTAAGCACAACCTATATTTTGCCCTTCAAAAAAATCGAATAGGCTAAAATCGGGCTAACCAATTACAGCAGCGCGAAATCACGCTATGGCAGTTTCGCGTGCGTGAACTGTTCCGTCGCATCGAATGCGCTGACGCGGAAGGCATGGTCAAAAGTACTATTTACGGCTTGGAGGTACTATTTACGGCTCATCCGGGACATTGAAAATACTATTTACGGCTTACGGATAGGAGTACTGGCGGGTAGAACTATTTTTGGTCATGTGATCCACTTTTAACCAATCAATGAACAAGAATATATTAATGAAGTATATTATATCAGCTATCTACAGTAGATAACAGGTAGATGACATCAGCTATCTACAGTAGATAGCAGGTATATAGATGACATCAGCTATCTTCAGTAGATAGCAGGTAGATGACAGCTATCTTCAGTAAATAGCAGGTAGATGATATCGGCTATCTACAATGGATAGCAGGTAGGCCTAGATGGCATCAGCTATATTCAGTAGATAGCAGGTAGGTGACATCAACTATTTTCAGTAAATAGCAGGTATATAGATGACATCAGCTCTCTTCAGTAGATAGCAGATAGATGACATCAGCTATCTTCAGTAGATAGCTGGTAGATGACATCAGCTGTCTTCAGTAGATAGCAGGTAGATGACATCAGCTATCTTCAGTAGATAGCTGGTAGATGCATCAGTTATCTTCAGTAGATAGCAGGTAGATGACATCAGCTATCTTCAGTGGATAGCAGGTAGATGACATCACTTCAGCTAATCATAAAATTTTTGTTGCCGAAATAGGGGGTCACAATTTTATTGACACCGACTTTTTGTTGCAAATTTGGGATCATTTCCGAAGAAAATGCCAGCCCCCTAAGTAGATAATATATAGATGGCAGTGGCAGCATTTTCAGTAGATATCACCGGGATGACATCAGCTATCTCCAGTAGATAATGGATATATGACACCAGCCATTTTCATGCTTGTTCGAGATATATCGATATTGAGGCCACTCTGAGATTAAATCACACTGAAAGCTACGGTACTGAAAGGGAGGTCTAGGGGACTAACATTTAAAAAAAAAAAAGAGGGGCCCAAAGTGCGGTGGGGGAGAATGTGTGTGTGGGGGCCTAGAAAGAGGGGGGGTCATAAAAATATCAAAGACTTGTGCTTTAATGTTATGCCACACCGTCAATTACAAATCAAGTTACTCACTACGCACCCATTCTTTGCAAATTATTAAACATGGTAAAGCGCGCGTAGACGGTAGGTTAAAATAACTTGATTTGTGAGATACCCGTGCAGAATATATCAGTTCCGCTTTTGACCGGCGCGGATAGGCCTACCTGGCAGCCCTTGCCATAACCCGGGGGGCCTTTTTTAATAGCCTAGGGAGCAATAGGCAACCAACTTTTGAACACATAGCAGTTAATATCATGTAAAAATTCGGGATAGAAAATATGTTTGAAAACTGAGCATTGACAGACCCGGGTGACAGACATGACATTCAGACCGGGCATTCAGAGTCCACCTTATCAGCCTCTCATCATGGGATATTCCTTTTTGAGGACTCTTCTTGTTTAATTTTTATTTTTATGTTCTAGCGCCCCCTAGTGTCGCAAAGATCAGCAGCGCAGTCATTTTGATTGACGTCACGTCTATTTTGGGATTCCCCGTGACAAATCCATCCGCTTTGTTTATTTCTGGAGGCACATTTATATTTACATTATTTTACTGCAAAAACAACACGATATTGTAGTAAACTATATTATACGACACGTGGTTGACATTGGAGCAAATATTTTATCAATTTATTAGGTTTTAGAACAAGAAAATTGTTGATTACTTTCGTCGCGTATTGAGAAAATCAGAGTAAACAGGCTCAGTATCAACATCAACAACTTGATTACGTGAAGTGTAATCGGGCGAAAATCAGGCCGAAATTCGTCATCAGAATTGAACCAGTTTTAGGCGACGATGGTGCAGCAATTATAGTTTATCGTACCTGTTGATATCTGTAGCAGATCACCATGAGTGAAAATTTTGCGCTAGAAGTGGATTATGCGGATAAGCATGAGATATTCACACTGGCCTACGACATAACTTGGACAGATTTGGAAGCACTGGTAATTAAATACTGTCTGAACATGTGAAAATCTGATAGGCCTAAATCATTATGAAAACAATTGTTGTAAAGTATCTTCTGCTATGTCATGTATGTTGTTATTGTTCTTAAATATTCCCCCTTTCAATTGCACGCATTGTCCTACTAGTTATTTTCATCATGACCATATAAAACTTGATTGTTTCCAAATTCACCACATTTTGTTATTTTGCATTTTTGTTGACCCTAAGTTTTGCACAGTCATCTCAAAGTGAGGCGGTTCTACCCACAAAATGCGGGTTGTGTGTGGATACACCTGTCAAACGCATGCTTTAAGTACCGGTACGCTTTGCAATTTAGCTCTGGCGCATTGCTAGTCTAAGTAGAAAAAGGCAAGAAATAAAAATGCACTATTCTATTTGCGCATTGCGTTTGCTGGGCTGGGAGAACCTCGTTTTGGTACAAATGTACATCGCTGTACCATCGAGCTACTAATGGAAGGAGATTCCACAGAAAAATCCTAATCCACTCAATAGGGTTAAGCCGATTACGCTATTCAACGCGAGTCATCACTTGAATGGATTTAATCAGTGCAGTCCCTCAAACACGGCCTTTGATGTTTATGATCGTTAGGCGACAATATCGCTCACCTATTTTAAAATGTAATTTAAACCGACCCCCTAGGTGACCCATCGAAATGGATGGTATTAGTGCCCTTTTGCATCGGGTCACATGATCTTCGATTGCGTCATTGTGTTTCCGAGTTCAAGTTGATTTACTAGCGAAAGCGTGATCGAATTCTCTCATTTCCTTCCAAAGTTACGGTGAATTTATGTATTTTTTCTGATCGTGATTAGTAATACTGGCGGGTGTCTGCGGGACTTTTAAACCAGTGGAAATGATTTGGAAAGGTTTTCCAAGACTGGCAATGTTGTTTTTACGATCCGCCAAGCTTGGCCATAATTGGCGTTATAAAATTACCGGAAGTAAATTGTTTTCCTTTGTTTATGGTCACGGCCACAATGCTTTGTGGGTAAAAATGACGTCATTCTGCTTAGAAGTCGCGATAACGGTGGTTCATAACCGCCAAGCTCAATAGATAAGAAGCTTAGCAAATCGATAGTGCACCATTCATACCTGATTGCTCAGTATCGACTCATAACGATCATAGTACAAAGGGAACTGGGTTCGTGCATTCTCCTTCTATTAATATCTCGATGGCTGTACATTGTAGGTATGACAGGTGAATTCAAATTTGCCATCAAACTGCATCATTTTATATATCAAATTAAAGTCCTTGAGTAAAGAAAGCCAAAACTGAAAAACTTTTTGTCATAGCACGTCTTTCCGTAGCAAAGTTACATCTTGTCAAAGATTGACTTTCATCAAAAAGATTCGGCTAACAAAACAGCATTCCGGTGGTGTTTCTAGATCTTAGTCTCATGATGATAGCAGCTTTTCTATGTGGAACTGCTATCAAAATCCCTCTAAAATTCCACGTGCGAGTGTCCATATCACCATAAAAAATCATATATTTGGGTCAAGTGAAGTATAGACAACATATGGGTTTCCTTGACCAGGCTGTCCAATCTGTTCTTTAATTTTCTATGTAAATATATATATTGTGTTTGGGCCCCGGTCTAGGAAAATTTGGCTGACTATAGAAAAATTATTTAATTCGTGTACATCGTGGAACATTCAACTACGCTTGTTACTTCGCGACTAATCCATGAATCACACTAATACATGAGCGTGCAGCGCTACTCGCTGCGCATCAATATTAGCGAGGTTATCAGCGTACAACAGCTTACTACGCACAGCCGCGCAAAGAGTAGGCCTATGTTCCACGATGTACACGAATTAAATAATTTTTCTATAGCAAATGTGTTAACTAAGGTTTGCCTCTTATATCTATACATTGTATTGTAGCAAGTCAGTAAGATCTGTTCAAAGCGCGAAAATGATATACGGTGATAATGTACTCAACTTTCACAATTACAAAAATACATAAATGACAGTGTCAGTGACTAATATCCTTCACTTTTAGCAATTTACTGTTATGTTGATTTTTTTACACTTTCGCTGGGATCACTGAATGGGCCTTTAAATTCAATTGCCACTTTGCACTATAGGGAGATCAAAAGTACAGGGTGGAAATGAAAATTAACTGGAAATTTACGTAATTCATTGCATATAATGTATGTATAAAAGTGATCTTTCATAATTTCTTCAGTAGATAGGTAAATGCCCTGTTCATTATCACTTGCAGCTGTTACAGCTGTTCATGTGTAGTTAGAACAGATTGTATGTGATCCATTAACAAAATAAACATTTTAAGGGGTACTACACCCCTGCCCAATTTTGTGCCTATTTTTGCATTTTTCTGAAAAATTATAGCGCATTGGGGACAAGTAAGATATGTATATTATAGGGGCAAGGACTGCAACTACTGCACTGGAAATTTTATTTCAGCACAGACAACAATTGTGGAGTTACAGTCAAAAATGAGGGAACACCAATATTTGATCAATAAATCAATAACTACTTGCTTTGAGTTGCTGAATTTTCAGTAGAGTAGTTGTAGTCCTTGCCCCTATAATATACATATCTTACTTGTCACCAATGTGCTATAATTTTTTAGAAAAATGCAAAAATAGGCACAACATTTGTCAGGGGTGTAGTACCCCCTTAAAACATACTGTGCAAATATTTGACACATGTACAATGTATAAATCTATTGTGATCTTTATAAAAGTCCATGGGGGGCTAGGGTTGGGGGGGGTCACACCATGGGGTCTACATGTCTGGACGGAAAATACACTCAAAGTAGGGAAACAGGTAGCGGAAGCAACCAAGAAGGCTAACAGAACACTAGGGGTGGTAAAAAGAACATTCAAGTACAGGAGGTGAAGTTTCCCATGCCAGTTTTTCAATTTTACACTATTTTGGCCCAAAATAAAAATAACATTTTGTATTTACTGGGCCAAATTTCAAGGGGTTGAAATTTTCTTTTTGGGAGGGGGGTTTGACTAATTGCTAGACAATACAGTTTTTTTTGTGCCATAATACAAAAATTGCATGCATGTACTCAGGGCTGGAAAAAATTAAAATTTCCCTGGAAGATGATCAAAATTTCCCTTCAAAAAGATAAATTCCACCAAATTCTTATGTATTTTTTTGTTTAAGGACCTTAATTTCCCTCCAAACTTCCAAATTTCCCGGGAAGGAGCTTCCTACTTTCCACATTTTTTCCAAGCATGCATGTACTGGTACATTTTATGTGATCTACACATTGTTACACCAATTAATGCTCCAAATTCCACTTCCTGTCTTTCTGGTACCGATACAGTACTGGTAATGTATGTAATGTAAGCAGGGGATATCTAGGGGGGGCATGTGCACCATGGGGTCTACATGTCTGGACGGAAAATACACTCAAAGTAGGGAAACAGGTAGAAACACGGTTGCTGCTGCGGAGCCCAAGGTCTAGGGACGTCACTGGAATTTGTATGCAATACGAACATTTAATTTTATGTGTGATTGACATTTCTTGTGCAGTTAGTAAAGGAATGCATGATAGACTGATAGTTCATGAAGTTATCCCCTGGACAGGACACTATTGGTTATCTAACAGCATTTCTGATTGGTTGATAACTTGAAATGCTCATTTCAATTGCCAATTATGTCTAGGCTTTAAAATATTCATGAATCAAACTTGCATTTTCAGATGATATTATTAATACCCTCTTTGATTGGTTCAAAATTGGACACAATATTCATTTTGGCCAATCGCCAGGTAGTTCTCATGGGTTTAATAATTAGCCAATGAGAACTCCACTTCATAGGTGGTACATAAGTATGACATCATTCATTAATGGTGCTGGTAGACACATACTTGACTTAATTAATTACCAGTTAATTAGCTCTCACCCCTTCCTATATATATAATTAGTGTCATTGTGAAATTTGGCAAAGATCTTTGTAAACTGTACCATACAGTACATCATGTTTAGAAGCAGCTTTCAAATTAAGGTTTCAGTTTATTTATTCTTTTGGTGGTTGGTTTTAAGGGGGTTTAATCTTTTCTTTTGGGGATTGAGGGTTAGCCAATACAGTGGGACTGGTCGCTGGCTAAAAATAAGCTTGTGTGTTTGTTATTTATGTTCATGTAAACATGCATTATGGCTATTCATTATTTTAAATCTGAAATTAACTATAGAAATACTTATCTTATTTTACAGCTCAAGTGTTCATTTGATGACGACAGATTAGGAGCGAAATATCTTGATGATGAGGATGAAGAGGTGAGTACTTCATGTATTTCATGTAGAGCTATTGTCGACAAGGCTATTGTCGACAAGGCTGTTGTCAACAATATTGTCGACAAAGCAGTTACCTGATTATCGACAAGCATGGACCAATTGTCAACAAAAACCAATCATTCAAAATATTAGATATTGTTAACATTGCCATTATTTAAAATGAAATAACTGCTTTAGTCTTCTATTACACTAGTAAGTTGTGCAGATTATCTTTCCATTGTAATCCCAATATTCTGATGATGCATATGGGGGTATATAATATGGCAATATTTGGATGTAAATAAACAACGCATAACATGGTCTCTGAAATTAATATTTCGACCTCTGTTGCACATGCAGGTACTTCTTTTGAAAGTCCTAAACAAGGTATACATTGTACATGTAGCAGTCGCTGATAGGATATGCACCTTATAGAGCACGGATAACCTCTATTGTTAAAATTATGGCTATGGGTTATGGGTATTTATGTGTATACAATTTTAAGAGGTATATATTTAAAACCTGACACGGATTTTGAATTTGGCATGAGGCCATGTACATTTATTTTCTGAAGTTTTGAAGATAAGAAGTGATGTACTGATTGTATACATGTGTATAATTCAAGCATTGGGGCTATTATACATGTATATTATACAAATAATTTGAAATCATGGTTTTATCTATGTGGAGGATGGGGCCAGTGATGCCAACGCCACGCCTTAGGCGCACAATTGGGCTACTTCGCGATCACTTGCCGCTACTCAAAAAAGCATGCCGATACTTATCTAAAATTGGGCTACTTTTGCCAGTCTCAGGCAGCGGCAGTAATTTGATGTATTTTCCTTTCAATTTAGCCGATTTATAAAGGTTTGGAGTCTTTGAAGCTCCAAATCGAAATTACAATGGGTTTTGTGACCATTTATTGATCGGTCAGTAACTTCCCAGTAAGTACCGGAACTTTAACAGTCAAGTGCTTTTCCGCCCAATTGGGTGTTTTGTGTTCTAAATTCGGGTAAATTCGCCCATATATCCGGTATTGGGCTCTTTTTTGGAAGCTTAAAAAATTGGGCTATTTGAGAATCCTTTACCGCGGCCTGGCGAGTCAATGCGCCGCGCCTTGAAGCTGACAAGTTTTGGCAACACTGGATGGGGCCCTGGCATAATCTTCTCCATTTTTGCCCCTGAATATTTGTAGAGTAATTAAATGGAGATTTGTAATATAAATATCATATCATATTTTGAATGTAACAATATTTTCTCTGGTTTCATTTCAGATTTGTGTGAATAGTGAAGGTAAGTTCAATGCACTTCTTATCCCCTTCAGCCTTAAATACTGACTATAACCTTATCTCTGATTTGCTCAATACAAGAATAGTTCTGCTGGTAGTGCCCTTGGGTTTTACTCGGAACACAGAAATTAGTGAGAATCGCTTTTGCATGTCAGATTTAGATTACATCACAGTCTGAAATAAACAGTTTTTTTTTATCAAATAGATATAGATATCTTCAATGGTATGGACATGAGTAAGAATTGATGATAAGTGATAATAATTATTACATAAGGCCCAAAAATAATTTGTTTGCTTGCCCTTCACTGACCGACCCAAAATCAGGGCTGACCCTTAAAAAAATTTTTTTTTAGTTTTTAGTTTATAAATTATATAATTTTAATGTTTTTTATTACTTTTTCTGTGTCTAAATTTCATTTTAAAACTAAATTTGGCCAACAACATTTTTCTTAAAAAGAAAACCATGGCTATAAACTCATATAACATTTATAAATTCCTGCATCAATGTTCCAATAAACTTAGCGTCTTATGCCTGTCGTATGCAGTCATTCTAATTGAATCCATTTCTATGATGTATCTTGCGTATTGAAGTACCGTATTGTATCTTTCCACATGGCCAATGTTCATTGCCTACAGGCCTATATACAGTAGTGAGTCATTAAAAAAAATAAAAATAAATTTATTTTTCTGACCAACCCACGGGCCACCCACCCCAAAATCCCACTGGAGGGCAAGCAATTTTTTTGCCTAATAAATAACTGATTATCTGTTACTACTGCGTATCATTTCAAGTGTGATCAAGCTAGTAAATGATACCTTTAATATAGTTTTAAAGTCATGTACAGCAGATATTTCACCTGTCATGAGCTGGGTTTATCCCCTTGTCTTACAAATAACACTTCCTATGGGAAACAGCTGATCCTGTTGACATTGCGGATATTTCCTCCCTGGCACGCACGGACAGCTCCCAATAATTGACTGATCAGTTTTTGAACTTTTTTCTACATTGCAATTTGTGTTGTACACAAAACCTTGACACAGTTTATAGTGATCTAATAAGAGAAAGACACAGAAATAAATAAAAACACAACAAAATGAATTGAAGAAAAGGGAACAATACGCAAAATAGCAGGGCAGGTGTTTATTGTGGATGGTTTTCTTGTCATCACTCCTTCCAACACTTATGTACATGTACATATCCTAAATAAAATTGGAGCAAACACTGTTTACTTCTTGGAAGTAGACAATGTACATAAAATATAATTCTTCTGTCACCTGTAATTGTGTATACATGTATATTGCTCTAGATACAAATGTATATAAATATGGTCTTGAGCACTTAAAAAGCTGATTGTGATAATTGGCTAAATATGTTTGTAGAATATAATTCATGGATGTACTAGGCTACTAATTTTTGTCCAATTTTGTGAAAAGAAAATAATCGGTTCAGGGGCGTATCCAGTTTTTTTGGTCAGGGTGGCAAAATTTCAAGGGCACAGACGAAAAAAATTACAGTTGCATCATACAGTACATCTCTAGAGAGATGTTCAAAAAAGGCTTTATTGGGATGATGTGCGCAAAAATGTACTAGTTTACACTATTTTCGCCCATTATCAGGATGGATGGCTTTATCTAAACAATGTGAACACATAGCGCGCAAATATGTTGTATTTTACTCTATTTTGGTAGAAAAGGGGCTCCTTGCCCATTTCTTGTCAGAGCACTTTTTCTCTCAATTTTTGCCAGGTGGGCATTCTGTCCCCGCTGGCTACGCTACTACTGTATTATTTGTATGCCTGCATAGTTGCCAATCACATGTGATAATATACAGTCACTCACTCCATGTATTATGTGATCGGAATATTCTAGATGCTTAAATTAAAACTAAAGCCACATCATCTCAGATCATGTCTTGCATGATTCAAGTTGCCATCAAATTGTGCAATTTCCAAGATGGATACCCAGCATCAAATCAGCAAGTCACAGTGTTGCCAGTTTAAAAACCCAGTTACTGTATCACATGAAATTCCTTTTTTTCCTTCAAATTTTGAACCTGAAGTAAAATGTTTTATTATTGTGTTGATGAATGAGTAATATCCGATTTCTAGTTTTCAACTCTGCAAATAGAAAATTCTAGTGAGGTGTTCCATAAAATGACAGATTAGCTACTCTTTTACTGTAGCATGTACTGGTTTCAGATAGCATTGAACACTTTTAATACTTGAACAATCACTCATTATATTCACTAGATTTCATCATCATTACTATTTTGGGCTACAAAATGAGTAACTTAGCAACTCGTGACAAATCTAGGCGGTTACGAGCATGATTCACAAATAACAACATTGCACGTTGTACCTTGTTAGCCAAGACCACTTTGATTTGACTGATAGATCATGCCTATTTTAGGTGACTTGCCATGGCCTTCATTTTAGGTATGTGTGGCCACGCATACATGTGTACCTGCATCAATTAACAACAATAACAAAGATCTGTGCGTGTTCAATGAACTTTGTTCTTCTATTTATATCGCTGTACATTATTGTTCACTCACACAAAACAAGATAGTCACAAACAGTTGCACTGTTTGTTTACTTCAAATTAAGTATGTCTTCCTTCCTATCAATGTAGGTGTGAAAGGTAGTACTTGGATTTAATTTTAAAAACATGATTAAGGTTTAATTTAATTGAACATTTAGTGTCAGAATCATTGCGAGGTAATTTTTGCGAGGGTTATTTTTTCGCAAATTTCGTGATTAGCGCTCCAACCATGAAAATAACACCTCACGAATCGATAAGCAAGTGAAGGACTGGACAATCACAAAAATAACATTTGCGAAAAGTGTCTCTCACTCCAAATTGTGAAAATAACTTACACGCAAAAATTACCACTTATACAGTAGTATACTGGTTATGAAATCTTGTCAGCTGTTTTCTCAGAACTGTCTCCTGTGACATTAGCAGCAATTTGTTATTATTGACAATTTTAGAATTTTAAATGAAATACTTTAATTTGCACATATGGTACATTACATGTATATAAACCCACATGTGTAGTGTATGTCATCATCATGTCACACATGTAGGCAAAAGCATGCGCATATTTTTTTTGGGGGGGCTTTGGGGGCGCCAGCCCCCCGGGGTAAAAGCTGGGGCGGCCAAAACGAAGGGGCGGCGGAAGAAGAAGGGGCGGCAAACGAAGGGGTGGCGGAAGAAGAAGGGGCAGCAAAAGAATTAGTAAAGAAAAAAGGGTGGAAAAAATTTGAAAAGTATAAACAATTTTGAAAAAATTGTACTATACATCAAAATGTGTTGCTTTTAGGGCGCTAGCGCTTATTATAATCCTTGTTTTTTACTTGGGAGCAAAATTTGGGCTCCTAAATTTATAAAGTTTGGAGATATTGGCTCCTCAATCAGTTTTTGGACTGTACAGTACAGCACTGACCTAATGGGGAGGAGGTAATAAGGTATCCAAGGTATCCAAGTTTGAAAATTGGTCATGCACTGATTAAGGGGAGGGTTGGCGAGGCTTGGGGTTCAAGTCCCCGCACAGGTAGGAATGTTCGGAGATTTTTCCATGTCTAATATCTGTCAATGCATGTTGTTATCATGGTATTGTATTGTGCGATGTGTGATTCTTATGGTTGTACGGTTGTGCCCATGTAGACGGATCATTCATGATTTACTGATTTCAAGGGGTGTCAGGCGGGGTGTCAGGGTCACACCTTCTGAGATGTACGCTATTAACTAAACTTTTATTTCAAGAAAAAGAATTCATCAATGTAATTTAAGAAGAAGATATATATTTTAACTTAAAGTATGTGTTGTGGAGGCTTGAATGTATTCCTACATGTATACATAGACATGGTCGATTGGCTCTTAAATGTCTATAGGCAGGCATGCATCCTCCATGATCCAGTGTGTTAATTATTAATTGTCTGATAATAGATCGCATCCAGCTGCAGGCTCTCTAAACACACAGTATCATAACAGTATCGCTAACTGTGTAGTTTCTGTGTGTGTTGATATTTAGATTAGAAAGATGGCATTGTTGGACCATTGTCATTGCCAAGTACATACATGTACATGTACATAATATTGTGTTTATAGAATACATGTACTGTACATAAGGCATCGGATGACTCTTACATTATGAGATAACTTTTCGTTATTCATTATTTGTTATTTGAGTATTTCATTATTGCTAAGATATTGTTGATGTATTTTATCAAAGCAGGGATTAATTTACTTTTAAAGGAAGGTGACCTGATATATTTGGAAAATGGAATTCTTTAAAATTGACGTATAACAAAAAATGTTGTCCCTTTCAAAAATGCCCTCAGTAAGAACTCTTCCCCCCCCCCCAGTTTCCTCCAATAAAAAAACATTTTTTGAAAAATTTGTTAATTTTGGCCCTCCCCTAAAATTCACTTTCCCTCCACCCCCCAAAAAAAGATTGCTTGCGCTGCCCTTGCATTTATAACTGCTTGTGTTGATTTTCGGTTTTATTTTGCCATTATCATTTAATTCATGCAGCAAATATTATGAAACATATATCCCACCATGCATGACTGATAATAGTGAGAGTATCTAGTGCCGCATGCTGGTATTATAATTCAATGCAGCAGACATAAATACCAGGAAAAACAATATGGAGCGAGATGAGCAGAAATCTGGCTACCTGAAATGGGCTAGTATGCACAGCTTTCCTGTCGTGAATTTTAAGGTCAAGTTTAGAATTAATTTAGGGTTAGGTATGGGCAGTTGGGGTAACTGAAAGTGATGACTTCAGGCACATCAAAAGGGTGGACTTTGCAGGAAAAATCAAATTTGTGATAAGCAGCTTTATTATTAATAATGCATCAGACATCACTTGTCAAAATTGATCAAGGCATTCAGATTTTTTAAGTACATGTATACAGTGTACATGCAAAATAAGTTATTTTCCTTACTTTCTCATTATTTCGTCCCATAACTCGTAAAGCAGTTTGCTACAAAGTCCACCATTTTAATTTGACCGATGCGATGAGTTATATAGTCGGTATAACTTCCTTTATTTAGAGTCAGTCAAATCAAATCAAATTTAGTGATTTTGTCAATAAATGCTCATTTTCGAAGGAATCATTGTTTGTCCGACACGCTTTCTACACCGTGGGGTTTGGAATTCTGAAAATCAGTAAAAGGGTGGGGGATTAAAATTTTGCTGTATAAATGGTGGGTTTCTAAAAAGCGTGTGAGTAAACTCCATGGGTCATTTTCATTTTGGAAATGTATACTTTTACATACTTATCATCATTACTTTTTGAGATACAATAAAAAACAATATCTAAATTACTGACTCGAGGAAGGTATAGAGTTGTCTGGTCAATTTTTCATCAAGTAACATTATTTGCAATTATTGTAAATCTGAAACATCTCCAACCCATGTCAGAGGGGATGCGTCATGATAAAATGTAGTCTTAGGGTGTTTTTTTAGTATTTTGTAATTTTAATTATTAATATTGTGTGTTTACAGAGGAGCTGACAGAAGCGAAGAATCTTGCCCGTGAGCAGAGAGATGTGGTGCGCATGAAGCTAATCCCTCAAGGAGAGATCGTCGCTACTAGTAACCAAGATCAAGAACCGCAAGACACTTCATCTTACCCACAAGATATTGAGGTATTTATAACGCTTCAAACTTCCTGTGAAATCATTCAATAAGTCGAGAGAATATCAGTCAAAACTGTATAGCTCATCTCCTTCTACCTTAGGGATGAACTTATCAATCACCCCTCGTCGTGGGTTATGGTGTATCATTTTGCCTTAGTAATTATAAGCCTGCTACATACATATACCTGTCGCAAACCAAACAACAGTACTGAACAGCACCATTTTTTGTGGACATCAATATCTTATTAGAAATGTGTGTATTCATGTTGCCACTGACATCTATAGGGTACATTTTCGTTGCAACACGTCATAAACGCAACGTGAGATCCACTTATAATGGGTTATACTAATTGAAATCCATACACAAGTCTAGGAAGACATACATTCGTAACCTTAATCTCCCACTCAGGGAGTGTGAATTTCAAATGGGGTTGCCTGAATGGGTGACTCTATTTGAAATCTACACCCCCTGTATGAAGATGAAGGTCATGTCTTCCATAGGGGGTGCATGGATTTCAAATGGAATATTTATCCCAATGATATGACCTGAACCTTTTTGTAAATGATATAAGTCTGCAAAGTGTGGTCATTTCATCATGCAGTTCCAGGTTTAACTTTCGGAAGAGGTAGGTACAATGTATTTAGAACATCAAAGCCAGAGTAAAAAGCAGTAGTTGCCCTGGGTTAGATCCCTGGCTGTGATGACCTGCTGGAGTATTTGCTTGCAAAAGAAAGTCTGAATTCAATAGTAACATCTGGAGATTAAATTTGGGCTCCCTCTCCCCATGGCAATTAGGTAAATGAACATGTGAATACTCAGTCTTTTGGAGGGGATGCTAAGCCATCAGTCCTATGGACACGGGGTTATCTGATTGACTGACAATATATGTTGCTCACAGTCAGTTTCAAAAAGAGTAGGGTGTTAACTCCTGATTGTCCCAATCCGACATGCTGTGCATCATTATGTTGTCATCCTGGATAAGGGAAGTGATCTGATTCTGTTATCTGACTGTTAATATTGAACCCCAAATGGAAATTAGCTGCCCTTAAAATACTTTTTTGGGTTATCTATGGTTGTACAATCCAAACAAACAAAAAGTTCAAAAAGAGATGGGTACATGTATTGATCATTTTGAAGTGTTGTGCATGTTGCATGAATGTGTGCAATTTATGTTTGTAGGGATAAGAGAAAATATCCTGGGTTGGTGTATAACCTAAAGTGGCAATTTCTTTTTTCTTCTTTTTTTTCGCGGAAAATGGGAAAAAGATCACGGAATCGGAGTAGAAAAAGGAAAACACAGAAAATTGGGATATCAGATATAATTCTAAAATTAAACTTATTTCCAACTAAATTATTGGCAAAAGGCCCAAGCAAGCCCCATCTGTTACTGATATTTTCTTTAATTCCTTATTTACTTGCCTTTAGGGCCAATTAGTGGTATACTTTTGCCTTTTTCATTCCATTTTTGGTACCATGATAAGTTAAATGATGGTCGCCATATTGGATATTTACTTAGTGTTTCTAGAACCTAAATTTTTATTAACTTAATGGCCAGATTTCCATAGAATCTGCACGTTTTAGAGAACAGAAATGAACACAGAATTGACTTTCAGAAAACGGAAAACTTGCCACTTTAGT
Organism: Amphiura filiformis; assembly: GCF_039555335.1. Taxonomy (NCBI): domain Eukaryota; kingdom Metazoa; phylum Echinodermata; class Ophiuroidea; order Amphilepidida; family Amphiuridae; genus Amphiura; species Amphiura filiformis. The sequence goes on along the minus strand of NC_092640.1, from coordinate 42,802,658 downwards.
GTGACCTAACCCAACCCTGTTCTTATTTTTCTTCCCAAAGATGATGCCAGAAGACAGACCACTCCCATCCAGCCCACCCCCACGACCCCCACCCCCTGAGTGTGGGTTCAAGCGGCGCAAAGTCAAGCCAAAACGTCACAGCGATTCAAGCGGAGACTACTACGCAAACTTGGCCGCCATGGCGGGACAGGCCCGAAAAATGCAGCGCTCCCTGAGCGGTAAAGTTGTAGCTACGGGCAGTGATGATGACATGGAGAAGTGCAAGGAGAAGTTGACTCGCAAGATGGATAAGCAAAAGCGTCTCGCTCGCAGGAGCTCTTCGGAAAGAGTGAGGAGCGGTGTGAATAAAGAGGTATTGTTTGTGTTAAGTGTTTGGAGTTAGGTAGCATTGACAACATGGAAACATAATGACATATGACACATTTGGTTCTAAAGTGGAAGTATGTTTATGATTTGCTCAAAAATATTTTGCTCGAAAATCTGGTATTCATTGAATTACTTTTATTTTTTCAGTTGTTTAACTTTTCTCTCATTCCCAAAAGTTTTCACAATTCCAAATGATTCCCTTATCTAACATCCAAATATGGGGATATTTATTCCATTTGAAAACTCACATCCCCTTTGGTGAAGATTTTGGAATTCAAACCAAATTCCACCATTTTCCCATTTCCAGATCCAACAATTTTCATCATGAAACAGTAGAAAAGATGTGGTAGATTTTGGAATTCCATACAAAATTCCTCAAATTGGGGCCAAATTATATAAAATCCAACTTGGGGATTTTTAAACAGGTTTCAGCTGGATTTGAGCAGAAAATGCATAATACATTCCGCCTGGTTAAATCATATAGTTCAACTGGAATTGGGATAGCAAATTTTTTGTCTTCTCCATGCACAGACCCAGAGGGTATGCATTTCAAGGAAAAATAAGAATAATTGAAGTAGAGACTGACCGATCAGATCGGTAGCTTCCGTATCGGGCCGATTATTAGCTTATCGGTAGTGATCTGCATTGTGCAAAACTCACACTGACTTGAACGTAAACACAATATTAAAATGGGGCGATCAAATGATTCGACGGACTCGGACATCAGGGGAAAAGGTCAATTGAACTGATAATAATCATGGTCAAATTAAGTATTTTAAATGAATACGGGAGTGTGTTTTTTGTGCTCAGCATACATAATTATGGTAATACTTTGCTTATCGTACATGTACAAGTACCCTTTCAACATACGGATGAAATTTACTCACGGCGATGGCAGCCATTGTTTACAATTGGGGAATTGGTAATCGGTGATCGGTGATCGAATCGGCAGATCAAAGAGGGAATTGATCGGTCAATCGGCCGATTCAGATAAGGACCTGATCGGTCAGACACTAAATTGAAGTGAAAATACACAATTCACAAAAAGGATATCTATGATTTATTTCACAAGTCATCAAGTTTTTGCATAAAAGTCCATGTTGATATGGTTGTGTAAGACTTATGACTTGCCAAATGTTACACAGATAGTGCGCAAAAACAACTGATTTAAATTACCAGATTTTGATTTTCAGAATTTTAGAAAATATTTGTATCACCATATGATTTGCATGGATGTAGTATACATTATGCAATGCATGGCAGTGCACAGTGGTTAATAGCTTTAAATTACCACCCATTTTCACTGGATGGGGGAGAGTGAGTTTTGCTCTGCCTGTAAGGTGAATGAAATAAGCAGTAGAAATATATATTGAGCAGTATCACAGTAGCTGTAACGTTATGTTGTTGTTAATTGGTCTGTGATGTTGTCTGGTGCAGTATCCCAGGGTAGTACTACTCCTTGTTCCAGAAAAATACAGCACTAATATTTTTGGATTGAAAAAATATTTCTGTTTGAGGACAAGCAAAGTTTAGATTTATTTATGAGCAACCTTTTTGAAAGTGCTTCACTTACATTTGTATATTTCAGTACAAATTTGTTTTCATTTATAGTGGTCTGTTGTCTGGAATTAAATCATCATAGCAAGAGGGAATTTAGTAAATTTTCATACAATGGGGTTATTCTTAAAACACAGGAAGTCTTGAGTTTTGCTTGACAGAAAAGAACAAGTTGTGCTTTTTTCTGTACATGTATGGCTATAATTATCTGCATTTATTGTTCATCCTACAACGTACAACAGGGACTGCCTTTTGAGCAGAATGAGATCACTCTACTGCTCTCCTTAAATCTGATATAGGAGAGTGATTTTTAGCTCAATTAGTTGGCCATTCTCTCCTTACATTCTATTGTTAATGTGTTAAACAGCTCTTCTTGAAGACTCCAGCAGAGCTATTTAATGCTCTCCTGCAAATTCCAAAAGACAGTCCCTGCGTACAATAACCGGGGCTCAGTGAGTTGTTAGTCAGTGGCACAAATGAGCTCATTGTATACAATATGTACAATGTATGATACATGCATGTATGATTCAATGTTTAAAGTAGGGTGTACAGTACACTGCATGATACAACATTGTTCTTTATATAATAGGATGTACATGTACCATGATACATGTATGTTATTTGAATAGAATAGACTAGAATAGTGTAGTAGCTCTACTCATACAGTCTAGTTAAGCAACACCTCTAAGGACATGACCAGGTGGTGAGTCAATTGACTGCTTTGTCAAAGCACACAGCTTGTGGTGCAGACTGCAGAGAGATGAGTTCATAAATATTCAGACTCGCTAAATTTGACATAAAATGCTTCACTATGCTATGAATATTTTACACTTTAATACATGGATGTCTAGCAGTATACAATGGGTTGGCTATGAGTGGTGTATGACACACAGTTGGTAACTTTCAGTGGAAATATTGCCCCCTTTTCACAGATCTTCAATATACTGATTTGCTAAGAAAAGAAAATTGCAGAAGTTTAATTAGCTAATTTTGAGAACTATGAATATATTCAAGCGTAGCACACAGTAAGAGAGAAAGCTTGGTGCAGTTGGGGGTTATAGGGTACGTGTCAGCTCTGGGGTACAAGCCTGTGAGCATGAAATCCTGTTTATTCCCCAGTGGAACAACTTTTAAGGGTATTTGTCAAGGGAAATCTTGAGTTTTAATTGTTAATCCCCACATTACCTTGGGTGTCGTGGAGTATTTCTTCCTAAGTGCCAAGAGTTCAATTTTAGTTTGATTGTTCATTTTCCCACAAATTAATGCTTTTTAAATTAAATAATGAAATTGGTGCAATATTATATTTTCATGTCATAGTTGGTTGATGAGATCATCAGTGGAGTGTTGCAAGGATTGGATCTAGCCGTTGTGGAGACCATTCGTAAACGTAGCCGCGTGCAGTCATCATGCTGTGCTGAGAAAGAAGACCAAGCAACAGAGAAACAGTCTGCAGCTCCAGAAACAGGTACATAATCAGATGTCTGTAACAGAGGGAGTATGTTTTTCAAATGGAATTGGCTAGGGTTACTTATTTTGAAATGCATACTCCCCAATAATAAGTATTTGGCTGTTCTATTTGAAATCTGGCATACCCCTGTGGAAGATTTAAGATAAGTCTTCTACAGAGGGAGTATGTTTTTCAAATAGAATTGGCTCAGCTTATAAATGTAGAAATGTATACTCCCCTGGTATGTGAATTTACTTATATCCTCCGCAACTGGATTGAGTATTTCAAATGGAAGTTATCCAATCGTCTATTCAATTTGAAACCTGTACTCCCTCTGTGGAAGACTCTGGATATGTTTTCCACAAGGGGAGTGTGGTTTCAAATGGATAACCCAATGCAATAAGGTTGTAAGTGAATTAAAGGCCCATTCAGTGATTTGCTCATCTGGATGATCGTAAAAATAATCAAAATTCAGATTTTGGTACCTTGGTCATTATCATAGATGTGAGCCTGCGAGTGGTTCAGCTAAAAACTGTTTAAGACAAAAATAAGGCACAGATTACAGATTTACATGAATCTGACAGTATATAAATTAGCTACATGTATTTGAATGGAGCCTCAACTTTGTCAATACTGCTGTTTTCCTCTTTTTTTTCGCCAAATTTTTTCATATCAAAATACCTAATGACAATTTTAATGACTTGGTCTTCACTTTTAGGCAATTTATAAACAATTTAATTTTTTTTTGCACTTTCACTGAGATCACTGAAAGGGCCTTTAACAAAGCACTTATGACTTTATTGCATTTACACATGGCAATTATTAAGCTCTCATTAGGCAAAAATTAAAATAGATTTGGCGCATGTTCCCCACGTGCATTTGATTTATGCTGCGTGTTTGCTCAAGCAAAATGGCAGAAGTTGAATTTTATTTTATTTTTTTTAAACAATTTAACCAAATTTGGTTGAAAAATCGGCTGTAAAATCAATGTTCAATTTCAATTTTGTTTCTGATCGCCAAAATTGGCATTGTTCAATTTATAAAAAATGAAATAAAAAACTGCATACCACATTAGATTTCAAGCTCCAATGGGACATGAGACAAATCTATTTTTTTTGCCTTAGTGACAATTTGTGACTGATCGTAAAACATACACACGTGACTGTTAACCAGATTGGAATTGAAAAGTTGACACAGGCTAATTCAATGGAGGTGCAACTGTAATTTAGTCTCCCATAAAAACAATGTAATTTTGCCTGCTTTCCGTGTCATTTCTGACTTCCCTGCAGTTCATCAAATAATGAATTTGGATCTTGTCAAATTTCTGGAGATTTCAAATAGTACACCCACTGACTTTTTCGCTATTTTGCGATGCAATAAACATACATGTGGAAAAATTAACAGAACTCGCCACTCAGATTTGAGAACCGAAAATTGTACACGTAAAATTGTTTTCTTGGCACTTGAAGTCTGATGCATGATCACCAATGAAATAAGAGAGAAGAGGAAATTAATTGTATCTTCACTTTCATTTTCCACTCAGCTATTTACTGCCATCTTGGAATCATCTGCGATAACTGTAACAGGGACGGTAGTTGGTGTTAGGTATAAGTGTGGGTAAGTATTTGTTATAACAAATTAACTTGGAAAAAATTGAACCACTGCATCACAATTGTATGAGTTCTATTATATGAATTCCATCTCAGATTTACAAAGCAGTTGCATAGTTATGATCATTGTGCTTTGCAAGAATTTGCTGATCACATTTGACCTCGGACACTAATTTTGTATATTGAAGCATATACCATCATTTGGGGATGTAGTCTTGTAAAGGAACAGCACTCTCCTTTTTATACATGCAGAATTACTTTGTCCAATGCCATACTGAAGAGCTACTTGAAGCTAAAAGAAGTTTGAACTATTTTAAACAGTCATATTATTGGCATACAAAGACAGCACAATAGATAACATTTAGACAACTTCAGTGAGAATTTCATATGAATGAACACACCGTTACAAATGCCCACGTTCCCACCACTCAACCATGACAACACTCCCACAGGGAGGCTACCAGACAGGTACTGAACACACAAAAAAGCACACCTAAAATGGCACACTGTGTTCATGACTTTGAAACTATCGCTGTAGCTACATTTTGTACTTGTTTGTATCAGTTTTGAAAATCAGATAAAGAACTGTACGTTGACGTTGGCAATATCACAACCATCTGGGATTGGGCTATTCCATTTAAAATCCACACTACCCCTGTGGAAGATTGTGAAAATATCTTCCACAGGGGGAGTATGAATTTCAAATGGAATTAATACATTGGCAGCTATATTTGAAACTTACCTTCCATCAGTGGAAGATTCAGGTTGAATCTTTCTCAGAGGGTGTATGAGATTGAGATTCAAATGGAGCTGCTTAATGTGTTCATTCCTTTTGAAATTCATACTCCCTCTGTGGAAGATATTTCCAAAATCTTTCACAGGGGTAGTGTGGATTTTAAATGGAATAGCCCATTGTATCATTGTAAGTAAAGAATATGCAATGAATACACACATTCTTTCATCTCTCATTTCAGCCACTGCCCAGACTATGACTTATGTGAGCAATGTGAGTCCATTGAAGGAGTCCATGACACAGGTCATGTATTCCTCAAGCTCAAACGTCCAGCCACCGCTGTGGGTGCATAAACAGGACTGGCAAGATGGAACCACTTCTTACACATCCATTATATTCTGATGATATGGCCATCCCTCAAAGCTCCAGGTAGGTGGTTGTATTGTGTGTGGAAGAGATTGTTTTGTTACAAATCTATTGATTTGATTTGAATTTGTTGGTTTGTCAACCCTGGATAACCCTAGAAAACTCCTCATCTCCATGGCCCCTCAGAAGGACGGGATTCTCTCATGGTTTATACTTAACTCTACATGTACCACGTTATGAAGCAACAAGTTATGAAAATTACAGGTGTGCTCTCCTGATTCATAATAAGGAGAGCTTGTCAGAAGGAGATTGTGCAATACTCATACAAGCCGAAAATAAGGAGAGCTGTGTATTCCTCTCCTAAGGAGCTTGAGGTGAATTTTAAAAAGAGCACTGGCAACATTTTGTAAGCAGGTGGACCCCCCTCAGAAAGGCCCTTAGCCAAGGTGTGTGTGTTGCGATGTATCCCCCATCCCCCTGAAGGCCCTAATAGACAAAAAGATACTCTTTTCTTGGGGAAAATATGGAAAAAATGAATAATTAATTAAGTGACCACCTTTTCACGTTGAACCGTACAAAATAGTCTGAAAAAGTTCATTTTAAGCAGGGATAATGTTTTTTACATGTTAGCACATTTATTTTGGAAACAGGTCAACATTTGGGGAATTCTGCACCTCAAACAATTCTTGTTACGGGCTTGCTACCAGGAGTGTAGGTTATGTAAATCATGCTTGTTTTGCACTAATTTGCATAATCTGGAGAAGCAGAAAAGGATGTTACATGTGATATGTCTAATTTTTGTTTTATTATGTGTGCAGAACCAAACGCTTGGAGGAGAAAATGGCACGCAAAATGGCCAAATCCGACCTGAAGCGCAAACTGAAAAAACTGGAAGCTCTGGCTGTCATCTCCCCGACCAAACGTGAAAAGATTGAGAAAATGGCTGAGAGGCAAGTGGAGGAAATATTGCAAGCAGCTCATGTTATACCACAACCACCAAAGGATAAAGAAGAAGAGGAGAAAGATCAGGCCCAGATCCTCTCGTAAGTTTGCTGATATGTAATTGTGTTAAAAAATGAAGGTCAGGTTGCTAGGATTCTGCGGGAATGTTCCTGAATTAAGCTACTCTCTCCTGTACTTCAATCAGTATGTACACCGTTGATGAAAATCTCCCACAATTTCTCATCGTGGCTGTATAAATTACAAAAACTTGGGTACTTATTATGTTTACATTGTTCAAACCTGTGAAATCTTGTAAATCATATAAGTTCTACGTACTGGGTTCTGTTTTTACTAATTTTACTATCAAATTAGAGTGCTGGCTTGGGGCACAATCTTTTTAGTGAACATGAGGGATCGGGGAATAGGATAAGGGGTATACCCCAATTTTTTTTTGTTTTTTACTCTTTTTATGATGAATAAATCAAAAAAAAAAAAAAAAATTATTATTATTTTTTTTTAGTGCCGGTCGGCCCCGGCGTGGCTACAACCCTGCCTGCCTGGAAATTTCAACGCAACACATATTTTTGCGCTTTTCACGTTCCTAGCTGCTACTGCGAAAATAACGTGTGAATATTTTCCTTTTGTGTATAAGTCAATGTAAGGAAACTTAGAATCGCAAAGTTTAAAAACAAGGGAAACGGGTCAAAATTGGCAAAGTGCAAAAAATTAGTCTCGTGAAAATGTCCACTTTTACAGTACACAAATCAAGGAATTTGATGTTACATACTTTCTGATATTGAATGATCATTGACCAATCCTGCCCTTCATCAGTTGATTCCTGTTGGAGCTTGATGTTGAAGGGGCTGTTTTGTTGGTACGGTGCTAGTCATACATGCATTGTTCATTAATTTGATTTGAATTTTTTTTTACAGCAAAATGGATGCCATATTCTTGCGGGATGGCAACTTGCCTGATGAGACACACATGCAACCAGGAACTAAGTTTACCAAGACCTGGGTGATGAGTAATAATGGTACACGACAATGGGACACAAACACTAAGGTATGCTGAGGCCTCATGACACAACTTCTCTTGAAGTGTTGTCAGAGTTGTTTAATGACCGTTTGCATGTCATTTCAAATTGATGTTTTACCCCAAAGTGCATGTTGCGTGGATGTACGCCTCTCAAAAACATACTTTAATTACTGCACATGCTTTGCAGAAGCCTGCAAAAGTGTGAAGTAAAAAATGCACCTCTTGCGCATTTGTTTGCAGGGAGGTTTCATTATCATTGAGGTATAGGACTTATTTATTTGGAGAAGAGCAGGTAGGGCAACTACTTGATTATATTTCTACATGTTCATACTACATACTCTGAAAATTTTAGAAAATTTGCACGGGCAGTTTTTTTAAATCACATTTTTGTTCCTAAAATGGAGGTTATAGCGCCCTCAACGGGCACTCTCTCCATAGGTCTACATGTAAAGACCAGTTATAGGCAAATGGCCCTAAAATAAAACGGCCTCGTTCAATTTTCGTCAAATTTTGCATATGATGTAGATTTAACATCTGGAATGTAATGCAGGTGGTGTCGAAGCTGCTCTTCTAAATTCATTTTTAAAATGTCCGCCCCAGACCAAGGTGAGAGCCTTGTTTTGATAGCAACATGGCGGATCCATGCAAAGGGTCAATAGGTCGAGGGCTGAGTGGGTGTGATGAGCTGATGAGCTGCTAATGCTATTGAGCTATTCCATTTAAAATCCACACTACCCCTGTGGAAGATTTAGCTGAAGTCTTCCACAGAGGGAGTATAAGTTTTGAATAGAATGGACAATTGGGTAACTTCCATTTGAAATACTTACTCCAGTTGTGGAAGATATAGGTAAAGCTATAATACAGGGGGAGTATGGGTTTCAAAATGACTAACTCTGACCAATTACATTTGAAAAACATGCTCCCTCTATGGAAGATATTTCCAAAATCTTCCACAGGAGTAGTGTGGATTTTAAATGGAATAGCCTTTCCAACATTTTGGTTATGTCAATGAGGTGTTAAACTTGATTGTGAAACATGTACAACAATATAGAGCAGGCTTCCTCAAATAGATTTGTTGCAGCGCCACATGAAATAAAAGAAAACTGAAAAGCGCCACTCAATACCGGTAGCTATCGATTGTTTGAAATTTGAGGTGCAAATGACGCCATTTGGTGCAACATTTTGTACTATTTTAGCCTGTCTTTACAAGGATAACATGGGAATCGCATTGTTTATTTATTTTTTTAAAGTCTAAACGGCGCCGCGCGCCACTCGGGAAGCCACGGCGCGCCACATGTGGCGCGCGCGCCGCTATTTGCGGACCCCTGATATAGAGGGTTCCTTAGGTGGTTGGTTTATAAAATTATGTAAAGTGAACTATTTTTCATGAAATCAATTATTAGTGGGGTTACTTATGGTTATGGCTTGTTATTTGTGGGAGGTAATGGAACATTTTGAGATTTTGGTCTTAAATGATAGGTAAGGGTTCCAGGAACTCAAATCAAATTGTTACCATTTTTTTCTCCCAGCTCTTTGGCAGCCATCTTGAATTTCAAAATGGCCGCCATTTCCTACATATTTTGGACAATAACTCGGCTTCTGAGCTCCACATCAAGCTGAAAATGGTGGCAATACCCATGTTTATGGTGTCAAGGATTACAATGAAGGCATATACAGGGTTATACGTCATTTCGTTTGGCGGCCATCTTGGATTTCAAAATGGCTGCCATCATGAACATGTTTTTGGCTCTATCTGAAGTTGTGAGCCACACAACAAGCTTAAAATGGTGGCAATATCCATGTTTATGATGCAAACGATTGCAAATAAAGCATATACATGTACAAAGGTGCAGGGCATTTTGTTTGGTAGCTCTCTCAGATTTCAAAATGGCCGCCACTGTCAACATGTTTCGGACTACAATGTTTATCTTAAATTTAGAGTTACTTAAAGCGGTAGCAATAGTAATACACATGTTTATAATGCTAAGGATAACAAAAAGAATTCCAAGAAAGTTACATATTTGATGGCCACCTTAGATTTCAAAATGACCACCATTATTAACATATTTGGGGTTATACTTCTTGACATTTGTAAGGTATTGCATAATTGCAGGCTCTGCATAATTGTTTCTAGACTGAGACATGAATTTTAAGTAAACCATTAAGAGCTGAAACTTACTAGCTTGACTGTAACACACCATTATAGTTACTCTCTCCATCTTAATGCTTGTTTCTGGCTCAGCCAGTGTGCTACAAGAGTCCTTCCTATCATTGTACTTACACAGTTCAGTACATTCTAAGTTATTACTCTTGCAGGTACAGCGTATTGTAGAACACATAGTTCTTACACAGTTACATCTAATAAGTTCTGCGACTGATTCCGGATTCCGGTGTACATACTCCACAGCCTAATTTAGATCCATCTTTCCAGGGCCATCTTTGCACCATCCAAGTGTACATGTAATAACTGGGTGCAAAACATCATCCTGTGCCCATATGCTGGCTTGAAGATGAGCACAGTGAATATGCTGTAAAAATAGTACCAAGCGTTTGGAGGAAGCGTGTCAATACCCTGCGTAGGTTTAAGCTTTTGAACCTTTTCCACATGAGGGAAGTATCATTAGTGGCTGCTACATATTTGGTACTGAGCAGCATGCACATGAATCCCTCGCAGCCACATAACTTCAGGTGATGATACGTTTCCTTTGCCAAGATCTTGGATATTTACAACATTGTCTGGTGCTTTTTGAGAAGGCAGATTTCTTCGCCATTCCACTTATTCGTCCGGTGGTATCACGGCCAGCCAGTGCATGGAAACCAGGTATAGGGCCATAGCTCTTCACGCATCAAGTTCATTATAAAAAGGTTTCAAAGCTATATGGCCCTCTGATGTTCCTGTGATTCTATGAGCGTCAAGCCCTACTTCAGGGAATCTTCTCAATAGAAGAACCTACCAGTCTGTATCTTGGGTGAAGAAACCGACCTTTAATAATCATGATAATACCAGACCTCGCAAGTTCAAGACCATGGAGGATCATCAAGATGTCTGCCTCCTCCTGCGTGCTATGGCCAATACTGTACTTCAGGTCTGGTTTACAGTAACTACAGGTTTTCTGTTGTTGGAAATGACCTTATCAGCCAGGAAGAGAGTCAGGCTATCCTTGGACTTCCTTGGATTGGACATCACCTTCTCTATGTCTTTAACAGGAGTGCTGTCTGATATAAGGAGGTCTTCACCCTCTGTCTCATAATTTATGTCATCTTTGAGGGTCAACTTCATGTTGTAGGTATCAAAGATGACACAACCTGCTGTATAATTCTTGAGGAGTGATTTAATATTGGTAACGAATGCTTTTGCAATATCATCAAAAGCTATCAAAGGACAACTGCCCTTGCATCTATTATCAAATGTTTGTTAAAGAGACTGAGAATGGATTACCACGTTCTTGTAGTTACTGCTGATCTCTGTTCCAGTTGACTTTCTCAAGGACTATTTCAAATGAATTGTCATCATTGTTCTTCATTTGCTGAAGCTGCAGATTCATCAGTTTGCTCCTCCTCTGAAAGAGCTGACTCTTGTTTTTCATTGGAAGAACGTGTCCAGTAGTGTTCATCAAAGTAGAGTTTATGGCAATGAGATCATACTGAGATATCACCTCTTCAAGTTCCGTCTGTCTCTGTGATTTTGCTACAACCTGTACCCTTGACAACATTGTACTTGCTGATTTGAGGTGCAAGACTTCACCACTGGCTTTCAGTTTGACCGTTTTGCCGAGTTTATCCCAATTTGGTACTTAACATGTCATTTGTTTCCAGAGGCTTTTATCTCCATTGATTCGAGCATTAACAAAGTCAAATTTTGCTCTCTCACCTCTGCTTTCAAAACCTAAAATCGACTGTTGTGTATGATCTTCGACAACCTGGTTAGTCATGACGTTATACAGATTTTCCTAAAAATGTGTCTTGGCCCAATGCCTTTTAGTGCATGAATTTCTCTTTCCTGCTGTTGTGTCTTTGCCTGGGAAAGGATGTGGTGCTGATCTGCGGAGCTGGACGAAAGTCTAAAAATAGCCTAACGCTCTTCCTGGCTGATAAGGCCATTTCCAGCTACACAAAGCCTGCAGTAACTGTCACCAGAAGAGATGTATTAACAAACACATCAGACCTGAAGTGCAGTACTGGCCATGGTACACAGGAGGAATTCATGTGAGGGATTCATGTGCATGCTGCTCAGTACCAAAGATGTAGCAGCTACTATTGCTGCTTCCCTGTGGTGGAAAAGGTTCCAAAAACTTAAACCCTCGCGGGGGTATTGACAAGCTTCCTCCAACGCCCGGTGCTATTTTACAGCATATCTACCGTGCGCATCTTCAAGCCAGCATATGGACACAGGATGACGTTTTGCACCCAGTTATTTATGATCCTTGTACACATGGATGGTGCAAAGATGGATCTAAAATTAATGCCGGTGTTAACGTCTGTGGAGTGTGCACCGGAAACAGTTGCAGAACTTAGAACCTATTAGATGTAACTGTGCAAAGACTATGTACTCCACAATGCGCTGTACCTGCAAAAGTAATAACTTAATGTACTGAACTGTGTATTAGTGCAATTCTAGTGAGGACTGTTACAACATACTGACTGAGCCAGAAACAAGCGAGGAGATTGAGAGAGTAATAATATTATAATGGTGTATTACAGTCAAGCTAGTAAGTTTCAGTTCTTAATGGTTTACCTAAAATTCATGCAATCAAAATTGGAAACAATTATGTAGAACCTGCAATTATGCAGTACCTTACAAAATGTTAAGAAGTGCAAGTCAAAATATGATAATAATGGCGGCCATTTTGAAATCTAAGGTGGCCATCAGATAATGTAACTTTCTTGGAACTTTTTTTGTAATCCTTGGCAGTATAAACATGTGTATTACTATTACTATTGCTACCGGTTTAAGTAACTCTGAATTTAAGATAAATATTGTGGTCGAAATATGTTGTTTGTATGCCATTTTGAAATCTAAGAGAGCTGTCAAATGAAATGCCCTGTACCTTTGTGTATATATGCTTTGTTTGCAAATCTTTTGCATCATAAACATGGATATTGCCACCATGGATATTGGCGCACAACTTCAGATATAGCCAAAAATGTGTTCATGATGGCAGCCATTTTGAAATCCAAGATGGCCGCCAAACGAAATGACGTATAACCCTGTATATGCCTTCATTGTAATCCTTGACATCATAAACATGGGTATTGCCACCATTTTCAGCTTGATGTGGAGCTCAGAAGCAAAGTTATAATCCAAAATATGTAAAAAGTGGCGGCCATTTTGAAATTCAAGATGGCCACCAAGGGCTGGGAGGAAAAAAATGGTAACAATTTGATTTGAGTTCCTGGAACCCTTATCTATCATTTAAGGCCAAAATCTCAAAATGTTCCATTACCTCCCACAAAAAACATAGGGTACTACACTATATTAGGTATCACTGAAAAAGTTTCTTCCGTGGACTCTGCAGGAAAAGTTCAATGTCAATGGGATGTTCAGCATATTGGAATTTTTTTTTTTTCTTTACAGCTGAAGTTCTTGTGGGGCAATATACCCACCATGTGCCAAGACCCTATCAATGTACCCGCATTGAACCCAGGGGAAGAAGGATCTGTGTGTGTAGAGTATACTGCCCCGACCAATCCTGGCCAGTATCAGAGCCATTGGCGTCTGGCGCAGAGTGGGCAACAGTTTGGTCATCGTGTGTGGTGTAATATTATCGTAGATCCAGCCGAGATTCTGGAACCTAAAATAGAGTCAACAGAGATGAGGCAACCACAGATTATAATACCAGCTATGGTAAGTAGACGGGTGGGGGGGGGGTGTGTGTGGAGTGTTTGTGCATGAGAAGGGGTGCGTACGCATTTGCCATGTTCGAGGACGTTCGTATGAAAACGCACCTCCAAACGCAGATGCACATGGAACCAGGGATGGTCCGTATTGCCAATTGATATAATAGATGAGAAACAACATTGCATTTGATGATAAGTCCACTATATTGGTTAGCTCTGAAGTTTGTTCGGTTTATTATAAGGTGAAAAAAACAAGACTCGTAACACCGTGTATTGATATAGAATGGCATGCACACGGTTCGGCGCAATGCTTGCGCTATGCTTGCGCTAGTTGTGCGTTGCATAATGCGTGACCTGCGCTTGCGCTTATGTGAATTCTGTGAGCGTGAGTTGGGACTTTATTGGCGCACAGTAACAAAAAGCCAAATAATTTCCACCTAAAAAACTAAAAGCTGAACAAACTTTAGACACATCCACAGTTATCCTGGACTATTATTTATAATTTTGCATTCATGTACAAAATCAGAGAAAAAATAATGTAAACAAAAAAATTGCTGAAAAATTATTATGTCAATAGTGTGTATTTGTTATGTTTTCAAAGAACAACATGAAAATTGATCTGGGACAGTATATGCCTATCTTTGTGTAGTGTATTTTTCAGTATCTTTTCATTATATATTGTGTTCAAAACTAATTTTGAATTTTGGAGAAGAACATAATGAAGTATGTGGCTCTTTACAGAAGTTTCAAGATCTCAATATACTGTGACATCTATTATAAGAAGATCTGAACATTCAAAATACCATGATTCAATATATTTTTATTCTTATCAATTTTCTACAGGAGCTAGTTGATTCCACCCCCTTTGAGCCATCAGTGAGCACTGCCTCTGATGCTGTCTACCAATTACAGACCAGTAATGTGGACTCTTCCACTACGGTTAAGGTAGTCTCTTCATCAGATGTACTCACAGCTCAAGATGTGCTGTCATTTGAGATGTTAAAGATCAGCGATACCAGTGAAGCTGAGGTAGAGGCTGAGGTTGCCGCGGTGAACTCCCCACAAGCCACAGCTACGCCAAATAATACCCCTATAGGTAGGTGTCAAACCCAGGATTGCCAAACCTGCGATTTGGTAGCCCAATTGGGCGACTTTTGAACATTTTTCCTGCAACTTTTACAACCTGTCCCATAGAAACCAGTGGTTAAGATAAAAATTGACAGACTTTTTTCAACATTGGCTCCCGCGACTGATGATAGTTTCCTGCCTTGTAGAAACCAGTGGTTACCACTACTTAAAACTACAAATTTGTCAAAAAAAGAAACAGAAATAATGGAGTCACCTATTGCGCCAGACAGCAGCGCCCACACAGAAAAAAAATAAGAGTGCACCACAGAATGGCAGGAACCAATTTATGATTTGATAACAAATTTGGCCCAAAATACAGTTTCTCATAAAATTATATTGTACTCAATTTGGAGAGGGCCACTACTGCCATTTCTTGTGTTGTCCGCTAGATTTCTTTATTTAGTTAAGTGGACTCTGAAACAATTGTAAAATACTAATTCCACTGTTTAAGTTCACATATGTTTCAAAACACAGTTTTGGTACACAATTGTATCTCTGTAGTTGGTTTGACACCATGCATGTCACCAGTACTCCAACTTGATGGCAACTTGTTGAGTAGCCGCATATCCGAGCACAGTCTGGACCTGATGGTGGAGTTGGAGAATGAAGACCAATATGAGAAAGCAGATGATGAAGAGAAAGAGAAACCACATGAAGAATATGATGATGGTAAGACGCATGCATGGCTGGTATCTAAAGATGTATGCAGCGTTACCAGTATGCAATTGTGTGCAGTGATGTATACACTTGGCTGACAGATGTTTTAAATATGAATTGCAGTGGTTAGGTTATTTCAAAATACATTTGATTTTATGGGCTACTTTAAACTTTGTGGGACTAAATACCCATATTCCTAATTAATTTTGAGCCACAAGCCTCAAAATACGTTTTCATTCAGGGTGCTACTTTGTATTAAAAATACTCACTCCCTTAATTTAATTTCTGAGGGCCATATTGGGATTTGGGAGAGGGGGGTCACCCTAAGGACCTGACTCTTTTGAACCATACTTTGGTGTATGATGTCTCAGGTTCAATACCCAACAATCTGGTGGGGTATTGGCTTGGAAAGAGCGTCTGAATTGAATTGACAACAACTGAAGATTAAATTCAGACTTTAAAAAAAACCCAGCAGTGACTTATAGTGCGCTACGCACAGGCACAACGCCTAGACGTTGATCCACAAGCCTCAGCACACTTTACAGGTTGTCGCTGACCACTACGGCCCCACATCAATCCATAAAACATTTACAACAAATCAGGGACTTTGCTGCTACAGAGCGCACACCCTAGACTTTCCACAAATAACCATCGCAACCAGGATCAGCTTCCCGAGTTTCGTACGGGTTATAACGAGACAATTAGCAGTAAGTTCCTTGTCCAGGGGAATTTCAAGCTAAATCAATTTTCCACAAGAGCATACTAGGCACCGGCAGGGTTCGAACTCGCAACCTCTCGCACCATAGTCGAACGCCTTAACGATTGAGCTAACTTGACTATTGCTGTTCCCAAGGGGAGAATTGAGTAAATGTACCATGGGAGTACTCCTTCACATTTGCTATTAGATTTTTGTTATGATTAAATAACAAAATTTGATCTGGCCAAAATTTTTACCACTCAAAACTAAGAGTGGAAATGGTAAGAGGGCATTCATACAGGATTCAAACTATGGTGGCACTAGCAGTTCATATGCTCTTTTCGCAGAAGAGTGACTGGATGTGTATCAAAAATGCAAAAAAAAAATCAAATTTCATTTTACTTTACGGAAATTCAAGCAAACATTTTCGAGTGAAAAATTTTCAAAAATCAACCTAAAGAGTCCACTTTTGGGGGAACCCACATTTTGGAAGTCCTTGCACCTCCCCCTTGGACCTGAAGAGATATAATCTGTAGAATTACAAATTGTATTTTGTCCACTTCTCAGGATAAATAATATGTATTAATGATGGCAAATTAATTATGAAATGTTTATTGAAGTTGACCTTAATTGACCTTGCAAACTTTTTTCTTTTTCTAATTTCAGATATCTTTGTTTTTTCAGATGACATTGAGACGTTGAGTTATGAGAGTGGCAATTCAGATAATCTGTTAGATGATTTCTATGTCGTACCATTACCTGACTGTTTTGATCCTAAGAAACCTATAGATGCATCCATGACAAGGTCAACACAGGTAGGTTGTTGAATACCAACAGGTCCCTGCGTCATTTGGGAATGGAGATTTTGATAACTTTTGACGGATCAGATGGTTACACTCAAAGAAATTAAACTGAGAGAACATGTTAATCGTAAATGTCAGATTTGTGACCTGCTACCATGAAATGAGCGTAAAGTCGCAAGTTTGTAGTTTCCAAAAACACACAATTATATTTAAGAAAACTCATGATCACAGTTAAACAAGCAATGAAGTTAAAAATAGGCAAAGCGCAGAAATTTACACGAGCGGAAATTACCACTTTTACATCACCATTTTCATATTCTTCTGATAATTTCCATGTTTTTTGTGGGTTGTAATACTTGGATAAATGATATGCTACAGAGTTTCTCATGTCTTGTATTGCAGACTCCAATCCTGGATGCTCTCAAAGATGTCACACCACCTATGTGTCAAGATGCTTCAGTAGAAGCCTTCCCATCCTCATCATCAGTAGCTACAGAAGCTGCTCCAACCTCCCTTTCCAAAAGCATTGGGGCTTCACCAGACTTGGCATCAGTCGCCTCGGAGGCTTCACCAGAATACGCATCGGTTGCAACGGAAGCTGTAACCAACACGACATCTGTAGGTACTGATGTAGATGCACTGTTGAATACTTCACATACTGAAGTCCAGACCAAACCGCTGGTTCCCTTGATGGCTGCAGCTCCAGTGACGACGACAACAGCAATGGTCACCACAGTACCATTGGTGGTGGATCTGGTGGCCGTGACACCGGCGTTGGATTCAAACGCAGGAATAGTGATCAGTCCAGATGGACCTGCTGTGGATACCGTGAGGGACGATGCTGATTGCGTGGAAGTTGTGCAGGAGGGCGCTTCTGGAGGGCTTGATTCGGGGACAGATATTGACCATGTGATGTCATCTCAGCCCCAGGTTCCTGCTACCGTTGTGACCATTAGTCAGGTCAGTGATGGCACTGCAATTAATTTTATGTAGCGCATTTTTTTTATCAGTTTCTTGATACAAAATGATCCTAAACCAAGTACAGTCCAACCTCTTTTATCTGGCCATGATGGGACCAAGCTTAGGCTATTCCAGTTGAAATCCATACACCCCCTATGGAAGGCATGACCTTAATCTCCCACACAGGGGGTGTAGATTTCAAATGGAGTCACCCATTCAGGTAACCCCATTTGAAATCTACACTCCCTGTGTGGTAGATTAAGGTCATGTGTTCCACAGGGGTGTATGGATTTCAACTAGAATAGTCCATTGGCCGGATTAGTGAAAACCTGGATAAGTGAATTATGTGTAATTCTGCATTGAATAGCAAAATCGTTGATATTAATATTAGGACAGTAATAAATGCATTGAAAAACAGGTTTTTTTTCAAAGGTTACAAATTGCGCTATAACAGAGACCCATATATACAAAGGTAATTTTCGATCAACTTACACCTTTTCATGTACTGTTAAATTTTTTCCAAACAGGCGCCATCAGATACAATACATCACCTGACAGCCACAGAGCGCGATGAGGAGTTCCATGATGCACCGGAACCAGACCAAGGTAACGGTGCAGAAGCATCTGGACAGGATCCCAACCTAGAGGCGAGTCAGTACAGACCATCAGAGGATTCAGAAGATCCAATGGAAGTACTGGGGTAAGTTGAACTATATACTGGGTATCATCTTTAACAGCTTCGAGTTGGTGTATACATTACTGTTAATGTCCCCAGGCATTTGGAATGCTCTACGAGTAGCAGCACATGTAGCTTCAAAGCAGGCCTTGCAGAGCTTCAAGCGGAGGTGATTGCCAGAGCTAAACTGGCAATGTTGCACCTCAGGGCAGAGGAGCGCCGTGATCGGTTGCTGATCTGCACAGTATAGTTTTGTCTGATTGACAAAGATATCAGACGGAACATTCCGACTATAGTTTAATATCTATGCACCAACCCGTCAGCGTTACATAAATAGATAACTGCTGTTTATGTTAATGCTTAGATTAGCCTTTGCATTAAAAAGTCCCATAGTATGGAAATGAGTCTAAGCGGACACATGCCACAAATAAGCCAAACTAAAATTGAAAACATCAAAACAGAGGAAGCAGATAGAATAATTAATAGAAGCAAAAAAGACCACATGTAATAAAAAGATTCTTGCAATTGATTTTCTGGTCTTTCTGCATAGTGTAGCAGTTAGTGATGCTCTAATATTTGAAAATATGGAATACTTCTAACAACATTAAATTTGACTCTTTCAGATACACTACAGCCAAAGCTGTTGAATATGCTGGTGGCATTGTAAAGAAGGCATGGGATGCAGCTACACATGTTAGTTCTTTACTTCAACCACAGGTAAGAATTGGATGGAGATTTAACCCCTGGACACTACTGGTCATCTAACAGAATTTCTGATTGGTTGATAACTTGAAATACTCATTTCAATTGCCAATTATGATTAGGCTTTAAACTATTTATGGTCAAACTTGCATTTGCGGATGATCTTATTAATACCTTCCTTGATTGGTTCAAAATTGGACACAATATTCATTTTGGCCAATCAGCAGGTAGTTCTCATAGATGCAGGATCTCCTGGGGATGAATATACCATAGAGGTATATACAAAGCTCCCTGCTCAGTGTGTGTTTATGTATGTCCATGTCATAGTCACTGCTCAAACTAAGTTTTACAAAGCAAGCTAGCAATGGTGTATACCTACTAAGGTGAGTATAGTCCCACCAATTTTTGACCGAAATTTTTTTTTAGGAATTAGGGGGTGGGACTTAACACGAAGGAACAGCTGAAATGGGAAAGAAGAATACAATTTTTCATGTTCTATTGTCTATTTTAAGGTTCTTGCTTGATACACTAGATGTATGCTCCATAAGTCTATTTAAAATGTTCATTTTCATTATCATGATGCATGAAAATATTAACCATGATAATATCCAATCCAATTTGCCCAGATTTGCGTTGCTTAGAGTTCAAAGCACTACCAGGATATCATATAATGGAGTCTTAGGTCAGGACAATCATAGGTACTCAGTGCCCAGTGCAAAAATAGCCCATATGCTTTTAACAATTTACCTGCTGCAAGTGAAAAGGAATATTTTAGTATAAATCATAAATACACTATCATTAGAGACAATTTAGATAGGTAGGGGAAGAAAATTCCTGTCATAAAGGCTTGGACAAATTAATGTTCAGTCCTTTCCAGACAGTTGAATAAATTTATGTTTAAAAATCTTGACTTTTTCAGCAAAAACAAAAGTCAATATTTTAGCATGGAACTATACTTGGGGGAATTAAAATTTTCTGAACTTTGCCTTGAACTTAGGGGTGGGACATAACTCAAAAGTGGGACTATACTCGTGTCATTACGGTAGGTGTATATTTATTGCTCGATATGTTTGAGTCTTAACAAATTTATTGTTTATAATTTGATGCAAAAGTTTAGAAATTAAAATGCTAGGTGACATTCCAAAATTTTGCAGAAGGTTGCATAATTTGGTAACATGTACAGAAACCTTTGTCCTCAACTATAGTAAGAATTTCAATTGAATGAACACAGCTTTCAACAGCTGTACTCAATCCAACCGCGATAGTGTATTCCGCACTGCGTCTACGCATACAACGCGATACATACCTCTATGGGCGTGTTAAGCGTTATCAACACTCATGATGATGTGGGGTTGTCTACAGCCTGATAGATGACACCCAAAATCATGCGATTGTCCAATCAGATTATGTGTCTACTAATAGACCACTCCCACTGACTAAGAATGTCACATCATGCTATGTCAGGCTGTGTTCATTCAATTGAAATTTCCACTATAGTCCCACAAATGGATGACAGCACTCAACCAGTGAGTTTTTCATTTTCTTTTGACATATTCCCTGTGCAATGTCGGCATAGAATTTGTGATTTTAAATTAAGTTTGCATGAAATATAGTAGTCTTTATCTTGTTAAAATGAAGCCGCTGCACAGTTGACCTTCAAAATAGTGTATGCCTATTCTGTGGGCTGGTGGCACGTCACTTCCGGTTGATGGGTGACTCACGGTTGTGTGAAAATAAGTCATTGATTCTAAATTATGTTTGAGGTTACAACATCGCTATGTAGCCTCCTTCACAGCCTGTTTCTGTCATTCATAACAAACCTTGAGCCACGTGCGGTTTGGGTCTGAGACTAGAAATAGCCCGGATGTCGGACTGACAGAATGGTATAAATTTGTCCCAGGTATCTCTAAGTTCACTCTTTAACATTTTACTTCCAGGAAAAAACAAAGTATCTACTCATAATTATCAAAGTAAATACTATATTTAGGGTGGCACAAAGTAAACACTTCAAAAATTCAAAATACTATTTCATCTTCTCTATACAGCCATTGCCAGAGAGATCCCAGTACCAACCACCAGCTTCATCTCAAGCATCCCCTATGGATCAGCTCATCGAGATGGGATTCGGTAACCGACAACAGAACCAATCACTACTTGAGAAACATAACGATGACGTCTCAAGGTGCGTGCAGGAACTCCTACACGAAGGCGATAACGACTGGCATTCGGTCGGCACTGAAAGGGATTGTGCATTGAACTTAAGTAACCAATATGTTTCGAGATATCTATAAATGTTTAAAAAAATAGATAATGTATAAAATTTCATATATTAAAAAAAATGTAAAATATGTAACCATATACCAAAATGTGAGATTGTTTTAGTGTTCTTATTTTAGTTATATGATACAAAACAGTTGGGGATTAAGAATATATAATCGTTATTAATAAGAGAAAAATATGCACACCATAAAATTGAAAAGCCAATCTGTGAGTGTGTAAAAGTGCATGTAATCTATGTATTGCTTCTCTCCCTCTGAAAAACCCTGCCTGAAAAAATAAAGTGACTAAAATGACTGACAATCAAAACTTTATATAGCTGTAAATATCAAGTTTCTATACTAAATAAAGAAAGAAAACATATTTATCCCCTTTTTCAAACTTGTACTTTTAACTATCCTATTATTATGTAACATAATTCAAATTAAGATGTATGATGTATTTCGATTACCATATAATCAAAACAAAATTGTTTTGGACCTTATAAAAGATACCCTAATTTGGTTATGATTATTGTATCATATAATATGTAGATTAAAGAATGGAGCAAAGAAAATAGGGCTGAAGTGGGATTCGAACCTGTGTAATAAATCATAATAACTATATATTGTGTCAATTTGTGTTTGGTAGTGATATTACTATCCAGGTAAAATCCACACAACCCTGTGGAAGGCATAGCCTTAATCTACCACACAGGGAGTGTGAATTTTAAATGAAGGTTGCCTGAATGGGTGACTCCATTTGAAATGTACACCCCGTGTGGGAGATTATAAGGTCATGTCTTCGATAGGGGTGTATGGATTTCAACTGGAATAGCCCAAGAAGTTTGTCTATGTGAGAGTATTCCGAATATACTGCCTTTACACATGATTGTATTATTCAAAGATGTGCATCCTAAAAAACGTAGTAACATCACTACCAAACTTGAAATGCCACAATCAAGAGGAGTTAGTTTAATGTTGACACTTTTCAATTTTTATTCTAATTTGTTGTTTTAATCTATGATGTACCTCGAATTTTCAGTTGCAACATTCTTTGGGAGACTTTCAACCCTTTCAAATCAAAACTTTCAAATCAGTGATCTTTCTGATGAAGGTCAAAATTGTGACTGAAACAATTGACCTTTTCGGTAAATCCCATAAGCCTTTGCGAGTAGACCTAAGATGTCGTCATTTGACATCACGCCGATGCGAACATCGTATAGCGAACATCATTACTGCGCATTGCATGAAGTTGGCATGACGTCAAATGACGATATCTCGGGTCTAACCGCAAAGAATTATGGGAGTTATCAAAAAAGGTCAATTGAGTTGCATTTTAATTTTATGTTGAGATCATAGGTTAAAATAACAAATTATGAACTTTGATGCTACAGGTTGTCATACAGATTTACAAAATGACAATAGAAGTGATTCATTAAGGTGATCAATTCCAGAAGGTTTCGGCCAAATATTATCTTCTCGGCTCTATTTTTTAATGTTTAATAAATATGTAACAGAACTGAAATTATTCCAATATAGTATATCATTCATTTCCATGATTATAAACAAATGCACATTCGTAAGTTAACAAGCTTTAAATTTTAAATTTTAAAAGAAATGGTTCGCCTTTCAATTGGATTAAGCCGAAAGATGAACAGACATGATAATGTTTATTATCTTGTACTTAATATATTTTGCTGTTGATTACTTATTTTCTGCTTATTTATTTTATGTTTTTTCAGTTCCATTTTTGACACAGTAAAGGGAGGTGTATGCATTCTATTATAGTCTAGGCTTTTTTTATTAGAAAAATTGGATAAATCGTTTTTACTTTGTTTCTCTCATTTGCATATCATTTATATTGAGAAGTTCTAAAACAGCTAGAGTGTGAAGGTGGTTTCATAACTAGAAATGAAGAAATAACAAAATAAGGTACTCCTTTGTGAAAGTTAAAAGAGAGAGAAAAAAGGTTGTTTTTTTGTATCTTGGTTCCCAGCTGGAATGGGCTCCAACGAGTCAAACTATTCATATTGTTTGTCAGTTACCAGTGGGTGCTTTTGTTGTTAATGATTGTGGTTGTAGCGCAGACTACTACAGACTATCCATTAACAGTCAAAGTCCCCATGCTTTGTATGCTGTGAATTCTGGCATATTCATGAGGGTCGATTGTTTCATAGTGCATGTCTAACAATCATGCCAACGTTGCGTGCCTGTAAAAATATATGCAGTATGTGCATAGCAGTTTTGTCAATCGCACTTCATGGAACTATCGGCCCTCATCAGGTAATGTTGAAGACTTTGACTGTTTGTGGTTCATCTGTGGTAGTTTCTGGGTTGTAGTATTGTATCTGGTAAAGAGATTGGGCTTGACGAGTACGGACTCCGCCATGGAATGGCCCAATGTGTGAGGCATTTTCAGACTTATGTGGAAGATGTATGGTGGATGTAATCAGCATTAAGTGTTCAGTAATAATAGCAATTTTACAAACCCTTGGACCAACTCAATACTTTGCAGTAGAGTAGATGTCTTCAATAGCAGAAACAACAAATAATTATAAATCACCCTTGCTCTCTCTTGAGATTGGTGTATGTAAGGGACAGAATTTGAGGCACACAGCGTTGTAGAAAGAAAAGTAACTTGCTGGTTTTGCAGACTAGATCACCAACAAAGTAACGATGATACCATTGTGGGATTTTGACCCCTATAATTGCAAACAGTCCGTTTGAAAATAGGGGCTTCTGCAGAAAACTCCTCCCCACCCAGTGGCTACATGATTTGTGGTTATGCCACTGTTTGGATTCTTATTATATTACATTGATTTGGAGTAAAAACGGTATCTGCTTTGTCGGTTCATCACAACATCTGATTTGTGCCGATAAAGCTATCTGTGTACCTCTGCGGATGATCATGTATTGACTGGGTACACAGCAAACCAAAAGGTTCCAAAAAGTTCAAGTTACAAACCTTGAACAAGATGTAAACCATATCGTGTGCACAGTTGAATCTTATTTAGAGTCCTCCTTTTGCCTTGCATGTTCACCAATGGTCAAACATAATCACCACCGGTGCACCAATAGCTTTACCGGTACTAATTAGATGTCTTGCCTCGCTTGCTGGGCCTGCTTTTTTACTTTTAGGGGGGTGAGTTTAATATGAATAAGATGGCTTATGATACTATTCTCTTAATGTAAAAGATGCAAATGTTAGGGTTGTAAATTAGTGTGTTCAAGTTTCCTCCAATCTTGCATGTATACATTGTGTGTAAGAGAACAAGTTATTATTATTATGTAATCTTTTACCCAAGCTCAGTAACTTTGGTGGGTACATTTAGAAGTGCGATGATAATAAAATGCGATATTTTGCTGCCTAAGATTGCTTATTATAAAAGCCAAAAGTGAAGAAACTAGTTCTCATCTGACGATTCTGTCAATCAAATTTCCCCACGTTTGCGATTGGTTAGTATCGTATAATTAACAAAGGCACCACCTTGGTTACACAATATTAACCAATCACAGGCTGTGGTGGAGTTTGATTGACAGAATCGACAGACTAGTCTTTAATTATAGATATATGAGCGAAAACTAGTTACAACTAGTTGATGTTATACTTGCGAACTTTGCATAAGTTTCAAGTCATCTTAATTGTGGTCATATATGGTGTATGATTTTATTATTTATATTTTTTCCAACAGAAGTGGTTGGTCGATTTTATGGGTAAAAATTGTAACCTGCATATTATAAATATTTTTGTATAAGGAAATGTTCTAAATGGCAAATGTGTGAAAGAAATGACGAGTTGATAAATATGATGAGATCAAGATAATTATGTTTGGACAAAAATGGAATGGCATGTGTAAAATACTACAAACTGACGTATAGGCTTTATTTATTTTCAATTTCAACATATGCTAATTTTTGCTTGAAACTCAAATCTTAGCTGTTCTACATACGCCAAAATAATATAAAAGACAGTTGATTCTTTATAATGAGAGTATATACTCAAGTTTGTAGTGAGTATGAAAAAATGTTTTGTAGATATTAAAACCATTATAACAAGTTCATATTGATATGATAACTGTGTGTGTGTTTGGGTGACAGGAGGTGCGAGTAAAATATGTGTGTAAAATGTGTATAAAAATATACATAAAAAAGCAAGTAAGCAAATCAAAGTAAATAATATTCAGCATTCTGATCAACATAACTGATCAAGACACTATACTGATTGATAACAGGGTGATATGTTAAATAAACATAGCTTAAAACAAGCGGTCTTGCTTAAAACTAAGTTTGATAGTTACCAAGTAGGCAAACCTCATAACACAGAGGGCATTGATGTCAGAAATTCTAAATACATTTAAATGCATAATTTCCAAAACTGTTTTTAGTCGGCAATGTTTCAAGTAGCGTGAAATAAGGGATGACCTCAAAGCCACTCTGTAGGCACCCTGGCAAAACTAGTGACTTGAACCATATTCTATCGTTCTACAGAATAGAAACCGGTTGAAATCGCTGGTTCCGCCAGGATGTTCATCTGGTGAATAGGCTTGTTTTCAAATATCATGTGACTGTAAGTAGGTCGAGTGCCATTGGTTGTATAGAATCCCACTATTAAACATTGCTGTACATTTTAAGTGGAAAAAGATGTGTTTAACAGTTATTTCACTTGTTATTCTGATTATAGCTTCAAGAAACAATCATGTATAAAGATGCAACTATTTAAAAACCAACTATCAGTTGAAAACATTGCTTGCCTAGAAAAACAATTTGTTATTTTTGAATAAATCAAAATGTTGATATTTTGATTAGTGTTTTTGAGTAGTTGAGTACTTCATTAAAACAGTGATTGATTATTTTCGATTAATCAAAATATCGCCAAAGCCTGTAGGCGGTTGGGTTTAAAAGTCATATGACCCTAAGCTACTTCTGTTTCACAATATTTGGTCAAATTTTGCAAGCTTAATTTGGTTAAGTAACTTGTACTTTATTTATTGTGTGGACTCCTATTTTATAACAAAAAGTTATACCGAAAAAAAAGAACAGCTTTCATTAGACCGGTAGTGAAAGTTGGTAAATCTCAACTTGTACATATTTGCAACTTATTATGGCTTTAAAGCGAGTTGTATTAAATATTAACGGTGATTTAGATGTAAGAAAGTAAACATTTAAACAAAGATTGTCAAAATTGATGTACATTGTTGTAGAAAATTCAAATTGGATTTGGACAAAATTTTTTTTGCTTGTTTGGTTGACCAAAACGTTTTTTGATGTTTCGTCTTATTGGGTTATTCCAGTTGAAATCCATACACCCCCCTATGGAAGACATGACCTTAATATCCCACACAGGGGGTGTAGTTTTCAAATGGAGTCTCCTATTCAGGTAATCCCATTTGAAATTCATACTCCCTGTTTAGGAGATTAAGGTCATGTCTTCCATATGGGGTGTATGGATTTCAACTGGAATAGCCCATGTCTCTTCGTCTTATTGGGCTATTGCAGTTGAAATCCACATACCCCCTGTGGAAGACATGACTTATAAAGCATCCACACAGGGGGTGTAGTTTTCAAATGGAGTCCCCTATTCAGGTAACCACATTTGAAATTCACACTCCCCATTTAGGAGATTAAGGACATGTCTTCCATTGCAGGGCGTATGGATTTCAACTGGAATAGCCCATATCTTCATCTTATTGGGCTATTCCAGTTGAAATCCACACACCCCCTGTGGAAGACATGATTTGTAATCGTCCACACAGGGGGTGTAGTTTTCAAATGGAGTCCCCTATTCAGGAAACCACATTTGACTTTCACACTCCCCATTTAGGAGATTAATGACATGTCTTCCATTGCGGGGCGTATGGATTTCAACTGGAATAGCCCATATCTCTTCGTCTTATTAGGCTATTCCAGTTGAAATCCACACACCCTGTGAAAGACATGACTTATAATCATCCACACATGGGGTGTAGTTTTCAAGTCCCATATTCGGGTAACCATGTTTGACATTCACACTCCCCATTTAGGAGATTAAGGACATGTCTTCCATACAGGGTGTAAGGATTTCAACTGGAATAGCCCATGTCTTTGTCTTATTGGGCTATTCCAGTTCAAATCCACACACCCCCTGTGGAAGACATGACTTAAAATCATCCACACAGGGGGTGTAGTTTTCAAATGGAGTCCCCTAGCCAGGTAACCACATATGAAATTCACACTCCCTGTTTAGGAGATTAAGGATATGTCTTTCACAGGGGGTGTATGGATTTCAACTGGAATAGCCCACATCTCTTTTTTGCTTTGGGATTTCTGTAACATTAAGAGTGCATGCATGTTATAAGCTTTGAGTGTATAAGTCGTATTTAGAATGCATGGTATGTGTATGTGATTTATTGATAGCTTGAATGATTGTGCTGGTGAGGTTAAATATAACTAATAAAAAATATTATAAAAGCAATGCAGTTTTTCTTGTAAATTTGCATTTTATTTGTGTGAGTCCGTTTTTGCCATCTGTGATGTATACATTATGTGACCAGGGTCCATTTCACGTTAGTAAGTAGTATGGATTTACCATTTTCCACCATGACGTGGCAGTGATCAGTGTGCAATTTGTTTGGCGCAGCTGCAAATCGCTTGTTTGCTCAAAGCACTAGCGTATACACGCAAGTGCGTAAAGGCGCCGCATATGCGTCCGCGAAATGGTTACCTCAATGCATTGACATCACTGCCACATCAGGGTGAAAAATGGTATACAGGGACCCTAGCTTCATAATATTACGAGTTACAAAGGGTTAAAAGTTGAATGAAATGTACCCATGGGACAGTGGCGTAGTGTCATAGGGGCACAGTGGGGATGTGCCCCCCACTCAATTTGAAATTTTAGCAAAGCCCATAGGAAAAATGGCTTGTACTCCCCTAATCATGGTATGTGACCCTCAATAGGATGACCCCTGACTTGGGAATTCCTTTAGAATACCTTACCACTAGGTTTTCAATACAGGTCTTTAAATGAATGATGCATGCATTTTGCACAGTAAACAGAATAAATGGTAGAGTATAATATACTGTTGTGTTTGGCAGACTGCCAAATAGCAATTTCACCGATTTGATTTTCATGTTATACATAATTCTCTTGAATTAGTAAAGGGCAGGATATCAATTATTTAACAGCGATGTCTGTGTGATAAGTGATCAGAAGAGGGCACCATACAGGGTTAGTTATCCTGATCACCTAATCCTTTTTGCTAATCCAAGAGAATTCATGCGTATTGTGAAATGATCTAATATACAAATCGATATTAGGCACTGCACTCTTACAGCAGGGCAAAGTTTTTCAGTGGTTGTGGGTAGACTTCTCCGTAGTCCACTTGCCCATTTTGCATACTCTGGCTATTACATTTTTAAATGTATAAAGCATAAAACTCTGATTTATATTGATTTGTGTGCAACTGATAGATTTTCACATCTGTATCTGATCTTTTCAGTCACCGCACTCCCTCTGTTTGTAGCTTCCCAAGTGGACTACTGACTTTGCCTTGCGGTTAAGATTTTTAACACAGACTCTATGGAGAGTTAGGCCAATTTCTGGCCTAACTGAAATTGGCCATGATGTAATGCATCTTTAAATGGATCTGCCTTGTGATTGGTCGCCCAGATGGTTTAAATCTTCCGGGCCCGCGCCATTACCATTAACTACACCGTACAAAACTATCTGTGGTATTTGCGGCGCTTTTGTGTTGACGCGAAAGTTAATCTATCAAACATCGAGCGCGTCTTGTACTATACCATGCTTAGTACTTGTGGTTAATGGACTGATAAACAAGTATGCTTGACAGTGTGTTTTTAGAGAGCAAAGTCCCGGTGCAAAGTTCTGCTTAAAATTCAAAGTCCATAGTCGGATTTTCGTGGTTCGCTATCAATGAACTGGTAGATTCCAAAATCAGAACTGTTCAGTATTAAAGTGAGCCATTATAATTATGCAAGATAATGTTGCATTCAATTACTTTTATTGTCACTAATCATCTGATATTCTTAATTCTTTATGACCATTTTACTATTGAATACTTTAATTTTGATAAACATCAGTATAATTTTGAGTTCAACGAAATGGGCTCATCATGACTAATCTATATAAATAAAAGGAAGTTGCTAAATCTTGTGCGCGAATAGACTCAGAGATGATTTCACTTTCAGCTCTGATTTATTGGTACATTGATCGGGTACATATTGCCATTAAACCATCTGAGGTTCATTTGTGCAAAAATTGGTGGTAACTAAGAGAATAACATAAAAAACTGTAGTGTTGCTATACAAAATCGATCGCAGTGGCATTGTGGGTAATAAGGACAGTGTGAACCGCGGAATAATATTTCCATTAAAAACCCATACGAAGAGCAACATTGCCCCGTTTTCTGCCAACTGCGAGGTGGACAAGAAATGATTCAGGCTATCTAGATGCACAACAGCGCATAATTTAATAATGATCTTACGAGCTTTTCGTCCCATCGCAGATCTCGCGCCCCATTTACCGCCACTGCATCAAGGTTGGCAGCCAAGAAATTAAGGCTACGATGCGTGAATCAGGTCTTTGCGTCATCACTAAGGTAACGTAGGAAACAGTGGTCTGGTATAGTCTAGAGTGGTGATAGTGCCTGCGTAGAGACCCGGGGTGCAGACAGTCAGTGTACAATTTCATTATTTATTCTAGGCCTATGAATCGTCCGGAGATTGAGGAATATATACGGGAAATGCATTGCACTTTATTTGGTTGAAAACGGTCAACAAATATGGTTAAAACCGGAATTTTTTTCCAGGGACTTTTAATTGTCAAAACACAGTAGTAGCGCATACCGTAACTAACTGCAGCAGCGTTGGTGTTAGTGCGTTGGCGTACAAGGGATGTGACTCGCACGCACGGGTCGCATATGCATAGGCCAACTTTCCGTGCCAGAGAAATAGAAAAGAAAAGAAAGTAGGACAAAACTGAAAAGGTAGGCCTACTATGGATGGGTTATGGGTACAGGGTTGTGGATTAGAGTAAATAAATATATAAATCTATATAAATAAAAGGAAGACGCATATGCATAGGCCAACTTTCCGTGCCAGAAAAGAAAAGAAAGTAGGACAAAAGGGGTAATGGGTTTGGTTAAGAGATTACCAAAATGATAAAAATCGTAAGGATACGGGAGGCAGGAAGGAAAAAAAATGAAAGAATAAATAAATAAATAAATAATTCATGAAAAAAGGAAGCTAAAATAATGAGAACAGAATTAAATACACACGGGAAATCACAAGCTATAACTTATAAGCAGGAAATATGAAAAATGGGAACAAAATAATAGAAAAAAAAACTTAAACCAAAAAGGACAAATCTAAGTAAGGGTAGATTTATAAAATAATGCATATGAACGGGGTTCAATAAATAAATAACATGGAAACGGAAAATCACAAGCTAAGCAGCATATATATCTATTGGAACAAAATAGATTTATGTAGAAGAAACTGAAAAGAAAGAAAGAATAAAATGAATAAAAAGGAAAAGAAAGGGAAGACAAAAAAGATACGGGTATTATACAGGTTACTAAATGAAACGGGAGCAAAATAAAGAAGGAAAGAAAGAAACTAATCAGGAAACGTAAGAAAAAAAAGCTAAAATTAAAAACTAATCAGAAAATATAAGAAAAACGAAGCAGCCAAAATAATGAAAACGGAATTAAATATATTAACATAAATAACGGAAATCACAAGCTAAGCAGCATAAAAAAAGAAGCTAAAAGGGACACGAAGAAAGGACAGATTTAGAAAATAATGGGAATGCGGTTAGGCCTAAATAAATAAATAACATGGAAACGGAAAATCCCAAGCTAAATAGCAATTTTTAATGGGAACAAACTAGACCCATGTAGAAGAAACTGAAAAGAAAGAAAGAAAGAAGCTAAATGGAAATGCAAGAAGGAACAGGTTTAGAAAAATAAAATTTACCTTTTCAATGATTCTACCTTTTCAGTAATTCCTCCTGTTTTAGTGATCGCTCCCATTTACTCATCTAGCGGGGACCCGCGCGAAGCGCGGGTATCCCGCTAGTAATAACATATTTTTAATAAAATTCGACTATGGCATAGTCTATGGTTGTGGGTGGTTCTTGGCTTATGTCACATTCAAGTATGATGGGTGCAGGGTTGAAAGTTGAAATGTTCATCTTCCTTTGGCCTGGTTTTAGGCGTCAATAGTACCCTATTTTAGCATTAAAATGGCACATTTTCACATGCGTTTGAAAGTCATTTGAGGATGGCAAGGAACTTGAAGGAAGAAATCTGTAAAATACTTGCACTGGGTTTCAAAGAAGAACGGCAGTCCCTTGCTCAGATTGACGCGAGTGCCCTGTTAATGAGCAACATCATATGCGGAGCTTTGTATTCACTTCAAGGGTGTCGATCTGCGCCGACCAACGATTTGATGCAAAATCGGCCAATCAGATTATCGGTCTGTTGCTATGGTTGTCAGACGATTGATTCAGCCAATCAGAACCCCACTTCCGTGTATATGCTCTGCACGCTCTCAAAATGTAAACAAGTGCCGTTCTTCTCTGACAAAAACTTTAGGTTAAGTTGTTTTGGTTAGGGGTGGGGAGTGACAAGAGCCGCAAAAGGTAAATCTGTCCCTGGGTGGATGAAAGAAAAATAAATTCTTGCCACACTACAAATTCAGGAATGGGACAGGGGCTATGGAACTGATGTCTTCAAGAAACAACACAACTGAAAGAGTATATTAATTTGTTAACATTTATTGTTTTATTATTTGGTTTGGTTGTGCAAAAATGGCAAAGTCAGGAATAATTATGTACTATAACATACTACATGGAGGCCCCGGGCATGGAGGTGGTATAAAAAGTGTTATGTTGGCCTCATAGACCCTAGGAACTTGACATTAAGCAAAAGTATTGTTCAACCACAGACAAGAAAATAGACCATTAACCAACATCATCAGTTAATGAGGGCCAAAATTACTATGCCCATTTTGCACCTGTTCTGCATAAATTTTCACTGCACAGGCTTGACATCTTTCTTGTAAATGTACAAAGACACCACAGAGGTGATAATCTTACCATAATTCACCAGAATCTGTCCATATGATAGTCACAAACAGTGTGGGGGTGTGTGTGTGATTTGTCCAAACACACGATGGAACGATCAGCCCTCGTGAATATGCAAGAATTTCAGTGCATAAAAAGCACCTTTGCCTGTTGGTTAAAATAGTTTGTTTTTGTCTGTGAGTACAACTTTTCTAAAACACTGAAAAAGGAATACTTTTTACTAGTTGTGGCAAAGGACTACGGTATAATTATTCAATGCAATAAGTTTGGCTACACTTAGTCTAGTTTCCAGCTATTGTTCCCATGTGCCCAGATGTAATATTTTCGACACAATTTGATCAAGTTTGAAATTTGACCCATATAAAGTAAGTGACCTTCCCCACCCATGGGACAATATTTTGTTTTGGGAACAACAAAATGTGTGCACTAGGGACTTTAATTAGGATTACGAAGAAATAGGTTAGAAAAATCATCTGGGTGCATGGGAACAAAAGCTGGGAACTAGACTAACTACTTGACAAAAATTCTAACTAAAATCAATAACAAAGACCCATCACCATAAAATTACGGCTAAAATAGCAAGTCTGTAAATAACAAAGTCATCTGAATCAGTAGCAGTGACGAAACCAGAGCAATTTGGCAAATATTGGGCTATTCCAGTCAAAATCCACACTACCCCTGTGGAAGATTGCGCTAAAGTCTTCAACAGAGGGTGTATGAGTATGATAGAAAAGACAATTGGGTAAATTCCATTTGAAATACTCACTCCAGTTGTGGAAGATATAGGTAAACCCGTAATACAGGGGGAGTATGGGTTTCAAAATTATTAACCCTAACCAATTACATTTGTAAAACATACTCCCCCCGTGGAAGATATTTCCAAAATCTTCCACAGGGGTAGTGTGGATTTCAACTGGAAAAACCCAATTTGCAAATGTACGGACACTCCAAAAAATTCCTAATGAGGACATTTTAGTAGCCTCCTGAATACTTTTGAGACAACAATTTTTTTTTTGCCTTATTATGATTATTTATAAATGAAAATGCAATGTATAGTGAGTTGGTCTGTAATTTGACTTAATTTTTGCTTTTGGCAGCCTCTTGTCACACTTTCACAATATCCGACGGGTACCTAAGGCCCCGTATCCATAGGCTGTTCCCTTGTGGCGTGTGCCCTTGTTCCGTGTTTACTTGTTCCCATGTGACCTGCCACACAGACAACGAACCTTTGTTTTGCTTAGTGGCCGTATCCATAGGTTGTCTGTGTGGCAGGTCACATGGGAACAAGTGAACACGGAACAAGGGCACACGCCACAAGGGAACAGCCTATGGATACGGGGCCTTACAAGCGCTATGAAGCATGCCTCTTCACACCTTACGAAATGCTTACTAGTGTTGCGTTGCGTTCCGTTGGGAATTACTTAGGCTACTATTATTTCCTCTTACTTAATAAAAAGAAACGAAACAAGTTAGATTTAAAATTCTACCAAGGTTCGAACCAGCAACCTATTGATCCATAGTCGAGGCACTACACATTATGCTAAGTACAAGTGGTTGTGCTAGAAAGCCGTCTATTAATATTATACGTATTGTTTACAGAATAAAGCCCGCGCACACGGTATACTATTACTAGTATATTACCAATGAATAACCCTAACCCTAATCCTAACCCTAATCCTAGTTCTAATGCTCTGCGCCGGGCAAAACAGGTACGCCGGACAAAACAGGTACCTGATCGACGCTACTAAGTGAATCCCAAAAACACCTTTTGATCGCTACGAAGCGAGCTAAAATGTGACAATGGGGTGCTTTTGGCCCATCAATGCCTCCGATTTCAATAGCTTTCAATAAGGGTGGGTAGCAATAATAGGCTACACTCATGTCTGTCAATAAAGGTTGGATAAATCAATTATATGGAACACTGGTGCTTCAAGTGGTCAAGCGCCCCTCAATACTCATCGTAATAATTAGATTTTACTATTTTTTTACAGGTAGGATAGCCTACAACAGGTCTGAACAGTGACCAAATCAAATTGATGTCGAACTGGTCCATATTTATGTGACACTTAAAAATGGACTTAAAACACCATCTCCCCACTCCCCCTCCCACTCAGTTCAGCCAATTTATCTTAATTCTATTCGCTGTTGTATTTTCAGCCACTCTTCTTCTCCCCATCACTCTTTTGTTTGTTTGGTTTCTTGTATGTCATCTTTTCATTTTCTTAATTTATCTGTTTATTGGTTGTGATATTTTACCCTGCTATGCAATTTGCCAACTTTAGCAGCAGAATACAATTCTCACTTAAACTCAACCACTGGACCCTTAATCTGCGATTTTTGAGTTCCTTGAACAATTCTAATCATATGTGGCCTCATAAAAAAGTAAGTCTCAAAGCAGGGCTGTTAACTTTTTGGAACTGCGTGGCATGAGATATTGTTGAAGAAGGGTGTACGGGACAGATTTCTTGTTTGCCGACTAAAATTGTTCATTTTTGACCCATGAATTTTTCCCCATTGAGAATCTAAAAAGTGGGAGGGGTTAGTGACAACAATTTTTTTAACTACCGGTATGTGTGAGATTTTACTACCTTGGTGTGAGATACATGAACTACTAACTACCTTGTTATGAGATTTTACTTCCCTGGCAGTTGACAGCCCTGCTAAAGGCTTGTGAAGATTTAAAATCCCATCAAATGTCCCCAAAAAAACTCAAAATAAGCTTCATAATTAATATGTGACCAGATCGGATCCAATCAGGCTAAAGTCGGCAATAATGAAACTGAGATGTAGGCAAAAAAGGGGGGAGAAAAACAAAACAAAACAAGACAAAACAAGAAAATGGACATAAGGTTCATAACTTTGTAACCAAGTATTCAAAAGACCATGGGGATTCAACATCAGAAAGTGTAGGTATACTGAGCAAGTTAGAAATGATAGTAACTCAATTTCCAAAATTTCCGACTTTGGCCTGAGTGGATCAGATTGGGTCACATGGTTGCAACTTTCAAAACTTACATTCTTATACACATTATAATGAAATATTTTCACTAATTTCAGTATTAATCACACAATTCTACCAACAAATCCTTTTGAAACATATTTTCACTAACATTTTAGAGTATTTTTGTAACAAAAAATGTGAAGAAATAACAAATTGAATTGCTCTATTTCTTCAAGATGAATGCACACTGCAAAAAACATGTGCAGCAGCTTTGAAACGTACACATTTTTTGCCTTTTTACAAACTTTTGAGAAAATGCGCACTCTGAAATGTAACATATAAAGTAAAACATATCTAACTAAACACCTCATATAAAGAAAGTCTGCAGGGTCAGTCCATCTCAAATCACCTAATGGGTTGGCTGGTCACCCTCTCAGATTTTGTTTAAAATCACTTATATCATAGCCCTATGTGCCAAATGAACACATTTCAAGCGGTAGGTCTCTACTCCTTGTCATTCCGAGAACCGGCCCATTGAAAATTGGGTCAGACTCCCCTTTTTGGTCACTCGTGTTGCGACATTAATTTTTTTCCGAGTTTAGACATTCATATCTTCCCCTAGGGGTAAGCTACAGGGCTACAAATTGGAATCTAGGGTGTCTTTGACCCAAATAACCAGATTCTGGACTCATAAACAATGTATCTCCCCCTCATTTGCTGATATAGACATATAAAAATGCATGTTCATGTTGACGCACATGACATATTCCTGTTTTTGACCCCCTCCTCTTCATCCTAGATGTCAGACATCATCTATTTTGCCTTTAGTAGGCAATATAGGTTCAGGTGTGACCCCCTATAGCAGGGTAGACCACTCGTTGGCTTAATAAAAATTTCACAGGGGCTCAAAGATGACTCCTCGGCCAAAAGACCCCCGTTCAGTGACCCCATTTGACCTTGTGGAAATAATCCACCATAACCAAACTCACACAAATTCAAAATACTTGCATGATGTTCCTCTGTACCAAAAATCTTAGTGGT
Organism: Amphiura filiformis; assembly: GCF_039555335.1. Classification (NCBI taxonomy): domain Eukaryota; kingdom Metazoa; phylum Echinodermata; class Ophiuroidea; order Amphilepidida; family Amphiuridae; genus Amphiura; species Amphiura filiformis. The sequence goes on along the minus strand of NC_092640.1, from coordinate 42,765,815 downwards.
GTCAAGCCATCTTCATGGTTAAATTAGTGTTTGAATCTCTCATTGAAATACACAGTAAATTGATGAACTTTGCATTTTGGGAATTAGAACATTACTGTGTATTTCAATGCGATCTCCAAACAGTCTTTTAACCATGAAGATGGCTTGACACCACTTTGATTTCTGGTACAGAGGAACATCATAGAAGTATTTTGAATATGTGAGAGTTTGATTATGGTGGGTCATTTCCCACAAAATAAAATTTGGGTTGGTATTTAGGACAATTTTGTGTGTATTTCAATGGGAAGTGGACAAATTGCGTCAAAAAACATCAAATATTCAACAAGCCATAACTCAGAAACGACAAGGAGTTGAGACCTACCGTTTGAAATGTGTTCATTTGACCCATACATTGTAGGTCTATGATATAAGTGATTTTAAAGAAAATCTGAGAGGGTGACCAGCCAACCTTTTCTGAAAATTAGGTGAGTATATGGAATGACTCTGCAGTTACATGTATGTTAGCTCTAATTTGATACCAATTTCAACCAAACACTCTAAATTGACAAAGATTGATACCAGTATATGAATGTTGGTGCATTTTCAAAAGTTGCAAATCAAAATGATCGATGCACAAAGTCGAAGTTGCTAAGTGACAGGCCTCTGCCAATTATCCCAAGATTCGGCATATCACCTTATCAAATTGTCATAACAAGAAAAGGTTTTAGTGTAGGACTGGTTACAAAACTGTGGACTTTCTTTATTTGAGGTGTATTTTCAGTATCAGTGTCGGCTAATTTTCTACAGATTATAATATGGTTGAATGAAAATGCAGTAAACCAACAACTAAAAAATTTGTATTACCACGTCACAAGACTGGAATTGTAAATGAAACAAGATAAAAAATTATTTAAAAAAAAAAATTGATGCAAAATAAGCTAAAAAGAAAACCAAGTGGCATATAGCTAGGGATTTGTGGCACCACGGCCAAAATTTGCACTAATTAATTTTGGTTATAAATGAGGTTGAATTTTGGTGATAAATTTTTGGCTATTTCTCCATTTACGATCCTGCCTAAATGTGAGATCCTTTTGACAAGACACGTCACAATTTTGTGAAAAAAAGCAAATAGAATTTGAAGACCGCTAATTGCCACCCCTGACCCCTCCACCAAATTGCATCACTATCCCAGTTCTGAGAAATTGCACTCACAATCTATTGGATGGACGGATGGACGGAATGATGTACGGACAACCAGGAAACATTATAATACAGCTCTGGTGGAGGTATATATTTTACAAAGTTCTGTTGATTATGGTATCTATAAAGTCTACACAAAACTCATATCAATTTCACATCGCAATTATCAAATAGGTCCCACACCCATGATAGTCTTCTTCCCAGACTGAGTTGCATCATTCTGAATAATGCATGACTAAGCATGACTGACTGCACTTTATTCCATTCCACAGAGTGGGTGTGCGACAAACGTCCACCAAGATGCAAGTTAATTAATTCCTTCTCTTTAATAGCAAGACCACCATAACTGCATTGAATGTGGCATGCAACTTTTTTTGCAGCATGCACACAAAAACAATGATGATTATGATGGATACTCCCACAATGCTCTATCAACCATGAAGGATGTGAATTGAAACTTTCCATAAGCCCCGAAAGCAGACATGGTTTCCCACACGCCGTGCGTCCTATCCTGGTAAGTAAACATATTTTTCCACATGTCTAAATTGACTGGTTCCACTTGATCTCTTGTTATCTTGATCCCTGTTTTGTGATAATGTGTGCCCACTATCACAAACACATCCTGGTTGATACAGAAGGCCTTCTTCTTGAACTCTGCAGGAATCAAGCGTTGATCTTGCTCCTCACCTATCCATGCCGATCTCGGGTATTGATCGATAATCAATTCATGAACTACTATATGATCATGATGCCATTTGCATTCTTTTTCTTTACAAGTACAGTTGCCGCCAACTACACGATAGCATTTCCCACCATGTACCACTAAACCGGTGGTACTGGAGAAAGGATGAGTTGTCCTCAAAACAACTGCCCAATTCTTCTCTCTACGTGGCAAATAAGCATAAGCATCGTTGTACATTTGCAAGATATGTTCAACTTGATTGCCTTCCTGTGCTGCCTTATCAGTATAATATACCAGAATCATGTTGATCCTCTCATGCGCAACACATGATAATGAACCCAAGTTCATATCAGTACTTAAGATGGGCTTCATCAACTGCCACCTGTTTTCACTAATGGTGTACTCCTCACAAGATGCTGGGTCATCTCCCCCACCAATGGCAAAGATCTTGCCATTCATGTACACAAGAGGATGACTCTCTCTTCTCTCTATCATTGGTGCTAAAGAGTACCATTGGTTGTTGGCCATATCCAACTTTAGAAACTGTGGGCACTTCAACTTACGTGGGAGTCGCCCTGTACCTTGTGCATAATACAGATGTCCCTGAGCATTACAGCAGCTATTGAGTGTGTCTGGACAGTCTTCTTTGGGCAGATCAGGAAAAAAATCCATATGATACCATTCTGTGCTATCCGTAGAATCACAGTCGGGATCATAGTACAATTTGCGATGCCCATTACCTGCAATAAATACTGGCGCCTGGAAAAACAATCAAATTAGATCAGATTAATTTTAGTATTTATCTGTCAGTCTGCTTTCGACTTGGCAATTTGTATACCGTAAAAACTCGATAGTTAGCATAATGTGCTTACTATCGATCGCTTTTGAAAACATGAAATTGTACAAAAGTCCAGTGCTTTACCAACTCGAGCTAATGGGGTTGTGACACACATTTGCAGATTTACTTGTTCGTATATAACTATGTGTATCGATGATTTGCTGGGCTATCTTTTAGAATACCCTACCATTTTTTACATTCACAGTGTATGTGTATGGGTCGTTCATAAAAGACCCCCATTGATAATCTACAGTGGTAGGGTATTCTAAAAGAAATCCCTGAGCCCGGATGTCGCCAGTGCCACTATTGAGATATGCTCCATCGAACTTAACAATAAACAATAGGAAACAAAGGATTTATTGACTGTTTTATTGATTTTTCACTACTTAAATGTCAAGTACTATAGACATGATATACATCATTTTAAAGCTAATTTCAAGCAGAATATTTTGGTTGAATATCTCAAAAATGATGATTGGCGACTTCAGGGCTCAGTTGTGCCGAGGGGTCACATATGCTTGACGATATTGTGATAAACACAAATCTGAACCTGCTTATGCTGTGAAGATATGCTTGACACGGTCGTGGAGTATTTTTTTAAAAAGGAGCATGCAGAGTTGTAGAGGTGAATTGCAAAGTGTGACCATGCATGACATAGCCCAAAGCGACCTCTATAGGTCATATTTTATTTATTTATTTATTTATTTATTTATTTATTTAATACAGTATAAAAATCCAGAAATACAGTCAGAAAACTGAGACATCCGGTTAACAATGCATACATCAAAAAACATAGAAATAGCAAAAACACATTTTGACAAACAACAAAATAAGAATTTAAAAGGTTCACAACTGCAGGAATTGTTGTTTTTTGGTAGCGAGTTTTCTTGCATCTAGGCGGGTCAAGTTGTTGAGCATTCCTGAGGTTTTTACTATGTCTTTTACTTTTTGGAGCAGGGAGCAAATATCGATTGCATCATGCCCTAAGATCCGATATATGCTAATTGTTGCACTGGCGACTTGCGCATATTACATAGTGATGGATAACTTTCAATTAATATTTAATTTCAATAGGTTTTTCTGTAGCTACAAGAGTATTATTTAAAATATATCCTTTAAAAGCCTTAACATTCATCTCAATATACACTTTTGTTGCATTAAGGTTAGCCGAGAGTTTTTTCATGCGCTTGATTTCAGAGGGGCGTAAGCCTTAACATTCATCTCAATATACACTTTTGTTGCATTAAGGTTAGCCGAGAGTTTTTCATGCGCTTGATTTCAGAGGGGCGTAAGTTCATAACAGAAACAGCCATGCAGAAAATGAACTAGCGTATCGGGACGTAGGCCTACTTATATACAATAGAATATCGATCCACGGTCAAGACATGAAAAGGCTATGAAACTTGGCTTAGCTCGTGCCCGGAGCTCGGATGCCGGGGGCACAAGCCGCGGCAATTTTCTCAAGGATTTTATAAATTTTAAAATTGATTGGGGCACTTCGTCAAGCTACGCCCTGGAAAATGTGTTGATTTTGAATTTATAGCCTTGATATCTTTGATGAAATCAATGCTGCTATTCCCTGATTTATACAATGAAAGGGTAGGCAACCGGGTAAGCAACAACAACAATATCAAAAAGCAATTATTTGTAAATCGAATTTGGGATGAAAATCAACAAGACAGACTTAGCAGGCCTACAAATTTCTGAATTATATAAAGTGAAAAACAATCAATCACGATTCACTGCACTCAGCGAATCAATCAAATAAAACTAAAAAGAAAGGAGCAATAAAGAATAAAGAAAAAGTGAAAAAGAAAAAGAAAGAGAGAGAAAGAAAAAAAACAAAAAAGAAAAAAAAAGAAAGAAAAAAAAAAGAAATGAAAAAAGAAAGGGAGAAAGAAAAGAGGAAAGAAAGGAAGTAAAAATGAGAAAAGAAAAAAAAAAAAAAAAAATTCAGCCACACGGAGACTCGAACCCACAAAAATAGTTCATATTAGATTCCCAGTCCAACGCTCTATCCACTCGGCCATAGATCAGCTTACGCAATTGACTGTTCTCAAAGCGGATGATATAACTATAATTGGATGCAATTACATGATGATTACAATCGCGTCCGCATTATGGCTCTTAGAATAAACACGCATGTCGGCGCTGAAATTTTGAACGAACTGATGGAGGAAAACCTCGTTTTTTGCAAAACTAGCTTCAATTTGGAGTGAAAATCAAATGGAATAGCAATTGGCAGAATGTTGAGAAATAATGTAGGTATTCAGATGTCTAAATTAACGTCTCGTAATCAAGATATCGATAATTTCACAAACCAGCTTTTTTCTCAAGCAAATTCTCCAAAATTTTCCCCCAAAACGGGCTTTTAAAATTTAATCGGTACTGTATTTGGTTCTTCCCCATGGCAACATTATTTCTTTGATCGATTTGTAATACAATACAAAAAGAAGAAAACAATCGCTCGGGTGTGGATTTATACGGAGCGCACATTTGAAAAAAACCTCATGGAACGTGTTTTTGATCTTGTGAACATGGTGGGTAAAAATGCTTTAAACAAAGGATTTTCAAATTTATTCTAATAATTTGTATATAACACACACAAAAATGTTAAGCTACATCCAATGCACCAACATTTCACTCGCTGCGATATTTGATTACTGAGAAAACTCTGTTTTAGAGAACAACTTTATACGCCTTTTATACGTTTTTTATCGTCTCTTTGTGTAACCTTAAAGGTACGGGTGCTGTCTTTATGACATGATTCATTCTATATTGATGTGTATAGGCCTACTTGATTCTTACATTGACTGTTGTTCTGGTAGCAAATAAGCTAGGATCTATGTGGTTTAAAGGTGGATCATTCGGTTTCCTTTTTCTGGGATCAACCATCTCCATAACCTTGTCAATCAGCTCCTTACATTCTGGTACACTGTACAAATTAGGATATGTGAACAATGCCGTCTTTGACAGGTGACTGATGGGTACAACACCAAGACGGATCTTCTGAAAGAAGGATGCTGCGTACTGTTTCCGATCTTCCCAGTGATGCTGTAACCATGCAACTGCTGTGTCAAATATCTGTGAAAGGAAAATTAAAATTAAAGAATTAAAATCAGAAACAGCCCATGTTATGGACATCCTTAAAACTTTTGAATGCAGATCATGAAAGTTGACAGCTAGAACTTCACAGGTTTATTCATACCATACAGTGTATGTCATTTTTGACCAGTTAACAAAAGCTGGACTTGGGTCTGGGTGAACATACAATGCCATATGGTAAAATCCTATGGTCTGGCTCTTGTCTAGGACACTGTTTTCCAAATAATTTTCATCCTCTGTAATGTGACTGTGGCATCAATTATTTTATCAACCCAGGGTTGCCAAAAGATTTCAGCCCGAATCCCGGGTCAAATAATCGAAAAGTCGCCCAATTTTTCTCTTTACCATTGGTTTCTATGGGGCAGGAAACTATCGGAAGTCGCGGGAGAGAATTTTGAAAAGTCGCCCAAATTTTTTCTTAACCATTGGTTTCGATGGGACAGGAAATTGTCAAAAGTCGCGGGGAAAATCTTCAAAAGTCGCCCAATTGGGCTACCAAATCGCGGGTTTGGCAACCCTGGCCCCGCCCCATTGTCAATTCAAATATGGTAGGCACATAACATGCATGACCCAGTTCCAGGCTTACAAGACGTATGTTCGACCAACGCTTGAGTTTACCTCCTCCGTATGGGATCCTCACACCAAGGACATGGTTTCTCAATTAGACATGGTGCAAAGACGAGCTGCTAGATTCATTGAGTCCGACTACCATCCTTGACACAGTGTGACCCAGATGCTTGAAAATCACCAATGGCCGTCGTTAAATGAACGCCGAGCACATAACAAAGTCACCATGTTATACCGGATTGTTCACGGCCTAATCGCCATTCCAAGCGGTCCACCCTACTTCATTCCAGCTACTTAAACAACCATGAGGCCACCACCTGCAATTTAGACTACAACACTGCAGGATCCAGTCCTAGTTCTCATTCTTCCCGAGCGTCATTTGCCTGTGGAACACACTACCAGCTTCATGTATCTGCCCCGTCTTTGGAGACCTTCCGAAGCCGGCTGAGTCCACTGTCGCTTCGTTAGACTGGAAGAGGACCTTTTTACTCGCACATCAGCACCACTTCATCTGCACTCAGCGAATCTGTGTTTCCGCTCGCACCCTTTGCACCGCACACAGTACGACTATGTATACTCGGGAGTGAAAACTTCTAAGAGGACTGTACTTATTGGAAGATAAGATAGATAGATAGATATTCTCATTTTGCGTGCGCACACATGTTAATGGCCATATGATCAATAGACTATCAATGAAATTAAAAAACCACTAAACCAGTAAACCTTAACCATTTCAAATATTGCCTTGTTTGCTGAGATTTGCATTTTTTGGTCAGGCTACAATGTAAGTAGCCACTTTTACAAACGGCAAGACAGTTAGACCACGGATGTGATATAAAGAAAACTTGCCTGACCCAGGATCGGTAAAAGAGAACTTCCCATTAACTCTGGGGAAGCATGGAAGGCAAAATTGCTAGGACTCAAAGGGTCTGTGTTTTGGGTTGATTACCTATGGTATAGTCTACATTACTAGTCGTTTATCCACTGACCTGACGGAAAGAAGTACACACTACCTACCCTTTCTTCATCTGTCAAATTCACAGGGGTCAATTCAAAATTCTCAAGAATCTCTTCCATTATTGCAGCAGTCACATGTTCTAGAAACTCTTCCGATGGCTTTAATTTCTTAAAAATATCCACCAGGTTTTGTTTACAGCTGTTGACAAGTTTTGTTAAACTCAACGTATCAGCAGTGGAGTAAATCCTCACAACATCTTTGGTATCAACTCTTCGAGTAATTATTTCTTCATTCAAGAAAGACTTACAGCTCTCCACCACATCATCAAACTGGATATAGTGGGCCATCTCCAAGACATCAATGGCTGTTTCCATGGTGAGCTCCAACTTGCCAGAGTAAGCAAAGTTCAGTAAAACTTGGAATGCATCTGGTGTGCCAGTGACAGTGACTTCTGCTTTGTGACTTTCTTGAAAACCTGACATGAACATCGCAGTGAAAAAGTCACTGCATGCTGCTAGAACTGCCTTGTGTGCTGGAAATGATGTGTCTTCTACTTTGATAGTGATGTCACAGAAGGTTTTGTTCTTTTGTAGTTTATGGAGTCCATTTGTGACTTTGAATACTTGCGTGATATGAGTCTTATGTTCGGTGTGATCTTTGATGGCATCAGGAATCCACTCTGGTAGCTCTTCAGTATTTTCCATCTTCACCTTGGGATGAAAAATGAAATGAAATTATGCTAGTGAAAAAATAGAAAAATCCACAACAAAATAAATATTGGGTAATGAGCTAGAACCCTCAAATGGGCGTTTGATAGTATGTGGGGTGGGAGGGGGCTTTAATGAGATAAAAAGACTAATTAGCGCCTTACGTCAGGGCAAAGGCGCAGTTCAGCAGTTTCCGTCTAGTTGTCAGAATTTCAGACGGGAACTACATAGTCTTTTTATCTCTGTCTTCATACACATACTGCTGCAGAGAAAAGGTGCAGTGCAATTATCTGTTCAGTCCTGGTCCCAGGGAGGGGGAGCAATTAGCCATTTTTATCAGGGCAAATAGGTGGACTTGGAGGGCAAACAAGTTTGTGCAGATCGAGAGGGGAGGGGCAAGAGATTTTTGGTAAGTTCAAGGCAGGGGGGGGGGGAGATTTTGGCAGGGATATTTATGGGCATTTTTCTAAATAAATGTGCTCTCAATAGCTTATGAAACAGTGCAGAAACATTAAAATATAATTTATATGCAAATTAGGTTCTCACAAATTTAGGCAATATTAAGGTGCAAAGGGTGGCAAGCAATATTTGGTGGGGGAGCATGTTTTTGCTGGAAGCAACCATTTGAAAACCATTTCAAATGGCAACCATTTGAAAACCATTTCAAATGGCAACCATTTGAAAATTCAAACTGGTGAAAACAAGATGGGCAATTATCAAAGTCACTGGTAGCATGGAAATAAGCAGGGTTGCCAAAAGATTTCAGCCCAAATCGCGGGTCAAATAATCGAAAAGTCGCCCAATTTATCTCTTTACCATTAGTCCTGGCCCTAGCTAGAACCCGGCCTACACCGGATAGGGCAGAGATTTTGACACTTGATTTGGGTTATTGGACCTTTGAGGTTAACGAATCACAGAGGTGCTTTTATGTAAAGCGGCTGCTAATTCGATAAATCCAAGATGGCCATGGCCATTTTGAAAATTTTAAATTTTAGTTTTCACTCAATATTCATGTGTAATACATCATTCTATAGGTTTTTGCATACAAGGAATCAATTTCTGACATTATTTTTATGATTGAAGGTCAGTATAACATGTTTACATTCAAAATGGCCGCCAAATGGTTGCCAAAAGATGGGGTTTTCATTAAAATGTATTTAGAATTCAATATTTTAACTTATTTGATGTTAAAAATAACCATGGGTTGCTGATATTATGGTCAGTTGTCTATGTCATTTCTATCATCTCCTGGATATGTTTAAAATCAAAATGGCTGCCAAAATGGCCGCCAAAATCGCCTTTTTTTCATTAAAATGTGTTACAGGAGTATTATGAAGTACCAGATTTACAATGAAATGGTGCCAAACATTGTGTTCTTTTGTATTCAAAGTATCTCTCTGGTAAAGGGGTAACAATATGACATCAGCATCAATTAATATGATCTCATGGGCATGTAAACATTCAAAATGGCCGCCAAAATGGCTGCAAAAACATGATTTTTTCATTAAAATGATATTTAAAACAGCATTTTAATAGATGTTGTGTTAAATATTTTCATTGAACGCTGATATAATGTTAAAGGAGTATTTCTATCCAAATTTCTTCCTGCTCATGTGTTTTTACATTCATGAAAGAAACCTAAACCCAAATTTTCATGCAAATCGGACATTCAGTTGGCGAATTATGGGCTATAACATATATTTCAATGGTCCATAGGATTGTGTGTGATACTTTCGTTGTCGACAGAATGAAATTCAAAATCGAACATTTCGCCCGTTTCTCTAGATATAAATTATAAATTTATAAGATAAATTTGAAAGATTCCTTTTGCAAATGATCATTATGCACCTAGTAAGGGAGACCGGGGCAGGTTGGCCCCCTTTTTCCCCACTTATCTGGAGAGCTCAGTTTGTGGGTTAGGAGGCTCTCAATTTGATACTTGAGAGCTGTTTACTCTAGGTAAATGCTAACAAATGTATATGGCTCTGTGACTTATACAAAAGTTATAGTAGTTGGAGGGGAGAGCAAAAAGAAAATTAACCAGGCCGGGCAGGTTGGCCCACCAAACGGGCAGGTTGGCCCTCTATGCACAAACTGTGTGTTATTGCCATATTTCTTTCCAATAAAACATTCTAAAGTTACAACTGCGGTAAGATATCACCTATCATAGTTCCAAGATAATCAAAAAATAAAATTCATTTTGGCGCCATCATGGGTCATTCTTGAGGAAATAGCTAAAATCAAGGAAATAACGTTAACCAATCATCTTATAAAACCCATAACGAAAAACTGAAAGGCTGTGGATAACAATTGTAATTGACTTTTTTGTTCATTATTAACTATTCTGAGTGATGAATTACTTTTTATGTACAAATTCCCAATTATAAAGAAATATGATATTGAAATATTGCTATTTCCAGTCAAAAAGTGCTCAAATAGGACAACAATATAGATTTTTTTGTACTATACTCCGCCTTTGAACAATTTTATCCATGGAACTGACTAGTGTTGGTGTGTAAATTGTATTTTGCTTCATTTGACACAAAATGGGTGAAAATGGAGAAAGTATGCATAACTCTTGCCCATAAACACAATGGGGGCAACCTGCCCAGCACAAGTGGGCCAACCTGCCCCATAGTCTATTTTTTGTTTTCCATCAAATTCCATAAAACAGAAACAGGATGGAAAGCTTTCAACTATATGGCATTTTAAGCAAGACCCATACCTTCCAGCAACTTACAATTTACATAATGTATTATGTGCAACAATAGTGCTTTCTTTCCTTTCTTTCTTTCCTCCAAAATGACCATGCAAGTAGTTTTTAAATTGATAATATTATGTCTCAACAACATGTAATTTATCTGATTTTTTAAGGAAATGGTGCCACATGAGTGCTTTCTTCGAGATCCAAAAATATCTTTGTGGCAGAAGGGTAATGTAAAATATGTCATTCAAAATTATCCCATGGGTAAGTTCAAAGAAATAAAATTGACTCCCAAAATGGCCACCAAAATATTATTTTTTCATCAAAATCTGTTACAGCGACACTAGGTATCTGGTTTTCAAGGGATGGTGCCATAAAAGGAGAGTATTTTCACATAACATAATCATTATAGCATAGCAGTAATAGGAAAACAGCATGGACTTATGGGTAATTGGGCATGTTTAAAATTCAACTTGGCCACCAAAATAATATTTTGATGTTGGTGTAACAGTCATTTAAAAGAGTATATTATATTCTTTTAAATGACTGTTACACCAACTTTCAAGATACCAGTTTTTACAGGAGATGTCATTTTTCAGCTTCATGGCATATGGTTAACATTCTGTCGTAAAATGATTCTGCCGGCATGCTCATACCAACGGGACCCCTTATATACTAGGTGCATAATGATCAAGTGCAAGAGGAATCTTGCAAATATATTCCTTTCCAGAGAAACCGCCAACATGTTCGATTTTGAATTTTATTCTGTCGCCAACGAAAGTATAACACACAATCCTATGGACCATTGAAATATACGGTATGTTATAGTCCATAATTCGCCAACGGAATGTCCGATTTGCATGAAATTTAGGATTTAAGATTCTTTTATGAATGTAAAAACACATGAGCAGGAAGAAATTGGGATAGAAATATCCCTTTAACATTATATCAGCGTTCCATGGAAATATTTAACACAACATCTATTAAAATGCTGTTTTAAATACCATTTTAATGAAAAAATCATGTTTTGCAGCCATTTTGGCGGCCATTTTGAATGTTTACATGCCCATATGAGATAATATTAATTGATGCCGATGTCATATTGTTACCCCTTTACCAGAGGGATACTTTGAATACAAAAGAACACAATGTTTGGCACCATTTCATTGTAAATCTGGTACTTTATAATACTCCTGTAACACATTTTAATGAAAAAGACTATTTTGGCGGCCATTTTGGCAGCCATTTTGATTTTAAACATATCCAGGAGATGATAGAAATGACATAGACGACTTATGCTTTGTTGTCACCATAATATCAGCATCCCATGGTTATTTTTAACATCAAATAAGTTAAAATATTGAATTCTAAATGCATTTTAATGAAAACCCCATCTTTTGGCAACCATTCAGTGGCCATTTTGAATGTAAACATGTTATACTGACCTTCAATCATAAAAATAATGTCAGAAATTGATTCCTTGTATGCAAAAACCTATAGAATGATGTATTACACATGAATATTGAGTGAAAACTAAAATTTAAAATTTTCAAAATGGCTGGCGGCCATCTTGGATTTCTCGAATTCGCAGCCGCTTTCGCAAAAGCACCTCTGTGATTCGTTAACCTCAAAGGTCCAATAACCCAAATCAAGTGTCAAAATCTCTGCCCTATCCGGTGTAGGCCGGGTTCTAGCTAGGGCCTGGACTACATTGGTTTCTATGGGCCAGGAAACTACCGCGGGAGCCAATGTTGAAAAGTGTTTTTTTTTAACCATTGGTTTCTATGGGACAGGAAATTGTCAAAAGTCGCATGGGAAAAATCTTCAAAAGTCGCCTAATTGGGCTAACAAATCGCTGGTTTGGCAACCCTGGAAATAAGAGAATTCTCTTATTTCCATGCTGGTAGTATATCCATTGTATGTGCATGAGGAGTGATCAATAATCAATTAGAAGTACATGAAGCAAAGTCAAGTGGATTCCAATAAATTCAGTCAAGTGGCTTGGGCAATATGCAACTTTCAGGAGTCTATTGTTGTAATCAATAATGTATCATGACATTTTAACAGAGCCCTGATTGATCCACCGTGAGCTGTAGGAATGATGATCAGAGTCCAATGCAGAATTTCAAAAAATAATTTCACAAATTTTGAATGAACAAATCCATTAAAAACAGGTAAAAATTCCATAAATTTGAAGAAAAAATTGTCACATTAGAAACAAATTTTACCATGCCTGCATAAAAAATGGCCATTTTGGATTTATGCAAATTAGGCACTGTTCCACTGACCCAGGGGGCCTCAGACTGCTCTAGATCCACCACTGTAGTGTTCAGCTACTTCGGGGCTGTGCAATAATTATGTGTACCCGGGTGGTGAATTCTCAAAGGGTCTGCCAAAATTGCTTGTCCCCCCCCCCTTTGGCAGTGTCACCCCCCCCCCTTTCGACCTGCCAAAAATTGCTTGACCCCCCTTTGACCTGCCAAAAATGCTTGCCCCCCCACTTCTGGCCTGCCAAAAATGTTGCCCCCTATCAGGGTCAGAGAAGCGGGCGTGCCAGGGATGCCATGGCCGCCCACTTCTTGAGAAATTTGTTATGTTTTTCTTTGTATCTTTATTTCAATTTGGGCATATATTTGTAATTTGGCCGCCCCACATTTGTGATGGCCGCCCCACATTATTCAACCTTGCTACGGCCCTGCCCCCTATGTAATTCACCCCGGGGTACACATAATTATTGCACCATCCCTTAGGCCAATGAAAGTCAATTCCTTGTTTCCCGTTACACAATTTTTCATGACTGTGTAGACAGTGACCATTTCATTTTTCATTATTCATTATTTCATACCATTTCATTATTGCAATACAGGTGTAAAGCAATGACTACCCATGTATACATGTGATAAATCACAGTTCGTAGTTTACATTTCATACCATTTCATTATTGCATCTGTTACAGGTGTAAACCAATGACTACCCATGTATACATGTGATAAATCACAGTTTGTAGTTTACAGATGTAGTTTACAACCACTATTATCAAAAGTTTCACAATATTTTTTACGGGATGAGATCAGAGCAGATCAAAAAGTGCGGGACAGAGAAGTGAGTAGGTATTCATTATTAGCCATATACCATGCTCCTACTGCAAAGAAAATATCCCTGAAAATCAACAGAAAGAGATTTATGTTATATTAAACACCACAATTATTTATTGGTAGGCCTACTGCATGTTAAAGTTTGTTAGAAATCAACATTTTATTCAAAATAATGAAATATTTGGCCAGCAATTGGTTTTGAGCGGAGTAGGGTAACGGGAAACAAGGAATCGACTTAGCCTTACAGTAGTCCGAATAATCAGTCCCAGAACAATATTTTTATTTCTGACATGATATACCATATCATGCATATAGGCCTATGGGCATAGGCTACAAATATGTTAACATTTTTAGGAACTGCCTTGAGGAGAGCGAGAGCAATTGCTCTATAAGGCAAAATAAAAAAATAAACACGTTTCACGTCCCCTCCCGCTTCCTTTTTTGAGGTTTCCTCAAATATATTTTTATTTTTTGAAATTCAGTTAGAACTTTTCAAAAAATATGTCTGGGCAGTTGGAATGCTTTCTATAACCTTGTTAAGATACAAGAAACATTTTAGGAAGGTTTTGTGATCATTGGAGGGGGTGTAACTCTCAGAACAACAAATAAAAAAGGGCCTCCTCCTTTTTCCAGGCATTATTGTATACGATAAGACAGCTCTAAGTATGGGTATTTACACCAATTTTGCGATAAAAAATAAAAAATAAAAAGCCCCCTCCTCCTCCTTTTTTTCGAAAACCCGGACGTGAAACATGTTTTATTTTTTACTTGGCCTAATGCTGCACTTTTTTTTGGCTCTACTTACATTCTAGACTATTGTAAATCATGTTATGCTTTTTACAGCTCTCCTTGAACATGTGTTGAAGGCTCCAAAAGAGCTATTTAATCAATGCTCTCCTGCCCCGGTCTCCTGCTAATTCCAAAAGACCGTAGTCCCTGGTTTTTGGCGCCCTCTACAGAGGCGCCAAAATATAGGCATGACTTTGTGATTCTTTGTGAAAAGCTTCTAATTTCACTCTTGCTAGATTGACTTCGCAATTGTTTTGCTAAAATTATGCCCAGCTCAGAAATAAAACCACAATTTGCTTGGATTTTATTTTATTATTGTTTTCTGATATGCACAGGATAAAATGGTGAGCGTATATTCTTTGTTTAAAATACAAAATTAGGATTTATAAAAACACCAAATAAATCCTGACCTTTGTATGGGTTCAACCAGTTTACCATGTGCCTTAGAAACCCGATAGACGGTGACATTTGACCATACACTAGGATCCACAACATGCTCATCATGGGAACAGTTCTTAAGCCTAATATACATTTGTAGGCCTACTTTCATCCTTTGAAAATTTGGGTACACAAACTCATACTCTGCAACTTGAGGTCAAATTTTGCACTATGATTATGTAATTGAGGTTATTGGACTATGCCATTGGGATGAGACTATTGTGGTCCATAGTGATAAAATCAATTAACGAGGACTCTACTGATGGCTTTTGTTTGCTAATTACCATAGAATCTATATAGCGGTTATTGCCAAAGTTGCAATATGGTGGCACAATTGGGCGGAAAACTGTAGGCCTATGCAAACAGCACGGCATATTAATTATACATGTTCTACATTGTTGTATTTTAAAACACTGAAGACCAAAATTGACGTTATTGCCATGATTGGATCATGGAGGTAGTAAGCCTACTACAACTCTGGCGGAAATTCGTTGCCACACCAGGGCCACACCCGCACATTCTGGTGTTAAAAGCACGCAATCGAAGCTAAATATGGGATAGTTCCGCACGCACTATTTTGTATAATAGTTGCAAATGCACATTCAGATTACACTTGCCCTTCCCCACCCCCCACCCCCATTTTCCAATGTTGGGAGACTGTAATGTAGAAATGATGACGATTTTGTCCAAATCAACATTGCAATAGGGGAGCGGGGAAGGATGTTGGCCAATTAACGCTCAGGTGTGGCAACATTTTTCGCCAAGGTTGTAGCTATACTACCTCCATGATTGGATTAAGTAAATAACTAAATCCTGTTATCTACCCAGCAATGTTTGCTGATCATAATAATTGTAACGAACTGTAGACAGAAAAGGCAAACAGACAGAAATTTAGAGTTTTAAATTAGAGAGTTGACAGTAAGTTGTAAGAGTTAAATTGTTATGGATATGATTGGTGTAAGAACGAAAAAGTTGAATGTCAGATCAAAGTCATCCGAGGTGAATTAAGTAATGTCAATCACAAATTGTTACAGGTCATTTGAGGTGGACTAAGTTTATATTTGGATTGTCAGAACACCTTCCCCAATCAGACACATTTCTCTTGTTTGGCTTGACTTTGCAAAGAGCGCCTAATTTCGGTCTTGCTAGATTTACTTCATAACTGTTTTGCTTAAAAGTATGCCCAGCTTAGAAATAAAACCACAATTTGCTTGGATTTGATTTTATTATTGTTTTCTGATATGTTCGGGATAAAATGTTGTGCGTATGGTCGCATGTCATAAGTTGGGTACAATTTCCATTACATGGTCAAAAATGACAAAAAATGAATTTTTTGATATGTTGTATATATTGACAACCTCTAACAATTAACACCACTTTTAACCTTAGCACATGCTTAATTTTTGAGATAATGCTTAATTACTAATTAATTAATACACAGGCGTCTATGTAAATCTCAATTTTCAAATGCATTTTTCTCAAATCGGACCTCAATTACAAAAATGACTGTAAAATTTTTATTTTATGCAAGAATGTCATCAGATTTGGAGGATATGTTCTCAATACATTAATGCTTGAAATGAACTATTTAAAATAATTGTACGTATGTTAATTACATTGTGGAGGTCAATGACCTTTTACGAGTAATTAGCTTAGATGGTTATTCTATTGTTGAGGAAATGAATATCAAGAAGAGAAATGTACATTAGCATATTGCTAAAAATACTGAAATTCAACTAGGGTTTCATTAAAAATGAAAAAAGGAACATATAACCCTTTAGGTGGTATTACACCCCTTGATAAATTTGTGACTATTTTTGCATTTTTCTCAAAAAATAATATCACACTGGTAACAAAAGTTTATGTATATTATAGGGGTAAGGAATCCAGTTACTACACTGGAATGTCAGTGACTCAAGACAAGCGGTACGTTATTTATGATAAGAAAAGAGGTACCGCTAGAATGTACCTCATTTCTTTTAACATAATAATGAACCCCTTGTCTTGAATCACTGAAATTTCAGTGAAGTAATTGGATTCCGTGTCCCTATAATATACATATAACTTTTGTTACCAGTGTGTAGTTACTATTTGAGAAAAATGCAAAATTAGTCACAAAATTTATCACAGGGTGTAGTACCACCTTAAATAGTTAGTAATTGTTTTAGGTGTACAAATTCAACATTCAAAGCTTTCAATACATCATACCCTCACTAGATTTGAAAAAGTAACCAGTAGTTTTGACATGCTGACATGTGAATTTTCACATAGGCCCTATTGCACACTCCCGCATCCGCCTGCTCCACATCCGCCTGCTCCTCCACCCCTGGCATTTTTCATTTCAACTGATGTGATTTTTTTACTGAATAATATATAATTATATGCTTCAGTAGACTGAAAGAGTATAAAATTAGGCTTAAAATGAGGTATCAACCACTGCTGTAGGATATGGGGTTACGGAAAGCCAATCAAATTTGTATCGCAATTTTCAGAAAAGTGTAATCCCTCCACCCTTTTGCATACCCAATTTATGACATGCGACCGTATATTCTTTGTTTAAAATACAAAATTAATGGACTTCTTTCTATGCTAATATTACATTATTGTTTTAAAGAGAAAAAAAAAGTATCCAAACAGTTGGGCG
The DNA here is from genome assembly GCF_039555335.1 of Amphiura filiformis. NCBI lineage: Eukaryota > Metazoa > Echinodermata > Ophiuroidea > Amphilepidida > Amphiuridae > Amphiura > Amphiura filiformis. The sequence goes on along the minus strand of NC_092640.1, from coordinate 42,748,109 downwards.
CCCATTCCTTTTTTAAAGGAATTTTTATTATGATGATATCAAAACATAAACTTACCAAATTGTTGAAAATCCCAGGTACACGTTGGCTTGTATAGGCTTTCATGCATTGATTGAGCAGCATGGCAGTACTGTATTCAGAAGTTTCGGAACAGTCCCGGCATTTATTTATGCCGGGCATTTATGACCCAGCCAGAAGACCAGGATCGATAGGAAGAGAGAAGAGAAGAGAGCATGAGATGAGAGTCTGCTCCCGGAGTCTCCTGAACTGAACCAAGAATCTGTCTACTGCCTGATTGCACAACAGCCGAGCTGAAGCATGGACATAGGAACGGCGTCCATGAGCCTCAGCGAGTCTAAGCTGAAGTGATGTTGTGATTGTGAAAGTGGTCCTACTAGCTCCTCTCTGATATGAATGACCTGAAGTTGCCAAATCCGCGATTTGGGCGCCCAATTGGGCAATTTTCGACTTCCGTGACGCGATTTCGCGACTTCCGCGATTTCCCCGGAAAATCCGGGGGAAAATCTCACTTGTATAATTTGTTTATTGGATAGCCTATCCTTTACAATAAACAAATTAACAAAACACCCGGGTAAAACACTAAAAGCTTAGGCCTATTTCAGTTGAGACAATTTGCCCTAATTATTAAAGAGATTAATTCTACTGCACTTATTCCCGGGCACTTATTGGGATAACAATAAAAGGAAACACCTGCAAAAAAGATAAGTGTTAACTCAAAACTTCTATAAGGAAGACAATAAACAATGAAGATAACATTTGAAGTATAGGCCCACGCCCAACTCGCAATCAATATCTGTGGTAGAATGCTGTCAAAAATGAAAGTTGCAGTTTTTTTGGTATTATTATCCTAGCATTTCCCCCAATGTAACAAATAAAAGGGTGCGTGGAATCCCGGAGCTGACTCTTTATTTTTCTTGCAGTTTAAACTTTTTATTTTGTTTTTATATTAGCATTAAAAATTTTAAAATCACAAATAAAAGGGGATGTAGAACCCTCCCTCCGAGCAGACTTTTTATTTTTGAAGTTTTAATATTAAAAATCCGTTTTTGTTTAGTTTTTTTAGGCCTACAATTCACTTCCTATTAGGCCTATTCTTATTTATTTTTATTGCTTGTTTGTTAGTAAAAAAAATTAAAAAATTTTTTTTTCATTTTTTGTTAGTTTTTATAATTTATTTCAGCCTTTCTCAAAAATTTCAAAATAAAAAGCGAGTGTAGAATCTCCTAAATCGACTTTTTAAATTTTGGGCGATTTTTGGCTATTTGGGCGACATTTCGCGGCTATTCCACGCGACTTGGCCTTATTTTGCTTGGCAACCCATTTTAATTGATCCCTTGGTCCGGTCCGGGGTCCCTGGGTCAGTGGGTCACATCAATTGATCATCCCGGGTCATGGTCATTCGAGCTTGATGAAAGTGCACATGTAGGCCTACAACATCAAATGATAGGTAAACAAACACATGAACAGAGCCTAAAGTAATTTGGAGCACTTTGTCCTGGGATTTCCATCCTCCTTCAACCATTTTGGTAAGTTTGAATCAATCATGTTATAGGCCTATAAACATGATAAATAATAGGCCTAGGCTAGAGTCCGAAGTTTACCGTTTTCTAAAATCCATTTTCCGTGTTGTAATCCGTGTTCTAAAATTTGTAAATCCGTGTTCATGGTGTTTCATGAACAGAGCTTAAAAATACACAAGGTACAGAGCTTAAAAATACACAAGGTACAATGTACGAATAGTATTGGTACATTTTTGTAGGCCTACAAGATGATGAGATCAGGTACCGGTATACTTAAAATGTATAAACAAAACAATGATATAATGTCAAAATAAGGTGTTCAATATCGCGATAAATATACTCTGATTGGAATTTGCTCACGATAATAGGCCGACTGATACGTTAGCTGTAAAAGACAGAAAACAGAAATGACAGAAAAGACAGAAAAGTTTGGAGTTATGAATTGATAGTAATGAATGCAAATGAGTGAGAATGAGTCGAAATGAATCCATACACTTTATGTGGTCCTCTGTATTATGTAACACTGTCACAAAAGTCTAGTACAAGGAACTTATACGATGTCCTCATTCACAAACTGATACTATCTGTCCATCGTATAAGACTGTTACCGCACGGCAACTGGTTGAAGGAATATTACACAGTCAAGAATAGGCTCCAACATTTTTTTGTTTTTTATTCTCCCATTCTCCCAAAACATCAAAACATCAAAAGCGTTGCACTTATACTTACTTAAGACTGTCCTTTTTCATATAACGCAGACAAAGTAGGGCCAACTTGCCTAGAAATGGTCAAATTTTGGCAAGAAATATCTCTGTGTAATCCTATGTAAGTCCCATATCGCATCGTTATCGGCGATCGAGGTTTTTTTTTTCTGAAGTTTGGTTGGTACCCACCAGCGTCATGCATGTGACGTGACACGGCTAAAATAAGCGACCGAATCGGGATCGTTAAAACGTCAACAAATTTCAAAACATAGAAAGCAGTAAACTTATTGGCGAGCGGTCCGAATTTTGAGCCATAAGTTTACGTGGTGAACTAACAAAAGTCTGGACTGTGCCTCAAAGCCAGAAAGCCTTGACCCTCTGCAGGACCTGCTGATACACAGCAGGTTCGTTTTGCATACCTGCATATTTTTAGAGTTTCTTAGTGGCGAGTATAAGCTACTTAATTTGAAGTGCATGTGATTTTGGCGAGAACTTTGTGGTGGTGGAGTACATGGAGAGGGGTGGATGCTGATCCCCACAAATCATCACAATTAAATTTTATTAGCTTTTACTATTTATATGGCACAGCAAATTGTGATAAAGCAGGAGACACACTTGAAGACTTTGTATCCATTCCAAAAATAAGCAAGTTCACAAGTTACCCACAATTAGATGAAAACAATTTAATAAAAAAGCCCAGGCCGGTTGAAAAGCTGCCCTTTTCCCCTGACGCCCCCTCCCCCGTTCGCTATGCCACTGTTGATCTGAGTACATGAAATGATGAAAGTAATCCTTGCACGGACATGGCAGGTAAGGAGGCAATCATGAAGCTGAAAATAAGGGTGGCACTGTTAAGGTGCCTGTAGCTCAAAAATTTGTTTAATTAAAGAAACTAAATTTTATCACATTCACCAAGTTTGATGGCAATCCAACAATCTATACTCGGATGACCTTGACCATTATTGGCACCCGATGGTGGTCGCATCAAGTTTGATGGCAATCCAACAATCTAAAGTCTGGGATTACCTTGACATGACCTTGAGAATTTTCGGCACCCGATGGTAGTCTTATCCACCAAGTTTGATGGCAATCCAGCAAACATTCAATTAATGGGAACATTGCACCTTATACATTAACTCCCAACATTTTAACTCGCACAGCTTCTTGACAACTCTCTAATTCATAACTCCAAACTTTTCTGTCTTTTCTGTCATTTCTGTCATTTCTGTTTTCTGTCTTTTACAGCTACCGCCGACTGATACGATGTTTGGAGGGATTATAATAGGGGGTTCATGCCTTGGTTATAATAATATAAAAAAATACCTTTATTTCGGTATTATTAAACAGTAGGCCTATATTTATCACAGAAATTGACACACACAACTCATGATTGTTTTTAACATTTATTTCTCTAAGGCAAAATAAAAAAATAAACATGTTTCACGTCCCCTCCCGCTTCCTTTTTTGAGGTTTCCTCCGGGGTCACTCCCATTGTGGCCTGTACACCATCCATGAAATTCAACTTTTGAAAAGCACCCTAAACAAGGATTTAACCCTTGGCTAAAACGACACCCTAAACAGGGATTTCATTCCTAACATCAAATTTCATACCCTAAATTTCATTTCAGCGATTTAGAAATTGCAATTTTGCTACCCTTTTTCCAATTTTTCATGTTTTTGACACCCTAAACGAGTGACGCGCGTATCGTGGTTACGCGCGGAAAACTGCCCTTTTTACGTGTTTTCATTATCGCGGATGGTGTACAGGCCACAATGGGAGTGACCCCCGGGTTTCCTCAAATATATTTTTATTTTTGAAATTCAGTTATAACTTTTCAAAAATATGTCTAGGAAGTTGGAATGCTTTCTATAGCCTTGTTAAGATACAAGAAACATTTTAGGAAGGTTTTGTGATCATAGGAGGGGGTGTAACTCTCAGAACAACAAATAAAAAAGGGCCTCCTTCTTTTTCCAGACATTGTTGTATGCGCTAAAACAGCTCTAAGTATGGGTATTTACACCAATTTTGCGATAAAAATAGAAAATAAAAAGCCCCTCCTCCCCTTTTTTTGAAAACCGGACGTGAAACATGTTTTATTTTTACTTGGCCTAATATCTTTTAACAATTTTTGTCACACCATACAAAAATGTCACTTTCCCTGTTGTACCTCCAATTCCGTGATTTTTTTCCATAAAATGGAAAACTTCGGACTCTAGCCTATAGGCCTATTAAATATTAAATCCATTGAACCTTTAGGCCTATAGTATATCATATGGGGTGGTGCAATAATTATATGTACCTCCGGGTGGTGGATTATAGGGGGGGGGCAAAGGTTTTTTGGCACATCGAAAGGGGGGGGGGACAAAGATTTTTTGGCACATCGAAGGAGGGGGGCAAGCAATTTTTGGCAGACCTCTTTGAGAATTCTTATAGGCCTAGATAGTCTGATAGTCAGTCAGCAAGATAATGTAAGATAGTAAATGTAAACCTGTATTTTAGCTAGACGTATCTCGAGCTAGTCATGCCGAGGTACTCCACCTCCGTCACTACGATTTCCACTGGCCATCTCCTCAGGCTTTCTCCCTACTGTGAGGAAGGAGCAATGTAGGGCCATGATGTGTCGGGCTATAGGGGCTGTGCAATAATTATGAGCCGGGGGAAATTTCGAAGCGGCTCGATCGCCAAAATGAAAATGGCTTCCCCCCTTCCCCTCTTGGCCTGCCAAAAATGCCCTCCACCTTGCACATGTCAAAATTTTTGGATCTCAATTAATATACGATTAACATATTTCCGTCAAATTTAATTGTTGTTATTCTTTATTCAAAATCTTGAAATCATATATTACCGGTACTTATATAACTAGGGCTGCTGTCCATTTTAAGTTTTTAAAATGTAACAAGGTAAAGTGAAAGAAACCCCACTGGATATTTTGCCCATTTAACATGCAGTTCTATGGGAGGACATATTATCATAATTTTTGCAATTATGATAATTTGTTGAACTTTGCTCTGTTGACCTACAAAGACAAAAAATGTGACCGATTCCATTTAGGTGCAAGTTGGGACATGTGTAAACAATTAGGCCTAAACATTACAAATAGGCCTATGCAAAAAAAAAAAAATTCAAAACAAGTAATCAATTTCATATTTATGAGATTGTACATTATGGCTTTAATTTACAAACTCGAGGACATTTTTCCAAAATAAATACCCCTATTTTTACCATTTCAAGGACGCTTTTGAATTGTCCCCTATTTCACGGGGAAATGAGGACCAATAACGAAAACTGTAGCGGTAAAACGCGGACGAAAGTCCTAGAAATACACCCTATTTTTCATTTCAAGGACAATTTTGCTCCAAAACACCCCTAATTTTGTCTTCGAAAATTCCGCGGACATATCTTGAAAAGTACCCCTAATTGGAACCATCATGCGTACACATTGTCAGTGAAGACTGAACCCACCGGGGAAAAGGCGCCCCATAAATGTGTGCCAAAAATCACTTGCCCCTCCCCCCTCTTGGCTTGCCAAATATTGCTTGCCCCCCATTTTGGCTTGCCAAAAATTTCTTGCCCCCAATTTTACCCTCCCCCCAGGGCACACAGACATCGCCCGATTAATAATTACATTATACAGCCAGAGACACTGAAATGAATACCCGGGATTGATACATGTGAATGTGCTATGCACGATTGATATTCAGACGATAAATCTTTGGATACCAGGGTATAGAAAATGATGAATATCTCCCGTAAATGATTTCGTATAAAGAAAACAGATTTTTTCCTTGCACTTGAATATATGTTCAACGGTTATGATAGTCGTTAGCTTGCGTCTTGAGAAAGAAGCGTGCGTCTTGAACTCAAAAACTGACAAAAATATTCTGATGTGAGCACTCACTCACATGGCGTATACATGTTCACCCCCACACAGAGGTCACACACAGCATAGTGTGAGCACCCCTACTCACTCACACGGCGTATACAAGCAATCTTACACACAGAAGTCAATTACCAGGCTATTGTCAGTAGCCTTAGTCGGGATGTCCCTCGGCTCATTATGCGTGTCAAAGGTCGGAACAAAATGGCCATACGTGGCTGTAGATTCAACCTACCATGGCGATTTCTGCCATGAAGATATCGGGGTGATACACTGGGCAGGGCTCTTAATTATTGCACAGTCCCTGAACACATTCAAATATATATATGCACAATTTCCTGCTCTCATATGTTTTTAAATTCGGGTTCCCCCAAATCTTGCATGTAAGGGGCACACGGAACATGTAAAAATTTTGCATTACCTGGTATAAAGCTATAGATTGTACGCACATTTTGATCGTGAAGTTAAAGAATGCGTGCACAGTGCACAAAAATTTTGAGTCACTACAGCCCTTAATAATTCACTAACCCCCCTATTTTGGGTGTTACAAAATTGTATTCCTTTTTTTGGTCTTAAAAATTCTATGACCTGCCCACTGTATATTTGGGACCCCCCCTCCGTAGAAAATACCAGCCCCTAACAAGAATATAATACCGTATGGAGAATACAGAGCAGTGTTTACTCAGAGGCTGTATGTCTCAAATTTGGCCCAGTGAAAATTATATTTGGCCCACAACAATTTGCAATGCTGTATTACAATTAGTCAATTTGAGGAATTACTGAGACAAAATTGAGTCAATTTTGGGGAGAAATGCTTCATTTGGCGCACTCAATTTCCAGAGAGAGTTAACACTGATACAGAGTACAATCAGGTACATAAAATGCGGGTTTGTTCATGACTCCAATATTGTGTGAGATATGGACCAGATATAATGTATGGTATTTCCACTGCAAACATTCATCAATAAATTAATTTAGGAATTTTGTATTATTTAAAACCCATTCCAGAACTGTCTCATCCAAAAGTATCTCAAGATTAAATATAGTGAGACCCTGGGATATAGAGCAAGACCTACATGTATTATAAAAATTGGGTGTGAAACATCCAATTGTATCATAGGCCTATATGATGTTTTGGTTTGGTGGTGAACTGGTGATGTACAAACTGCCAATAGGTCAAATGAGGTCAAATATTAAACTTTGCCGAAGTTTGCTGGACAGGACTTAAACTTGGTGCAAAGCATCCTTAATATGAGGGGAACTTAAAAAAAGTCAACCTGATGTACCCGAGATCAAAGATCAAAAGAGGTCACATGTTAAAATGGGCCTGATGCCCAATTAGGCTTAAACTTGGTGCAAAGTATCCTTGATATGAGGGGAACATGCAAAAGTCAACCTCAGGTCACCCACGGTCAAAGGTCAAATGTTAAAATGGGCCTGATTTGGCTGAAAATCTGTGCAAAGTATCCTTAAAGCAATATTATAACATTTTCATTCCAAATAGATAAGTATTTCTTTGCCATAAAATGTTAGCTTTTATTATCAGATATGTCCCCTTTTAATTTTGAGCCAAACAACCGAGGTAAAGCAAAGAAAATTGGAATTTACTACCAGCACCGATGTCGCCAATGTGTATTACTCCGTCGGTTGTGTTACGTTACTATCCTTTGATGTGTATATCCATCCATACGCATAATGCATGCACGCGTACTGTGTTGTCAATATCGTGTATGCAGCGTTCGACTAATATTTCCATCGTAATAATAAACCGCGTTTTATTCAAAATCTCGGATTATGACAAAACTACAGCACCTATAGTCTTGATTTTTTCAGGGTATGTAAGTTTAATAAAGTACAATATATGGCATGTAAAAAACAGAATTTGGAAAACTATTGAGGGCGTTCTCCTCAGCAAATGTTATAATATGGCTTTAATATGAGGGAAAGATGGAAATCGACCTCAGGTCACCCGAGGTCAAAAGTCAAATGTGGAAACTTTGTGCAAAGAAGTCTTGATATGAGGGGAACTTGAAAAAGTAAACCAGGTCACCCAAGGTCAAATGTTAAAATGGGATTGGGCTTACATAAACCTGGCAAAATGAATCCTGATATGAGGGGAACGTGAAAAAGTCAATCTCAGGTCTCACCTCTCACCTCTCACTCACCTCTCACCTAGGCTGTTTCATCCTCTGTAGTATGAAGCCCTCTTCAAGAATCTTCCATTTCTGTCTGTCTTGCGCATCCCTTGCCCAAGTGGTGCCTCTATATGCTGTTAAGTCGTCTCGCCATCTTCGTCTTTGCCTTCCTCTTCTACGCTTTCCTGTTCTTGGTTGCCACTCGGTGACTCTTTTTTTTTTTTTGTTGTCGTTTTTTCTTGCCACATGTCCCGCCCATCTCCATTTTGCTTCCCCAATCCTTTGCATGATGTCTTTGACTCCGTTTTACTTCTTATGTCACTGTTTCTGATTTTGTCACGTAAAGTTATGTTTAACATACGTCTCTCCATGGCTCGCTGTGGACGTGGTGAGTTTTTGTTCCAGATCTTTGGTAGTCGACCAGGTTTCAGCGCCGTAAGTCATGGTTGGTAACACACATTGATCGTACATACGCCTCCTCAATGTCATTGGTAGCTTTTTGTCACAAAGGATGTCTTTGTACCTGCCAAAACAACACCAGCCAGCCTTGATTCTCAATAAAACTTCCTCTCTTGTGTTGTCCTCCATTTTGACTGTCTTGCCCAGATACTTGTAACTATCTACTTTCTCAATCGGTTCGTTGTCAATTTCAATGGACTCTCTAGTGTCAAAGTTGGTCATGTATTTCGTTTTCCTTTGTGCATTTTTTAATCCAATTTTCCTGCTCTCAGTATTCAAACTATTTAGCTGAACTTCTAATTCTTTGACTGATGGTGATGTAAGGGCTACGTCATCTGCAAACCTCAGGTCAGTTAACCATTCTCCATCAATGTTGATGCCTCTTTCTTCTAAATCTAGTTGTTTGAAAATTTGCTCCATTGCAGTTGTGAATATTTTTGGAGAGATTGTGTCCACTTGCTGTACTCCCCTCTGTATGTGGATAGGCTTGGAGACATCCTTATCTATGTGGATTGTAGCTGTGGCGTTTGTGTAGATGTCTTCTAGAATCTTAACATACCCTTCGTTAACTCAATCCTTCTTAAGGCTGCAAATAGGTCACTATGTTCCACGAATCAAAAGCTTTCTCATAATCTATATAGCCTATACAAAGCTTCAGCTGATACTCATTTGCTTTCTCAATCAGTTGGTTCAAAGCATGCAGATGATCAGTTGTTGAAAAGCCCTCTCTGAAACCTGCCTGCTCTCTAGGTTGATTCTCATCCAATATTATCTTGATTCTATTCTGAATGAGTCGTGTGAAGATTTTATATGCATGTGAAAGCAGACTAATAGGTCGGTAGTTTTTGATATCCTCTTTATCTCCTTTCTTACATGTATGTAGAAGAATAATCTTAGCTTCCTTCCAGGCTGCTGGTATCTTCTTTTCTGTCAATATTTGGTTGTAAAGTCTTGTCAATTGAGTGATGATTTCCGCACCTCCTATCTTATACACGTCACTGGATATATCATCAGTGCCAGGTGCTTTGTTGTCTTTCATTTGTTTTACTGCTGTCTCTACTTCTCTAACAGTTACATTTGGTATGTCTGTTTGATCTGGAGACAGGAAGTTTGGTTTACTTTGGTTAGAATGAGAGCTATATAGGTCTTGGTAAAACTCTGCACAGATGTTGAGTATTTCTTCTCAATCTCAGGTCACCCAAGGTTAAATGTCAAATGTTAAAATGGGCACAGGTCACACCCAAGGTATGTGCTGAAACTTGGTACAAAGTATCGTTGATATGAGGGCAGGGGGGGCCGGCCAAGATTGGCTGAATTTTGACGTTGTCATTGGTTTTACACGTAAACACAAAAATGTCTCCATTATTCCAAAACTGTCCGTATGTTATTAAGCACTATTTTATCAGTCTAAATCCGTTGAGGTTCGCCAGTGAACCTCATTGTAAGTACTGTTTTTTGAATGTTTTGTATGAATAACGCACGGTATGTTTATGATATATACCTAAAAGGTGGTAGAATAGACTATATGATGCGCCAACTTCAACCTCCTGCTTTGCTCCTATTCCTTCTCCCTTTTTCCTACTGCACGCTCTTAACCTCCTTCTGCATGCTTCCTTCCCTCTTTGCTTGCTTTGCTATTTCTTACTATAGGATAAAGGTTGTAGGTACAGGTGGCATTACCATCAGCCCACCTGTCCCTAATCGCCTCTCTGTAGTTACCCAACCCCACGTTCTCGAAGATTGCATGTCAATCGCGTATCACCTGTTACGGCTCAGAACTTTTTCTGAGTTAACAGACGGGCTCTGGGGGCAGTGGACTGTAGCCGGATAGGTTATTGGAGTAGCCTAGATGACTGCAGTACACTGCTTTGTCTGCATCCATCGTGAGACTAAGGGTGAGGTAACCCGGACTTCAACCTCTACTGACAACTCGCCCAGCCAGCTGGCGTCAGTATATGGCTAAAACCCTTTAAGAATCAATATGGAAGTGAAAGTAAAAAGAGGCCGTAATGCCCGAGGCTGCCAATACGGGCGCATAACCACCAGAGAAAAGATGGTTGCAGATTGCCCAGTCATGACTCGAAGCCAACACTTCAGATGACGTTTTGCAGCCAAAGCCGAAAGGACGCTGCAAGATTGATGAGAGCCATATGAGTGGACAAAGAAGTATTAATATATGTACATATAATACCAGAACTTTAAGGACCGAAGAATCTCTGGAATCACTTACAGATGAACTGAGAGATCTCAAGTGGGACATTATAGGACTGTCAGAGACAAAGCGTGCTGGAGAGGGCATTGAAGAATTGAAAGGAGGAGCATGGCTTTATAATCATGGGAAAACTGAGGACAACAGGAATGCGAAAGGAATTGGATTCATGATCCATCCAAAATTCAAAGACTATATCAGAGAAATAAAATACTACTCAAATAGAGTTGTTTCACTTAATGTACAACTGACAGCAAACAATCACCTATGTGTAGTGCAAGTGTATGCACCTACCAGCGAATATGAGGATGAAGCAGTAGAAGAAATGTATGAGGATGTGAGTAAGGCGATGGAAGAAAGTAGAGCAACCTACACCATAGGAACGGGATATTTCAGCGCCAAGATAGGTAGGCGTCAATCCGGAGAGGAATCAATCATGGGAAGGTATGGAATTGGCGAAAGAAACAGAAGAGGAGAGATGCTACTTGAATATGCTACACAACAAAACCTGGTTATTGCCAACACTTTCTTCAAAAAAGAAAGAAAACAGATACTGGACATGGGAAAGCCCAGGAGGAAAGATCAGGAATCAGATTGATTTTGTACTAAGTAGCCAGAGAGGCATACTACAGAATTGTGAAGTGATCACGAATGTGGACATTGGCAGCGATCACAGGATGATTAGAGCTAAGATACTACTGAACAAGAAACTGGCAAGACTCAAATTCATCAAGAATTCTAAAAAGAGCAAACTAAATATAATGCGGCTGAAAGAAAGGAGGGAAGAATTTCAACTAACAATAGGTGGTCCTATTTTGTGGGAGCGCACAGCGGAATGCGGTGGCACGCCCGACTACTCCAGGAGCAAGATCACACAGGGGCCCTAAATAAGGAGTTCGTTCACCCCCACTACATACAAGGTTTGACACCATAGGTAGTTAGTATGGACCCTCTAGATCACTGCTAGGTAAGTAGTGGTCCCAAATTGTGGTAACACTTTTTTACAGGTCATTTTATATATGGCCGTATAATCACATAAAATCACAAAAAATAGGACAAAATTAAGGGGTAGGGAGATATAAATTCCCATAGCTCAACTTTTACTTATAATAATGAATTTATTTTGGTATGAATATGTAGCTAATTGATTGTCCTAGTATTATTTGAAAGCAAACCTAGGTTTCATTAGATCATGATTGGAAGTGGCCAGTCCATACACTAGTGGAAAATTAGATTTTTCACAACAATGCGTAGGGTGGGTGTTTTTGTGGCACTGGCTTCAAATTTTACTATTGTGCCAATTTCTATTTTCAAAATTAATTAAGCTCCATTTTTTAATTTTGTTTTTAATATCAAGCATATCTAGGCAAACATTGATGTTCTAGTTCAAATATTTATATAACTGCATGTTTTGCGTGCATGTTGGTTTTGTTGTGTGGGTTTGGGGTAGGTGGGGGGTGTGTATGTGGGTGTGGGTGTGGGGTGTATAGGGTTCGGGTTGGGGTGTTTTACGTGTCTTAATATGTCACTCAGCTGAACTATAAAAGTTTCATTAACAACATTTGTTTGGTAAGTTACCATTCATGTAATATTTTGAATATTTCTATTTGCGGGGTGAGATCAACCACTGCTTGTCAGGAAATTAGACTGAAAAATTAATGTAAAAAATAGTTACTTTTCCACATGTAGCAGAGTGTGTAACAATATTAAGGGGTAGGGGAAATATAAACCATCATAACTCAACTTCAACTCATGATAATGAATTCATTTTGGAATTAATATGTAGGTAATTGATTGTTCAAATGTTTTAGTATTATTTTAAAGCAAAGGAAACATTATTTGTCAGGTAGATAGACATAAAATGTGAGAAAAGGTTAATTTTTCATGTATAACCATGTCAAATATGGCATTATTAAGGGCTAGGGAAATAAAACCATCATAACTCAACCTTTACTCATTATAATGAATTCATTTTGGTATCAACATGTAGCTAATTGATTGTTTTAACTTTCCAGTATTATTTGTAACAGAAAAACCATCAGATAGACATAAAGTGTGAAATTTTTTAATTTTCCAATGTGTAACAGTGTAAAATATGACAATATTAAGGGGTAGGGGACGTACAATTCAACATAGCGCTGAGTATAGGAGAACTCAAAAATAGCATAATTGCGCTAAATATTAACATTTAAAGCCATTTTTTTAATGTCCCTAATGGGTTTTTTCTAAGTCCTCAAAAAAATAACACCGTCAATTGCACAAATAGCACACCCATGAAAATAAGGGCTAAAATAGCGGTGCTATTTGTGCTAACATGTATATGAAGTAATGACAAAATTACGCTAATAGCACGTGTAGGCACGAGGAGATAGTGTATGTTATCTGCGCAACTCAGTTATAGCGCCTTTCTTGGTCCAGAGCAGGAACCATTTTTGCCGACAGAAATGTGACATTGTTGACCCAATTTTTCCGACCGAAAAAGCTCGAAATTACGACAGGGTAGGGGGTGGGGAAGGGGTAGAGGAGGGAGGGCGGGCGGTCACAAATAATTTCTCCTCGCTCATTTGTATTCGACAAATGGCTATAGGCCTAATTTAAGCCTGCAGAGCAAAATGCAACACTTATCATGTGCTCATGCATGATCATTTGTAGGACACATGGCAACAACGATGTCAACATAGCTCATACTAGGAACACTGACCGAGAATAGGAATGCCAACGGAATTCGTATGCCTATTTTCGGACACTCCTGTTTCTATGGGAATTTACATAAAAACAACACCAATCATTTGCTATGGTGTTATTTACGATGCGGATGGATCAACTTGTTAAATTTACAGCTTTAAAACATGGTAAAATGCATGTACAATTTCGCATCACTGATTATATTACAATCACCATTTTAATTACCTCTTAAATGATGCCTTTATTTCTTTTAAATGCCTATATTTCAGGTCACCATACAATCTAAAAATCTATTATTTGAGATGAACTGTGCTGCCGTGACCTTGAAAAGTCACCAAATGCTGCGGCTCCGGTACAGCTAAATGATTTATACTCACAAAGTTCGGAAGACACGGCTAAAATTAAAGCAACGATCGTCAGCGGTAAAACTGACCGAGAATAGGCGTGTGACCGAGAATAGGCGTATTGACCCTATAGTGTAAACCAATTTAGAGCTAATTTGAAGGAGATGAGCTGTAAATTTCCATTTTTGGGGTGATTTGAGATGGAATTATACCCATAAAACAAAATCACAAACACCCCCTACACACACCTGCCAAGCAAACTTCAATATTAATTCAATCACAGAGGTTGGGACACAGAGATTCTAATACATTGTTTCAGAGTATGCAAAACTTGAGTATTATTTTACATTGTATGTCCATTGGTGAGACAAATTATAACTGTGCATTGTATGTGCACTCGCAGTTGGTTGGCCATGTGGTGGCTGATGGGGATGACATGAGGGGCAGGGGTAGCACCACAGGGGGCAAGGGAGGCAGCCACCCCATATGAGTTGCAAAAAAAAGGTAAAAGGAAGGAAAAGAGAAAGAGAGAGGGAGGAGAGAGAGAGAGAAGAGGGAGAGAAAAAAGGAGTGGGAGAGAAAGAGAGAAGAGATAAGTCATTCCCCTCCATTAGATAAAGGGGAAAGCTCCCCTATACCCCTTTGGGCATCTCCCCCCGGAATGCTTCCCGACCCGGTTTTAAAGGTGTTGGTTTTTGTATTTTCGGCCCATTTCCCCCCATGAAAGTCACCTGGCATCTACTGCCTTTTCTCCAAACTACTTCAGAAAAATCCTTGCTATGCCACTGTTATGGCACAGCAACACACAAGTCTGTGTCATGCCAGTAATTTAATCATTATAAATATGTTTACATTCAGGGGCATAGCCAGGATTTATGGGGGGGCTGATTTTAAAAAAGTAGACCTGTTTTGGACCTTTTCCTAAAATTTTGGAGGTTTTTGACCAAGAAAACATATATTTTTTCGCTCGCTCTAATGGGCAAATTTGAACTTGAGCAAATAGGACAAGTCCCATTGAGGCCGATTGACCTTGACCTATTTTGCTGTGCTACCTAGGTACAAAGCATCCAAGATGGTGCAATCCTCCGGGGCAATCCTATCCTTATTTGAATTGATTTATCAAAATGAACATTTTGACACCTCTTTTTGGCAAAATCGGAGCACTTTGATGTTTTTGACCCCCATGGAGCCAAATACGTGCCCTTTGACCTTTTCAGTTATGACTCAAGAACGGTACATCCCAGATAGGTCAAACTATACATTTTCCGAATCCTTGTGACTAGTGGATATTTAAACACAATTTGAGCAACTTTGAAATTTGACCATGTGTAAAGTTCGATAACCATTTCCCGTCAAAAGCTACATGTAGTTTGCTATTGGCATTTTTGTGTAGCCCATGATGTCAACAACCTATACTTTGATCAGCTCGTAATCGACGGGCCTTTAAATATTGCGCAGTAATTACAAAATATTTTATTTTGAGAATTCTCTTGTGACAGACATCTCACCAAAATCATCACAATTGAATTACAAGTCCTATACTTTGTCTACTTTCTCTAACACCCAAAATATAGACCAGATGGCGTGCGCAGCACATTGAAAGTGGGGGGGGGGGGGGCAGGTTGTTCAGTTCCCCCGAATGGAGTCTGATTAGGAGCAAATTTTGATGTTTTTAACGTTTTTCCCCCGAATGACCAACAAAAGTGGCCCCCCTTTGTGCACGCCACTGGATGGGTCAACTAATAGCACTCTTAACGTGGGTCTACTTTTCAGCATAGTGGTAAAAGCCTAACATTTCCCACCTATTATGAGCTGATCAAACTATATGGTAAAAGTGTAGTCTCCACAGCAGCCAGTTTGGTTCCGCCCCCTCCACACAAACAGTCTGCCAATGACAACGAACAATTTCTTTTTAATTGGCTAGCCGTTTCCCATGACGTCATCCAGCATGTGCTACTTGCGTTTCTGATTATTCAGCCAGGAGTTCAACCCGCAGGTTATCAAGTTCCCGGATGCAGCGCTGCTGATTAGGTTCTCATAGACTTTGCATTGTCGCCCTCATAGCTAATCAGAAACGTCATATACATGGTCATTGGCAGACTGTTTGTGTGGAGGGAGTATAACCAAACTGGCTGCGTAGGAGACTAGTAAAAGTGCAGCTTTGCCAACCAAGTGGTACCATCCAACCCCCGGGCTCCCACACTATTTGACTTTATTGATGTATTGCTTTGTTGACAACTTGAGATTTGATGATTGACAATCATCAAATCTCAAGTTGAGTTCTACTCAATAACAGCCCTAATTTCAAATAGCCTGTATTCTGGCGGCCATTATGCACATTACCTTGAATTGGGAAAAGATATGCAAATGAAACAACATGGACACATAACATGTATCTTAATATTTTGATCAGAAACATTCATTCCATATTGATAATAAATATGTTTATAAATATTCTTTTTATGTTGCTAGTGTATTTCTGCATACTGTAGTCCAGTCTACCAAGTCCAATTAAGTCCCTAGTGCTAATTTCTCAGTAATGGCGGAGTCTGAGGCTGGTTATATGACAGATATCAATGATGAGGCATCAGAATCCGAGTCTGAAATGTCGCAGTCTGAGTTCTTAAAGGTTAGTATAATTTTATTTAGTTCATTCAATAATTAAATGTGCCCATGCAATCCTCACATGCATGTAATAGGCCTACATGTACGTACATTAGTGAAGTTAATATTGCACAGTGTCAACACCCTGTATTATAAATATTTTTTCCATACAGCTCAATACTCCGTTGAAATCAATATTCTATTATTGACACAGACGGGACACAGATAAAGAAAGTTTACATATGCATTGTGTTATAGGGCTTGCACCTGGAACTTAACTGACTGGGCTAAACGTGTTCCTTTATACCTATAAAGTAAGAATTGTAATTCTCAAAATTAAATATATCACAATTTTCACATTGGATTTCAAAATCTTTACATAAAAAATGCAGTAAAAGATATCCATAGCAAGCTGCAAGGCCCCACTAATTAGTGTACTGCTTTTCGAATGAGTGTACTGGAAACAAAACCCTGGTTTTACCTGAAAACAAATCGATTTTCTTGTAATAGAAACATCATATGGGGTACTAGAGCATGCACAAATCGTAATAATGTGTGGAATATAGAAACTCTGTGTGTATCTCATATGATAGTCATGGTATGCTTAGCCTGAGTCGCTCGGCCTATCTCGAACAAAATCGCTATGCGTAGCTGTTGAAGATATCGGGGTTGAAAAACGAGAGGAGTCGCTGTACTATCACGGCAATTTTTGACACAAAGATATAGGGTTGATGACGATGTGTATTGCAAACATGCAGGATGTAGTAAGAAAATAATTACATCTCAGTTTCCTTTTGGGCCTGTTTTCAGCCACGAGTGGTTTGCTGCTTCAAAACTACACAGCGTGCACGGTGGTACTAGAACATGCCACATACTATCATCACCCCGATATCTTCATGGCAGAAATCGCCATGATGGCCTGGGCCGGATTTACCTTTTTTGGGGCCCTGGGCCAGGCCAAAATTGGAGGCCCCAAACGCATCGTGTAGAAGGCATTATGCACTAAAGTGGCCAAGTTTTGAGATTCTACTAGGATGTTTGCGCACGAAGCGCTAAAAAAATGAATTTTAGACTGTTTTAGTCCGAATTGAAGGTGAATGTTGCTATATTACAGGCCAGTGCGCGCGAAGCGCGCAAAATTTTGCAATTTTTGTAGGCTATTTTGGCCCAAAACATGGTGCTTTTCGGCTAAAATGGAAGATACACACCGCACAGGGCAATTTTGGGGGCCCCCAAAATTTGGGGGCCCTGGGCCCGGGCCCATCTGGCCCTATGGTAAATCCGGCCCTGATGATGGCAGGCTGAATCAAAGTGGATCAGATGACTGTCTGTGTCAATCATACATACCCGATGAAGTCCTCTTTAAGGATGAAACAGTGCGGCATAGCGTCATGTGGAACATGCCCCCAATCAATCTGAAAATGGAGAAAATCTCCCTACTCATGAAATTCTGGGCATACCACTGAAAAAACTTAGATCCCGCTAAGGGGTCGTTCACAAACACTTGTGGCCTGATGCAAAAAAAAATCATCGCAAACATTTTTTGGGGCCCCTTTACAGAAATCAAAAATTTCAGGGCCCCCCTTTTAGGCAATTATGGGTCAACCCCATAGAAAAGCATATAAATTAAATTTTCCCAAGAAAATTTGTCATTTATTTCAGGGTCCTCCTTAGGAGGGTCAAAACTTTCAAGGCCCCCCTTTTTGCATCAGCCCCCCTCTAACACGTGTTTGTGAACGGTCCTTAAAAGCTATGGTATTCCAGTTCAATTGCTAGTCGCTGTGTGACCCCACAATGTCAACTGTGGGGGCGGGGGGCTGTGTAATAATCTGTAGACTGTCTCCCCAGGGTGTGGCAAATTTCAGAATGGTGTGCCAAAAGGTGTGTGCCCCCCTTGATGTGCCAAAAATTCCATCTCCCCTTCCCCATTTGTATACCCTGTGAAATTTTAAATCTTGTTCAATTTGCAAATCTTACAATGTAAATGGTCTGGCTATAAAAAATCCCCTCTGCCACAATTGACAGGCCAAAATCCCCCCTACTTTATATCTAGTCTTCCTCCATCTTTTGCCCTGCCAAAAATTGCTTCCCTCCCTTTTCAATTTTGCCCACAGGGGAAAGATAATTATTGCACAGTCCCTTTTCTCTGTTGGCAGGGCAGTTTCAGGGGTGGGGTGGAGTTAGCTACCCATCCACCCATGATTTTGCTTTTTGGACAGGCAAAATTAATGCCTGTGACAGGCTAAATACTAAAAATAATGCTTGCAATCAATAAGTTCTGTGAACTCAAAACAAGACCAGACTAATAAATCAAGGCTATCAGAAATGCTATTAAAACTGAAAGAACCCCAGAAAGGGCAGATTGAGGTCTGATTTATGTTTAAGGAGCAGGCAATTTGGTGAAAATGACGGACACTTGTTAAATCCTAGGTAAGATGTACCCTGCAGATGAGTGAAGTGGGTTTGGTTATTGGTGTGGTAGGGCAAAAATTTTCTACGGTCTGTGGGTAGGGGTAGTGGTGTAGGTTCATTACTCGTTGACTGCCGATAAAACGCCCAATAAAGACTTAGTCACCGGACCGCGCCGGCCAGTTAAAGTACATGCCCTATCACACCACTCCACACCATACATAAATTCTCCCAGTCACATTTCCCAAATATGAAATTAAAAAATGTCAATTTTTGTTTTTTTTGTTTTTGGTTGATTTGTATGGCGCTTTCAACTACTGAGGTTATTTGCGCCAGTACACACTCCTTTGTCAAGTTGCACCTGTATAACTCCATTCAGTCACAATGTCGTAGTTTTCTGCTTCGCTGCATCTTATTTATATCTATCCTCTTCAAGCCTAGCTCGTTGATATCTCCTGCTGTATCTGCTCGTACACTAATATCCATATTGTTCCTCTGTCTGTGTGGTAAAAACCAAACGGTGTCTCTTCAGAGCCACACCAGGCTGAGTCAGCCGAGGAAGGGCTAAAACGTGGTCAAATTACTTTGCATGATCCTACGCTAGCTTGACTTCCTCGCATCCAAGCCTGTTCCCCAGAGCCCAAGTTAGCGTTATCCATCCGACACCACGTGGAGGTTTGGGTTGAGTTGCCCGCGAGCAAATACTTTGCCAGCTCTACGGGCCTTGTCGGACAAAAAAAAAAAAAAAAAAAAAAGTCAAGTTTTAATTTACGTCTTTTAAAGTTTGGCAGAGGCGGGTTCGAACTCACGGCGCTAACGCTTAGTACTCTCGGAGCCTAGCGCCTTAGACCACTCGGCCATTTGTCTTGATGTTATTCATTTGAAACTTATTTAAAAATATAATCGCTACCACGTGACAAGCAAAGACAGAAAACGTATTATATTTTGGAATTTTATCATTAATGTGTATTATAATAGAGCTACCATTATTTATATTGTTGAATTCTCAAGCGCATCATTTCAAATTGGGTTTTTATTCCTAAAGCCCGATACTGACTCCTCCTGTACATTTAAATTTCATCGCGGGATGCTGAGATGTTTGAAAAGCATCGCAGCATCGCATACCGCTGCGAAGTGGAGTCAGGATCGGGCTTAATTCGAACCACCAGCATCCATGATTCGATGTAGAGAGTCTTTCCTATTCAGAGGAAATATTGCAATTACACACCTTATTGCCTTTTAACAATCACCAATGACACTAGCACGTAATTCCAGTCAAGCACCAATCTTTAATCCTATTGTTGAAGAGGATAATAAGCTTATATACTTACGTATAGCATTCGTAAAAAAGCTTAAGTCTTTGTTTGCTTTGGTTAAGTCCTGTTCAAGTGGTGGATTAACCAACAATTAACCATAGGCGTAGATCCCGGGGGGATGGGGATAAATCCCCCCCCCCCCAATATTTTGTTGGGGGGGGGGTCCATACAATCATCCCCCCAATGTTGACGCCTGATAATGGGTTTCTGATCAAATTAACCTCATATTTGCTCATTTTAGCCCCCAAAATACAAATTTTCGCACGCTTCGCGCGCATTTATTCTACTTTTACACCATATTTAATCAGTTTAGCTTCAAAATAGCAAAATTTTGCGCATAAACTTATTATGTCGCTAAAAGGTGCTGGATTGACTATACTTCGAGAATTTTTTTCAAACTCCATCCCCCCCAATGTCAAAAAAAGAAATCTACGCCACTGCAATTAACAATGAGAGTACATTCCTGAACCTCGTTCAGTTGGCGATGATTTGAAGTGACCGCCAATTATGACCATTTGATATTTAATAGGGGCCTACCAGCAATGTGGAAAAAAAGAAATAATGTAGTGCCAAAATAATGTACCCTTTTACGGAAGGAGCAAAGTTTAACAAGTTACAACTCCGCTTCTGCAGTACGTGAATGTCAGCGGCGAATGTCAGGTTATTATTTCCCAGTCTTGAAAAAAAAAATTGCAGGCAGAGGTGGGAATCGATCTCGGTACCTCCCGGTTAAAAAGCACTGTGCAAAACCACTAAGCCAACTAAATATCTGTCGTGAGAGATGCTTGACATTAATCTTTGATATTGCTGAATGGAACAAATCGCGGAATTAAATCAGTAATAAAAGAAGTAGATTCTTATTTAGCGCCAAATTGGATAAAAGGGGAAATATTTGTCCCTGCTCTAAAGAAAATATAGGTTAGAAAATTATCAAATAAATTTAAATTAAAAATTGAGACTTTATATTTATTTATTTCACAAGGCGGCATTTTCACAGACAAACACTGTATACGCTAAAAACTCGACCCTCATTACTAGATGATGGCATAGCTCAGTGTTAGAGCATCAGACTGGTAATGTCAATATCGTTGGTTTGAATCCGCCTGCCAGCAATGGTTATTATGGTTTTAATGCTACGCTACAATTTGTTCAATTTTTTTTTCATTTATTTATTTATTTATTTATTCATTCATTCATTCATTCATTCATTCATTCATTCATTCATTCATTCATTCATTCATTCATTCATTCATTCATTCATTCATTTATTTAAATAATTTGATATATTTGAAAGGGTATTTGAGCAATTTGAAGTTTTTACCCCGTATAATCCTATGGGGTCATTTTGAACCCACCCCTCCCAAATTGCCAAAACCTATGAGTTTAAATCATACATAATGATCAGTACGTCAATCATGAGTGAACACCGGTTGGTCACTGCATTTATTTGGGAATGGGTAGGCACTGCAGCTTGATTCACCATCCACAACATGATAATGTGTGCACATGCTACATTATATACACTTGTAGGCCTATGTTGTTGTTGGTGTATAAGTAATGGGCCTTGCAATTGAAATGCCTCAAGCTTTTAATCCGATATGCAGATTAGCTATTTGTTTTCATGAATTGGAAGACATTCTTTGATGTATTACTGAGCTCAATGATCTGAAATTACTGGAGTGTGAGGTCAGCATAGTATTTTATTAACAGAAAGTATAGAGGCCCTGCATGAAATTATCGATTGGCTCCAAACAAAGGATTTGAGCCGGTGTCCTTCACCGTAGTTATGGCGGAGTGCAGTCCATTCAATCAAATGTTGTCATCAACCTATTTGATTGCAAATGCATTTGAGTAGTCCGCCATATTTACGGGATGATATGTCACATGAAAGGCCTCTATTCTCGAAAAATTCATTTCCTAATGTATGTGAGAATGATACAATAATGACATGAGGAACATAGTCATTGATGCATCAGTTTTAAAATAGACTAGGCGGTTACCATATTTGGCGGTTCTCGGCTGGGCGCGATTACCAGGCTGATGGTGACATGTCCATATGACAGTTTTTACTAATTTGACCTCAGATGACCTCTGGCGACCCCAAAATGACCTTCCAAAAATTGGCTCTAAATGTTGACTGTACCAACCAAGTTTCATGCCCATACGACAGTTTTTAGTAATTTGACCTCAGATGACCCCTGGGTGACCTTGGATGACCCCAAAATGATCTAAACTTATAACTCTAAATGTTGACTGTACCCACCAAGTTTCATGCCCATATATGAGTTTTTACTAATTTGACCTCAGATGACCCGTGGTGACCTTGGATGACCCCAAAATGACCTTCAAAAATGTTGTTTTAAATGTTGACTGTACCTACCAAGTTTCATGCCCATACGACACTTTTTAGTAATTTGACCTCAGATGACCCCTGGGAGCGGGCCCCGGTGTCAGATGCCTTTAAAACGAACATAAACATCTTCTTGACAGGACAGAACTACACCCACCCACCGAGTTTGAGCCCCGTAGGACCTAGTTTCATGCCCATATGGCAGTTTTTAGTCATTTGACCTCAAATGACCCCTTGAAGGCCCCTGGGTCGGATGACTTAACGAACATAAACTTCTTCTTGCCAGGACAGAACTACACCCACCCACCGAGTTTGAGCCCCGTGCACGACCCACGACGGCCTCACATTAGCAGTCACAGACAAAACCTAAATCTACAGAATATATCCATTTCTCGTCTCGAAAGAGCTCAAAATAAATAACTTAGAAAATTTTCTTGATGTCCTTTAACATGTTTCCATAGTTAACCATCGTTAGCCATGGATATCTATGCTGTAGAACTGACCGGTGACTAAGTCCGATTTATTGGGACGTTTATCGACCATCAACGAGTAATGGAAGTAGGTTTTATAGGGGTGGAGTTGCGGATGTGTTGGGTAGGGTGTGTTAGGATGGCGATCCTGACTTTTAGACCACCCGCGCTATATAAGGTATAAATTGCAAATTTATCATATTAAACTTTCGCAACAAGGTTAAACATGATTTCAACTGAACAAACATACCTTTTATTCCATCGAACAAGCTTTATGTTGTTCAAAAATTCACGTTTTTATAGCTATTTTTGACGTAAAAGAGCTGGTAACAAAACCGGTGATGCCCGCAGCTCCGAAGTTTTCGCGTAGCACAAGCGCTTGATGTACGCTCGTTTTGACGGCAATTTACGCTAGCGTATTATGCACTTTCAAGCGTGTTTGACATCGTTTTACTACGTGACGCAATTCTGCATTCATTCAAGATGGCGAATTTCTCGAAAAACGTGATGTATTTTACCCCGTAATTTCCCTCATTACTCAAAGCCCTGCCCTCTTTCACAATATTTTAGCTTCTTGGATATCATCGGAAACATAGATTAGTAATATTAGGTAGGTCACTGTATTTTTAAAGATTTGTTAGATGATTTTTACGATGAAAAAATTGATGTTTTAAACTTCTTTTCAAAAATTGGTTTTAGCTTGTTAAAAAACAGGTAAAAAATCGTTTTTAGCTTGTTGGATATTTTTGCTTAATAGTTTACACCTTGACTCCTAAGATGAAACTTTTAGTTTAAGCTTGTTAGAATATTAAACCTTGATGAAATAGTAATATTTGAGCCCTATATAGCGCGGGTGGTCTAAAAGTCAGGATCGCCATTAGGATAGTGGCTAGGGGTGTGTTGGGGTATATTGGCTAGGGGTTGCCAATGGTGGTGGGTTGGGGTAGTGGTGTGATTGATTTTTTTGTAATTTAGATTTTGTTACATTCCCCTACAGCTACCAGATTGGATTCCGGATTCCATCAAGGATCATGCAGAACGCAAGTCTCATATCACTCAAGTATTCAAAGTCACTAATGGACTCCATAAACTACAGAAGAACAAAACCTTCTGTGACATCACCATCAAGGTTGAAGAGACATCATTTCCAGCACACAAGGCAGTTCTAGCAGCATGTAGTGAGTTTTTCACTGCAATGTTCATGTCAGGTTTTCAAGAAAGTCACAAAGCAGAAGTCACTGTCACTGGCACACCAGATGCATTCCAAGTTTTACTGAACTTTGCTTACACAGGCAAGCTGAAGCTCACCATGGAAACAGCCATTGATGTTTTGGAGATGGCCCACTATATCCAGTTTGATGATGTGGTGGAGAGCTGCAAGTCTTTCTTGAATGAAGAAATAACTGCTCAGAGAGTTGATACCAAAGCTGCTGTGAGGATTTACTCCACTGCTGATACGCTGAGTTTAACAGAACTTGTCAACAGCTGTAAACGATACATGACAGATAGTTTTAAGAAATCTGAGCCATCGGAAGACTTTTTAGAACATATGACTGGTGAATTAATGGAAGAGCTTCTTAAGAATTCTGATTTGACAGATGAAAAAAGGGTAGGCAGTGTACTTCTTTGCTTGTGTAATTCAGCAGGTTTTTTTTAAAAATTACTGATTGCTGTTATCAAATAAACTGCCTCAGAGCTTTGGGCATGCACACATCCATTCAAAGAATCTTTTTAGAGTGTCACATTAATGTGGACCAGTCTAACATCAAAATTTTAAATTTGAGTTCACACATGTTTTAAGCTGTTCCTTAGTGGGGCAAAATCAACCAATTTTGCACAGAATTGTGGCAAAAAGTGGGAAATTATTTGCCCATTTTTTTAATATAATTTAAAAGAGGCATGAGAATTTTCAGTTTTAAAACTGAATTCAGTTTATTTTATTTTTGTAGTCAAAATTTACGCCCGGGAATTTACGCACTTTATTTAACTTCAGCCTGCTTTTGGTACTTTTCGCCCAATTTCAATTTCATTTCCAGGGTTTTTTTCTCATTTTTTTTTTTTTTGGGGGGTGCAGTCTCATGCCTGATAAAAGCTCAATCACAGTAAGTTCCACATAGGACACATCGGCTATTAAAAAATCCACAGCTGTGATACTTCTGTATCATCTGTGATAAATATTCAGGTAAGATCAGGACATATGCAATTCCCTTTTTATGTTCTTTTTTTTTTTTTTTTTTTTTCTTTCCAGATATTTGACACAGCAGTTGCATGGTTACAGCATCACTGGGAAGATCGGAAACAGTATGCAGCATCCTTCTTTCAGAAGATCCGTCTTGGTGTTGTACCAACGAGCCACCTGTCAAAGATGGCAGTCAAACATCCCAATTTGTACAGCATACCAGAATGCGAGCAGCTAATTGACAAGGTCTTGGAGATGGTTGATCCCAGAAAAAGGAAACCGAATGATCCACCTTTAGACCACATAGATCCAAGCTTATTTGCTACCAGAACAACAGTCAATGTAAGAATCCCAAGGGAGGGAGGACTCACTGAAAAACTGGTGACAGGGATGTGTGTGTTCCCATTTTCTACTCCCTGTCACACAATGACCCCCTGTTTTGTTTTGTCATCTCACAATGACCCCCTCTTTAAATACTAGTAGTTCTGAACAAATTTTAGATAAGCTCTCACCATGAGTGACCCCTGTTTTTCTCTAAAATGACCAGAATTTTGTAGTAAGTTTCAGAATTTTAAACTCCTTTTTTTGTTATTTTGGCACAGTTGTAGTCCAGGTCTCACTAAATAACCTCCATTTTCAGGGGTTTCTCACTCAAAAACACACATTTGTTTGGCTTCTTGCTAAATGACCGCTTAATTTCGTGCATCAAAACTCACCTATGATCCCTTATTTAACTGCTGTTCACACATTCCTGTCATTTTGAAAGTCTAGTGCTAGATAAGGGACACACCATTTGACTTCTGGGGAGGGGGCTTGTAGTTTTTGAAAAACAAAATATCATACACACACAACAAAATATCCCCACCTAACGGTGTATACAATAATGCATGAAATTTAAAAAAAAAACCACCTGGGCAATACCTAGTGTAAAAAATCTACTGAAAAAAACCCCAATGTGGCAGCAAAAAGAAACATTTGCCCGACCTCAACTCCCAGCCCCTGGAAGTCAAATGGTGTGTCTCTAAGAATCAAGTATGCCCGGCATGCAGATGCAGTCGGGTGAATCATCTCAATTTTTGTTCAGAGTTTTTAAACAGCACACTTTAAATCAGCAATATATGGTGACTATAGGGACACTCCCATATATTGACATACGTCATGTGCCCATGAAAAGACCCCTATATTTTTGGCAAATCCTACATCAATGACCCCGTTTTTTTCAGCAGCCTACACTCAATGACCCCCTTTTTTTTAAACAATTTGTCCTCAAAATTGAAATTTCAACTCTCTACGTGCACATTTTCAGCAAGATGAACAAGTTTTGTCTATTTTGCACTGTAAAATTGGGTAAAAAGCTATTTTTGATTGTCAATGATGTGAATTTTTGGGCGCTTACATACAAAATCATCCCATTTTTATCCCCCTGGCTTTAGCCATGAGGGGGATATTGCGATAGTGTATTCCTTCTGTATGTATATATGTATGTGTATGCGTGTTCCATTTTGGTTAGGTTTTGCCTTCCGCCTATTTTCTCGGAGACTAGGGGTGGGTGCATCTTGACCCGAGACAGAACCGGTTTGTATTGGTTAGTGGGTCTAGCTACTGGGGTCATCCAGGGGTCATCTGAGGTCAAATTTGTAGTAAAAACTGTCGTATGGGCATGAAACTGGGTGGGTACAGTCAACATTTAAAGCCAAATTTTTGGAAGGTCATTTCAGGGTCACCAGGGGTCATCTGAGGTCAAATTAGTAAAAACTGTTGGATGGGCATGAAACTTGGTGGGTACAGTCAACATTTAAAGCCAAATTTTTGGAAGGTCATTTTGAGGTCACCAGGGGTCATCTGAGGTCAAATTAGTAAAAACTGTCGGATGGGCATGAAACTTGGTGGGTAGTCTACATTTAGAGCCAAATTTTTGGAAGGTCATTTCGGGGTCACCAGGGGTCATCTGAGGTACAAGTTTACTGAGAACTGCCTATTTTTTATGTTGCCAACACTGAATAATCCCCTTTTTTTCTGAAAATTTCTACACCGATAGACCCCTAGTTGAATACGCTGGTGGGCACAGGTACGTCACTTTCATATTCGAGTGCCCCCCCCCCCCACCGGATTGTAACATTTCCAAGCTTAATAAATAAATAAATAAATGTTTTGATTTTTCCATTTTTCATGTTATACATTGTACATATCACAATTGATTACCATTAACCCTAACCCTACCCGTGGTTTTTGGCTATCGGAAGGGAAAGAAGGAGCGAAAAAAGGAGAGAAGATGAAGAAGAAAGTCACTTGGCACCCCGGATTCGAACCTCGGACCCCTCGCATACCACGCAGAAGATCCCCAGCATGTAGCTACACAGGTGACGTTGGCCCTGCCAACGATTCCCTGGGTATATATGACTTGGTCTGATTGCGTCATCAAGTCCCGTGGAATGCATGCACGCAGAGTGGTTTTAATAGTGAGCTTTAGTGAGTCCTAGTTCTGTTAGGGTTAAGAAGGCATATAGGGAAAACATGCATGGTCACTAACCCTAACCCTACCCGTGGTTTTTGGCTATCGGAAGGGAAAGAAGGAACGAAAAAGGAGAGAAGATGAAGAAGAAAGTCACTTGGCACCCCCGGGATTGAACCTCGGACCCCTCGCATGCCACGCAGAAGATCCCCAGCATGTAGCTACACAGGTGACGTTGGCCCGCCAGCGATTCCCTGGGTATATATGACTTGGTCTGATTTGCGTCATCAAGTCCCGTGGAATGCATGCACGCAGAGTGGTTTTAATAGTGAGCTTTAGTGAGTCCTAGTTCTGTTAGGGTTAAGAAGGCATATAGGGAAAACATGCATGGTCACTAACCCTAACCCTACCCGTGGTTTTTGGCTATCGGAAGGGAAAGAAGGAACGAAAAAAGGAGAGAAGATGAAGAAGAAAGTCACTTGGCACCCCGGGATTGAACCTCGGACCCCTCGCATGCCACGCAGAAGATCCCCAGCATGTAGCTACACAGGTGACGTTGGCCGCCAACGATTCCCTGGGTATATATGACTTGGTCTGATTGCGTCATCAAGTCCCGTGGAATGCATGCACGCAGAGTGGTTTTAATAGTGAGCTTTAGTCCCGGGGGACCACTCAAATATGACTGTGTACGCATGCGTGACCAAATTTTTTTCAAACACCCCCTAAACGAGTTTTACCCTACCAGCAAATTTAGCCCCTAAATAAGGTAATTTAATATAGAATTTACCCCCTAATGAGTTTATGGCTAGTAAAAAATGCAACAAATATACCCTTTTTGGACTCGTAATTTACCAAAAATTTGAAAAGGTACCCTAAACAAGTTGTTCAGATTCAGAAAACTACCCTTATTCTTGAAAATCAGTGTTTTTTAAACCCTAAATGCGTCACGCGCGTAACTTGCCTTGCCTAAAAAACAACCCCTTTTACTTGTTTTTTTGGTCACGCATGCGTACAGACCATTTATGTGAGTGGCCCCCCCGGGGCTTTAGTGAGTCCTAGTTGGGTTAGGGTTAAGGAGGCATATAGGAACCTACCCGTGGTTTTTTGGCTATCGGAAGGGAAAGAAGGAACGAAAAAGAAGAGAAGATGAAGAAGAAAGTCACTTGGCACCCCCGGGATTCGAGCCGCGGACCCCTCGCATGCCACGCAGAAGATCCTACACAGGTGACGTTGGCCCAGTCAACGATTCCCTGGGTATATATGACTTGGTCTGATTGCGTCATCAAGTCCTGTGGAATGCATGCACACAGAGTGGTTTTAATAGTGAGCTTTAGTGAGTCCAAGTTGGGTTAGGGTTAAGGGGCTGCAAATAGCAGACTGATGGCACATACCAATGATACCATAGAGTTAATTTGATCTAATTTGTTTGTTTCTCCAGACTGCAGTTTTTTTGAGCAGACATGGGCATTATTCTCTCTTCTATGATACTACAACTAGCCAATGGCTTCGGATGAATAACTTTCCTGATCTGCCAGAGAAAGACTGCTCAGATACACTCAATAGCTACTGTAATGCTCAAGGGCATATTTATGTTGCACAAGGTACGGTACGACTACCACTTAAGTTGAAGTGCCCACAGTTTCTCAAGTTAGATGTTGCCAACAAGAAATGGTACCCATTATCACCTATGATAGAGAGACGACAGAATCACCCTCTTGTCTATATGAATGGCAAGATTTTTGCCATTGGTGGAGGAGAGAATCGAGGATCTTGCGAGGCGTATTCCATTGCTGACAACAGGTGGGATTCAATCAATTCAATGTCATGTAGAGATATATTAAACATGGATTCAATATGTTGTGTTGCACATAAGAATGAGAACATACTTCTTGTATATGCTGGTATGGTAGGAACACAGGAAGGCAATCAATGTAAACATATCCTTCAGATGTTCATCAACGATATGCACGCACACAATTTATATTGGAGAGTTCTCATGAAAGCCACTCACCCTTTCTCACGTACCACAAGTTTAGTGGAACATGAGGGGAAATGCTATCGAGTTGTTGGCGGTAAGTGTAATTGTAAAGAGAAAGGGTGCAGTTGGCATCAAATAGCAGTTCATGAGTTGGTTATCGACCCTTACGAAAGATCCGCAACATTAGGTGAGGAGCAAGATCAACGCTTGATTCCTGCAGAGTTCAAGAAGGTTGCTTTCCGTATCAAACAGGATGTGTTTGTGATAGTGTGCAGGCAGACTTATCACAAAACAGGGATCAAGATAACAAGTGATCAGGTGAAACCAGTCAATTTAGACATGTTCGCAAATATGTTTACTTACAATGGCAGGTCAGGCGGGAGGTTCCAATTCACAACCTTCATGGTTGATAAAGCCTTATGGGTGTCAACATAGGCAACGGTCCGCTATATCCCTAAGGACCGCTATCTTTAAAGTCTGATATCGCTATGCTTTGCTATATCTATTAAAGGTTAGCTATCACTAACAGGAAATCCAATGGGGATGAAATAAAATGTTTGCTATAGTATTTCTAATACAGAAAAGGGTTCGCTATTCCTATAAATCGGTCCTTAACTTCTAAGGTTCCATATCACTAATTTGGAATAAGGTTTACTATCACTCATTTCAAGTAAGGTTCACTATCACTAATTTTAAATAAGGTTCGCTATCTCTAATTTTAAATAAGGTTCACTATCTCTAAGGGATTTGCTAATTTTAAATGAGGTTTAAAATAAGTAGTGAGTTTTAAGATACAATTAGAGATAGCGAACCTTATATAGAATTAGAGATAGCAAACCTTATTTGAAATCAGAGATAGCAAATTTTTTTTAGAGATAGTGAACCTTTTCTAAAATTAGAAATAGCAAAACTTATTTGAAATTAAGAGAGATAGAAAACATTATTTGAAATTGAACCTTAGCAGTAAAGAACCTTATTTGTAATTAGTAATATCGAACATTAGAAATAAAGGACCTTTTTTGTAAGTAGTAGTGATAGCGAACCTTAGGTATATATCGGTCCTTAGATATAGCGGAATGTTACCGAAACATAATTACACCATCATTGTATATGCATGCCACGCAAAATGAATTACATGCCAAATTCAACTTGCAATTATGGTGGTCTTGCTATTAAAGGGCATATCTATTGCAAAAACAAGTTTAACTCCATTCGAAGAGAATAATTATTACATTACAAGTTGACACTCGTTGCAGTTTTTTTTCATATTTCTCCTGAAAAAAGAGAAATTGTGTTGACAAAATGCAGCCTCGTACGGTCCTTCCCCCGTTCGAAGCGAAATTGATTTCCAAAGTGCAGGAGACTGGTGACGTCACAGTAAATGAAGAGTCATGTTACATACACATAAGCCCTCGATATGGGCTCTTTTGAAATTCAGTCATGTGTATAATGCGCGACCTTGTACTACGAGAAATCGGGAAAATTCAACAAAAGGCCATTGAAATTGTTTAATGTATAATAAATACAATATGGATATACATCACGCTCAAATTCTAAGATCGCACGGTAACATTGGGCAAAAATATTTTTAATTTTTTAGTCCAAACATTTCTCATCAACTTGATATACATATGAATTGCAATATCACAATTTACTAATATATAATAAAGCAGCGGCCTGATTTTATCCATATGTGTACAAACCATTTGTAATACTTGATTCAGAGTTTTTTTCTGATAACAAAGACAGTATACGTTCTGTGCATTGAAAGTGTTGACAGTCCATTCTCTCAAAGCTGGCACACTTCATTTTATGACATCACAGTTTTTCTAGGTCAAATCTGTCTCGTTCAAAGGAACTCACCACTTACAGTTGATTTTTGCAGAATATCAATTTTAAACGACTTATTTTCTCAAAAAAGGAGTAATTTTCATTGTCCTCATGTAATATTAGCTTGCCAATGATATATGATGTTGTCCAAGCAATATATTTGCCCTTTTAAGGAGGGGGTAATTAACTTACTTCTTGGTGGGTTTTTGTTGCACACCCATTCTATATGGAATGGAATAAAGTGCAGTTGTACATTATTAATTAAGGATGATATAAATTAGTTTCGAAGGAGACTATCATGGGTGTGTGACCTTTTTGATAATTGCACTGCAAAATTGATATTAGTTTATGTATACTTTTAGGTACCATAATTAACAGAACTTTGTAATTGTGCCTCCATCATTCCATCCGTACGAGGTTGCGAGTGCAATTTCTCAGAACTGGTAAGGTACCTAGTGATGTGACTGGTGGAGGAGTGGCAATTGGTGGTCTTCAAATTCCATCAGGTTTTCTTTGCAAAATATGCTAATTAATTTGTATTGTATCAATATTTTTTAATCAATTTTTTTATCTTGTTTCTTTTACAATTCCAGTCTTGTGTAATAATGCAAATTTTGCTTGTTTCTGCATTTTCATTCAGCCATATATGTGACGTGTCATGTCAAAAGGAGACACTTTTGGGCAGGTTATCAATTTTGAGATTTTTACATATCTTAAATATAGAGATATTTTGCTCCACAACGCCGTTTTCCCCAATGAAATCGGACATTCCTAAGCGAAGATATTGAGTCCGTAACTTATGGTATTATAAAATTGGAAATTGAGATATCGGCCTTTAAAAATATTATTGACAATGTTGAGAGTAGGAATTACCTTGAAAAATGTCTCAAAAAATGCAAGATGCCAGTTATATTCCGGTCTAAAACTATCAGACAATATTTGTTAACAGTAATAACATCACAAATTCGCAGCAAAACCAAATTGTGAAAAAAATCACCCGGACAGATTTTTGGCTATTTCTCCATTTACGATCCTGCCCAAAAGTGTCTCCTTTTGACATGATACGTCACATATTCTAATAGAGAATGACACTGACACTGAAAATAGATAGAAATGTATCACGGTATATGCATGTTTATATTTTGGGCTGTATTTTCAAGGTTTACATTTTCTCTAAAGTTTGTAATTAAGCACAAAAAAAGTATGTTTCAAAGCTGCTGCTCGCATTCGTTTTTGGTCTCTGAAACATTTTGTATGGGGATGTGCCACACAGACTTTCAGATGCCGACTTTCTCTATACCTAGTTTTTACTGTTTTTGCTACCCATCCGTATACCAATTTGTGAGCAAAAAGCATTTACCCAAAATGTGTGGATAAACAGTCTCATTGTGAAATTTTTGCCACCAAAAGTACAGAATATATCGAAATGACTGATACCCGTCAGTTCTGATATTTATTGAAAAACCTGCCTCTTTCAAATGCAACATTGGATACTTTCGAAGTGTCCAGAATGTACCGTATGTCGTTTATGACTTGTTATTTACAATTGATCTACAAATATTATTTGGATCTTATGTTGAATATTGATGTGTCAAACTCGTCCATTATCAATGAAAACTGATAGGTACCAAATATTTTGATATAGTTTGTATTCAATTTGGTCAACTAAAATGTGCTAATTTTAGGATATTTTAAAGCACCTGTACATTTGTAATATCTGGCTGAATGGCCCTCCCCCACTCCACCCTTATCATTGGAATTGTGCAGTTCTGTTACATTTGTAAACCACACTCACCCCACTGTGGAAGATTTTGGAATTCCAAACAAAGTCAACAGATTAAATTAGTCCAGATCCGACCATTTTCATCCATAAAAAGTGACAAAGGTGTGGAAGATTTTAGAATTCTACACATATGTGACTCCTCGCCACAACTGAGCCCGGATGTCGCCAGTGCCACTATTGAGATATGCTCCATCGAACTTAACAATAAACAATAGGAAACAAAGGATTTATTGACTGTTTTATTGATATTTCACTACTTAAATGTCAAGTACTATAGACATGATATACATCATTTTAAAGCAGAATATTTTGGTTGAATATCTCAAAAATGATGATTGGCGACTTCGGGGCTCAGTTGTGACAAGGAGTCACATATTGTCTAATTTAGGCCAAATTATGCAAAATTCAACCAGATTTTATAAATTTCAATAAGTATCAGCTGGAATTTCACATAAACTATTCAAAATTTCCAGCTGAAATGACCATGAGGTGTTGGAGATGGCTGTGAAATATTCCACATGGCATGTGTGGATTTACGATTTTTAAAGAGCCCATTACTGCCAAGGCAATACTGAAGTCTTGCCTCTTGTCTTGGTTCACTTCAAAATGACTTTGTTGTATTTTAAGACTTGTAATATATTTTACCTGTAATTTTATGCGGGAATTTTATATGGTGATGGGGTCGTTTTTATTAGATTTTAGATACAGGTGTCAAGTATATCTAGTAGCCCAACTTAGAACAAGGAAATTATACAGATATTTTGTGTAGCCTATTGTCATGATTGTGCAAAATTCTAAACATATGCTTGGACCTAGGAATATCCTTAGGGACTGTTCACAAATACTTGTGAGGGTCTGATGCAAAAAAAATTTATCGCAAACATTTTTCGGGGCCCGCTTTTACAGACCTCAAAATTTCCTGGCCCCCTTTTTGACATGAAAATTATGGGTCAACCCCATAGAAAAGCAAACTCAATTTTCCCAGGAAAATTTGTGGTCATTTTAGCCCCCCCTCCCAGGAGGGTCCAAACTTTTCAGGCCCCCCTTTTTGCATCAGGCCCCCCAACAAGTGTTTGTGAATGGTCCCTTAGTTCCAAAAGCAAAATGTTTAGAATTTTCACAATACCCACAACTGATGCGCAGTCATTATAATTATCAACTCAGTGATATGATGGTGCCTGTGTACATGCGAAAGATCATCAGCCAGGTGCTTTGACAAAATAGGCATAGAATGGGCATAGCGTTTTTGCTCATGCTTCATGGAAAAATTAGCCCTCATTAAGGGATCCAAAATGAGCGTTTATTGCGTTTCGACAGTATTTTTTGTGGGACATGAGAGCACCTCAGACCTATCGAATTGCATTCTGAATACTGAAGCATGTCTTTCTGATATCAAATAATTTTCATTTTTTAAAATCACAATATAATACAAATTTTATGACAAATTAAAAAATTTGATATTTTTCAAATTTTGATATATAACAGTCCTCGAAAGTAAATTATATAAATCTAATGATATATTCTTAATGTGTATGTAGCATGGAGGAAAAGCCGACGGTCAATTGAAAATTTTGACCTTTCATATTGAAGATATGGATTTTTTTCCCAAAAGGCCTAATTTTTTTTGTGTTTTGGGGAAAAATCCATATCTTCAATACTGAAAGGTCAAAATTTTCAATTGATCGTCGGCTTTTCATCCCACCTACATACACTTTAACTATAAATCATCAGATTTATAAATTTAACTTCAAGTACTGTTAAATATCAAAAATATCAATTTTTAATGATTTGCCATAAAATGTGTATTAAATTGCGAATTTCAAAAAAACAAAATTATTTGATATCAGAATGACATTCTTCGTATTCAGAATGCAATTCGATATGTCTGATGTGCTCTAATGTCCCAAAATAAATACTGTCCAAACGTTCATACCCCAGCCCTTAACTGATGATGGAATATTTTCTGGTCTGTGGTTGAACTATATTTTTTTATATTCTTCTTCTTATGGTTTGCCATTCACTTCAGTTGTGGATTTCCTGCCATTTATTCAGGGACACCATTAATATGCTCAACCAAACCAAAATAATAAAACAATAAATATTAAAAAACTAATGACTGTTTCGATTGTGTTGTTTCTTGAAGTACTCAGCTCTATGCCCCCCCCCCCCCGGGGGGGGGGGCACTCTACTTGAATTATGGTAGGGATGTGAGGCGCGCCAAAATAGGGGCTTCATAAACTGAAATTTCAACACTTTTTGTGGGGGTCTGTGAACTTAATTAGAGCCAAATTATAGGCTTTGAACCTAAAAAAAAATCAGAATTTTTCCAAATTTGAGCTAAAGAGCTACAATTGTCAGAGGTTGAGGCTCAATGAACTGGAACATGATGCAAATGTGGGTCTGAAGGAACTGCCAGAGAGCCTGAAAAGGGGACCCATGACCGCCGCACATACCCATACCACCTTTGCATGTGAGTGCATGAGCCCTGGGCCAGTTAATTTCTGATATCGGATTCTGTAGTTTTTCTTTCTTTTTTTAGTTTTTTGACGTAAAAAATCTTTAAATAAAAATCCTCATTTGATTTTGAAACTGCCATGGGCTATGAGATGACATTTTTTTTGCCTTTATGTGCCGGCTTTATGTGCTGAAATTCGCGCAAAGCGTGCGGAAAATTTTGACTCATCACTTGGAGGGGCGCAGAATCTATGCTGAATGGGTCAATTTGACGCCCATGGCCCCCTCGCTACGCCACTGCTCAGTCGATAGAAATGTTCTGATAAAATTTACGATATATATTTTCCTTTCTTTAGACCCAAAATCAACCTTATTTTGACCTGCTGACCCATTTAGTATTAAAATGCCAAAAACAGACCCAGAAGTGCCCGCCCAAAAAATACAACGCCTGCAGAAGACCGGTACATCAAGCTGGCAGCACTTCGAAACCGTTTTAATGAAACAGTGTGATATTCCTTACTCATGTTTCCTGATGCAAATGATGCAGACAATGGCAGCTTTGGCACATTTTATTTGCGACCTCCTTGCCTTTCAAAAACAGTAACTCAACCATGGAATAAGTTATGGTCACAAATTTGGTGTAAATTTTGACAGGAAAAAACAATATTTTTTATTGATATGAAACAATATGGAAATAGATTTCAAATATTTCTGATATATAGCCATGTTGGAAGTTTCCAAAGTTTTTTGAAGAGTTTATAAAAGGAAACGCCTGAATTGCTAAAACTTCTATAAGGAAGACAATCAGGGCCGGATTTACCATAGGGCCAGATGGGCCCGGGCCCAGGGCCTCCAAATTTTGGGGGCCCCCAAAATTGCCCTGTGCAGTGTGCATCTTCCATTTTAGCCGTGTTTTAACCATGTTTTGGGCCAAAATAGCCAACAAAAAATGCACAATTTTGCGCGCTTGGCGCACACTAGCCTTTTGTCTAGCAAAATTCAGCTTCAATTTGGCCTAAAATAGCCTAAAATTTAAATTTGTTCGCGCACTTCGCGCGCATGTCATAGTAAAGTCTAAACACTTCACCACTTTAGTGCATATGCCTTCCTCATGGTGCGTTTGGGGCCTCCAAATTTTGGCTTAGCCCAGGGCCCCAAAAAATGTAAATCCGGCCCTGAAGACAATAAACAATGAAGATATAGGGCCTCCATTTGAGGCCCTACATAAACTTGAAAAACAAAAGATGTATGCCTAGGTATGTTCAAATTAAAGCTAAACATAATCTATAATTCCAAAGCTAAATCATTAAATCAAGCTAAACATGATCAATAACATTACAAGCACAGTGGCATAGCGGGGATTTTTTTCCAGAGGGGGCAAGCCAAGCCTGTATGGGGCAGGGGCCCAAATCCACCAAACAAATATGGGGGTATGTGCAGGGATGCACCCCCCCCCCAAAAAAAGGAAATAAGTTTAAATTTTGCAATACAGTGGCCCAAGAGGGAAAATGGATGTTGGGCTATTACTTTTTCAAAGAAATTGCACTTGCTCCACAAAAAAAATTTGCTTTTTTTATTTTAATACCAATTTGGTAGAAATGAATTTTGGCCATAATTCTTACTAATTTCCTGACTATTGTGTGCGCAAAGCAATTTCAGACAATTTTGCCCCAAAATGAAGGTAAATTTTACATAGGGCCTAAAGGCCAGTCAGTGCGCAAAATTTTGCAATGTTACCATATTTCAGTGTTTTTTGTCTCATATTATTGTAAGTTAACCCCCTTCCGAGAAGGGGATGTAGAACCCCTCTGGGCTGACTTTTAATAAATTGTTATAAATTGATTAATTTTTAGTTTCCTGTTTCATGGTTGAAAACTAGGGATGAGGTTATTAATTATATATTATTTTCTTTATTTTAAAACAAGTGGTCACAACCTAGGCCTACATCAACCCGTTTGGACAAGGAACATGCATTTAATTATTTTACAACTATGATTTTATACAAGTATAAATGGTACAGTTATGTTCTTTGTTTATTCATCATTAGGCCGTATAAAATTAATGTTTTGGTTCTCGTCCAGAGGATTTTCATGAATTGATGAGGGAGGGAGGTGTTTTTTTTTTTTTTTTTTTTTTTCAATGTAAAATTAGCATTGTCAGTAGTTTTCGGTCTTCTCCAACATAACAGTGCTCGAGGAAACGATGAGGCCCTTTTTTTTTCTAATGTGAGATTCTGAGCCTAACCCCCCTAGAGTACCACAAAAAGACTTGGAAGTGATGCTTGTTCTCTAATAAACTTATTTATATGTATGAAGATTTCATAAATCATTCCAAAGTCTAAAAAAATTGAAAAATCTATAAAAAAAAAAAATCTGACAAATCCCAGAAATTGAGGAGGGAGGGACGAGAACCAAAATATTAATTTTACACGGCCTTAGGTGGGCCTATAGTTGATATAATCAAAGTCAGAAAGTAGCAAATCGGAGTCATTAAAAGTTATTTTAAAAGAGAAAATTCAAAATGTAAATAAAATAATTAAATATTTTGCAATTCTCTACTTTGGACGCGCGCGGGCGGGAAACAGGAAACTAAGAATCAATTGTACTAGGGCCTATTTATAGAAAACTTGTTTTTTTTTCAGTTTATTCATATTTTAGGCCGTATAAAATTAATTTTTTGGTTTTAATCCAGAGAATTATCCTGTATTTATGAGCGAGGGAGGTGTTTTTTTTTTTTTTTTTTTTTCAATGTAAAATTAGCATTGTCAGTAGTTTTCGGTCTTCTCCAACAGTGCTCGAGGAAACGATGAGGCCCTTTTTTTTTTTTTTTTTTTTTTAGATTATGAGGGATAAACCCTCTAGAGTACCACAAAAAGACTTGGAAGTGATGCTTGTTCCCTGTTCTCTAATAAACTTATTTATATGTATGAAGATTTCATAAATCATTCCAAAGTCTAAAAAAATTGAAAAATCTATAAAAAAAAAAAAATCTGACAAATCCCAGAAATTGAGGAGGGAGGGACGAGAACCAAAATATTAATTTTACACGGCCTTATTTATAGTGTTTATAATTTATTTCAGCCACTCAACACTTTTTTAAATAAAATTAGGGGGTGTAAAACTGAGACGATTCGTCCCGGGGATTCGTCTCATGTGTATAAAAAAAACCATGCATCGACTTTTAAATTTTGGGCGATTTTTCCCGGCTATTACCTATTTATACCCGCGACTTGGGTTTTTTTTGGCAACCCATTTATATTGATCCCTGGGCGCGGGCTTACCCTGGGCCCGGTCCCTGGGTCACATCATGATCATCCCGGGTCATGGTCATTCGAGCTTGAAGTGCACATGCGACATGATCATAGGTAAACAAAGCAACTTTATAAAGTAATTCGGTGTATGGACATAGGAACGGCGTCCATGAGACTCAGCGAGTCTAGTTTGTCCTAGGATTTCCAACCTCCTTCGACCATTTTCCTCTAGACGTAAATACTTGACAAGGTCCATAGTGCCAAGGTAAGTTTGAATCAATCATGTTTATAGTGTTAAATATGATCGGGGTTATGATCTTCATAGTTAGGCCTACGTAGGACTATTTCATGATGCCATCTAGTACAAGGAACTTTACGATGTCCTCATTCACAAAGTGATACTATCTGTCCATGTTAATGGCGAGCGGTCCGAATTTTGAGCCATACAAGTTTACGTGGTGAACTAGATGTCATCTACCATGGAGTAGCCCGACCCATCGATCATGAGCATGATGAGCTATCCATTCATGGGAATCATGGCCCTATTGGTTCCTTCCTCGCCATGATAGGCCTATAGGGCCATGACTTTGTACATCCGGCCATGATGGGACCAAGCATTGTCCGGACAAGTGAAAAATCCGGATAAGTGAATTACATGTAATTCTGCATTGACTGTCCCAAGTACTGAAATTGTGACAACAAAAGAATTGTTTTATAAACCGGGGTTTTAAATGGGGGAGCAAGAATTTTTGGTGAGCCGAAGGGGGGGCAAGCAATTTTGGCAAGCCGAGAGGGGGGAAGCAATTTTGGCACACATTCTTGGGGCGCCTTTTAAATAAAACGTTCTAAAAAAGCCTTGGAAAACCGTACGGAAACGCTTAAATATGCAAATTTTCCTGCTCGCTGCGCTCGCAACATGTATAGGCCCTATATAGGCCTACCATTTAAAGTTTGCAAATTGTGATCCAAAAAATTTGCTATGTGCAAGAGGGGGGGGCAAAGATTTTTTGGCGGGCCGAGAGAGGGGGGGAAGCGATTTTTGGCGGGGCTTTTGGAAGTTTTATTTTTAAAAGTCAGAATTATTGCACAGCCCAGATGGCTTTAGGATGATGCAACATACATGTAGATAAGGCCCTTCGCACTTGATTATTAGTTTCCTGTTTACAGCCCGCATCCAAAATTGAAAATTGATAAATACCGGGGGTACATACACAATTTTGCACAGCCCCCTAGGTGCTGCGCTATAATTATGAGTCCCCCTGGGAGGGTGAAATTTCCAGACGGCTCGCCAAAAATCACTTACCCCCCCCACTCGGCCCACAAAAAAATCGCTTGCCCCACCCCCTCTTGGCCTGCTAAAAATTCTTTGCCCCCCCCTTGCGCATGCCAAATTTTTGGGATCCCAATTTACAAACCTTAAAGGTCTAGCTGCACTGAGCGAGCGAGCAGGATAATTTGCATTATATATATTTAAGGGTTTCCGTACTGTTTTCCTAAGTGTTATTAGAGCGTTTTACTTAAAAGGCGCCCCATGAATGTGCGCCAAAAATGGGGGGGGGGCAAAAAATTAGTGGTGAGCCAAAAGGTGGAGGGGCAAGCAATTTATGGCAAGACAAGAGGGGGGCAGGCGATTTTTGGCACACATTCTTAGGGTGGCTTTTAAATAAAACACTCAAAAAAGGCTTAGAAAATTTTCCTGCTTTCTGCGCTCGCAACATGTAGGACCTACATGTATATGTGACAGGATCTGGTCCATGGGGGCCAAAGGATGCATTTTTTAATATTGAGTTACTGTAATTATTACATACAATAGGTTATCATTTACTGAAAATACCATTGAAGGTGTAGCATATATATACTTAGTTCTAAAGCTGTGAAGTTTTTTGATGTCTATTTACCTAGCTGGGGGGTTTACACCCCCCAGCTAGGTATTGTAATCGTTCGGGTTCTTCCGCTGGCAACAAACCACTGTAATCTTCCGCTTTTCTTCCGCTGGCAACAAAGTGAAAATGCACATGTTTTTTTTTGTTACCCTTTGAGTATGAAACCCTGACTTGATGCTATGTAAGAATTATTTGACTAGTGAAGATATGGTTTGGTCTTTTTGAATCATTGTTTTTCTAAAGGAATGAATGTGTTTGTTAGTTTGTTACTGTAATTTGTTATTTAACCTAAGGCACTTAATTAGTTGAAAAGGTAATTAATGACCTGTTGTTTTTCTGCAAGCCCAGGGAATGTATGTGTGGGAGGATTGATGGCTAATATGATTTTGGATGTAGTTAGTTGGAATTGAAAGGTTGTTGCAGAAAACTTGGATAATAGTGACAGTAGTTTGTGTAGGAAGCAATAGTTGAAATAATGGCATATGGGCACATGAACAAAGTGAATAACTTTAGGTGATTGCAAAGCCAAAGGTTTTCTTTAAGGTTGAATGTCAATGCAGTGGAAATAAGCAGTAATGGCATATTTATATAGGCTTTTTTAATAGAAATTTGATTTTTGATATGAACCATGCAGGTGTGTTAAAGGCACTCCTTAACAGTAATTGTAGTATAAATTTATGGGTTTAATATTATGTTTACTATTAAAAGTACTAGTATTAGGCTCTGGCTTATCTTTTGATTTTGATTTTGCACCGTATTTTACAGACTTTGGTGGTATGTTTGGAAACAGGGGATTAATGAGCCAGGCTTTAAAATGTTTAGCATTGATTTCTGTATGGTTATATGTCCGACCTCTTTCTTTGTATTAATGAAAGTGTTCTCTGGCCTCTTTCTTTGTAATGAATGTGTTTTTGGCTTGATTAGTAATTCCAATGTTAGTACCGGTATATGAAACTATCAGATGTGCTTCCTTTGCAGTAGGAACTTTAATTCTTTCAGTGCCATTATCATGGCAGTTAATATCAAACTCTAGCTAGCATTTGTTTACAGGCTCTATGTTTTGCTTAAGTAAATGATTGTTGGGGATTTTCTTGTCTTCTGATGTTAGGGTTTTTTGTTTTATACTTATATCTTAGAGTATGTATCTTATTTTGTTTGATTAAAAACATCTTGCATTAATATATATTTGAATCCCAGTTCCTAGAAATTAAACATGGTTTAAGATTATGCTAACACAAAAATAGCTTGCAAATGGAATAGACCTACATGAATGCGGGATATGAATTCATTTGTTTTCCTACCTTTTTTGTTTGTTTATGAAGTTGGGGAAAATAGTATAAAAGCCTTTAAAAGTCTAGTAATTGGTAACTGTAAAAGAAGTGCAGGTACCCTTCATGATACCACTGGGTATTATACTGTGCGCTGGCAGCACTATTGTGGTGCCACATTACATTTGATGTAGTATATATGTCATGGACTGTAACATTTG
Source organism: Amphiura filiformis (assembly GCF_039555335.1). Taxonomy (NCBI): domain Eukaryota; kingdom Metazoa; phylum Echinodermata; class Ophiuroidea; order Amphilepidida; family Amphiuridae; genus Amphiura; species Amphiura filiformis. The sequence goes on along the minus strand of NC_092640.1, from coordinate 42,705,709 downwards.
AGCTGTTTTAGGGGTCAATTGGTCATGGTATACAAGTAATATTGTAAATAATTTTTATTGCACAACCTTATGCCCTACAACAAGTTAAAACTGCATTTCTAAAAGGTTTCAGTGTTAGATGAATTGGTTAGTGCATCGTGGTATGATAAAATGCCTTCTATAATCTGTGGATAAATGTTTATAATCTGTGAGTTAATGGTACCAGTACATTTTATTGTTATCATGGTTATCACCCATTTGCTGTTTTCTGTAATCATGGTGATCTTGAATGAGAAATACTAGCTAGTACTAACAAGGTAAGACTGATCATAGTTTAATTAATTTAATTCTATAGTGATAGTTACAGGACTATTCATGGGTATTGGAATAATTCTGGTAGACCCTGCACAAGTATAACCCTAACCCTAAGCAACCCCAATTATAACCCTAACCCTAATCCTCACCGTTTATAAACCTAACCCTAATCCTAACCCTAATTTAAATTTAAATTATAAGGGGCTGTCATTTTTTTTCTTTGGAAGGGGGTCATGAATATACTGGGAGTGGGGTCATAGAATTTTAGACCAATTATAGGGGTTATAATTTTTCAACACCCAAAATAGGGGGTATAGAATTATTAAGGGCTGGTGACTCAAACTTTTCACTGGCGCTGTGCATGTATTCTTGCACACAATCTTTCATTATATAATGCAGATATTTTATGCATATAGCGCCTTCCTTACACACACAATTAAATTTTAACGCACTCCACACACTTTCTTTGCTCTAAAGTTTTGATCGCTCCTCGCCTTTGTTCCGCAATTAATAATTTGTCTTTAGTCTGTGTAGGTGGAAGTGGGTGGGGGGTCATAAAATTTTCGACCCAACATAGGGGGGTCTAAAAAAGATTGTGCCCATAATAGGAGGGTCATAAAAATGTTTACTCCGGTCACCGACCCCCCACCCGACGAAGAAAATGACATCCCCCTAACCAAACCCTAAAACACAGGGTGCACAGGGTAAACCAGAATCATACCTGGGTAATAATAATAATTCCTATTCATATTTTAGTCCAAGACACAATCCCACCAAACACAAAATGTTTTCGACATCATTCGCAAAAGGTTATAAAAGGTTGTCAGAAAACGTTTAAATGTCGGGTTATATAAAGGGTATATTAAGGTTATAAAACGTTTTCATAACCTTAAAAAACATTTTATGATATTCTACTGTTCAGCAAACAAAAATGTTTTACAAAAAACATTTAAATGTCGGGTTATATAAAGGGTATAAAAACATTTTAATAACATTCCAAAAACATTCTTGAAAACTTGATACAAACATTCTAAACAGAATGTTATTTTGGGGTTGAAAAAATATTTTGCGAAAAATGTTTGCCCAAAATATTTTCAAAAACGTTTTAAAAACATTTTCTTGACCTTTATATAACCCGACATTTAAATGTTATTGAAAGGTTTTGAAAAAACATTTTAAGAACATTTTGTGTTTCCTGGGTTCAAATATTTTAACATAATGTTATTTTAGTATTGACACAATATTTGGCAAAAATGTTTGCAAAAATAGTTTACAATAACATTTTTGAAAACATTTAAAAATATTGTTGTAGTGTGTTTTCATACAAAACGTTTTAAAAACGTTATCATGACCATTACATAAAAATTTTCGACCCAACATAGGGGGGTCTAAAAAAGATTGTGCCCATAATAGGAGGGTCATAAAATTTTACTCCGGTCACCGACCCCCCACCCGGACGAAGAAAATGACATCCCCTAACCAAACCCTAAAACACAGGGTGCACAGGGTAAACCAGAATTATACCTGGGTAATAATAATAATTCCTATTCATGTTTTAGTCCAAGACACAATCCCAGCAAACACAAAATGTTTTCGACATCATTCGCAAAAGGTTGTCAGAAAACGTTTAAATGTCTAAATGTCGGGTTATATAAAGGGTATATTAAGGTTATAAAACGTTTTCATAACCTTAAAAAACATTTTATGATATTCTACTGTTCAGCAAACAAAAATGTTTTACAAAAAACATTTAAATGTCGGGTTATATAAAGGGTATAAAAACATTTTAATAACATTCCAAAAACATTCTTGAAAACTTGATACAAACATTCTAAACAGAATGTTATTTTGGGGTTGAAAAAATATTTTGCGAAAAATGTTTGCCCAAAATATTTTCAAAAACGTTTTAAAAACATTTTCATGACCTTTATATAACCCGACATTTAAATGTTATTGAAAGGTTTTGAAAAAAACATTTGAAGAACATTTTTGTGTTTTTTGGGTTCAAATATTTTAACATAATGTTATTTTAGTATTGACACAATATTTGGCAAAAATGTTTGCAAAAATAGTTTACAATAACATTTTTGAAAACATTTAAAAATATTGTTGTAGTGTGTTTTCATACAAAACGTTTTAAAACGTTATCATGACCTTTATATAACCCGACATTTTAATGTTATTAAAACGTTTTTACCTAAACCAAAAGCCAAAATATAACTTATTTAAAAGCGTTTACGTTTTGTGTTTGCTGGGATGTTTATCATCACCGTTCAACATCTTGAACCGTTTACTAACTGCTCCTGTTTACTCTACTAGCTCCCGCTAGTTTTGAATAAAATAAACACACTATCTGTGGTCATCTTGTGACTCCTACATTTTGGTCATCAAAAGTATTATGCCCCCTCCGTATTTTTCTTTCCGAAAATGTATGACCCCTGTATATTTGTGATCCTCCTTCCAAAGAAAATAATAGCCCCCTAAGGGGTATTTATGGGGCTCAAACTCAGTGACAACAAACCTCACAACCAGGGGACATTTTGCAGGGGTCATGTCAAATCTTAGAATTGCTGCATTTTCTGGCAATATGTAGGGGATACGGAGCTCAAACGCAGTGACAATAAACTTGATGAGAAGAGTAACATTTTGGAATATTTTGCATGGATCAGGTCAAAGGTCAGCTGGGGTCAAATCTTCGAATTCAATATCTGGACATCTGTAAGGGGACGGGGCTCAATCTCGGCGACAACCTCATGACCAGGGAACATGTTGGAACATTTTGCAGGGGGCAGGTCAAAGGTCAGCTGGGGTCAAACCTTGAATTTCAATATCTGGACATCTGTGAAGTACGGGCTCAATCTCGGTGACAACCTCATGACCTGTGGAACATATTGGAACATTTTGCACGGGTCAGCTCAAAAGACATCATTCTGGGGCCAAATCTTAGAATTGCGTTATCTGGACATCTGTAAGAGGTACAGGGCTCAAACTCGGTGACAACTCATGACCAGGGGTGAATTATGGAACATCTTGCAGGTGTCTGGTCAAAGGTCATCTGGGTCAAATCTTAGAATTGCATTTTCTGGACATCTGTGAGGAGTACAGGACTCAAAACTCGGTGACAACAAACCTCATCACAGGGGAACATTTTTGGAACATTTTGCAGGGGTCAGATACCTCCACAACACCAACATGCCCCAGCTAGGTTTGTGGTCTATGACCACCATTTGCCTCTAGTTTCTTATGTATTTCATTGTATTTTACTCCATATTTTTACCTTTATTTCAGTTTCAAATTTGCCGCCTTTGCCATCCCCCCCCCCCCTGAGGCCCCCATGGACCAGATCGTGTCGCATATAGACCAGGCCGAGATGGGGGGAGCGATTTTGACATTTTATCCCGGGGAGGGGCTTGCACAGCCCCTAAGTATAAGGGTCAGTCCATGTCAAAACAGACTGAGTGTACACCCACCCTCTTGGATTATGCTCTCCTTTGGCTCAGGGGTACCTTTCATGGACCCCTAGGTGAGGTCACAAGAAAAAAATTCAAATTCAATTTCGTTTCGAATGGCGGGCCATCTAAGTTTGGCGACCTTGACCAAAATTGGGAATTTAAGGTGTCCAAATGACAAAGCGCTCTCTTTGAGAGGCATTTTCTTCTTAATTAAATCAGTTGTGACCCTCTTTTTGAATGTGGTCACTCACTGGCTGTGTCTGAAATGCCTAATGCCAAAAAAGATTGATTTCGGACTTTCGTTGGGATTTCAGAGGGGGGCAAAATCAGCACTTCATACTGTTCAATCAAATTATCTTTGATTTTGAAGGACCCATGATAATGCCACAGTGCACTTATAGGTCCTAATTATGTTCAGAATGGATTAACCATGTGCCAATGTCTATGAGCAATTCAAAAAGAGAAATTTCTAGACCCCTACAGAATTTTAGGCCCCCTAAAGTGGTTCAGCCACAAATGGCGCTTAAAATCGGCAAATTTTGACACCTAATAACTTTAGGTGTACACCAGATATGAATTTCTAGTCTTTTGCATCTGAAAGAATGTAGTCTAATGTTACTAGGAACATAAGATTTGTTTTGTATTTTTGTGTTTTGATACTTTCAAAAGGTCGTTGACCTATGAACATTTTTAATCATAGCGCCCTCCTGAAAGGTCTGACACATAACAAACTATACATTTTGGAATCCTCATGACCATACTGAGTAATTTGATATATTACTTGACATAATTGGGAGCATTATGGAAATTTGACCCCCATAACCTGTACTTTGCATGTGCATCGTTGCCAGGAAGGGCATTTTTGACCCCCTTAAAAATCCATACAGAGGATTAGAAAGTAGTTTTTTCTTATTACTTGACTCAAGAGCAACTTGAAATATCAGGATAAATAATACAAATGGCTATAAAGTGATCAAAAATATAAAAAAATATCATACTAAAATTGGCATTTTGTACCGTATCCTGTATGCATGGTATATTAGGCAAAAATGACTATTTTTGAAAGCGTCAACTTAATACTAAAACACAAAAATACAAAACAAATCTTATGTTCCTAGTAACATTAAACTACATTCTTTCAGATGCAAAAGACTAGAAATTCATATCTGGTGTACACCTAAAGTTATTAGGGGTCAAAATTTGCCGACTTTAAGTGCCATTTGTGGCTGAACCACTTTAGGGGTGGCCTAAAATTCTGTAGGGGTCTAGAAATTTCTCTTTTTGTGAATTGCTCATAGACATTGGCATATGGTTAATCCATTCTGAACATAATTAGGACCTATAAGTGCACTGTGACATTATCATGGGTCCTTCAAAATCAAGATAATTTGATTGAACAGTACGAAGTGCTGATTTTGACCCCTCTGAAATCCCAACGAAATTCGAAATCTATCTTTTTGGCATTAGGTATTTCAGACACAGCCAGTGAGTGACCACATTCAAAAAGAGGATCACAACTGATTCAATTAAGAAGAAAGTTCCCCTCAAAGAGAGCACTTTGTCATTTGGACCCCTTAAATTCACAATTTTGGTTGAGGTCGCCAAACTTTGATTGCCCGCCATTCGCAAAGCGAAATGGAATTTGAATTTTTTCTTGTGACCTCACCTAGGGATCCATGAAAGGTACCCCTGAGCCAAAGGAGAGCAAAATCCAAGAGGGTGGGTGTACACTCAATCTGTTTCGACATGGACTGACCCATAAGTATCCATGATATGAGGGGACAAAATATGGAAAAAGTCAACCTCATGTCCCCAGGCCAAAAGTCAAATGTTAACATGGGCCCAATTGGGCTTAAGCTCGGACTTTTGCATGTGAAAAAGTCAACCTTTAGCCTGAAACTAAGTGCAAAGTATCCTTGAAGGGAACATGAATAAAAAATTCCTTTAAAAAGGAAATGGGCGTACAAAGAAAAAGTGCCCATGATGTATACCGTATAGTATTGTAAATTGAGTGAACAGTGATATAAATAAAATAACGAAGTACTTTAGTGCAGTACTTGATGATTTGATATTTTGAGGGTATAATTTAAAGTTATTGCATACATAAAGTTACCACTTCTCCTTGTACTATATATCAGGGGTACTCGAAGTTTGGTTTGGGTAGGGCTGCTACTGCTAAGAATTTGAAAATGGACCCATCAATGTAACAATTTTGCCAGAAATTTGGACCCATCAATATACCAAATGTCAAAATTTTCACCCAAATGTACCACAAATTGTTGTAGTTTTACACCCCGAAATTATTTCAAAATTTTTCAAACAGTTTTGGCTACAGTGAGGCGAAATTGAGCTATTTTCGGGAAAAAAATAAGAACCCATTTTCACTCTGTCCACGAAAGAGGTTTGGCTACTTTATAGATTGAAAAGGAGTACACATACCATGCATGGATATCAATGATAACTTTATAAAATAACAAACTTTATATAGGGAATGGCTTTACTGGTGGGCTTAATGGGCTATATAACTTGTCGGCAAAATGGATGTGGGATGTGACTTCTCATGCTACACTTGTACCGGTAATTACTTATTTTTTCTTGGTTATTTATGCCATTTTATTTTATTATATAACTTACTTTCCTATTTTGTTGTTTCTTACCTTTTTTTTATTTACAATATTTAGTCATTTCTCTTTTGGGGTAAAAGGTATAGCCCTCCTGGAAAGGGCAGTTTGGTTTATCTTTGGTTCTTCTAAAGTGAGTTCACTGTGGTGCTGTGCCCTCTACCTGGTTGCCTTTGCCTCCTTGACGAATACAGGTTTCAGCCCTAGTCCTCAATGCATCAATTGCGTTGCATACCCTCCTTGTCCACCAGATACACGTACTTGCGAATGCAACAGTAAAACTTTGCGAAGATGTTGGAGTGTAGCTGACCGCAGTGTTCCTCGCTCATAGTGAATGCATTCCAAAGCCTAATTGTATCCTTCCATGTCAATAACCGTGTGTTTCATTTTAATCTTTGATGTAGCCAAACCTCATCCATGGACAGAGTGAAAAACAGGTACATTTCTTTAAAAGGGTATATCTTCAAAAATTTAAATAATTGTTTTGGTTTAAAAGCTAACGAATAAAGGTTTCTTTACACACCAAAATATCAACTTTTCAGAAATAGGAGAAAAAGAGGGCACAATGAGAGTTCTGGTTTTATTTGGGACATGCTGTATGATGAGTCAATACTCAATAGAGTACCATAAAAATGCTTGACTGAATGACTGGCTACTTGACATTTCAGATACTAAGTGCAATTTTGATCTCAATGGTGCAATTAGATGATAGGGATTATAAGAAATACCTGTAACATAAACAGTCACTTGATCAATAATGTCCATTTTTACTGGATGTTTTTAAAGAAACATTAAACAGGATGTTAAAGAAACATTTGTTATAATTGCATAATAAGTGTTTGTTCCTGTCCAGTGTTCGAATTTAGGAAAAATAAATGGTTGTCCCACGGACAACCAGATTACAATTTCTGGTTGTCCGTCTAAGTTTTTGGTTGTCCGTAGGCCTACTTTGTCCGGCGGACAACCGAATCAGTATTTTTGGTTGTCCGGTGACTTTTTTAGTTGTCCCGGGCAAACAGACAACCAAAATTTCGAACACTGTTCCTGTCAGCAAGCACTCATGGGTTCATTTCTTTTGTTTTTAAATGATGATAATTCAGGTCTGTGTACGATGAAATATTTGTCCTCCATGTACAGGTTGCAAAGTTTGCCAGATGTGGAGTACATGTATATACCTATTTAGCACTTTCCACTTGATAGAGTTGTGGCATGTCTATTATGACTAGTTCGCACGGCAAACTTAAAAAAAACGGGCAAAACAGATGTGTCATTTATCGGTATGACATTTTCGTTACGTACTACTGTAGCAGAGCTACGTACGGTATGGGTTCCTCGTACTAATTATGACTGTTCCTGAAGTTGGCCATTAAAACAGGATTTGAAAGTATTATATTCTCTGTCAACGTATATGTCTCGTCCAGGTTGGTGTCTTGCTGTGTGACTGTAGCCTGGTAGATAACGAAAGAAGTAAGGCAATTATTTTTCTAATGGACAATTGTTACAGTTACAAGGTGTGGGGGTTGAAATCACGTTTCGGTTCCCATTTCATTAAACTGATCTGTTGTGGGAAGATATGATTTGACCAAAAGGTGGAAAAACTTTTTCCCAATATTTGTGATTATATGCTGCGCCAAAAAAAGTATCCTTTTATCTTGGGAAAATAATCAACAATTTCAAAACTGAACCATATTGGGGTAAATTTTAGAAGTGACAAACTGGCCAAACTCCACAGACTGGTTTGAGAGTGATGGCTATATTTTTTGTGTGCCTTTAATTTAAAACAAAGGAACAAAAGAAAACTGAAACAAAGGAGCTGACAAATAAAATGAAAGTTATGAAAAGTACAGAGAAGTAAAAACTGAAATAAAAATTGCTTTAAATAAAGCTTCATTGAAGAAACTGTGTTGTCTCTTTGTTGCACTTGTTGGAAACTTTTTGCGCTTTGTAACTGGATCTTCGTCTATTCAATTGCTTGTAACTTTACTTCTTGAGGTCACATTGGATTCAATGTGGTGTCATAATGTGCAGGATTAGATAGCGCATATGTTGAAAAACAAATCGAGGGTTGACAAACAGAAGGCTTTAACTCAAAAAGTGCCTTTTTGAGAAAAATGAGTAAAATAATATTTTGCAAGTATTTATTGTGCTATAGATGCAATAGGAAGTTGAATTGAGGTAAGGCTTTATGATTTTAAGAATCTGTTGTATTACATATTATTTTGGTACCAAAATCTCAAAATGGCCAAAAGTGAGTTAAGGCCTTCTGTATGTTTGTCAACCCTCGAAATTTACCCCAATATGGTTCAGTTTTGAAATAGTGATTATTTTTCCATATTTCCAAGTGTAAGGATACTTTTTTGGTGCAGTATATATTAGATATATGATATGCATTTTAAAATTATATCATCTTTATGTTAATTTATTTTACAGTGCTGCATGCTGTAGTCGAGTCCACCAAGTCCCTGGTGTCTGAATCCGAGTCTCTGCCAATTTCCCAGTGATGTCGGAGTCCGAGACAGATGCGGCTTCGGATGAGTCTGAATCCGGGTCTGAATCCGGGTCTGAATCGGAAACTGATGTGGGCGTGGAGTCTGAATACGAGTGTGAAATGTCTTTGTCTGATGTCTTAAAGGTAAGTAATTATTTGAGTTCAGTTTTTATTTTAATTCACTCTATAATGAAATTAATGTGCCCAATCACATAAGGCCAAAAAAAAAATTTGATTGCTTGCCCTAAATGCACCGACCGACCCAAAATTGTCCAAAATCAGGGTCAGTCCTTTTCAAATTTTTTTTATTTTTAGATTTGTGACTGGAAGTGCTACGAATCAGCCGTAAAGTCGGCCTCCGGTCAATTTAGTTTGATTTCGTGTTTAAAAAATATATATCATAAGCTTTAAAATTTTTGACCCTAAAATCTCATTTTGACAAAAAATCTTATTTTGACCAAAAATCACATTTTTGACCAAAAATTACAATTTTGACCAAAAATCACAATTTTGACCAAAATCCACATTTTTTTACCCAAAGTCACATTTTTATCATAAAATCACATTTTTGACCAAAAATCATATTTTGACCAAATTTTTGACGTTTTTGACAAAGAAAGGATTCTGAAAACATAATAATGATCAAATTTGATGTTTTTTTTTCACCCAATACAAAATTTATTGGTCTCGCTATGAGTTTAAAAATATTGGACTCGACTACGTACGTCTCGTCCAATATTTTAAAACTCATAGCTTGATGAATAAATTAGTGCATTGGGTTCAAACCATCCAATTGCTACATGGTGGAGGCATCCCAATCAACGCCTTGCGTTTCTAGTTTTTTCAATTTGCAAACCTTAAATGGTTTGGATATAAAAAATTCTCTTGCCCCCACACACAATTGACAGGCCAAAAATGTCTTCCCACTTTGGATCTTGTGTGCGGCTTATGTTAATGTTATCATTCAAATGGTTGTTTGTTTGGTTGTTTGTTTCTTTGCTTGGCTGTCCGAGTGGAAGCAAATTCATTAATACACTGCAGCTCCAACGCAATAACCGATCAACTTCATTATTATGTTTTCAGGGTTATAATTAGGAGTTAAGAAAACCTAATGATAATATTGGATGGCTTATTTCGCATGATACCATAACATATCGGATTCGTCATACAAATAGCGAACTCGCCGTTGGCTCGTCCGATATTTTTATGGCCTGATGTGCTCTATAGTTTTGTGTCATGTTATGTGCATATTTATGAATATTAATGAGCTTATTTGCATATTTACATTAATCCACTCTGCAGCTTACATGCAATAAACGATCAACTTCAAATTTGGTTTGGTGAATGAATATGGTAGCCTGATGTGCTATATAGTTTTGTGTCATGTATTTGCATATTTATGAATATTAATGAGCATATTTGCATATTTTTCCTACATTTACATTAATCCACTATGCAGCTTAAATGCAATAACCAATCAACTTCAAATTCGGTTTGGTGATTGGATATGGTAGCCTGACGTGCTGTTTTGTGTCATGTTATTTGCAAATTTATAAATATTATTGAGCTTATTTGCATATTTACCTACAATTTCATTAATCCACTCTGCAGTTTAATCACAAAGGCAGATCAACTTCAAACTTGGTATGTGGATTGGATATATATGTGGCCTGATGATGTGCTGTATAGTTTTGTGTCATGTTATTTATTTACATATTTATGAATGTTAATGAGCTTATTTACATATTGCATATTATTTGTATTTATAAACCTCTGTTATTTTACACACCTTTGTGTGGGGGCCACCTTAATTACAAACCTTTTAATTCTAGTTTAAGTTCCCCTATATATATTTTTATTTTTTTAAAGACTGTGGCAAAAAATATAGAACAGCTACCAGAGTGGATTCCGAATTCCATCAAGGATCATGCACAACGCAAGTCTCATATTACGCAAGTATTTAAAGTCACTAATGGACTCCACAAACTGCAGAAGAACCAAACCTTCTGTGACATCACCATCAAAGTAGAAGACACATCATTTCCAGCACACAAGGCAGTTCTAGCAGCGTGTAGTGACTTTTTCACTGCAATGTTCATGTCAGGTTTTCAAGAAAGTCATGAAGCAGAAGTCACTGTCACTGGTACACCAGAGGCCTTCCAAGTTTTACTGGACTTTGCTTATACAGGCAAGTTGGAGCTCACCATGGAAACAGCCATTGATGTCTTGGAGATGGCACACTATGTCCAGTTTGATGATGTGGTGGAGAGCTGCAAGTCTTTCTTGAAGCAAGAATTTATCGCTCAAAGAGTTGATACCAAAGCTGCTGTGAGGATTTATTCCACTGCTGATACGTTGAGTTTAACAGAACTTGTCAACAGCTGTAAACGATACATGACAGATAGTTTTAAGAAATCTGAGCCATCTGAAGACTTTCTGGAACATGTGACTGCTGAAATAATGGAAGAGCTTGTTGAGAGTTCTGATTTGAAAGATGAAGAACGGGTAGGTGGGATTATTTCTTGCTCAATTCAACATCAGTCAGCTCATTTGAATTTTACACCAGCCCGAATCTGATCATGAGCTTTAGATTGTGCAGTGCATACATGTAATGAATTTGACACAGTTTTGTAGACCAACTGAATATCAAGACCCGGGGTACTCAAGTTTGGTTTTGGTAGGGACGTGCCGCTGAGAATTTGAAAGTGGACCCATAAATATACCAATTTTTCAAGAAATTTGGACCCATTGATATACCAAAAGTCAAAATTTTTGGCCAATTTTGAAAATTTTGGCTAGATTAAGGAAAAATTGGGCTAGTTTCCGAAAAAATTGAGAAAATTTTGAAAAAAGGACCCATTCATATACCAAAATAGGCTTTGAAAAAGGGGTCATTGATATACCAAAAGGCTGAAAATGCTACCCATATTTGCGGCACGTCCCCGTATGGTCATTTGTACTGAGTATCCCCCCCAATCAAGACACATTTAGGACTGATGTATGCTACGTACATGTAACACAGAAAATATTGTACATGTATCAATCATCTTGATCAAGTATAAAATCAACAGCTAATCGCAAGAAACTAAAATGTCTATTTTGTACACTGTTTATACATAGATGGAGGTCCCCTAAAATATTTCTAATTTAAGTCCTAATGATAAAGAAAGCAGTAATTGATTTGTGCATCTTCCTTGTTACAGCGAAAAAAAATACCATGTTTTAGGCCAATAGAGTAAAATTAGACAGTTTTGCGCGCCTCGCACAGAAATACCAAAATTTACCTTCAATTAATTTGGGCTATAAAGATTTTTGTGTGCTTTATTTGGGCAAAGTGAAACTGGCACACTGAAACCGGCGAAAATATATGCTTGTTCCCCCCAAATTTATATATATATATCACGCTTTAATCACAAATCTGTTACATTGATGTTTCGATGCAATTCTCCTTTCATGCTTTTGTTTCTTTTTTTATAATGTTGTTGTTTGAATTTTGTCCACAGATATTTGACACAACAGTTGCATGGTTACAGCATCACTGGGAAGATAGGAAACGGTACGCAGCATCCTTCTTTCAGAAAATCCGTCTTGGTATTGTACCCACAAGTCACCTGTCAAAGACTGTGTTTAAATATCCTAATATGTACAGCGTACCAGAATGTAAGGAGTTGATCGACAAGGTCATGGAGATGCTTGATCCCAGAAAAAGGAAACCAAATGATCCACCTTTAAACCACATAGATCCTAGTTTGTTTGCTACCAGAACAACAGTCAATGTAAGAATCAAGCATTTATGCATCATTATAGTGTGAATCATGTCAAATTCGGATACAGCCCCATTAATCATGGGGGGAGGGGGGAAATGTGCCCTGGCCGCCACCCTTAGGGGGGGCGCCAATTCTGCGCAACTCCAAGCGATGAAAGTCAAAAATTTTGCGCATTTCAGCACATAATCAATTGAAAGAACATTTTTTGTTTATTCAACTTCTAGTAACCAAAATTAATTAGTGGTAGATCGATCTTATTTGTCCAAAATTTGGCGCTACCAACCCTAGTTACGCCACTGGTAGAAGTAGACATGTAACAGGATTAATTACCATAGCGATGTGTCAATACTATTTTGGAATGTATTGCCCTACACTAGGTGTACGGGGGGGGGGTAAGGATTTGCTAAGTACCCATGCTAGTTGCGAGATTCCTGGAAGTTATTAACCTCTACCGGGACTAAAAACTTTATACCCTTAGCGAAACCAGATTTCTCTAAAAACATATCCCTAGCGGGACCAGATTTCAATAACAAAGCATACCCCTAGCGGGGCCAGATTTCTGTAAAACATACCCCTAACGAGCTAGTTTTCGCCTGGCATTTCAGTGAAAGCCCCCCCCCTCCCATATGACCAGGTGCACAAATACAACATTTATTGCACCTGAAATGAGTTTTGAAAGTCAAAAAATTCACATTTTGTTTTATTTTTTATCCAAAATTCAAAAAAATAAGATACGTGGGCATGGAATCAGAAAATTTGATACCCTTTGGAGACAAGAAGTAGTGAATTTGGTATCCCTAGACAAAAGGCAGATACTCTCCACAAAAAAAATTGGGAGTTTGACAAACTATATTACTCAAACAGGTGGCATATATACAGTAGTTCAATGGTTTTGGTAGACAAGGTCAATTTCAGATTCAGTCATGTAGGTTGCACATTCATGTTATGCTGACTCAGAAGGTACATCGATCACATATGTGACCCCTCAGCACAACTGAGCCCTGAAGTCGCCAATCATCATTTTTGAGATATTCAACCAAAATATTCTGCTTGAAATTAGCTTTAAAATGATGTATATCATGTCTATAGTACTTGACATTTAAGTAGTGAAAAATCAATAAAACAGTCAATAAATCCTTTGTTTCCTATTGTTTATTGTTAAGTTCGATGGAGCATATCTCAATAGTGGCACTGGCGACATCCGGGCTCAGTTGTGGAGGATGGTCACATATAGAGAATTAGATATTTTGCCTGTAGTCCCAGCAATGGACTTATAGTCCAGCGACAGCGATGGACCGTAGCTAGTCCAGCGATGGACAGTGGACTAGCCCAGTAGTGATGGACTACATATAGCTAGTCAGCGATGGACTACTATAGCTAGTCAGAGCGATGGACTATAGATATCCATAGTCCATGGATGCTCTACAAATAATCATGTGAAGGACTAGAGACAGTCCATGAATGCTCTATAGAGCTTCACATCATGAAAACACCTATAGAGCTTCAAGGCCAAATAGAACTTTAAATTTTGTGTTCCATGGTATAGGAATCTATAAATCTTCAAAGACTCTATGACTACTTGGATGACTACTTTATGAACTGCTTTTCGAATGCCTTCAACTTTGGTAAGGGGTACCATAAAATTAATCTGATCTAATTTTGATTATTTTTTCAGGCTGCAGTATTTCTTGACGGTAATACGTATCATTGCATGTACTATGACACTACAACTAGCAAATGGCTTCGTATGGATAAATTTCCTGATCTGCCCAAGGAAGACTGTTTAAAGAAACGCAAAAGCTGCTGTAATGCTCAGGGGCATCTTTATTTTGCACATGGTACGGAACGACTCCCACATAAGTTGAAGTGCCCACAGTTTCTCAAGCTAGATGTTGCCAATAACCAATGGTACACATTATCACCAATGATAGAGCGACGACAGAACTACCCTCTTGTGTATATGAATGGCAAGATCTTTGCCATTGGTGGGGGAGAGAATCCAGCATCTTGTGAGGCATACTCCATCAGCAAAAACAGGTGGCAAGCAATCGAACCAATGATACGTAGTGATATGAATGTGCATTCATTATCTTGTGCCGCACATGGGAATGAGGACGTACTTCTTGTATATACTTGTAAGGTAGGAATACAGAAAGGCGATAAAGGAGAACATATCTTGCAGATGTACAACAACGAGGACTACAGTGGCAATTGGTCAGTTCTCTTGAGAGCCACTCACCCTTTCTGCAGTATCACAGGTTTAGTGGTGCATGAAGGGAAATGCTATCGCGTTGTTGGTAAATGTATTTGCAAAGAAAAAGGTTGCAGTTGGCATCAAATAGTTGTTCACGAGTTGGTTATCCGTAAAAAATATCCATGGGCAACATTTATAGGTGAAAAACAAGATCAAAGCTTGATTCCTGCAAAGTTCAAGAAGGCGGCATTCCGCATCAACCAGGATGTGTTTGTGATAAGCAAATTGCAGACGTATCACAAAACTGGAATCAAGATAACAAGTAATCAAGTGGAACCGGTCAATTTAGACATGTGGAAAAAACTGTCTTCTTTCCGAGGTGGAAAGTTCCAATTTACATCCTTCATGGTTGATAAAGCATTGTGGGTGTAAGCATAGGCCTATATCATTGTTTATGCATGCTGCAAAATAATTAAGGTACATGCCAAATTCAATTATGGTGGTCTTGCTAAGGGCCAGTCGCTATTTACGGCGATGGGGATGTCAAATTTTTTCGACAAAAATTTTTGCTCCGTCAGTTTGGTTGGTTCGCTCCGTCACATTCCACCTCCTTCCTGGCAAAAAATTTTGGATTCCCACCTAAAATGGAATAAAGTGCAGTCATGCATTATTAAGAATGATGCAAATCAGTCTGAAGAAGACTATAATGGGTTTGTGACCTACAGTTTGTCCACATTGGAAGTATGGTGAGGTACGCAATGTGTAAGCGTATCGTGGGTCACTTATTAAGACGCTCTGTGACCCGGGTCTGTGACATGTATTTGTGTGCGCCTGTCGCGTAGCAGTGTGTTAATTCTTTTTAACATTACAGCGCGCATAAACTGCGTAATTACTTCGTACTTCAATATATGGATGGGTACCAATCCCGGGGGGGGGGGGCACTTCAATATGAAATGGATATACGTGTAGGGCTGGCACTTTCGCAGTAAGGGGCATTCGGTGAGAGCAAAATGTAAAAAATACGGGGTCATTGGGTGAGAACATGACCTTTGGAACCTTTGGGTGAGAGACTGAGAGCCGAAACAGCGTCGAAAAACCTCGAAAATCGAATTTTTAGTTCAAAAAGGCTTCAAATTTCTTTGTTTTTTCAAAAATAGGTAACAAAATCAGTGATAAATGAATGTTGCTGTTCAAATTGAAAAATAAGGGTCTTTGGGTGACAGAACATGTGTTCGTAAAAAAAATATGGGGTCTTTGGGTGAGAGCGACGCTGAAAAAGGGGGTCTTAACAGCCCTACATACGCGTCACCTCCAAAGTGGGAGTGCCCCCCGTACCAATCATTCTGAAACTAGCTTGTATTCAATTTGTTCTTTTAAAATGTCCCAATTTGACATTTGTTTAGAGCACCAATACATTTCTGCAATCATTGAATTGGGCAGTTCTGTTCCATTTGTAACCCACACCCCCACTGTAGAAGATTTTGGAATGCTAACCAAATTCAACAGTTTAAACTATCCAGATCCAACTATTTTCATCCATAAAAAGTGGAAAAGGTGTAGAAGTTTTAGAATTTCACACAAATTGTGCCAAATTCCACCGGATTTTATAAATTTCCAGCTGGAATTTCACATAAAAACTAACCAAAAATTGCAATTGAGATGGCAAAAAAATTTTCTGCAGGAAGTCTTGCCTCTTGGTTCACTTCAAAATTAATTGACTGTCCACAGTCTCGATTCGGTTGGTCTCTGGATAATGGAACGATATGGCCTATAAAGAAGTCCTTTCAATACCCCTTCCCAGTCCGCTTCAATATCATACTCGGAGCCAACAACCAATTCATCATATCCACAAATCGATGCCACCAGACTGATTACACCTATATTGAACGCTAAAAGTGACCACTTTGGGTTGATTTTAAATGTTGTATAGTTTATACGGTACATTATCAGTCATTATCCATGGACCGATGCAGGGTCTAACTTCAAAATGACTTTGTTGTATTTTAAGACTTATACTATTTTATCCATAATTTTATGGTGATGGGCCATTTGTATTGCATTTTAGACAAAGGTTGTAAGTAGTGTATGTAGCTCAACTTAATGCACAGACAAGGAAATCTACAGGTATTTTGTGTATTATGTAAAATCTAAACATTTTACTTGGACCTCAGAATATCCTTAGTTCCAAAAGCAAAATGTTTAAATTTTTCACAATACCCTTAAAACAACTGATGCGCAGTCATTATCAGTTAATGATTTCCTGCCTTTTTTTTTATATTCAGGCGTACTTGAGGGGAGGGGGCACTCACTAAAAATAGGTGACGGGATGTGCGGGCACATTGACCCCCATTTTTCAACTTCTTCTCACCCAATGAACCCCTTCTTGTTTTACTGAACTCCCTCTCACCCAATGATCCCCTTTTTGTTTTCCTGTCACCAAAAGACACCCTTTTTTCAAAAATGTTTGGAAAATTTCTGATAATCTCTCACTGAATGAGACCCAAAATTTTCCCAGTCACACTGAATGACCCCCTTTTTTGTAAGCTTTTCCCCAGTCTCACCAAAAGACCCCCATTTTTATGGCCTTCTCACTGAAAGACCCCCCTTTTCAGTGTTTAGGCTCTCAACAAAACTGCTGTCCGCACTTCCCTGTCACTTCCAGTGTCGAGCGCACCACCATTTATGCACAACCAAACCAAATAATAAAGCAATCAAAAAAATTACCAAACTAATGACTGTTACAATATTAGTGTGTTGTTTCTTGAAGTACTCAGCTCTATAACTCCCCGCCCCATTCCTGATATCAGAATCTGTAGTGGGCAAGAACCTACGTTTTCTCTTTTATCTTTAGCGACAACATGATTGCCCTTCCCGGGCCCACTTCCTTGTGGTAAATCCGACCCTGCACCCACCTGATGGGAAAGAAGGGGTGCATTTATAGGCGTAGATCCTGGGGGGGGGGATGGGGATAAATTCTCCCCAATATTTTGAAACTTTTGGGCGCGGAGCGCCCGAATATTTGCACAAATAGAGCCTATACTACTAGTTAAATTTGGTTATAATCAGGGACAGGCGATTTGCGCGGAACTTTTTTTCCGCGCAATTTGCTATATTTTTTCCTATGGGCAGGGATACATGATTTGCACTGAAAAAAGAATTCCGCGCAATTTGCTATTTTTTTCCGCGCAAATCGCCTGTCCCTGGTTATAATCAAGTTGAATATCGGTCTTAAAGGGGCATTTCGTGATCCACAGCCTCATCCCCCACTTTTCTCAAAAAAAGTTGAGATTTTTATATCACTGGAAACCTCTGGCTACATAATGTTTATGTACAAAATATTTCTTGCAGATTAATTCGTTTTGCAAAGATATCGTGAAATTTGAATTTCGTTTTGGTGCACCAGAACGAAATTACAACGCATTGTCTATGGAGCAGTGTAATACACATAATCATGCATAACTCGCAAACGCAAAATCGGAATCAACTGAAATTTTGGGAATAGGCTTTTTTCGTGGATATGAACTGAAAAATGTCATAAAAGTTCAGTTGGGTAACTCCTGGTTACAATTCAAGGAGTAGGCCTATATAAGCAGAAGCAGAAATCAGTTTTATGCTGTGTGCTTTTGAACACTCGAAAATGTCATTTTAATTCAAAATTAAGTTTAAAAAAAATCTTCAAATAAAAATCATAAAAAAACTTCATTCCGCATCCGGTTTGAAACTGCCATGGGCTTTGAGACGACTTTTTTTTTGCCTTTTGACGCCCAAGGCCCCCTCGCTACACCACTGCTCAGTAGACAGAAATGTTCTGACAAAATTTATCGTATATTTTCCTTTTGGTCTATTTTAGACCCAAAATCAACCCCATTTAGAAATGCCAAATTGCCGCACGCTTGAAGCGCCGCAACTATCTTGAGTAAATCTCGAGACCTCCCTTAGAAATTCCTTTTTTCATCTCGAACTTGAACACGAATCTCAAAAATAAGAGTTCTAATTCCATCCTTTTTATATGTAAATCATTCATAACTACATGTAAGCCTATGAGTGCTACAGGGCAGCAGCTCCTCCATGCCTGGAAAAATCATTAACTTCGTGATCGTGTGTTGGATCAAAAATACCGGGACTAAATTAAGTTCCAATTGTCCTCAGTTTTGTTCATTTTAGCATTGAAATTGCAAATTTTCGTGCGCTTCGTGCGCATTTGTCCCAGTAATTATGTTCTTTTAGTAGCAGATCAGTGGGACGATTTGGAAATTTTACCCACTGGATAGCGCGCGATGCGGAGGGGTGATGAGATGCGGACCTACCTACCCAGCAAACACAAAAACGTTTTAAATAAGTTATATTTTGGCTTTTGGTTTAGGTAAAAACGTTTTAATAACATTAAAATGTCGGGTTATATAAAGGTCATGATAACGTTTTAAAAGCGTTTTGTATGAAAACACACTTCAACAATATTTTTAAATGTTTTCAAAAATGTTATTGTAAACTATTTTTGCAAACATTTTTGCCAAATATTGTGTCAATACTTAAATAACATTATGTTAAAATATTTTAACCCAGCAAACACAGAAATGTTCTTAAAATGTTTTTTTTTTCAAAACCTTTTAATAACATTTAAATGTCGGGTTATATAAAGGTCACGAAAACGTTTTTAAAACGTTATTGAAAATATTTTGGGCAAACATTTTTCGTAAAATATTTTTTCAACCCCAAAATAACATTCTCTTTAGAATGTTTTGTATCAAGTTTTCAAGAATGTTTTTGGAATGTTATTAAAACGTTTTTATACCCTTTATATAACCCGACATTTAAAGCGTGTTCTGTAAAACATTTTTGTTTGCTGAGCAGTGCAGTAGATTATCAAAAATGTTTTTTAAGGTTATGAAAACGTTTTATACTCTTAATATGCCCTTTATATAACCCGACATTTAAACGTTTTCTGACAACCTTTTATAACCTTTTGCGAATGATGTCGAAAACGTTTTGTGTTTGCTGGGTAGTTTGCCAGTGTATTGTCGATCTTGCAAAATCATTAGTTCTTTGTCCACATCACATCAACGCGCCTGGTTAACATCATTGTAGGCCCACATTATACTGGTCCAATAGGGCCTACCGGGGGCACTCGTAATTCACGGACGTCTCTGATTTCAAAGACAGGCCAGTACCCGGGCCTGCGCTCTAATTCATGAATTGGATAGTAAAATAATAGCAGGCACTGAACTTGGGCTAGCTACAACCCTGCACCTTTGTTCCATAACCATTAAGGTATAGACGAATCCAAATCCACGCATTCCTACACCTGACTAGCAGCCTTTAGTTGGGTAGCCGTCGGCTACAATGCACCCAAAATGTGAAATGATTCGGCCTTGGCGGAAATTTTAAACTGCATTCCATCACCCGTTTTACACCTTCCGCGAAAACACAGGTAGACAAAAGAATGATTAAAGTTTACAACACAATAGGCCCTATAATTCCCTTCGGCAAAACACACAGCTTCTACATGGTCTATTCCAACGCACTGAAGAGTCTATTGTTCTATTGTGTCCGATTTGAGCGCTGACATATTGGAAAATGTTGCCAATCAATATTAATGAAGTCGTGCGATCGACACCTCTGACAACTGTTCAATTGGGCGACTTTATTGTTAGGTACTTTTATTCATACATTGGGCGTATCGAGCTGTATCGGTTGGTCCGCAATTATATTTAATATAGTATTATAGGCCTACAAGTATGATTTGCTTTGCTTTGTTGATTGATTCAGAAATAGTATGGCTATATGCTTCTCGAGTTATCAGCAAATATATCACATTTGAGGTCCAGGGTAGACTCCTATATACGCGATGCTCATGTAAAATACTATGGTAGGCCTATACATAATAAAACACGATGTGGACCGCGGCTAATGTCCTTAAAAATACTACAGTAGGAGTGATATCATAATTACTTCAAATCCTTATTATGTTAACAAATACAAGCCGTTTTCGGCAATTTTCATGAGGATTTTATAAATTTTAAAATCGATTGGGGGCACTTCCTCTGGCCCCTATGCCCGCCCCATGAAGATACGCCACCGTCTAGAAAATGTGTTGATATTAAATTTATAGAGCCTTGATATCTTTGATGAAATAAATAAATAACACCAACAACATCACAAAGCAATTATTTGTAAATTGAATTTGGGAATATTCAACAAGACAGACTTAGCAGGCCTACAAATTTCTGAATTATATAAAGTTGAAAAACAATCAATCACTGTAGTCAGCGAATCAATCAAATATACAAAAACTATATTAAAAAGAAAGGAGCAAGAAAGAAGAAAATAGGGAAGAACAGAAGTAAAAATGAGAAAAAAGGAAAAAAAACCCGAAATTTCAGCCACACGGGGACTCGAACCCACAAAAATTAATCATAATAGGTTCAAAGTCCAACGCTCTATCCGCTCGGCCACACATCAGCTAACACAATTGATTGTCCTCGAAGGGGATATATAATTATAATTTGACGCAATGACATGATTACAATTGCGTCCGCATAATGGCTCTTAGAATAAACACGCATGTCGGCGCTGAAATTTTGGACGAACCCGATGGAGAAAAACCTCGTTTTTTGCAAAACTAGCTTCAATTTGGAGTGAAAATCAAATGGAATAGCAATTGGCAGAATGTTGAGAAATAATGTAGGTATTCAGATGTCTAAATTAACGTCCCGTAATCAAGATATCGATAATTTCACAAACCAGCTTTTTCTCAAGCAAATTCTCCAAAATTTTCCCCAAAAACGGGCTTTTAAAATTTAATCGGTACTGTATTTGGTTCTTCCCCATGGCAACATTGTTTCTTTGATCGATTTGTAGTACAATACAAAAAAGGAGAAAACAATCATTCGGCGTAGTTTTATACGGAGCGAACATTTGAAAAAAAACTGCATGGAACGTGTTTTTGATCTTGTGAACATGGTGCGTAAAAATGATTTAAACGAAGGATTTTCAAACGGATTCTAAATTTTTTTATAAACACACAAAAATAATGTACAGATACATCCATGCACCAACATTTGACTCACTGCGATATTTGATTGCTGAGAAAACGCGGTTTTAGAGAACAATTTTATACGTCTTTTATACGTTTCTTCGAGTAACCTTAACCCTCCTCGTCCTTGCATCTTCTCTAGGTGTTAGGCGGCTTTTATTTGCACAATGGGGCGCTCAAAACACCAGGTTGGTGCTAGCGGCTACCCAAAGATGGCCGACCAAATCCTGACCATGACTTGGCTCGTTGGATTCGTCTATAGGACATTGTTTGTTTTTGCTATAGCCCCCGAATGAAATGTATTTAATTATGTTTGTACTCCCTCAGGTAGCATTGTGTGTGAATTTTACATCCGAACTAAGTGCTATTCATTTTTTATGTGCATTTTAGTTTCTAAAATGGCCCGAAATGAGGGTTTTTCAATATTGCCGTCCATTTCTAATCGTCACCCCCATAGACTTTAGCCTACATGTAAAATAAAAAGACTCATAAGAATTTAATAGTACCTAGTTCGGACGTAAAATTCACACAAACTGCTTTTTGTGATTACAAAGATAATTGATAATTAAATACTTTTCATGCGGGGGCTATGTGGAATTTTTTTTTAATGTATTCCTTATACAATGACATTTCACAATAAAATGTCTATTGGAAACAAAGGTGCCTGATAAGGTCTATACTCACACAATTATTCCCACTGCGCGCATGCGCCGGCACGTTCACCAAACTGATTACTAATATCAGTGGCCAAGTTTTGGTTTACGTATAATATAGAGAGGGACTAACGTATTTTGTTCCGATGTTTCTAGGACATTTGCGCACAAAGCACGCGAAAAAAATTCAATTTCAGAATATTTATCCCCAGGTCAACACAAATTCTGCAATTTGAATGCGCGCGAAGCGCGGAAAATGTACAAATTTTCCCTATTTTGGCCAAAAAACATGCTGTTATTGGGGTTAAAAGAAAGATGAATATAGCCCCAATGGCCTAATGGTAAATCCGTAAATCCACTTCCCGATCCACTTCGACATTATTCTGAGAAAAATAATAATAGCCTAATGCTGCCTAGTAATGTTTGTTCTGGAGCTTTCTTGGGGTTGGTTCATCATGAATGGAGAAGAACTGAGAAGTAGCATGGTCTGATATGCTCAGGGACAAACAATGTATCAAAAGCACTATTTGTTCACGGATGCACAACGCAAATAGATGGGATGATTTGCATCAACGGGCCGTAGCAGAATCTATTCATCTATTGTGTCTCATGCAATATGTGCAAAGGTTTGTATAAATGATTTGTAAGCGAACCTTTTTTTGTTCCAATATCTGTGATGTGATACAAGGTCCTTGGTATGCATTACCATGATTACCAGGCCAGTCCGACGTACATGTAGAGAAATTCACCACGAATATGCAGTCTGGTCTCATTCGCGTACAAAACAATGTTTTCTTTCTTTCGATAATGACGCATGACGTCCAACTCATGAACTTTAAAATCCAAGATCAACTTGTCAACATCAGCCTGCCTCCATGTTACCAGTGCATCACATCCTCCATCCGGCATAACCATCCCCTGTGTTATCGCCAGCCCAGTGCAACTGTAGATGTCTACAACTATTCATTCTTTCCAAGGACAATTCGTGTGTGGAACAATCTCCCCGAATCAGCTGTGTGCGCGCCATCCATCTGTGCTTTCAAGCCCATAGCACTGAGTTCAATCAGTGCTATGTCGCCACCGGCCAGCCTGAAGGCACTTTAAACCGGCCAGCCTGAAGACACTTTAAACCAGCAAGCCCACTTTTTACTCGCACCTTCTGATGTACCAGCTGATGTACAGCACCAAGTTTATTAGCTCAACGAGCTGTTATAGGAAGCCACCCACTGGAGACTGAAGATTATCATGTCAGTGAAAATGAACACAAAGAGGATGGTAGGAGTGGTCGCACTACTCTACATCATCGTACTTGTTAAACTTCTGATCCATATCGATGCGTTTTTCTCCGCGTGGGATGCGACCAATGATAAATCACAAAGCAAAGGCGTTCGATCTGTTCTACTGTTCAACGTGACAACCGAGAAACAACCAATTACAAACAATGTCAGCCAAAACTTTGGTAATAATATAGCAGAAGAACGATTAATTACACAAAATGGCAGCCAAAACTTTGAGTATGGAGACAATGTGATCAAAATTGCAACATCTAAATATCTGCAATTGCGACCATGTCTAAATTCAGGAACAGATACTGTAATCTTTGTGCTGTCGAAGTGGAACCGCTTTCGCCAACGTAAGACTATACGTAAAACGTGGGGTAAAGAATTGGCATCACTATCAAATAGCACGTTAAATTCTCAAATTGCTCTTTTGTTTTTAATTGGAAAAGGAGATCTTAAACATCATGTTGCAGAAGAATTGAAAAATCACAAGGATATTCTTATAGGTGATTTTAAAGATGATGATCGTAAGAGTGATGTCTTGAAAGTACTCCTTGGAGTTCGCTGGATTGTTGACCATCATTGTCATCTCTCCAATCTTGTGGTAGTTACTGCTACGGATGAATTTTACATCAACCTCTCATTGCTGCATCAAAACCTCCAATCTGTATTACTAAAGACCACTTTGTTAGACAAGTTTTGGATTGGCTACATCAGAGAGGGTGTAAAACCAATTCGAACTAGAGCGGTTCTCGGGTTGCGCGGTTTTCGGCATTCGCGGTTCGTGTGTAAGGTTCTTGGTTCTTGGGTGATGGTATGGTAGTGGGTGAAACGTTGCGTGGTTGTGTTAGATGTTTGTTTCTTTTTAGAACCCTGTATAGGCGTAGCTAGGATGGTGGTTGGGGAGTGTGGGGTGGGTTTATTTTATTATTTTGTAACGTTGGTATCTCGCGGTTAGGCTTCAAGTAGGGGTACACTATGAATATGATGTATACAATAATACTGTGTAACAATAAGAAGGCGGAACTGTGGGTTTACTGTTGCGTTATTTTGTAAATTTATTAGGGGATATTTTACATAGACTGGTGGACTATGGGAAATGTTATATGTACTTGTTCGAAGTGAGGCGGGCGTATACCACTTATCTGGTGCGTATCCTTCTTGTGTTAACTTTTTTATGATTAGCCTAAAAGGTATTTTGGTACTGGTTCTTTTGTTCGAGGGTCTTGATATTCGCCTGTCTCCGGAGCTAGAATTAGACTGTACTGAGTTGCAAAACGTGAATGCATGCTAGTTTGCAATGTCTGCCCCTATTTATACACTTTTATGCTGAGACGAATATACCTAGGTATATTCGTCTCAGCTTTTATGGATGCATTTCACAAGCGCAGAATGATGTACTCATTATCTCAAAGTACCAGATACATTGCTTTTGTGATTGGTCTATTGGCTGTAGTATTTTTCAGGTAGTTTGTAATAATAAGCATGCACAGGTCATGTTCTTGGGAGTTGACATAGGATCATAAGTTAAGTAATATTGACCCTTAGATGCATTGTAGTTAATTTGACCGTGCATCATATTCTGCTGTAGGCCTAACATCGGGTTTTGTTCATGTTTCCAAAAAAATTAAAACAGTTTAATGTTAATTAGAAGACTGTACTGGGTATGTATATATAGCAGTTGTCTATGCATGGTTAAAGAAAAATATCAACGTGCCACTGTATGCACGATGGGAAAGTCATGAGAAAACAAAGTCGGAACATCTTGCAGGCTTATTCTTTTGTAGACCTAAATAGTTAACTAAATACTGCCAGAAGACATGTGTAGCAGTTAGATGAAGATGATTCTGAAGGTATTTAGTTATCTATTTAGCTCTATTGGTGCAAAAGAATAAGCCTACAAGACGGGTTCCTGACTTCGTTTTTCTCCGACTTTCGCATGATGCATGCACATTTTAAAAAATTTTATAGGCCTACAAGATGGTTTCCGAAATAATTTTCTCCTTACTTGCGGATTTTTCATGCACATTAATATTTTTTATTAACTATCTGACTGCTACACATGCTATGTCTTCTGAAGGTGTTTAGTAACTATTTAGCTCTATTGGCCAAAAGAATTAAGACTACAAGACAGTGGTTTCCGACCTCCTTTTACTTCCAACTTTCGCACGATGCATGCCCATTAAAGAAATATTTTATAGGTCTACAAGATGGTGGGTCGGTACAATTTGTGACCCTACTTCTCATACCCGACTTTTCATACCCCATCTGACCGACTTTTTTTTCAGTTTGATGAGATATTCTCAGCGTATTCAGTAGGTAATTAAATATTGAACAAATGCCATACACATTTCCTTTATTATCGATTAAAATAACAGCATTTTCAAGCATTTTTTATCGCAAATTTCAAAGCCTCGTTCAGCTATATTCAGATACAATTAGCATTGATGAGTTTTGAGCCCTGTGCAATACAAATCGCCCGGACTATTTGCTCAAGCCAATCAATAAGTGTTTGCACGTTTGCTTATTGAGGAGAAAAGTCAATAACTCGTTATACCTTTATCTGCTAACTTAGTTGAACCTGGTGGTGTGGTACGTTGAAGTCAATGTTCAATAAATTCCAAATGTTGCTAGCAGTAAAAGAGCTAAATAGCATGCAATGACAATAAAAAAAAGTTTATGATCGTCATGTTTAGACCTTAAGGTGGTATTTGAGGCATATTCTAGAAATTAGTAAATGGCTTTGTGACTTTCAGAAGATTTTAAGGTATGTAATTTGAACATAAATCATTTGAGTTTGATTTGTTTGACTAGACCTAATGAAGAAATATTTTCATTCAAGTGCAAATGTTCTAAGTAGTCTTACTTTAAAAGTTGCCCTGTCGGCTTCTAAATAGTAAACGAAAACTAAAGAAGTAATGTTTTCATACAGTGCAGACAAAGTAGCGCAGCCAGCGGGATCCGGGAGGGATGGGAAAGGGGAAAGAGTGTCTCCTTGACAAAAACTTAAAGAGGAAAATGCCCCTTGACAAAAAATTAAAGAGATAACCGAGAAGGCAAAGGAAAAGAAAAGGGGCAAAGAGCCCGGTTTTTACCAAAATTCATCCCGATCATGGACCACATTAAAAATTAATGTCTCAATAAAGCCCTTTTTTGGAAGCTCGAACTTAACATGTAGACTACAGCCTTCAGTCATGACAGTCTCTTTTAAAAATAACGGTATAGGCCTATTTATATGTCCCAGGTCAAAATGATGCAACCGGGATTTTTTGGTCCCCAACACCTGAAATCCCTCCCCTCGACTAAGAAAGCTGGATATGCTCCCGATAGCACTATAGTGCCAGTATGTTTGGTAACGAACCGGAGCGATATTGACACGTAAAACAAATGAAAAAAACTTGTAACATCAACCTTCTTTTGTGATGACTTTTAGAACCTTCTTTTGGAATGGGATGGGGGCATCTTTTGTGATGACTTTCGGAACTGTCTTTTCAATTGGGCCGAGCCATATTGGCATAACCACCGCACTAATCAACCTTCTTTTGATCTTCTTCTGTTATGACTTTCGGAACCTTTTATTCTGTCATTTTTTTAAACATTTGAATTCATAGTATGGCCGTCACATCTCTAGTAAGATTGTTTGTTTTGTTTTGTTTTTTTGTTTTCGTTTTTCTTCTTTTCAACGATAAAGAAGAAGGAATGGGTTTTTTTTAAATCTTGGCCTATAGGTGCAAATATTTTCGTTTTAACGCATAACCGGAGCGACATTGAGATGTAAAACACTATATGTGGGCCTATATACATGACATTATGATGATTATGGGGGCATTTGCGCATTATTGGCATTCAGCGAAAACTAATGAAATGCTCTCAATTTAACATGTTTAAGTGCACATGTTACCCTGCCAGCTTTTAAATAGAAAAACTTTTCAACACCCGGAGTACAGACATTAAATATGCAATTTTCTATTTGCCACCTATTGAAAGTTCATGCTACTTTTATTTTGCAGATTTTTGCCTTCAAAGTGTTTCTAATATGTTCTTATGTATTATATTGTCTAGCCGCCCTCTAATTTGCATATTTGCATAATTAATTAGCTAATTTGCAGAATTAGCTAATTAACTATGCAAAGTAGGGCAACTAACTAATTAATTATCTGGAAGTCATTAGGAACACTTTGACCAAGTTTGAAACCAGTATTCTATTGTTAAATAAAAATGTTATTACATATTCATGAGCACTTTCGAGTCATATTGGTTCATTGATAATTGATAAAAAATACAATACAAAAAATGTGTGAATTATAAAAACAGTATGTCCGATTAGCTTAAAACATAAGGCGTATTGATCAGTGTTCTTTGCCCTACTCAATTAGTCTATATTTTTAAAACATGCTTAGAGCACTTCCACAATGCCTCAAATACCACCTTAATGCGACAGACATATAAACGAGGCAAAACACAACATAGCGAGCGTGAGCGAGAGCGTTTCAAAAAGCAAGACAAAAGCAAACAAAAAATACACCCATTTCCCGCTATTGACCGCACAAAATCATAGACCATTTACGAAATGAACGACCTTAATTAGGTGCGGCAATTCCCCAATAGCTCCCAATGGTGCATAGGCCTATGATACTACACGTATTCTTGGAAGCTTCTTAGTCGTGCATTTGACGGACTTAGGTGTTTTAATTTTTGTTAAATATCTCCTCTCCTGAAGACATATTATTATAGAAAATCTATCTACTTCTTCATTCGCATACATACTATATACCCTGCAACTTTCAATCTACACAGTGGCTAGATAACCCGTTAAACGTGCGAACAAATATTGCAAAACAAAATTAAAGTATGGCTGTACGCCTATACAAAGAGCAACAGCCCGTGGTTCTTATCACATCGTGATTATCCTGAATCTGTTCTTCCAACGATATGTACCATGGAAAGTGGGTTCGTGTTTTCATTTGGAGCAGCCAAAGATTTACATGATCGGGTTATTGCTCATGAATATACAATTCTCCCACTGTTGGATGTTTTTGTAGGGGTTGCCGCAAGGGCTGGCAATTGGTCCATATGGCAAGATGAATCGATCATTTCAAATTGGCCACAGTCTATTGATATCTGCTCAGCAAAACATCAGACACTCACAAATGGATTTCACTCGCCGCAACTTTTATCTGATATACATAGATACAATTCAACTTTAGATATGCCGAAGCAAGTCCAACAAGAATGTTTAGATCCAAATTTGAGTGCAGTTTTACCATCAAATATTTCAAACATAGGATTGTTTGCAAGTATGTTAAATTATGTAATAAATCCCAAGAATGCTTGTCAAAGTCTTGGTCGACCAGATCAAGTATTCTTGCTTCTGTTGATCAGCTCAAAGCCGGAGTTCTTAACCCGACGTCGGGTAATACGCGAAACATATGGAAAAGAGAAGATCATACAAGACAAACGCGTACAACTTCTTTTTGTACTTGGTTCATCTCAAAGCAAACAAACGAATAGAAATGTACAAAGTGAAGCTCAAATGCACAACGACATGGTAATTTTTGATTTTTTGGAATCCCATTCACATTTAACCCTGAAAGTAATCGGCGGATTGAAATGGGTGTCTGAAAATTGTCCGAATGCAAAGTTCATGTATAAAGGAGACGATGATGTATTCGTAAATATTGATGTTATTGTTGCGCATTTGAATTTTGATTACAACACCTTGAAACAGGATAACGTTGTTGACTCCAAAAGTGGTGATCATGATCAGAGGTCAATAATTCCAAAAACTTTCATTGATGGTACCATGATTACCAAAGTTTACATTAACGACACCGTTCGCAAAAAAAAAGAAAAATTATATATGGGATGTATAAATCTTGGTGTAGTAATAAGAGACAAACAGTCCAAATTTTACGTATCAGAAACAGATTATCAAGGGAAATTCTTCCCGCCCTTCCAAACTGGTGGAGGTTACGTCATTTCTGGTGACGTCATTCCAGCTTTGTTTAATGCGAGTTATTCTGTGCCGTTGATAAATAATGACGATGTGTATCAAGGCATTCTGGCAAAGAAGATTGGGGTAAAACCAATACACCACGATGGTTTCATGAATTATCACACAAAACCAACTCAGCCTGGAGACATTGGGATTGGCGTATGTCAGTTACGCGAGCAAGTTTGGACGCTACACGGGTTCTCTGATAATTCATTGAAGACATTATGGAACATGTATTTGAAGTCGTCTGATAGCTGTCATCATGATCCCAAGTAAAAACGCGGCATTTGTTTGTTAACTCCTAACAGATATAATATACCACCTTTTAAAGCCTTAGGGTCTTTTTATCTTTTCAGTTTCCGTAAGTCTTTTGTTCAGATACGAAAACGCAAGTGATTCAGTAAGTTACTGTAATCTGACTTCATTGTTAACTCTGAAGTACCAATCAGCTTATTTCAATAGAGGTGATTGCTTACTCAATAAAACCGGGAGAGAAAAGTTTATGTTAACACCAGTGTTTTTAATGGCCTAGCGCCCTCTCGTCTTTAACATTGGTAAATTGATCTACATTAATTTGACAAAATGCATGCCAATCCGAATGACAAAGTCCACTTTTTTCTGTAAAAACGTTGCAAATAAGCCCTAAAATCACAAAAGGTCCGCTTATGAGCCTGTCGAACCCCAAAGCACTTGTGCATGGTCACAGTGTCGCTCTTCCATCAATGTCTATCTCCTATTTTGCTTCCTCCTGCCCCCCCCCCCCATGATCAGTCTCCCCACTCCCTCCCCAGTCCCTACTCTCTCCTTTCGAGTTCTTCTCTTTCTAGTCTTTCAGTCTCTACCTCTCCTCTCTTTCTTCCTCACCCCTCCCACTCTCACTTGTTCTGTCTCAAGTATTTCCCTCCCTCCCTCCCTCCCTCTCCATCCCTTGCGAAATTTATCACTCTGATTATTGGTCTTGCAGTGTGTTGAGTAAAATCAATGGTTACATAAAATTTCCCTGGTTTTGTGATCAGGTGGGTTTGATACCCGGGATTTGATAGATCGCATTATATAATTATTTGAATAAAAAACGTTTATCTCATCAACAACATGAACAATGTCTTGCCTTTTATGTTATACAGGGCACATTATTCTTTTGATAATTTGCTATGATAAGTCAAGACATTTTTGAAGCTGCGCGGTCCGATTTCTTCACGGAGACGAAGTTCGCGGATAAAACCCAAAACAAAACAAAAACTTCTTAGCACTTTGTCCAGTGGCGTACCGTGGCCGCCCATTCCCCGGGGAGCTGAAGAAAATCCAATTTTGCCGCCCCTTCCTCAACAGCCCGAAAAGGTTGCCCCAATTTTTTTACGGTCGTTTGAAAAAAGTGAAGAGCAAAAAAAAAAAAAAAAAAAAAGGATTTATTAGCGCAACCGCTTCCAAAAGCAACATATTTTTATGTATAGTACAATTTTTTTTCAAATTGTCCGCCCTTTTTTCTTAACTAACTCTGTTTGCCGCCCCTTCTTCTTCTGCCGCCCCTCTTTTTGCCGCCCTTCTTCTTTCCGCCGCCCCTTCGATTTGGCCGCCCCCTGCTTTGACCCCGGAGGGCTGGCGCACCAAAGCCCCCCCAAAAAAAAAAAATACGCGCATGTTGTCGACAGATACGGAATCTGTAATAATCTGTATCAACTTGTTAAGTATGACATGGAATGTGCCAAAACATGAGGGATTTGACATTGTGTCGATCAACTAAAACATGAGGATATACCCGTACCCCGGGATTGATGCCACCCCATGTCCCCCGGGATTGACGCCCATGTTTGCAGTTATGATCTCGGTATATCGCCCAGGTCATACGACATTTGAGGGATGCCGGTTATTTATTTTAAAGGGCAGGTCTATTGCTAAAACAACATCATATCATTGGCAAGCTAATATTATGAGGACAATGAAAACTAGAGATAATTTGCGCTCACAGAGCGCAGACAATCGCAAGGCATGTAACCCTTTAATGGCCGTTTGACCTGACCTTTGACCTTAATGTTTCCTGGGTCACGAGGTTTGTTGCCACCGAAATTAAGCCCCCATACCCCTTACAGACAATGAAATTACGGTATAAGATTTGACCCCAGATAACCTTTGACCTGACCCTGCAAAGTGTTCCAACATATTCCCCCTGGTCATTAAGTTTGTTGTCACCGAGTTTGAGCCTCGTACCCCTTACAGATGTCCAAAAATGCATTTCTAAAATTTGACCTTTGACCTGACCCCTACAAAATGTTCCCCTGGTCATGAGATTTGTTGTCACTGAGTTTGAGCCCCATATCCCTTACAGATGTCCAGAAAAGGAAATTGTAAGATTTGACCCAAAATAACCTTTGACCTGACCCCTGCAAAGTGTTCCAAAATATTCCCCTGGTCATTAAGTTTGTTGTCACAGAGTTTGAGTCCCGTACCCATTACAGATGTACAGAAAATGCATTTCTTAAATTTGACCTCTGCATGACCTTTGACCTGACCCCTGTAAAATGTTCCCCTGGTCATGAGATTTGTTGTCACTGAGTTTGAGCCCCATACCCCTTACGGATGTTGAGATAATGTAATTGTAAGATTTTACCCCCTTAATGACCTTTGACCCCAATTCTTTGTACAACTTTTAGACACTGGCTAAAGGCGATGCAGGTATGCAAGCGACAACATTGTGTTATGTAATTTGTGGAAGAAGAAGCATTTTTAGTGAAAATCACATTTTGGTCATAATGACCTTTGGATGACCTTTGACCCCGAGTTGGTCATGTAACATTTGTGCCCCCACCCAATGGTCCTTGTGACCAAATATGGTCACATTGGCTTAAAGCATATGGCTACGATGGCTCGTTAAAAGTTTGACAGAAGAAAGAAAGAAAGAACTAGATCTGGTTACAGATCTGGACCTAGCCGGAGCCGGAAATGCCAGTCTTAAAGTTTATGGAAATTTCATACCATTAATGGTGCATCACTGTTGCAAGTAGGGGCTTTATCCGTCTTCCATAGGCTGAGATATAGCTACTTTTCCGTAATTTTAAACATTTTTTGCAAATTTGACGTTTTTACCTCCTTAATGACCTTTGACCCCAATACAAAAAAACCTCATATACACCACGAAAATGTATTGTTACAGTTTAAATAAAAAAGATCTATTATGCTTAGTTATGGAGATAAAAATTCTTGAAGTTATTAGCTTAAAACCGGAAATGACGTCTAAATGACCTTTGACCAACAAAATAAAAATACTGTGCACACATCGGGTAACACTAATGCATATATGAAGTTTATGCAACTCTGGTCTGGTTACGTTTTGAGATTTAAAAAAATGAACAAATTTGATGATTTTTGGTTTTTGACCGGAAGCGACCCCTTAATGACCTTTGACCCCAAAATTGTAGACACCCCAAAGACCCTGGTTGGTAGCAATGCATGTGTGCTAATGACAACACTCTGCTATGTAATTTGTAAAAACAGTGATTTGTGAATATTTTTAGCTTTCAGACCGGAAATGACCCCCTTAATGACCTTTGACCCAAATTCTGTGAATAATTTATAGGCACTGGATATAGCCGATGCATATGTGCAAGTAACGTCATTGTAGGATGTAACATGTAGGAGAAGAAGCATTTTGAAGATATTTGATTTTATACCGGAAATGACCCCTTAATGACCTTTGACCCCAAATTTGTGAATATCCTATAGACACTGGATATAGCCGATGCATATGTGCAAGTGACGTCATTGTAGGATGTAACATGTATGAGAAGAAGCATTTTGAAATTTGTTGCCAGAAGAAAGAAAGAACTAGATCTGGTTACAGATCTGGACCTAACCGGGGCAAAAAATGCCCGTCTTAACTTAAAAGTTGACCTTTGACCGGCTATTATGGACATCTCACACCATTAATGGTGCTTCACTTTAGCATGTAGGGGCTTTATCCGTCTTCCATAGGCTGAGATACAGCTACTTTTCCGTAATTTTAAACATTTTTTGCAAATTTGACGTTTTGACCTCCTTAATGACCTTTGACCCCAATATAAAAAAACCTCATATACACCGCGAAAATGCATTGTTACAGTTTAAATTTAAAAATCTACTATGCTTAGTTATGGAGATAAAAATTCTTGAAGTTATTTAGCTTAAAACCGGAAATGACGTCTAAATGACCTTTGACCAAAAAAATAAAAATACCGTGCATACATTGGGTAACACTAATGCATATATGAGGTTTATGTCACTCTGGTCTGTTTACATTTTGAGATAAAAAATTTTTTGAACATTTTTGATAATTTTGGTTTTGACCGGAAGTAACCCCTTAATGACCTTTGACCCCAGAACTGTAGGCATCCTAAAGACCCTGGCTAGTAGCGATGCATGTGTGCTAATGGCGACTCTCTGCTATGTAATTTGTAAAGACAGTGATTTTTTGAATATTTTTACAAATTTTTCAGACTTTTACCGGAAATGACCCCTTAATGACCTTTGACCTCAATTTTTAAAAATAAGTTTTAAGCACTGCCACATGTTGATTCATATGCATGAGTCACATGATCATTGCATGTAATTTGTGGAAAGAGAAGCATTTTTTGTGAAATCAACATTTTTGGCCATAAGGTCAAGGTCAAAGGTCACAGTCAGGTTAAAGTCAAATGTAAGGTTTGGCCTAGTCCAGTGGTCATTTGGCTCAAGTATGGTTGAAATCTGTCAAAGCATAAGAGAGCTAGGGCGAAACCGTGGCAAGTCACGCAAAATGTCACGCTTTGTTGCCAGAAGAAGAAAGAACTAGACTAAGCTGTGGTCTAACCCACGAACACAGCCGTGTTGTTACCCCTAATGACCTTTGACCCCAAAATATATGAAAACGGCCATAGACATTGGCTAATGTAAATGCATGGGTGCATGTGGCACCACTTTGCTATGTTACTTGTGGCAGAAGGGGCATTTTGAAGGTTTTTCGTCTCAGACCGGAAGTGACCCTTTAATGACATTTGACCCCAAATAAAAAATACCACATATGAATTGGGTACCCACAATTCATGTGTGAACATACCGTTACTGTCCTATGTTTTTCTTAGCAAATAAAAAATTTTGACGGTTTTTCGTTTTATACCGGAAGTGACCCCTTAATGACATTTGACCCCAAATAAAAAAATACCACATATGAATTGGGCACCCACAATTCATGTGTGAACATACCGTTACTGTCCTATGTTTTTCTTAGCAAATAATAAAATGTGAAGGTTTTTCGTTTTATACCGGAGAGTGACCCCTTAATGACCTTTGACCCCAAATCTGTGAGGACCCCATAGACACTGGGTAATAACAATGCATGTATGCAAGTGGTGTTACTGTCCAACGTAATTTGTGGGAGAAGAAGCATTTTAAAGGTATTTCGTTTTGTACCGGAAGTGGCTCCTTAATGACCTTTGACCCTAAATTAAAAAATACCACATATACACAGGGTAATTACAATTTATGTGTGAACATACCGTTACTGTCCTATGTTTTTCTTAGCAAATAAAAATTTTTGAAGATTTTTCGTTTTATACCGGAAGTGACCCTTTAATGACCTTTGACCCCAAATCTGTGAGGACCCCATAGACACGGGATAATAACAATTCATGTGTGCAAGTGGTGTCACCGTCCTATGTAATCTGTGAGAGAAGAAGCATTTTGAGTTGAAATCACGTTTTTGACCCCTATGACCCCTGCGTGACCTTTGACCCCACGAGTTTCATATGACATGTAGGGGCATGGTCAATGATGGTTATGACCAAGTTAGGTCAAAATCGGTGTAAGCATGTAAGTGCTAGAGCAAATGAAGTGGTCGGCAGAAAGAAGAAAGAAAGAAGAAAGAAAGAAGAAAGAAAGAAGAACTAGACTTAGCTGTGGTCTAAGACCACGAACACAGCCGTGTTTTGACGCCTTAATGACCTTTGACCTCAAAATATATAAAACGCCCATAGACATTGGCTAATGTCAATGTATGGGTGCAAGTGGCACCACTTTGCTATGTTATTTGTGGCAGAAAGGGGCATTTTGAAGGTTTTCGTCTCAGACCGGAAGTGACCCCTTAATGACCTTTGACCCCAAATGAAAAAATACCACATGTACAATAGGTAAACACAATTCACGTGTGAATATACCATCACCCTCCAATGTTTTTCTTAGCAAATAAAAAAATTTGAAGGTTTTTCGTTTTATACCGGAAGTGACCCCTTAATGACCTTTGATTCCAAATTTGTGAGGACCCCATAGACACTGGGTAATAACAATGCATGTGTGCAAGTGGCGTCACTGTCATACGTAATTTGTGGAAGAAGAAGCATTTTAAAGGAATTTCGTTTTATACCGGAAGTAGCCCCTTAATGACCTTTGACCCTAAATGAAAAAATACCACAAATGCACAGAGTAACTACAATTTATTTGTGAACATACCGTTACTGTCCTATGTTTTTCTTAGCAAATAAAAATTTTTGAAGGTTTTTCGTTTTATACCGGAAGTGACCCCTTATTGACCTTTGACCCCAAATCTGTGTAGGACCCCATAGACACTGGGTAATAACAATGTATGTGTGCGAGTGGCGTCACTGTCCTACGTAATCTGTGAGAGAAGAAGCATTTTGAGTTAAAATCACGTTTTTGACCCTTATGACCCCTACGTGACCTGTGACCCCACGAGTTTCATGTGACATGTAGGGGCATGTGCAATGATGGTTGTGACCAAGTTAGGTCAAAATCGGTGTACGCATGTGAGTGCTAGAGCAAATGTAATGGTCGGCAGAAGAAGAAGAAGAAGAAGAAAGAAGAAGAAAGAACCTGTAAGAAAAAAGACACAGCCGTGACTAACGTCACGGCTGTGTAACTAGATCTGGTTACAGATCTGGACCTAGCCGTGCCGGAAATGCCAGTCTTAACTTATAGTTTGACCTTTGACCGGCTATTACGGACATCTCACACCATTAATGGTGCTTCACTGTAGCATGTAGGGGCTTTATCCGTCTTCCATAGGCTGAGATACAGCTACTGTTCCGTAATTTTAAATTTTTTTTTGCAAATTTGACGTTTTGACCTCCTTAATGACCTTTGACCCCAATATAAAAAAAACCTCATATACACCGCGAAAATGCATTGTTACAGTTTAAATTAAAAAAATCTACTATGCTTAGTTATGGAGATAAAAATTCTTGAAGTTATTTAGCTTAAAACCGGAAATGACGTCTAAATGACCTTTGAAAAAAAAAAAATAAAAATACCGTGCATACATTGGGTAACACTAATGCATATATGAAGTTTATGTTTACATTTTGAGATAAAATTTTTTTGAACATTTTTGATAATTTTGGTTTTTGACCGGAAGTAACCCCTTAATGACCTTTGACCCCAGAACTGTAGGCATCCTAAAGACCCTGGCTAGTAGCGATGCATGTGTGCTAATGGCGACTCTCTGCTATATAATTTGTAAAGACAGTGATTTTTTGAATATTTTTTACAAATTTTTCAGACTTTTACCGGAAATGACCCCTTAATGACCTTTGACCTCAATTTTTAAAATAAGTTTTAAGCACTGCCACATGTTGATTCATATGCATGAGTCACATGATCATTGCATGTAATTTGTGGAAAGAGAAGCATTTTTGTGAAATCAACATTTTTGACCATAAGGTCAAGGTCAAAGGTCACAGTCAGGTTAAAGTCAAATGTAAGGTTTGGCCTAGTCCAGTGGTCATTTGGCTCAAGTATGGTTGAAATCTGTCAAAGCATAAGAGAGCTAGGGCGAAACGTGGCAAGTCACGCAAAATGTCACGCTATGTTGCCAGAAGAAGAAAGAAAGATCCGATAGCATCACAAGACCTAGCCGGTGTCCCGGCTAGGTAACTAGATCTGGTTACAGATCTGGACCTAGCCGGGGCCGGAAATGCCAGTCTTAACTTAAAGTTTGACCTTTGACCGGCTATTATGAACATCTCACACCATTAATGGTGCTTCACTGTAGCATGTAGGGGCTTTATCCGTCTTCCATAAGCTGAGATACAGCTACTGTTCCGTAATATTAAACTTTTGTTTTGCAAATTTGACGTTTTGACCTCATTAATGACCTTTGACCCCAATATAAAAAAAAAACCTCATACACACCGCGAAAATGCATTGTTACAGTTTAAATAAAAAAATCTACTATGCTTAGTTATGGAGATAAAAATTCTTGAAGTTATTTAGCTTAAAACCGGAAATGACGTCTAAATGACCTTTGACCAAAAAAAATAAAAATACCGTGCATACATTGGGTAACACTAATGCATATATGAAGTTTATGTTACTCTGGTCTGTTTACATTTTGAGATAAAACATTTTTGAACATTTTTGATAATTTTGGTTTTTGCCCGGAAGTAACCCCTTAATGACCTTTGACCCCAAAACTGTAGGCATCCTACAGACATTGGCTAGTAGCAATGCATGTGTGCTAATGGCGACTCTCTGCTATGTAATTTGTAAAGACAGTGATTTTTTGAATATTTTTACAAATTTTTCAGACTTTAACCGGAAATGACCCCTTAATGACCTTTGACCTCAATTTTTTAAAATAGGTTTTAAGCACTGGCACATGTTGATTCATATGCATGAGTCACATGATCATTGCATGTAATTTGTGGAAGGAGTAGCCTTTTTTGTGAAATCAACATTTTTGGCCATAAGGTCAAGGTCAAAGGTCACAGTCAGGTCAAAGTTAAATGTAAGGTTTGGCCTAGTCCAGTGGTCATTTGGCTCAAGTATGGTTGAAATCTGTCAAAGCATAAGAGAGCTAGGGCGAAACGTGGCAAGTCACGCACGTGTTGCCAGAAGAAAGAAGAAGAACTAGAGTCAACAGACGCTGATACAAGCCGCAATTTGACCCCTATAACTTGACCCCTGGGTTACGGATGGGGTCAACTGCTCTTACATTGTGCTTAGGAGGTCATAAGAAATATTCCTGGTGAATTTCAGCTTAATCGGAACTTATACATGGATTTTGATTTTTTGAAAATTTTGATTGACCTTTTGACCCCCTTAATGACCTATGACCTCAATGAAAAAAAAAAACCTTGTGTACACCGACAAAATGCATTGTTCCAATTTTAATTAAAAAATTCTAACATGTTTAGTTCTTGAGATAAAAATTCTTGAAGTTATTCAGCTAAAAACAGTAAGTGACCCCTTAATGACCTTTGACCCCCAAAATAAAAATACCATGCATACATCAGGGAACACTTATTCATGTATGTTGGTTATATTATTCTGGTTTGTTTACATTTTGAGAAAAATTTTTTTTAAACATTTTTGATAATTTTCGTTTTTGACCGGAAGTAACCCCTTAATGACCTTTGAGCCCAAAACTGTAGGCATCCTAAAGACCCTGGCTAGTAGCAATGCATGTGTGCTAATGGCGACTCTCTGCTATATAATTTGTAAAGACAGTGATTTTTTGAATATTTTTTACAAATTTTTCAGACTTTCACCGGAAATGACCCTTAATGACCTTTGACCTCAATCTTTTTAGGAAGTTTTAAGCACTGCCACATGTTGATTCATATGCATGAGTCACATGATCATTGCATGTAATTTGTGGAAGGAGTAGCATTTTTGTGAAATCACATTTTTGACCATTATAGCTAGGTCAAAGGTCACAGCGAGGTCAAAGTCAAATGGAAGGTTTGGCCTAGCCCAATGGTCATTTGGGTCAACTTTGGTTGAAATCTGTCAATCCCTTGCGGAGCTACATGCAGTTGATTGCGGTTGCCAGAAGAAAGAAGAAAGAACTAGATCTGGTTACAGATCTGGACCTAGCCGGGGCCGGAAATGTCAGTCTTAACTTAAAGTTTGACCTTTGACCGGCTATTATGGACATCTCACACCATTAATGGTGCATCAATGTAGCATGTAGGGGCTTTATCCGTCTTCCATAGGCTGAGATACAGCTACTTTTCCGTAATTTAATTTTTTTGTTGCAAATTTGACGTTTTGACCTCCTTAATGACCTTTGACCCCAATATAAAAAAAACCTCATATACACTGAGAAAATGCATTGTTACAGTTTAAATTAAAAGAATCTACTATGCTTAGTTATGGAGATAAAAATTGTTGAAGTTATTTGGCTTAATACCGGAAATGACGTCTAAATGACCTTTGACCAAAAAAATAAAAATACCGTGCATACATCGGGTAACACTAATGCATATATGAAGTTTATATTACTCTGGTCTGGTTCCTTTTAAGATATAAAAAATGAACATATTTGATGATTTTTAGTTTTTGACCGGAAGCGACCCCTTAATGACCTTTGACCCCAAAACTGTAGACACCCCAAAGACCCTGGTTGGTAGCAATGCATGTGTGCTAATGACAATACTCTGCTATGTAATTTGTAAAAACAGTGATTTTTAAATATTTTAGCTTACAGACCGGAAATGACCCCCTTAATGACCTTTGACCCAAAATCGGAGAATAACTTTTGTGTACCTGTAATAGCCGATGCATATGTGTAAGTGACATCATCGTACTATGTAATTAGTGGCAGAAGAAGCATTTTGAAGATATTTGCTTTTATACCGGAAATGACCCCTTAATGACCTTTGACCCCAAATTTGTGAATATCCTATAGACACTGGATATAGCCGGTGCATATATGTGCAAGTGACGTCATTGTAGGATGTAACATGTAGGAGAAGAAGCATTTTGAAATTTGTTGCCAGAAGAAAGAAGAAGAAGAAGAAGAAAGATCCGATAGCATCACAAGACCTAGCGGTGTCCCGGCTAGGTAAAGAACCTATAAGAAAAAGACACAGCCGTGACTAACGTCACGGCTGTGTAAAGATCCGATAGCATCACAAGACCTAGCCGGTGTCCCGGCTAGGTAACTAGATCTGGTTACAGATCTGGACCTAGCCGGGGCCGGAAATGCCAGTCTTAACTTAAAGTTTGACCTTTGACCGGCTATTATGGACATCTCACACCATTAATGGTGCATCACTGTAGCTTGTAGGGGCTTTATCCGTCTTCCATAGGCTGAGATACAGCTACTTTTCCGTAATTTTAATTTTTTTTGTGCAAATTTGACGTTTTGACCTCCTTAATGACCTTTGACCCCAATATAAAAAAAACCTCATATACACCGGGAAAATGCATTGTTACAGTTTAAATTTAAAAATCTACTATGCTTAGTTATGGAGATAAAAATTCTTGAAGTTATTTAGCTTAAAACCGGAAATGACGTCTAAATGACCTTTGACCAAAAAAATAAAAATACCGTGCATACATCGGGTAACACTAATGCATATATGAAGTTTATATCACTCTGGTCTGGTTCCGTTTTAAGATAAAAAAAAAAATGAACATATTTGATGATTTTGGTTTTTGACCGGAAGCGACCCTTAATGACCTTTTGACCCCAAAACTGTAGACACCCCAAAGACCCTGGTTGGTAGCAATGCATGTGTGCTAATGACAACACTCTGCTATGTAATTTGTAAAAACAGTGATTTTTTGAATATTTTTAGCTTTCAGACCGGAAATGACCCCCTTAATGACCTTTGACCCAAAATCGGAGAATAACATTTGTGTACCTGTAATAGCCGATGCATATGTGTAAGTGACATCATCGTACTATGTAATTTGTGGCAGAAGAAGCATTTTGAAGATATTTGCTTTTATACCGGAAATGACCCCTTAATGACCTTTGACCCCAAATTTGTGAATATCCTATAGACACTGGATATAGCCGGTGCATATGTGCAAGTGACGTCATTGTAGGATGTAACATGTAGGAGAAGAAGCATTTTGAAATCTGTTGCCAGAAGAAGAAAGAAGAAGAACTAGATCTGGTTACAGATCTGGACCTAGCCGGAGCCGGAAATGCCAGTCTTAAAGTTTATGGACATCTCATACCATTAATGGTGCATCACTGTAGCATGTAGGGGCTTTATCCGTCTTCCATAGGCTGAGATACAGCTACTTTTCCGTAATTTTAAACATTTTTTTGCAAATTTGACGTTTTGACCTCCTTAATGACCTTTGACCCCAATACAAAAAAACCCTCATATACACCACGAAAATGCATTGTTACAGTTTCAATAAAAAAAATCTACTATGCTTAGTTATGAAGATAAAAATTCTTGAACTTATTTAGCTTAAAACAGGAAATAACGTCTAAATGAAATTTGAAAAAAAAAATAAAAATACCGTGCACACATCGGGTAGCACTAATGCATATATGAAGTTTATGCAACTCTGGTCTGGTTACGTTTTGAGATTTAAAAAAATGAACATATTCGATGATTTTTGGTTTTGACCGGAAGCGACCCCTTAATGACCTTTGACCCCAAAACTGTAGACACCCCAACGATCCTGGTTGGTAGCAATGTATGTGTGCTAATGACAACACTCTGCTATGTAATTTGTAAAAACAGTGATTTTTTGAATATTTTTAGCTTTCAGACCGGAAATGACCCCTTTAATGACCTTTGACCCAAATTCTGTGAATAATTTATAGGCACTGGATATAGCCGATGCATATGTGCAAGTGACGTTATTGTAGGATGTAACATGTAGGAGAAGAAGCATTTTGAAGATATTTGGTTTTATACCGGAAATGACCCCTTAATGACCTTTGACCCCAAATTTGTGAATATCCTATAGACACTGGATATAGCCGATGCATATGTGCAAGTGACGTCATTGTAGAATGTAACATGTAGGAGAAGAAGCATTTTGAAATTTGTTGCCAGAAGAAAGAAGCAGAAAGAAAGAAAGATCCGATAGCATCACAAGACCTAGCCGGTGTCCCGGCTAGGTAAAGATCCGATAGCATCACAAGACCTAGCCGGTGTCCCGGCTAGGTAAAGAAAGAAGAAGAAAGATCCGATAGCATCACAAGACCTAGCCGGTGTCCCGGCTAGGTAACTAGAACAACTGTGCCCTTTGCAAGGGCACGAGGTAAGTTAGGCGGATGACTGTGACGA
Source organism: Amphiura filiformis (assembly GCF_039555335.1). Taxonomy (NCBI): domain Eukaryota; kingdom Metazoa; phylum Echinodermata; class Ophiuroidea; order Amphilepidida; family Amphiuridae; genus Amphiura; species Amphiura filiformis. The sequence goes on along the minus strand of NC_092640.1, from coordinate 42,662,925 downwards.
TCCAGAGAAGATGATAATTTCTCTGGACGATCTGATCAAGCAGCAATACTCTGTGCTGGATAGTATTAATTTTAATAAACTGTTTCATTAATTGCGGTTTTAATATATCTTGATCGTGGAAAGCTTGCATTTTGAAAACTTGACCTTTGACCTCTGTATGACCCCCTTAATGACCTTAAATAAATTTTAAATATTTAAAACATGTTAAGAATGTCATAAGGATCATTGCATTTAAATTTCAGCTCAATTGAAGCATTTTGAAAACTTGACCTTTGACCCCTTTATTGCCCCTTAAATGACCTTAAATGCATTTTAAAATGTTTCAACATGTTTAGAATGTCATAAGGATCATTGCATTTAAATTTCAGCTCAATCGGAGCATTTTGAAAAACTTGACCTTTGACCCGCTTTATGACCCCTTAATGACCTTAAATAAATTTTAAATATTTAAAACATGTTACGAATGTCATAAGGATCATTGCATTTAAATTTCAGCTCAATTGAAGCATTTTGAAAACTTGACCTTTGACCCCTTTATTGCCCCTTAAATGACCTTAAATGCATTTTAAAATGTTTCAACATGTTTAGAATGTCATAAGGATCATTGCATTTTAATTTCAGCTCAATCAGAGCATTTTCGGTTAAAATGACCTTTTTTGACCCCTGTGACCTCTTGGATGACCTCTGACGTTAAACAACCCATAACCTTTGTAGCCAGCTACCTAATACTGCTTGTGACTGAGTTTGGTCGAAATCCGATCAAGCATGTGGCAGTAGTAGCAAATTGTGAGAAAGAAGAAAGAAGAAAGAGGAAAGAAAGAAAGAAATGGCAAGAAAGAAATAAGTTAGGCTGCCCGCCTAACTTAAAGAAAGAAAGAAGAACTGACCAAAAACAGAACACTCGCAAATTGGAAATTTGCGATTGTAATGACTCCTTTTTGAGAAAATAAGACGTTTAAAATTGATATTCCGCAAAAACCAACTTAAGCGGTGAGTTCCTTCGAACGAGACAGATTTGGCCTAGAAAAACGGCGACGTCATGAAATGAGATGTGCCCGCTGCGAGAAAAGGGACTATAAACGCTCTCAATATTGACAGAACGTATAGGCCTACTGTTGTTGTTAACAGAAAAAAATTCCAAATTAAGTATTACAAATTTAATGGTTTTTAAACATATGGATAAAATCAGCCGCTTCTTTTTTTAAATATTAGATATTTAAATATTAGACAATTGTGATAGGCCTATTATAATTCATATGTATATCAATATCATGAGAAATATTAGGCCTAAAAAATAAATACATAATTTGAGCTTAGAATTTCATCTGAGACTAGCATATAAACCGTGTTAAGTCCACAAACTCATGTATCTGATTTCCCTGTATATTGCAATGCTATATTTTCAGTTGGATGAAAATTGAAATATTACAAAACAAACGCATCAGCCAAACGGGGGGAGAACACGTACGCTTCAAACGGGGGAAGAACACGTACGAGGCTGAACTTTACCCACACAATTTCTCCTTTTTCAGGAGAAATACGCACAAAAAATGGTACGCACAAAGTGTCAACTTGTAATGTAATAATTATTCTCTTCGAATAGAGATAAACTTGTTTTTGCAATAGACCTGCCCTTTAAATTTGGTAACTTTGATTCACTATAAACGGCAGCCGCAGCGGTAAATTAAAGAAGATCGTCAACGATGTGCTCAAAATTTAGCAAATTTATAACAAACACGCTCATAATTGCCATGATTCAGATCTATACATTCCCATGATGCTGTCATGTCTACAGTAGAATTCACCACGACATTTGCAGGACTTAAACCCCATTAAAAGCTATTAAACCAAGATAACACTCATTGAAAACAGCTCAACTGATTAAATCAGTTCTTCTCTGGTTAAATCCACACAGCACATGTTTCTGTTTTACCTGTGCAATGAGCAACGAGCTGGTATTATAGTTTCAGTTGGGTGAACGATTATAAAGCGAACGCAAGATAACAATACTGTGTGAGACAATAGTCTGCTTATTGTTAACCAGCGTTCTGGAAAATGAGAAGCATAATGGTTTGCAGACTTAACACGGGTTGGAAATAATCCTTTCATATTTTTTGGTGTTATCTGTCGTTTACATATCCTTCCTAAAACACACAAGTGCGAATATTTCCAAACACCTAAATTAGCTAAGAATTTAGGACATGTTACAAAACTATATTTTCTAGAATTTCAGAGAATACTTTACATATTGGCCGGTTATTTTTCACAGTGACGTTAACTAGGCAATCGCCTATACTTCTAACATACACTATTTGTAGAGGTGTATTGTGTATAGGAAAACGGACAGTAACTGCAGTATGCACACCATTGCAAAACCCGGTATTCACACAGCTGGTCCGAAAGACGTTCTCTACATAGTCAATGAGCTGGGCCTGAGCGAAAAACGTTTCGTTGGAGGTCTTCAAAATACCGATATTTTTCAAAAGCTTAAATCAAAAATAATAATTTTATTGCCTGAATCGATTGCAAAAGGCGTTTTTAGTGTGTTACTGTGATTTAAAGAGAAGAAGGTGTGTTCTTTTTCACAAAACAAACAATATTCTTCTGTCCTGCAGCAATGGTATGTTTCCAAAAATGAAAGCAGCACATTAAGCCGTAAGGTCATGTGGAAAGTAATGCTTTAAAATGCCATTTTTTTTTACGGGTCACATCACAGATAATGTAATTCCATGCCCTAAAATGATTCTAAATGGCATTTGAAATGCGTTAGTGATTTAAGGAGAACAAAGTGTTTTATTTTTCACTAAAAAATATCCCTTTTCCTACATAAATTCAAGATGACTGCCGAAATTACAATCTGCTTGATGTGTATAGTCTTTAATATCATTCGGCACTTGTTACAGTGAATTTAGTTATATAATAATTGGTTGGAAGGAACTAGAACCGCCAACGTTCCCAGATACTCTTTTTTGTTTCAAGTTCTTAAGGTCCCACGGTATATTCTTTATTATTGATGGTTGTAATATTGTTGTTTCCTAGATTAACCCTAGAACTACGAAGGGGGGGTGTGTACCAACCCCTTAATATCCGTCATTGAAAAATAACTCACGCGTTAACGCCCAAACAACCTAAGCTAATCGTAGATACATCCTTTGCGCTCATTTTGGTGATAAAATTTTCACACCAGCACCTTACCCGGGGGTAGGACCGGACATCAAAGATGACCATAGAGGGGGGGGGGTGGCGAGGCCCCAATGATTTTCATTTCACTCTTGTGAAATTATTTCAAGAGCTACCTACTTTTTACTTGTTAATTAGGTGAAAATAGTCATTTTTGTAGAACATTTTTAGCCGAAAATCAATTTTGCCTATATACTTTTGTACATAGCCAGAATTCCCCAAATTTGCATGGGCGCCCTCACTTTATGACGTCATAGCGTCATTATGTTGGGAATGTTTGTTCTTATTTTGGTATCACTGGATAGAGGAGACCCATAGCTACCACTACCACCACCACCACTACCATAATTAAACAATAATATAACGTTAAAACCGGCCTTATAGGCGAAATTTATTAGGCCTAAATGGTATTGATAAATGATTAGCACCATGAGAGGTATTAGGCCTAGTTATTTCATATAGATTTTTCGAAATATAGTTCAAATTTGAACACTATTTATGTAACGGTTGTAAATTTTTAAAGGTATGTTCTTTTTTACAATTCTGGATTCATTATGGGCTTTTTCGGGCGATATAATGTCCAATCCCGCTACACAAAAATAATGTACACAGAAAACTTGCAGATTTGACGTTGATGCTCCGGCTTTAATAATTAATAATGATATGTGGAAACAATGAGATGGGTGCAATGAAAATATGATGAAGACTTAGGATTGATTTGATTTTGAGCAGTTGGAGGCTCGGATGGAAGTGACTGGTAGGCCTATGTCACAAACCCAGACAAACAAAATTAAATTTCAACCTCTTCAACAGAATACCTCTAATCCCTAATATACTAAATATAATGCACATTAAGGGATCTGGAATGAGCGTTTTGACAAAAATTTTTGTGGGACATGAGAGCACATCAGACATATCGAATTGCATTCTGAATACGAAGAATGTCTTTCTGATATCAAAAATTTTCATTTTTGAAATTCACGATATAATACAAATTTTATGACAAATTATTAAAATTTGATATTTTTCACATTTTGAAATATAACAGTCCTCGAAGTAAATTTTATAAATCTAATGATATATTCTTAAAGTGTATGTAGCTGGGAGGAAAAGCCGACGACCAATTGAAAATTTTGACCTTCCATATTTTAGATATGGATTTTTTCCCCCAAAAGACCTATTTTTTTGGGTGTTTTGGGAAAAAATCCATATCATCAATACGAAAGGTCAAAATTTTCAATTGATCGTCGGCTTTTTATCCCACCTACATACACTTTAAGTATAAATCATCAGATTTGTAAAGTTTACTTCGAGTACTGTTAAATATCAAAAATATCAATTTTTAATCATTTGCCATAAAATGTGTATTACATTGCGAATTTCAAAAAATAAAAATTATTTGATATCAGAAGGATATTCTTCGTATTCAGAATGCAATTCGATATGTCTGATATGCTCTAATGTCCCACAATAAAATACTGTCCAAACGTTCATACCCCATCATCCCTTAAGACTATTTTAAAAACTTGTAAAAGAGTTGGGAGAGATGAGAGCTACTTCCAGACAGTAAATAAGGCCTTGATTATTGCCAGATAAGCAAAATGCAAATCCCTTAAATCCCAGCCTATTCACTAGGTTTGCATGGTAAAGAATATACCTTAAAAGTCCTAAAAAGTTTGTTCTCTCACTCACTCTCTATTATATTTTGTTAACACTATTATCTAACTATCTATTGTATAGTTTTTTTTTTTTAACTTAGCTTATCTTGCCGGTTACAATATGTTTTTGTAGGTTTAGATGTAAATTCCATACTAAACATGCTGAATGACGGCGCAGTTTAGGAAGATTTGAAGGAAGTAAAAATTCATTTATTTGAAACAACTCTACAGAGACTAATACTAGACTGAAACTATGAATTTATTTTCAGAAGATTGATTTTGATTGAGATATAAAACAAAGGTCATTATCATCATGATCATGAGCACAATGTTTTTGTCGCCTAAAGGGTAAAATGGGGGGGCAAGACATTTTTGGCGAGCCGAAAGGGGAGGGCAACCAATTTTGGCAAGCCGAGAAGGGGGAGGGGGTGTGGGCAAGCGATTTTTGGCACACATTCATGGGGCGCCTTTTAAATAAAATGCTGTAAAAAGGCTTAGGAAAACAGTAGGCCTACGGGAACGCTTATAAATATGCAAATTTTCCTGCACGCTGCGCTCGCAACATGTATCTAGACCATTATATTGGGATCCCAAAAATATGGCATGCGCAAGGGGAGGGCAAAGAATTTTGGCAGGCTGAGAGGGGGGGCGATTTTGGCGGGCCGAGAGGGGGGGCAAGCAATTTTTGGCGAGCCGTTTGGAAATTTTGGGGCTTATAATTATTGCACAGCCCCTAAGGCAAAATATAAATCTCCACCTGCTTGAAAAGTGACAGCACCAGGATATGGCATTTTGACATACTGTTGTATCTCAAAAGACATTTTTAACCAATAGGGGCCTACTCGTCATTTTTTGACCACAAAATGAGTATTTTTTCAGCCACAGAACTGATAAACATTGTCCCCCCCCCGACACCATGACAGGTTTCGCAGCATAAATCGGTTCTCAAGTTCAGACTTCATGATCCGTAGTTTGTATATACGACCATTTATTTCAGCTATTTTTTACACCAATTGAGTGATCATATTATAGCCTATCATGTAACATGCCTTAAGAAAGCAATTTTTGCCCATCTCCCTCTCTCAAAACGAAAATTTCATCCCGGTTACGGTAATTTTTTTGTCCCGATTTTGGTTCGTCCCGGTTTTGGTAAACAAATGGGTCACTTGTCTAAATTTTCGGGAAATTTTACCGAAACAGGTGTAAAATGGGTTCAATTTGTGAAATACGGGTCACTTTCAAATTTTGGGGGCATTTTTATCCTTTACCCCCATTTTACCCAGTAAATTATTTTGTCCACAAAACATTGGGCACCATAATAATTATCAAAACTGGTACAATGCTGCATCTATTGAAATTGAAATCAACTTGCTTTGTGAAAGTGATGTTGAATAATGAAAGATGTTCATTTACAACTTCAGACTGGAATAAAATATTATATAACCATGGTAGAGGAACTAAAGCAATTTCCACAGAAAACCAAATTCCGCTTCTTGAATCAAGTGTTCTTAATCAATGTGAAACATAATCCAGATACAAATTGCCCATGTCAAGATTACTAAAAAGAGCCATCAAAGGTCCATTTAGGGGGAGGGTAGGCCTACATTCCACTTTTTTGCATTGAAGCCTGGGCTTCGAATCCAATATCTTCGCAAAAACGGGTTATTAATTACAGCTGCCCACCCAAAAACTATTTTCTCTGATTTTAGGGCAAAAATGAATTAAAATTTTAAGTGGATAAATAACCGGACAGCCAAATAACCAGTCAAACAATCATTTGGATGATAACATAAGCCATGCCCATGACATATCGAGGGCAGACTGAGGTCTATGTTACAAAAGAACTTTGAATCCGCTCTAAGGACAGCATGCACCTTGGCTTGGGGTGGACATTTTATAAATGAATTTAGAACAGCAATGACACCACTTGCATTACATTCTAGATGTTAAATCTACATCATGTGCAAAATACGAGCAAAAAAGCATCTGCCGTTTTTCTATAACTGGACTTTACAATTACATGTAGTTCAATGGAGAATATGCCCGTTGAGGGCGCTATAACCCCTACTTTTAGAAACATGAAGGCAATTTAAAAAATATTGACCATTGCTATTTTGCTGGCATTTTCAGAATGTTGCATGAACATGTAGAAATATAATTAAGTAGTTGCCCTACCTGCTCTTCTCTGAAAAAAAAATAAAAAAGTCCTATACTTCAATGATAATGAAACCTAGGTGAGCAGACAATAAAAGAAGCAAACACAACAAAATATTACAGGGTTATATGCTATTGCATGTATTTTTTTCTTTGCTTGGCTATAAAAGTGGTCTACTTACCACATACATACATACAAACAAACAAACATTCTTTCTCAATCCATCATTATAACCACCCATCTCTCACACAAAATACTATACAAAATACTTAAGTAAAAAAACCTAAAAAAAAAAATGGAAGAAAAACAAAAAGTCACAATTTCTAATATGATATCTACAATGAAAAGATTAAAATTTGTGAACTTATCATTTACAAGAGTTGGCATGTGGGTACTGTACAACCATATTATTACAATTGCGAGTGGTTTGTGACAAATGTCGACCCGGACCAAATCAAAATGTGTAGCAAATTAAAGAAATCAAACTAATCAGCATGTTTTTGCAACATTGCTCGAGTTTGAATTAAAAAAACAAACAAAAAAACATGTCAATTAGGTTTACAGCAGAGGAGGCTTAAAGGCATTCCTACAATGCACTATGATTGGGAAATTTAACCAATATAACCTAATTTTAGAGGCAAAGTCCCCATTGCCACACACACAAAATGGTCATTTTAAAACTGCAGCCAATGAGCTAATAGTTGAGACTTAGGACTGATATTTGATTTTCTTACAGGAAACATTCATATTGTCCCACTGCATTAATTTTATTCCTAAGTCTCGATGTTTTCAATGTTAAATAATAGGATGAAAACATCAGATATTTGCACACAATCCCAATGCAAAGTATGGTCAACTTGCCACATGTGTACAAAAACCAGACATACCAAGGTCAGAAACCCCATTGGGTCATGGGAATGTCTTTAAACATCCTCTGGGTTTACAGAGTGAAAAATTGGCCTAACAGGTGCAGTTATGATTAACCAAAATTACATGTTCTCCTAGTAAAAGCCTAACAGTGCCATGCAATTGTTATAATCGCAACATATTAAATAGAAATGCAAAAGTATAACAGAAAAAAAATTGATAATAATTCGCTGAGCTCTCTTAATTTGATAGCGTTTTCAAGTCAAATGTGCCAATATAAGAAACAAGGTACAGGAAGCCCTATATTAATTCACAAAACAATACAAAGAATTATAGTAGTTAAATAAATTGCAATAACATATTTTTCATTTTTACGCAATTTAGGTCACATTTTTCCAAGCAAAAAACATAATAATAATTACAACTTATAGTGTGATATTATCATCGGATGTTCCCCTCCCCTTATTCATTCCACTTCATACATGATCAACGGTTTGATTGAGACGATTAAAACAGAAGCATTGTGCTATTCCAGTTGAAATCCATATACCCCTATGGAAGACATGAACTTAATCTCCCACATAGGGGGTGCAGATTTCAAACAGAGTTGCCCATTAAGGTAACCCCATTTGAAATTCACGCTCCCCGTGTTAGATTAATGTCATGTCGTCTATAGGATGGTGTATGGCTTTCATCTGAAATAGCTCATTTAAACTACAATGGAAAATAGCTTTGATACAAATGTTATACAGTGATGGGTCCCTCTTTAAATAATTGTTATACATTTTGGCAAAATAATAACTGGACATTTTACTGTAATTATATGTAATAGTAACCGGTTTGTTGGATCAAAAGAAAATGCACAGGGTCTGTGTCCTACTCGGAATAACTATTCAAATCCTTTTTTGATTTCAGTCAAAGCAACTGTAACCAGTAAACATGTCGGTGCCCAGTTCTAATTTGGCCAAAATGTATTACAATGTGTTTCCATAAAATTAAAAAGACTTAATCGTCACTACAAACAGACTTCTTTGTATCTGATGATGAGAACTCTTTTTGGAAAGTCTTCAATGCATTCCAATGAAAGTTCTCAACATCTCATCAGTGGCAAAGACGACCGTAAGTGATCCAAAGTCATTTATAAATACCTTACTGTCACAATGTACAATTTAAGACAAAATTCTGCCAGCAAAGTGGGGAAAAAATTGGTTAAGACACTGAATTTACTTTGAGATACAATATTTCCATTTCCCAAGCGATGACTTATAGACCCCCCCCTTAAAAATATGGCTCACAAAAATTCATTGGGATGTAAGGCCATCTAGCCTTCAATCAAATGAGAGAAAGTTGTCGCATAACCAACTAATGCATCGCTATAACCAATCACAGGGTCCTACTAAAAATACCTACATCTCTATTCATCTCACTCGAGTGTTAAGTTCGGTAAGTTCTTGTAGGAATAATATCAATAATAATATTACTACTTTTATACATATTAATAGTACATTGTGTCTCATTACACACATACAGGCGCTGACTCCCCAGAATATCTCTGCCACATGGAATAACATCCACTGAATACTTCCCATAATATAACTCCGCTACATAGAATACTTGCACTTGACTCCTTAGAATACATTTCAGTTCGCTGCGGTTTTTTTCAAAACCGATTTATATTACTTTTTCATATCAACCATTCATTGTTCCTTTATAGCACAGAGTTTGGTAAACGCAACTCGGAATGAGCTGATGAGTATTGACCGCTTAACTGGGTTTATTGACCGATTCAAAGATTCAGGTACGCAGTCGGTTAATAGTTAAAACTTGGTTTAGAGACCAGTTTTTACCATAAACTGGTGCGATTGCCAGTTAACCGTGAAACCTGGTTTAACCGCCATTTTCACAGACAACTGGCTAATGGACTCGATGCTTATCAAATCGAGCATTGACTTCGAACGCAATGTCAAAAACCTAGTGTAGATGCAACACATACTGTTAAACCAGTTTTAAGAAGTAGTAAACTGGTTTAACATGTCAGAAATTATTGCTCATCCTAGTTTTATTTCCCAACATCTGTCATCCTGTTTCTGCCAATCACAAGTCCTCAAGCCAACATGACGACAATCTCAGTATTACATGTAAAAATTTTGTATCCAAGATATTCAATGTTGGCTATCGGGTCAGTTCCACATGATTGTTATTATTTTATAATATTAAAAACATTTCATTTCATTTATTCGCACATTCTTTCATTCATTCATTCATTCATTAAGTAGGAGCCTGAAATTATAATATAATTTTACAAAATTTGATAAATAGAATACAAATAGGTATTTGGCAACAAAAAAAGTCTCAAAATAACACTCTCCCTTGAAAAGTTAAGCCGATTTCAACCAAATTGAAAAGAAAAACGGCATTATTTTTTGTTTTTCTTGGACCCAACTATCATGCCAACAAAAAATACTGCATAATATTAACAATTATTAAAAAAACCATCATGGTACTGAGGGCTCATGTTAGCCAGGGCGAGACCCAAAACTTGGTACTATGTTACTCCATATCTTTGGTACAATAATCTATGACATGCTTATTTTTATTTATACAATGCCTTGCATTATAGTACTAATATGGAGAAACATCCCCTGCTGCAAGTGAAATCTATTATCATCTACAAATTAGTGATTTCCAATTTTTAGTACTAAATTTGGGCTATGTACAGTATTTAAACATGCTTGCAGCAAGTGCTTTGTGAGAAGCTTCACCCCTCATTTCAAAATGGGATAGTCTGCATTTCTCATTGAAATCCATATTAAAAGATGCCAAGTCCATTTTGATAAGCAGGTATGCATCATTATATTTGCACATGAGAATGTCTTTAAACTCCCACTACAGTATCCCCCCCTTTTCAGTCAATTGGTACAGTCCAGGTGTTTTACAAATCTGTATCAAAGAAGGCCAATCCACTGTTGTCTGCAGGTGGGAGACCGTCTAAGTTCAAGTCTGCTGTGGGTGGTCCAAGGTCCGCCAGGTTGGGATCCATGCTGTAGTTTGAGGGCGGACCACTGCCCAGATCCAAGTCTTGCATCATGGGCTCAATGTTTGTTGGATCCTGATATGAGCCTGCAAGATGAGAAAAATAAAACATAAATTTAGAATTATTATATTATAAGTTACAAATTGTTGTGACTTATGCATTGATGCCAAATCATAATAATAATAATAATAATAATAATAATAATAATAATAATAATAATAGAGCATATTTATACCGCGCAAAAATCATCAAAAAAAAACTCAGGGCATGAAAACAAAAACCAAAGGACACACAGAGAAACATAAAAACAAAGTTGGAAAAAATGAGTTTTAAGACTACATTTGAATTGAGCGAGAGAAGTGATATTGCGGATGGTGATCGGAAGGGAATTCCAAGCTACAGGGGCAGCATAACGAAAGGAACACTGACCGGCAGATGATAAATCAACATGCGGGGTCCTGAGAAGTTTTTCAGGTGGTGAACGGAGGGAGCACTGAGGAACATAAGTACAGAGAACTGAGGAGAGGTAAGAAGGAAGGGCACCCTCAAAGTAAGCAAACACACACATAATTTAAACTGAATCCGGAATTTAATGGGTAGCCAATGAAGCTCATAAAGTATGTGGGTGATATGATCATATTTACGTTTTTTAATAATGAGCCGGGCGGCAGAGTTTTGGATCCTCTGGAGGCGGAATTACAGAAATCAAGGCGAGACGTGATAAGAGAGTTAACAAGACAACAAATAACAAATTAGGCAAGAGAAGTTGAATAACAATGAGTTATTCCATTTCAAAGTTTAGAAAAATGTGATTATACCACGGCAGTTAACAAGTGAACATGTGAAATTTGAGCTTATTAAAATATATTACGACACCATTAAAATGGTAAATTTCAATTTTCAAATGAAGAGTTAAACTAGAAATATAACTTATCAAATATAAATAATGTAATTTAAGAAAAAGATCATAGTTTCAAAAATATACATTGATTTTGTTAAAGTAGCATTACAGGGCAGATGTTAGTAGCCTTAACGCAAAAAAGCTTGAAAATGATGTACCGGTACATCGTGTTTTGCATCCAACTCTTCAAATGTACAACAACAAAACCAACACTGGTCTATAATAAACAGTCAAGTTGCTTTTATTCCACGTTCTTTGCTGTATTTATCTGTTTGTTTACTTATTTCCAACACATTTTGTTTGCTTGTGTCTCTATTTCACATGACTCCTGGGATCTGATCTGGTTAAAGAACTGCAATCCATATTTGCCACAAAACAGTGGACTTTTGTCTAAAAGAAAGGCTTGACTGGCAAATAACTAGCACTCCTTTCGTGCTTGGTTGCTTTAGTATACTATCCAGAGAGGAAGTGTCAGCAAGAGCTGTGCTCAAAGTGTTCACCAGACTAGGCCTCATTACCTTTTCCAAGATATGGTGGACACATTAGGATGGCGCTGCACAAAGTGAGTAAAGTCTTTTGAATTTGCCGGGTTTTAGACTGCCCTTTGTGTACGCCATACTTTGAAAAGGCTAATACTGCTGCTACCAAATAACTTGTTTGACCGTTTACAAACTTACCATGCATACTGTGTTGTCGGTAGTCTCCGTGTGGAGATGGTCCTCCTGCTCCTGGACCTCCGTGTGGAGGACCAGAGTGAAGGCTGCTTGAACTGCTATGATGATGATATGGTTGGTCTGGGGCCATCATGGAGTCTTGTGTCATGTCGATATGAGGCTGCAAGTCAACATTATAGTACGGTTATTATTATGAAGGATTATATTCAGTTCAACATGGTGATCTTTTGCACTATAATCCCGGAAAAAATGTGTTTGAACACCGACTCTAATAATTCCCATGTTCTTCTTGTATAGTGCGCGCCGCACACTATTTGAGTCACTGGAAACTAAGAATTATAATAGCGTTGTCTCAATGTTCATCCTATGCATACCCGTCCCTTTTCCCCACCAAACAATGTTGGGAGACGACATAATATGGTGAAGATGAGCAACATTGTATGGGGGGTAGAAGGGAGACCATATCCAATTAGGCATTTATAGTATCCAAACAATTAGTTCTAAGATGGTAGATTATGAGATACTGTCTACAAAGCAGGGAATAATTTACAAGGTTTCAAGTTCAAATTTAGATTCACTAACTTAAAAGATGCAAGCATCATCACAAGGATTGGATTTTGACAAAAAAATTTTTGAAAATGTTCAACATATGATTACAAAAAATGTTCACAGATGTTCCAAGTTTTCTGTGATTTGTTTTTGTCACCTTGAGCACATCTTGAGCTCTCCGTTCCCTTAGCTAAACTACAAACAAGTGGCTAATGTATATTATGTGCTAAGAAGATCTTATCAAGTCCTAATTCACTTGGACAGTGCATACATTCATTATAAGCTCATATTAATGACATGATGATTGATTGATCCCATTTAGACATTTTAGCAAGTCATATGCTTAACATTCATTGCCAAGTAATCTCACAGGATCTGTGATTCATAACTTCCTGGTAATAATCAACACCTACTAATATTACTTCCTATATTTATTTAATATGAAACAGGGTTGCATCAAACTTCCAGCCTAAATCGCGGGTAAAATAATCAAAAAGTCACCCAATTTTTCTCCTAACCATTGGTTTCTATGGGACAGGAAACTACTGGAAGTCGCAGAAGCCAATGTTGAAAATCGCCCATTTTTTTCTTTACCTATGGTTTCTATGGGACAGAAGATGGTTTATAGTCATGGATAAAATGGTCAAAAGTAGCCTAATTGGGCTGCCAAATCGCAGGTTTGGCAACACTGATCTGATGAAATGTCAAACCATCCACAGACACATAAATAACACTCTTGAGTGTCAAATGATGACAAGTTCATTTCAATATGGTTGGCAACAATTAATTAATTAATACAGGGGGTCCTAGAGGGTAAAACACTGGCTACATTTTGTTGTTAATGGCTACAAATAGTACTTTAAACGCTTGAATCTTTTTCTCTTTTAATCATAGAGGGCATCTCCCTTCCCTATGTCATTCCAGTGACACTGTGAATAACTAAGTAAGTACAAGCACAGAACTGTACATTGAGGAACAGACATCCCAAACTTGGGTGGCCTTGAAACATTTGGCAATACTTATAGACTATATCCAGGTCTTGGAAGTAACTTTTCTAACATTTGAATATGGTAGCTGTAATGCAATTTTGCACTCCACTTTGAAAGTTGCATTGCAGAGTGCGGAGTGCAATGTGACACAGCTTAATTATTATATACTTACATCTCCCCATGGCATTGTGTCCCCTCTGAAGAGTGAGTTGGACAACTCCACTGAGATTCTCTTCTTGTAATCCTGGGGTTTGTCCTCGGACATGCGGAACAGAACGGCTGCTGCATAGGTAGCTGTGGAAAAGCAATTTAATGGGATTCAGTTAGAAAATGACTCGGAAAATCACAACAATTTAACAGGATTCAATTAGAATAACCTGAAGAATCTAAGAGCAAATTTGGTAACATTCTAGTTGAAATAAACCATAAAAAACAAATCCAACTTCAAAGATAGTCAATTTTATTGTCAAAGAAGCAGAGTCACTAGAATCCGATATTTCTCAAAGGCGATTTCTACTACCTATATTACTAACTGTAACAGCAATTAACGACACCATAAAAATGTAGCACAATGTTAAAAAAATTGCATCTATATCACAGGATGGGCCATGTATACTCTGATCAGCTCGTAATAGGCGGGACTTGTAACATTTTGGATTGATATAGAATGGCTTACACACAGCTGGCCGCAGCATCTACACAAACTACATTTTGCGTTGTGTAACTGTGATGCTTTTATGAATTTACGGGGGCATTAAGTTGGGCCTTTATTGACTCTCGCAGTAACAGAAACTGAATAATTCTCGCCTATCATGAGTTGATCATAGTATAGTATAATTTCTTATCCATCTATGGTGAAGCAGAGAAAAAAGGATCACATTTAAGATGCCTTAAGCCACCCAACCAACCAATAATCATGATGATCACGATCTACGCCATCACTGGAGGTGCTCATCTGCAGAATAGAATGTTGATATTAGCTTGCTACTATTGACTGATCATTTCTAAGGACTTACCGACAGCTTCGTTGCGCGAGTGAAGAAGTTCTGTGAGTGGTGCTGTAGCTCCTTCCTGTTCAATGACCTCTGCCCTTCCTTGTCATGTGCAAGCTCGCAGAGTACACCGGCCGCTACACGCTGGATGTTGTCCACATTGGAATACAGGAGCTGTAGACAATGAACAATGCAGTTATTAGGTAATGATGCCACTCAATGCTTCTTTTGTTTTTACTTACAGTGTAACTTCTACTTATTCACTATTTGACTCTTTCGTTACATCATTATGGAAGCAGCGCCGCAGCCAGTACTTTTTTCCAGGAGGGCAAGCAAGACAACTTTCAGGGGGGCTAAATTTGACAAAAATGGGCTAAAAAGGTCTATTAAATTTCAGGACAGCCAGCTTCTCGTTGGGGGGGGCAAGACTTCACACGGGGGGGCCTGCCCCATTGGCTACACTACTGAATGGAAGATGATTACACTGTATGTTGAGAGTTCCTATCCCTACTATCATTTCATTACGTACAGCACTTCATTATTGCCAGTGAGTCAAGTTTACAAAGCTTTTATGGATCAACCAATCCTATTGTAACTCATAACATTACACAAAGTCCTTAAATTTTATTATATCCTTATAACACCTTTCAGATGTTGCCATTATGCTTACAGTCAGTCTACTCTCAAGTACAAAGTACCGACGTGGACACACACATTTGTGCGGACTTTGAAGGCTGTATACGTGCGCGTTGTCATTTTGCACTTCAGAGTGGACAAACTGTATCAATTGGTGAAATGAATTTCAATGATAATAACTTTGAAAATGATTTCATAATGCAACATACATTATGCCAAATTGACCCCATGTACATCTGTAAAATCCCACTGTGATTTCACCTGTGATTTTACATCAAATAAAGCTTACACACCAGTTTTACAAATAAGGTCCTACCTGAATAAAGAGTGGGATACAGTTGAGTCCCCTGATAAGAGCTCTATTGTGTGCTTCACGTGCCAGAATGTGAAGTGCTCCTGTGGTGCCTTCAACGATTTCTTCCATACGCACGCCATCTACAAAGCTGCCACCTTGGCCGTTGCTGCCCATTGTTGCTCGCTGTCAAAGAAGAAAACAATAAATATTTAAATATAAGTAATCCTATTATGAAGGCAATAAAAATCTGGGATAATCAATCAGTGATATACAAGATCATATAGAGTGCTTAGAGCACAAATAGATACTGCTAGGTACACAAAATTTCAATTGCATGTGCTGCTTGGTGCACAAAAGGGTGAACTACTAAGGTTAAACAAAAGAATTTAACCCTTCTGTGCTCCAACTTCCAAGCAGCCCATTCAGTTAGCATTTGTGTGCTCCAAGCAACCTATATAGTACAGACTTTTGAAGATACAACTATCTTGGTGCACCTGAATAGTACATCACATATCTAGTTTTACAAAATAAAGTATTAACATTGAGATTGTGTGCAGCCTGCATCGCGTTGAATAAAGATTGACTTTATCATGGCCATGACAATATTCATATGGTCTTTTTAAGTCTGCACTACATTCAAATATTATATTGATACAAACATATTAACTTACCCTTTGTGTGTCTTGGTGTGCACGCATGAGTAGCTGAACCAGCCTTTGGAGGGCGCCATGTTCTCGAAGAGGAGCGTGATTTGCTGGGCAGAGTGCCAAGTTTCGGATCAGACCAACAGTAGCCTGCAAGTGATAAACAAAGTATTGGTATGAAAAACATCTAAAGTACTTGGAGCTCTGCAGATATTGGGCTATTTCATTTATTAATCAATTAATTCATTAATCAATCAATTACCTCTCTGGAAGATTTAGCTAAAGTCTTCCACAGAGGGAGTATGAGTTTTGAATAGAATAGACAATTGGGTAACTTCCATGTGAAATACTCACTCCAGTTGTGGAAGATATATGTAAAGCCATAATACAGGGGGAGTATGGGTTTCAAAATGATTAACTCTGACCAATTACAGCTGAAAAACGTACTCCCCCTGTGGAAGGTATTCCCAAAATCTTCCACAGGGGGAGTGTAGATTTCAACTGTAATAGCTCATTACAGGTCTGAATTGATTTAAATTATTTCTGTTTGAATTAATCATACAATGTATTAAGGGGTTACTACACCCCTCGATAAATTTGTGTCTATTTTTGCATTTTTCTCAAAAACTAATAACACAGTGGTAACAAAAGTTATGTATATTATAGGGGCAAGGAATCAATTACTACACTGGAATTTCAGTGACCCAAGACAAGCGGTTTGTTATTTATGATCAGAAATAAGGTACCGCTAGGATGTACCTCGTTTCCTATCATATATACTGAACCGCGTTTCCAGTGTAGTAATTGGATTCCTTGCCCCAATAATATACATAACTTTCGTTACCAGTGTGTAATTATTTTTTGAGAAAAATGCACAAATAGTCACAAATTTACCACATGGGTGTAGTACCCCCTTAACTTCTTAGCTTTTTCCATTACCTTGATAAGTGGCCATCTTGAAGGTGGGTGCAGAAGCTTGACTGTGATTGGGATACCGTAATGAAGTCGCACTGAATTCTGTGCCATTTCCGACTCTGGGTGTCTGCTGGTCAGATGACGTAATGCGCACACCGCCGGTTCTGTGATGTCCTCCCTGTCGCCGGCCTGCATGATGGTGCGTACCAGTCCTTCGATGCCGCCCACCTGGCAGACGAGGATCTTGTTGCGTGCGTTGTTGCAGGTGAGATTGGAGAGGATGCCGCAAGCGCAGGTCACCACGTTGATGTCGTTGGAGGAGAGGAGCTGCACTAGCATCTGGAGAAGGCCTTCAGTGTCATCCTGTGCAAAGAAAGAACAGGCAAGTATGTCAGTCATGAGCCATGCATTTATCAAAAAAGTTTTTATTCAGCTAGATGAATAAGAAAATGTTGCAACTTGGTCGGAACCAGGATTTCCAGTACGAAACATACCATGTAACAGCTTGATGCATATTTTAGCAAAGTTTTAAAATAATCAGGGTTCCCAGCATTTCACAAAAACAAAATTCCTATTTTCCTGGACAAATTTCCAAAATTCCATGAGAAATATTTCCACTTTACCAAGGTTGTAATCATGGTGCCGACTATTTAAAATGACTGCCTGGAGAATTCTTTCCAAAGTACAAAAAATATGAACACAAGTTTATATAACTGAATGGTTGTAGTACAGTTTGGAGTCATACATGTACACTGTATGCAAGACGTGTGTATGCAACAATGACAAAAATAATTGCCTTCCTGGGCCACTCAAAATTCCCTGATTTTTTTTGGTCTGATTTTGACCGTTGCTTTCAAAATCCCCAATTTTTCTGTTTGGAAAAATTTATTTTCATTTTCCCTGAGTGTCTGGAAACCCTGTCAATTATATCAACCAGGTCAAACAAAAATATTTCTTTGCTTCACAACACCGATATCTTGGTAATGTGAACTTAACCTCTCAAAGTACAAACATCTTCCTGTTGTAACTTGTGTACATTTCATACCAAAGACTGCCTGTGTGTGTGTACTTCTTATCAGTACAAACAAACCTTGCAATTTAAAGAATATAAATTTGCACAGAATATATTTTCAGAACTTTGTTCCTCATGTAGACTTATAGACTGGCCCCAGTCTCGGTTCGGTTCCATCTCTGGATAATGTAACAATAAATAATTACGTAATGCCCTATGAAAAAAAATGCCAACTCCCCCCCCCCCTTATTTTCTTCAATGCCAAAAACCCATTCCTCTTCATCCACAAATCGACGCCACTAATTACACCCACCACAGTCAACCATGCAGCAATATAGAAATATACTCGTATTATAAGTGAACGCGAAAGTCCATTGAGCGCTGATTCGAGACTGGTCCAATCTGTTAGAGATCTCACTTCCAAATATTCGTTCAACGAAGCACGGTGATTCGATGTCAATTACGAAAGCCCGCCCAGTTTCAATTCAAATATGGTAGCACAAAGCTATGCCGCGGGATGTGACGCTTAAGATCGGATGGGACACTTGTCAACAACTGAGAGGTATTGAGCTCAAGTGGCACGCGTCTGATAGACCCATGGTATGCAGCGCAATAATAAAAGGCAACCACTCGACTCGGACTTAGGCCTATTGTCCATATTATGCGTACATTATCGCGTGCGGTTTGCAAATGTTTGCACATTATTTAGCTAGGGAAGCCTTTTCAAATATCCCCGCTGCCAAGCTGCGTTGATTGGTCGGATACAATATCGTTGTTTAGTCGCTACACAAACGTTAATGTAGTGAAAACATGGACGTGGTATATAGAAAGATTGCGTGACTCCAAATCCAGAAAAGTGAACTTCCAGCAGTTTGTGGGAGCTGGAAGTCAAATTGCCTACAGACTGGGAGGGTCCGTGTATTGGGTTGATTTTTAATGCTATGTAATCTACATTACCAGTCGTTCTCCACGGACCCGAGGGAGGGTCTAGTAGACTTACCACTTTTGTAGCAGCATCAGACAAGTTTCTGAGTGTCCAGAGACAGTTCTGCACCAGTCTGTTGCTCTGGTGGCCGAGATTCATTCCCATGGCCTGCATACCGCCAGCTTCCACTATGGCGGGTTTGCTACTGGGGCATACAGAGAGAACTTTGAGCACTCTGCTGGTGGTCCACAGGAGCTTCTCGTAGGTGTACGTTCTCATGATGCGTACTAGCTCGGCGGGCCGCCGCTTGCCAGGATGATGAGCTGAGGAAAAATAAAATGATATAAGTTGTTATATCAAATGTTTACAGACTGGAATCTTTTGCTTAATGTTTGTATATTTTTTAATGATTGCAATAAAGATTGAAATGATCAAATAAATAGAGCCATGTTTTAACTTGAACAATGTAATCTTAATTCTTGGATTTTAACATGACTAATATATTTGTTCAACTTCAAAATAAGAATTATTATTAATGTAAGATTATAAGCAGTTTCAACAGGTCCTACACCCCCCAATTGCTACGCAGAGACAAATCCAATTTCACACATTCCTACACCTCAATAGCTGGATGATGTGGGGATTTTAAACTGTATTCCATCACCCGTGTTACACAAAGGAATGATCAAAGTTAACAACACAATACAATATAAAATCAATTTTTAAGCGGCTTTAATCCACCCAAACGGGCAGTCACAACACCAGTTTGGTGCAGAGGAGACCCAGTAATGGCCGAATGAATTCTGACCATCATTTGGCTTGTTGGATTCATCTGTAAGGCAAAATGTAATGTCTAATGACCTTACAAGGACATTTTTGATATTACATTTTTTGAGAGGACACTGACAACTGATATTTGAACTTTTGTGTTATTATGAAGTCCTCGGAAATATGTGTATGAATACGAGCACACAATATGCTTGGATTGAGTCCAATGGGAAACGAGGATGGAGGCAAAAACAGTTTATTGACAGTACTTACTTTGGATTCCTGGTTCCCGTAGGCCAGGATCTGCAAGCAGTCTGTGCAAATAGCCAAGAACTTGACATTATTACGAGCCAAGAGCGCCACCATCTTCTGAAGACCGCCAGCGAGTCTGACGGCCATCTTGGATCCTTCTTGATGCAGGAGGAGGTTGTGGAGGGTGGTGATGGCGTAGAACAGTACAGACTCCACTGGGGAACTGTGAAGGGAGAAAGAACATTTGAATAATTATTAAATGCATTTTTATGATTTAGCAGTGTGAAGCACAATTTCTCCTTCCCAACCCCAAATGTTACTAGTCCTGCAATTTTTCAAAATAATCAAACAAGATTTTATGACCTTTGTGAAGTGCACATGTTAAAGCAATTGAATAACAGTTATAACACGATACATTAGGAAACAAATATGTGCCGGAAGTCGAACACAATTTTAAGATATAGCCAAACAAAGGAAATATTTCCTTTGGTTTCCTATTGTTTTGGAAACTCTTTTTCTCATTTCTTTTGAACTGGTTGTCCAATTTCAGCAGGATTTTCTGCAAAATGTAGCTTTGCAAATATACCTGCTACAATCCAATAAGAAACAGAAAATTGTATGATGACCGACTTCAGTCTGATTTTGCTTGATCACACCACATCCAGTTCTCACCAAATTATCTAATCTAACATTTTTGGACTTGAGCCAATTTTTAGTTATTGCATGACAAAATGGCCATTGACATTTTTTATTTTATAATACATCCCACGTCTTTTCAGTAATTCTTCTGGTAATTCTTTTTACCATCTCCTTAATATAGCGGCCATACAAGATATTCTTTTGAGTAGCCAGATTGCTGGTTCCCACCAAATTTATTACAGCTCAAGTTTCACTTTCAAATGGGCACATTTCAGTCCTATTTTCTGACGACATATTCGGTCGGATAAGATGAATGCTGGTGATAACAAAGTACAGTCCACCAAACCCATGATAATTAGCAGTTTCAAAAATGCATGTCACAGCATATTAGCAGGTAGATGTATTGATTACCGATCTCTCTTGCCCAAGGGTACTTAAAAGACACTCTTTGCTGCCATGCTTTAAATAGGTCACGCTCACCAGAAAGGTGTCCATAAGTGTGCTATACTAAGAAGCAGTGTGTGTATTATGTGAACTGCTTGGTTGCTAAGGTATTATATTAAGTCTATTTTTAATCCTGACGAAACTACCTGTGCTGGTTTGAAGTTGAGAATCAGATGAGACCAATTCTTTTCCCACTTTTGTATATGCGGATTCAAATTTAGCTAGTTAGTCATAAGTTGAGTTAGAAACGCTAATTCCACAGGGTGTACCATACTGGCTTTAAATTTGTGGTCACTCACCCTAGTAGTCAATTTTGGTCACTCAAAGACTAGTTTGTTAGTCTGATTTGACAATTTCTCTATTGGTCACTCTCTTTTTTGAAACAGTTAAACTAGTCCCCTTTTTACGACGACCTAGTATCTTACCTCAAAAGCTTGACCAAAGCTGGGATACCGCCGCTCTTGAAGATGGACAGCAAGCCTGCTCTGTGGTGTGATAAATTGTGCAGCGCCCCGGCAGCGCATCGTGTTGTCTCCACGTCGTTCGTGTTGGACATTGCACGCACCAAAGCAGCCACCATCTGTGGGGCATTCATGATGGCGTGCCTGCTGGCTTCTTTCTTGGACAGTTGGTGCACCATCATGGCTGCTTGGCTCACAATCACCTACAAAAAAAAATCGAACAAAAAGATTGGTTTTATCAAATATTTTTCAAAATAATTTCAAACAGTTTTGCCATCTTTACTTATTATTTAAGAGGAGATAATCAGGAAACCTGACCCCGTCCAGGAATTGAACCCAGGACTTTGCGAGACCTGCGCCTCAACAACAGAAGCTTCATGATTAGAAAGACTGCAATCTCAACATGTATGCAAGCGGTGGCTCAACCCAACCGCCTTAACCGATTTCCTTTAAAATATTTTTCAATTATTAAAACGGTATGATGATCATCCACAGATAATCCCATATCAAAATCTCATGTGGTAACTCTTTTAAAAGAGATCAAAAGTATATTTTCTTTTAAAGGTCATTTTATGGATATAAGAAACATTTCAAACCCTGTCCTAAAACTATTCATATTTAGAATTTTAATGGTTTTGGACAATCAAGTTGCTGATAAAACAATTCATGCCAATCTAAAAACATTTTTGTTTCATCAGTTTCAAATTTACAACCTGCATGACCTGATTGGTAACACGCTTAATCATGTTTATCACATCCCAAATAATGGGCCTCACAGTCTTAATTTCAATCATTTGTAAGATGCCAAATCTTGCCTCCAAAAATAATTTGATAAAATCATTTAGGCAAGCTGGTTATTCATTGACCTTAATTTTATTTTAACTTCTGTGACCTTATTGGCATTCCTTATCTTATGATCTACTCTAAAACAATGACATTCAACTATAATAATATCAGGTTATGTGCAGGGACAGGCGATTTGCGCTGAACTTTTTTTCTGCGCAATTCGCATAATTGGCTATTTTTTCCTATGGGCAGGGATACATGATTTGCACTGAAAAAAAAGTTCCGCGCAATTTGCTATTTTATTCCACGCAAATCGCCTGTCCCTGGTTATGTGTCACATAATTTCTATTTTCCATTTAAATTTATTCTATCATTATATAATCTCTTATCCCACACATCTCACCAGCCAAAAACAATAAATCGAATATATTAAAAGCGAACCCCTGATGGTGGCCAGCCAGTGTATACACACTATATCACCGGGCAGGTGCAATCATCCAGACATAGCCATTTATCCCCACGGTTAAGTAAGCTGGCTTTGCTCTGCATTCATCATTATGCATTCACTAAAAAATATTACCAACACCATGTTTCCTGCCCGGCTCACTAGCCCGCCGCGATTCAGATCGCCAGAAATTAGATTTTGCAAATCACCTTCCACATGAGCTGTGCCCCTGCCATCTTTTAACGAGCTTAAAAGATGCAAATTTTAATCATATTTTCTTTCATGCAGTCCCAAAATTCTACTTCCTTCCTTTTAAAAATACAGGTCATTTGTTTCCATGCTAAAGCATAGTTTTTATATTATTAGCTTTTCACTGCTTCGGGGCGTGAATTTGAACATGCATAATTAAGAACATATTGGGACACTGGCAATAAAATGGTTTGTGAACGTGTTTACGGCGATACTCATGTTATTTTCACTGGCATTTTATTGATCCCGGACACATATAAATATCCAAATACCGAATTATTATTAAGACTATAAATAACTAGTTTCAGAAATTAACGACTGAGAACAGTAAAATAATGCACTGCATGCATAACATTGCAAATATTTTTTTTAATATCCCTAGATTACCTGATAATCTTGTTTGTTTGCTTTTGATGAAAACCAAGTAGAATATGAGCTAATTCTGAAACATCACTTTTCAATGTTCAGAGAGTGTTGGAAGATTGTTTTTTGATGAATAAAACTTCCTGGATTTTTGTTTAAAAATTTTTTTTTCAAGGGGTATGACCAGATCCACATGACAGCCTTATCCTCACACTTTATCTTATCAAAATGGAGATTTTGGCATCAGTAGATAGCTCATATTTTTCTCATGATCCCAGTAAAATTCTAGGTCTGAAGCCCCGACATTTGTTCTGTTTAGATGGTATGAACAAAAAGAGTAATAGTCTCTACTATTCTATGGGCAATTGTGAAAGGCATGTTCGCTTCTTATATAAAAAGTTAAAAACTGCTCATGGAATTTATATCAAAATTTGGAATCAGATTATTTTGGTACAGGCCTCTCAATGTGAGATACAAAACACAAATGAACTAATCAAACCACCTATCCTTAATTTTTTTTCTTAATTCGCCAATTTTTCAAACAAGGACAATGCAAAGGGTGGAACAAAGACTAAGCTAACATACCTGATCCTCATCGTTGAGTAACTTTGTCAGTTCTGGAATGGCTCTCGTTGCTAGATCAGCATCGTCCTGGTAGTTGATCAGGTTGACCACGGCGTGCTTTAGCATCTGTGAAGGCTCTGCTAATCTCTGTACTGCGGTGGGGTGGGAAGGGTCAAACTGTGTTGAAGGAATCTGGGAGCCCTCTTCCAGGGTCTCCGGGAACATGGCGGCGCGTACGCGCTGGGAACGGGTCTGGTTTAACTGTTGATTCATTTCTGTGGCAAGAAAGAAATTAAGATGATGTTAAATAGTACTTATTTTCCTTTTAGAAACTTCATGAATTACAAACTTCCAATTTCTTTTTACTCGTTTACGCTTGCAGTGACATTCGGCCATTGGGAAAATATAATTTAGGTTGTTCGATAAAAACTATACAGCAGATAAAATATGTTTATCACAGGGCTAAATATTGACGAGGCAAAGGGTGTTTTGCTCCCGAAAATGGCCCTCAGAAATTAAATTAAGCTTAAGTGTCTCAAAATAAATGGGCATTGTGGCTATTTAGCCCCCTGAAATGCTGTAAGTAGCCCCTGACCCATTCCATGTCAACTCCAGGGATGTGCACGCAGCACCTCTTCAATTTTTCTTTTTTCTGTGTGGTGGTAGATATTGATGAGAAAGTAAAATCCGAAAATTTGAGCTTCATACTCCATTTCGTTTTCCGTGGCATCAATTTGAAATTTAGGGGGTCAGCGTAAAAAATGTGTGCATAGCATAAGAACAACATTTTTGGAGGTCCATAAATGTATAAAGGAACAATTTACAACTTTGAAAAGTATGTATTCTGGGGTACTTATTTGTGTAGAATTCAAATCTGGCATCAGAAAACTTGTAACTCCTTTACTTTAAAAGATATAGGGCCCTCAAAATGCAACTTCGTCCATCCAGGACCAACTTTGGGGGGTCAAAACTCCAAAAGTAAAAATTATTTTATTGTCCATTTTTTTGCCATTCAGAGCCCTTTGGTAGGACATTACTCTTATCCAATATTGAGCCTATTAGAATACTTTTAGCTGAGATATTACCCATGCAAAACCCCAATTGTACATTTTTTGTACATTTTGACCCCCCCTAAAAACCAATGTCAGCCATTTTGCCCCACCATCAACCAGGTATGTTGAAAATATGTCCTTGGACAACATTTCTGAGAGATATTGGCTTTGGGACTCGATGGCTTCAACACATCAGTATCTTCTCCAGAGTTGTACACATTTTTGAGCATGTATAATGTTGTACAAATGGAGAATGCAAACCTTCTGATGTGTTGAAGCCATGCCAGATTTGAATGTTCTACACAAATAAGATTGGATCAAAATGCCTGACATTGGTTTTCAGGATACACAAAATGTACAATGGGGTTTTGTATGGGTAATTTCAAAGTTAAGAGTAAATACCAAAGGGCTTGCATTACAGTTTTTTACATGGAGTTTTCCAAAGTTGGTCCCGGATCGGTTGCATTTTCGCTATATCTTTTACATGTTAATGATTTGAATTTCTACACATTTTTTACGCATTGACGGCTATGTACACATTTTTACGCTGACCTCTAAATTTCAAATTGATGCCAATGGAAAACTAAATGGAGTATGAAGCTCAAATTTTCTTTTCAAAGGATTTTACTTTTCATCAATATCTACCACCACACAGAAAAGAAAAAATTGAAGAGGTGCTGCGGTGCACATCCCTGGAGTTGATGGAATGGGCCCCTGAAAGTTTAATATTACAAGTGATCTTTTTCTTCTAAAGTAGCCCCCGAAATAAAATTTTAAAAAAATATAAAAAGGCCTGGTTTATCTTAGTTCCAGGTTTTTAACAGATATTCTTGTCTTTATTTAATTCCCAATATAATATTGAAGTTTCGTTCAAAATTTTTTCGAAACTCAGTTTTTCATTTTTGATCTGCGTATCATTTGTTATTTTGTCATTGGGCTCCTGACCTCTAGATGTGCTTGCGGCCCCTGAACATGTTTAAAACAAAACTGCTAACAGGTTACATAGGTTTTGCCATGTTCAGGGGCCAAGTACACAGGATGTTTTTCCCACCCAGCGAGGATCTTCATCACTCACCATCCACCTGTTCCTGTGTGTACGCCTGCCCGTAGCCCTGATCCCAATCCTGGAACATCCCTGAGCCGCTCAACGCATCATCCTCATGATGACTGTGATGACTCTTACTGCTCACAGAGGGCGCTTGTGTGGTGGCGCCACTCTGGATACCAGAATCCATGCCGTAGCCGTGGTTTTGCCATTCCATTGTGTTCTGCATAGGGTCCTGCTTGGGAAGGTCTGGCAGGGGGCTGCCATAGCCACCCTGGGCTCCCTTCTGATGTGGCTGTTGAGCTTGCATATTATACTGTAGATAAAAAGAAAAGGTAAAGATACAATTATCATCTTGTTTTTCAAAATTCCAAGTTGAAAACCAAATATCAAACAACATGAACAATTTTTCAGTTCAATTTACACCCCCAATGTATGTGCAACTGCAACATCAAGAAAAATAATTTCCCAAACAAAACATATTTTCATTTTCTTTAAAATTCAATCAATTCAGCAACAAAATGCTCAGTATTTCATCAAATAATAACTCCGAAGTTCAATTTCACACCATCTCCAATCTAGATTACGGATACATCCCAATAATAAAATTCCATTTAGTGTTACTCCAAGGCCAAGTGGTGCTGAGACACATCGAATCTTTCAAACAAGCTGCTCCTTCTTCATGTATCGCTCCCAGGAAAAAACACATTAGCGAGCTAGTAACATATCACAACTGTCAACTCCAAGTTCAAGATGTCTAATTAGCACAGCCTGCGAAATACACGGTTGTATGCATCAATGGAAGAGAGAAAGTCTTTGAATTGTACTTACAGTAACAGGTATACAATTCAAGGATTGAAAATATAACCTAGATCTATTCAAAGTTTTGCAAACAGATGCCTAAATTGTTTTCGTAAAAATACACTGTTCATGCTGACAGGCGATGGAAATGTAAACGTATCAGGAAACGTAAACTTGAAACCTATCCAAATTTTTTATCATAAAATACTTAATGTCGTCAGCAATTCAGCTAAGACTTTGCTACCTAGATTTCCTGTGCATACAGTTGAGCAAACTTTACTGATAATGTGCAGATAAAATTCTTTTTGAAAGAAACTACAATTTGCTTTCATGCCGGTCTGATTTCATAACATATTTAGCATGATAAGAAATGTAAACTGCTGAGAAACACTGGCTGTAATCACTTCATATTAACGCAAACATTTCATGCAAAATGTTTCAAATGGCCTACAGGTATCGCTGTAAAACTGCATAAAATATGCATGCTCATAAACACCATTGACTTTCATGCATATTTTGTGTTCAATTTTTATAGGGATAGAAGTTTGGAGCTAATCCACTATTATTAATTCTTGCGGAGAATCTTGTAAACATAATTTGCATGAAAAGTTGATTCTCATATTTTTATTCAAAATCCCATCCAAGTAGATATGTTGCAAGAATTAAAGATTAATTCATGCATTGTGTCATGTGTGACAACACAAAATTATCCAGACAACTGAGCATGTGATCATCATTGTCTACATGTATTGTTAAATTCCAATTTCGCAGCCCATTCCGACTGTCTGGTCTACCTACATGTAATGTTGATGCATTTCTCATAAGAATAATAAGATCCAATTTGGTCTCAAGATTCATTTCAACACTCATCTAATGCTACATTGTAGAGCATACGACATGTGATCAAGGGTGAAATAAAGCGGGAGACGGGAGCCGTTTAGCCCCCAGAAACTCTGCAAATGGCCCCTGGTTCCATCTCATTTGTAGTTGACCAGGGGACACTTTTCTCACAAAACTGGCCCCTGGATAGTGAACCAAAAAGTATCAAATTCAATGCAACTAAGTGCTTATCTAACCCATCCAGCATAATATTTATTTTTATTGGCCCCTTGGTAAATGGAAGTGGCCCTTGGTTTCTTCAAATCTTGGTGAACCAGGGGCCACTTTTTTGCCGAAGTGGCCACTGGTTCAAGCTCTCTTATTTTCACCCCTGCATGTGATCATCACTGTCTACATGTATGGTAAATAACATTTATTCAGCTCAATCTGACTGGTTTATTCTACCTACATGTAATGTCAATGCACATCTCATAAGAATAAAAAAAATCCAATTTTGTCTTCTCATCTGAAGCTATAGCACAAACTGTTGACAACCAAGGCCATTCAAAGCCCAGTTTAATAATTTCTTTCTGTCAGTTCAATGTTAATGATTCCATCCTTCCTTTCTATTCACCCTCCATCCTCTTAATACTCGTTCTCGTTTTCTGCTAATCCAACGCGACTGATGTTCACCTCTCCCAGTCTCTATCAATTATGTCCCATGTCATATACACAGCCATCACAGATGCATCTTTCTTTTGTTGTGTTTACATACAAATCATAAATGATAACCTTGCCGCTGCTGCCAAATGTTAAAATGCTATGCGTTGGTTCTAATATGTGAGATTTGCACAGCATCAAAAACTCCTTCCTAGTCCTACATCATGTTACACGTACTATACATTTCATGTTCAGCCAGAGGTGTAAACAAATTATGAATGGAGCCATGGATTCTAAACTAGGGTAATTATTTTCACTGATCACAAACAAGAACCTTCAATGGTCCATGCTAAGGTATTTTGCAAACCTTACATTTCCACAATGTTATCGAACTACATAGCACTTGTAAACTCAAATCTTGTTAATGTTCAGGCAGAATTACATGCTCCACACATACGGTATGCAGGGCTGCCAAGAAGCAAAATTCTCAATAAACCATCCTTTTCCGACTGTGCCTGGGAAACCTTTCGTCATTTTTTGTATACAATACTATCCCTGTTGGAAGTGGCCACTCTTTCTACATAGAAAACTCGCATCTACAGTGCAATGTCTTACAAACCGACACTACATAATACACAAAAACCCAACAAAGTCTCAATCCCTTCACTCTGAAATGATGCCAGATTTTATCGCCAAGAAATACTGCACTTCCTCACACTTCTTTTCCTGACTCTGGATATTTATGTTCTCCTGTAAATTGATTGAAGATGATCCAATTGACATTTAGCACTGACTATACATACAGAATGAAGCATAAATATTGTAACATGCCATAACAACATTCTGCTGGCGAAAGTCGACTCAATAGTCAATATAGAACAACAAATCAATGTTCCAGTGTATAGGCCAACATGGATACGCAAATTCACAACATGCAATTGGAGTAACAATAACCAGTTGAAATGTGAAATACAACGGACAAATCATTTTTAATGTGGCACTCCACAATTAATAAAATGGATTTAAAAAAAATGATACCGGTAGCAGTAATTCCAACTTTTTTCCCATGCCAACTTGAAAATGTCATAAATTTTAAATGTCTATTTCAGACTTGCATTTAGCTGGTGGATTAAAAAATATATATAAAATTTTTCAATTGAAACCGACTTCTCTTTTATAACATTTTGAAAGCCATTCCATATCATACTACTTTTTGACAATTCTGACTCAACTGCATGTAAAACAATCATACTACCCCATACATCTTCTAAAATTAAAATCACACCACAAAATGTTGCCATTTTAAAAATGTAAACACTATAGTAACTGATACATTACTTTCAGCATGCAAAGTGCTATAGAGTAAAGCTCCATGATAAATGCATCTCGTTCACTTCACCAATCAGGCCATTAATAACGACTGTAAGATCCGCCGCCGCTCGCTGACTGCCGTCTACCGTCACTGCAACTCGACCTGCCCAGGCTCATCCAGAGTACATACTCATCAACAACATACGGTGCTTCATCGTTAACCCACTAGAGCACGATAATGTCGGCGAGTCTTCGCTCAATGGGCATATAAATTGAGGTAGCTAGTGGTGACTCTGCCGGAAGAGGGAGGATGGAGCTAGGGGTAGAGAGGGTTTACTTTGGCGCATGTCACGAGCAAGGGCGTCTATCCATATCATTGGTGGATAAGATGATGCGGATTCAAAACAAAATTGAACTGAATAATTTCCAAATATCCTAATTTCCAATTTTGCAACCTCCCGGGATGTCTGAAGAAACTCAACTCTTATTTTATTTATTTTATTTTGGGGGGGCTGATTTTGAAAAAGTGGACTGGGGCAGATATTAAGAAGTGAACTTTTTTTCAAAATTTGGACCTTTTTTGACTGAAAAGGCATGAAAAGCCTATTTTTTTCGCTCGTATGCTCACAAATGCATCTTTTAGGGGGCTGCCCCTTGCCCCCCCTGGTTACGGGCCTGCACGTAAGTGTTTGCAGTCACAACTAAAGTCCTTTTTATATTTAATGGTGTGATTCTAATCCATTCCTCCCTTCTCCTCCCCCCCTCCCCACGGTTTAAACTTCATGGGTTTCTGTTCATTTTTCCATACGTTATGAAATTGGAGAAAGGGGTCATGGGGCTGCTTTAAAGAATGCAGACTTATATTGTACATAATGTACACATGACACCAAAATGCAAGCAAATACATGTCCGAAATAAACGAAAAAAAAAAAAAAAAAAGCAGATTTACCTAAAGTTCATTATCAGATGACAATGAACATGATGTATAGGATGCGCCATAAACACTGGCATAGTCATAAAACAGACAAGCGCTGACCCCATGCTAAATGTGTCATGGAATTTATTTGCTCCAGTTAACGTCAGACATGTACTGGGCTACGATGATGATTTATCGGTCTCTTCTATTAAATAATCATTGGCCTCTGGCTCTGTGTGTTCATGCCAATGCTGTGTGTGTATGTTTTTTTAAGACTCCGCAAAATGTATTGTATAAAATAAATGGATGCCTACATGTAAAGTAGATATCATGTGTATTGGGTATGAATGCAATGACTGCATGGCATTGTATACTTGGGTCCTACTACATGTAATTGAATGTTGAAAACTTTTTCATAGAGCATCTAAAATATTTTCAAAAATAATGATTGAATTTGAAGCAAAAGAAATTTGTTAATCATGTATTTTGTATCTGCCAAGAGTGCATAAAAGATGCGGTGGATATGATATGGTGGGCTAAGTGGACATTAACACCAATCTTGCTTGAAATGTGGGGGGGGGGGAGGACAATTGACCTGGTTTGACAAAAAGTGGCTGAAAAGAAAAATGTGTCTTTTTGCCGAAAGGTGGGGAGGGGGACACGTTTCGGCCTTGATTTTATTGTCCCTTATTTTGACAGCCTGGCAAGTTATGGTTGTTACAACTTGCCTCGAAATTTTTTTACGAAGTATTTGCACTCTGGGAAAAGTGCTGATTTCAAACCCTGCTGGATACATGTATCGCAAATATCTTTTAGGAATAGCTGTTGGATGGGAGAACATCCTGCACCCACGATATCATACAGAGTTACACCAAACACATCTTGCTGCTTCTCGCACAGATACACACAATTCTTCGGGCAGGTTTTGAAAAATACATTAGAAGACCTTCCCTGATGACATCTGTCACCAAACAAATACGCCAAGTAAATTATGCATTACCCTGAAAGCTTCTCTCAGTGCCATGTGATTCCTTAATAATCCATCTACAAATTGACATTTTTTTCCTTCCCCCACTTTCTCTCTCTCTCTCTTTGTATCTTCCCTTGATAGGATGACAAACAATGCCAGAAAACATTAAGCCTTTGCATCAAATCTCGCTCCCATGTTTTATTCAACACCTTTCATTTACGTCTACGGGCTACAATAAACCAGGGTTGCCTAAAATGCAGCCCAAATTGCGGTTTAAATCATCGAAAAGTACCCCAACTGTTGTTTTTTATCTGCAGACCGAAAATCATAGGGATCCAATTTTGAAAAGTCACCAACTTTTTTCATAACCATTCGCTTCTACACGACAGTATATGGTCCAAAGTCGCAGGCAAAATTATTCAAAAGTCGCCCAATTGGGCTACTAAATCGCACAAATGGCAACCCTGCAATTAACCATTCTAAATGGACCCACAAGTTTCCACAAGGCAATTTTTCACATTTTCATTTCGTTATTTTTCTACTTTTACAGAGTAAAAAATAAAAAGCATACAGTACAAAAAGCATAACCTCGGGCTGGAATATTATTTTCTCTAGCGACACATATTTTAATAAATGCATGGAAGTTTCAGTATGATTGAGTGTAAGTACACCACCCCATATCATAGCTAGACAAAAAAGAGGCTTGACATGTTTGCGCACAAAGATTTGAGATGATACACAATTGCTTGTATAAAACCAATTCCACTGGTACTGGATTTGGGTGATGCCTGTATTTCTTTGCAATCAACTGGGGATTTGTAGCATTTCCAATGCATTTTAAAAGGGGGGATGGGGGCATGGAGCAAGTAGTGGATGAATTGTTTTGATGGAGGAGTGAGATGAGAAATGTTTCAATTATACAGAGATTGGACAAAGTGTTGGTGAACCAATCAACTGGGATTTAAGAAAGTTTGTTCTGAATAACAACATTTTGTAAACAGCAAAGACAAGCTATTGATGACATGGCTTTGTAGGAAGCAAATTTCATAAACTTTTTTTCCCATCAATTCTTATTTTTTACATTCTGACAAACTCAGGCACAACAAAACATCTGCATAGTTAATGTTTTCTCTTGACTTTATTTGAAAAAAAAAACAATACAAAAAAGCTGCAAAACAGTGTTAAATTGGAAAAAATAAACTACCCAAATTTGGACCAAAAATAAACAAAAATGCATACATTTGAGCAGTAAAAAAAAGTTGAAGATCAGCTGAAAAATCTCATTGCCTGTTGTACAAATATTGTGCATGAAGCATACGACTCCAAAACTTGCCCAGTCCACCACCAAACTTACTTATTTTACATGTACATTGGGTCATCGGATAAAGAGCCAATATAAAATTCATAAATTTTCAAGCAAAACATAAAGGTGAGAATCGTATCATTTAAAAACCTCATGGGAAAATATTGCCGTTTTCCAGCAATGCTTGGACCATAATCCTTTAAAATAGAAGAAATTTGGTATTAATTAAACCGCACACGCTTGCCAGATGCAGGAGCGAGTTCTTGTTTTAACCTAACCTCTTCAGAAAACAAATTACGGTTTTCGTCAATGCCTTATTATAACTAAATACCAGATTATAACCATTCTAACTTTCCAAGAAATTTGGATTTACAACATACATGTAAGAGTCGCAAACACTTACACTTGTCAGAAAGAGAGAGCTTGTTTGTAACTAAACTGGGCCTTGTGTCTTGAGGGGAAAATGAGTAAGTGACAATTAGTGCTTCCTAATTAAAAATCATTATTATTCGTTAGTATGTGGGCTAATTAATGCATTGTAAATCTATGGAATATTTTGATGTCACAATCTCGTGGTGCATGCTTGATAGCAAATTATCACATAAATTATTTAATTTTTTGTGTGCAACCAAATTGATTGTTTTAATTGGCACAAAATTTAATCAATCTTTTTGACCGTTTTCATGATGTTTCTTTTCATGGCTTTCTACTGCTACTGGGTACTATTAAAATTTTTAAGATTACAGGTATATGATGCAATTCATTTGAGAATTATTGCAATAAAAAAATGCATAATTTTCTTTCAAATGATGCTCATTTTCTACTAATGCAAATTCAAGTCGACGCAATTCATACACGCAAAATTATTTGTTGATTATGTCGAATCTTGCAATCGCCTCAGGACCCAAGTGGCTATTTATAAGATCTCTGCTTATTGCCACCAAAATGGGGCAGCAGCCAATCATGAAATATAATTGTCAGTGACATTTATATATAGTGGGGAGGCTTAGCTCTCTCTTCCCGGTGTTTCAGGATAATGTATCTTTATGCCCCCGAAACTTGGGCAATATGGTGCGGGGAAATTATAAGCCTGCAAAATGTCATCAACAATATACGTTTAGACATTAATTCTCGCAAAAATGCCCACATGCAATAAATGACAAGCTGTATTGTGCATCAAAGTTCGGGATAGAAATATACCCTACCTATAGCTCCACAAGCTGACTTGAGTTTAGGGAGGTAGATGGTGCAATCGTAAATTTGCGCAAATCAAGATTCTAACATTCTCCTCCCAGACTGCAAATGGATTCTCACCGCTGTCACAGATTTCTAGTCTGTACATCTGTGCTTGAGATGGGCTTTATAATTTCAAATCTTACTTTTCGCAGAATTTAATATCCACCCATCATTCACCGACAGTCGGACACCCATCATTCAAATTGATGTTACAAACATGTAGCTGCCAGGGCTAGTGATAGAACTAAACACTCCAGTGTCCACTGGGACCCCCGAACTTGCAGAAAATGAAAAAGTGGGGGGTCCGGAGTAGAGTTTGGTGAGTCCGAGTGGCACAAATGCAGCATAAAAAATAGTATGTCTGCAATTGCGCTAGATTGAAAAACTGGGGGTCTGCAGGGACCCCTGAACTTGCAGAAAATTTAAAAACAGGGGGTCCGAACTCTATTTTGGTGGGTCCGGGACCCCAAAAAGCAACTTAGCGCTACCGCTGGTAGCTGCCCTTTGTACTCAGCATCAGTAATCTTCAATTCCTCATCATTTGGGATGTAATTTCAATCTTTCCAAAATGCTCATTATTGATTTAAATTTGAATAGCAACAATTACTGACCAGTATTTAAAAACAAAAGTCTTCAGACACCTAAAAATATGCATTTTCTTCACCTTCAAACAATGAACTTATTTACCATGTCCTCAGTCACCTAAAAATATGCATTTTCTTCACCCCCAAACGATGAACTCATTTACCATGTAACCCTATGCAACCTTAAAATATTAGTCTGATAATAATCGTATTCGTAAGACGTTTCTTCTCTTCCAGCTGATACCCATACCTCTTGAGATGCAAGAGCTGTCGCGATATTTATTTGCAAATTTTAAATATTCATGTTGTAGTGATAACATCGGCAGTTGATATTAACACGAAACGACAATGCACATTTATCAATAACTATATCAATCCTGCCTTGCCAACTCTGCGCAAATAGATCACGACAGCTACAAAATTACAATGAACCTCTACTGCTAAAACAGGGCGAAGGAGCCTCTCGCTCCGTGTCGCAATCTTTTGCACCGATCTTTTAAAAATCTCTAACCCGCCCTTTTCTTTTTTTTAACAGGCCTCAGTTAAATTTAAATCAAGTTTCCATCTCACTTGAACTGCGAGAAATTTGATCAAATTCTTGAGGCCACCTCACACTAGTGAAGAGTATTTTGGACATGTTTATGACAGTTTAAATATCTCCTTCACACACAAGGAAGAGATGCTTCACTCCTTGGTTGCTATGATATGACTCACTCCAGAAGCTGTGGTGGTAGGCTAAATAATCTCACCCTCTGTGACATAGTTCACAACATTGGCTTTGTTTCTTGACATGGGTGAGACTTTGGAATGGGGGGTGATAAGTAACTCCAGAGTCAAGTGATATTTCCTTCCTAGTTTGAAATTTCGCTCGTAATTACGCAAGATCTCGTTGACAGAATGAATTAGGCGATTGATGAAGATCATATTGCGTAGAAAAATTGTGTAATATGATAACACATTGAGCGCATTTATCTAAACCAGACAACGTGCAGCCCACAAGCTAACGTTGGTTGTCAATAGATATTGAAATTCACTCAGTTTTTAAAACAGATTTATTTATCATGTGCATAAACTGCATATAATTGGAAATGCCCAAATATAAATTGCACTCAAATTACAGACAATTGAATGTACTTGGATTGAAAGAATTCAATAATTCATTTCTAGTTTATTATTAAAATTATATAATAAAATAACATCACAAATTTCTATTTTTTCATTGCATCAGTGGTATTAATTCCATTTAATGCATGTTGGCAGCGAATGCATGCTCCTACAAATTACCACAGGGCTGGTTATAAAGTATTTTTGTGTTCTTTTTTATGCATTGTAGCTCTCATATTTACCAACATGCAAGGATTTGGCTATATCATGCCAGTCAATGTCACAAGTACTCTGCGTAAACCATAATTATGTGATTGCTAATAATAATCATAATGCCAGTTCTCTTCTCAATCACCAAAAGTTTGATCTGATTGCCACTGATGCGTGCAGAACAGCGAAAGCTAAAACTGTACAAATTATTTAAACCTTTTGCAACTGAACAATGGTACAAGTGACATAAGTTACGTCCCTCCATATATCAATATTCAGTAGTGTTCCAGAAATTGGTAATCTGTCATTACTTATGCCCTGATTCACATGTCTCATCATCCGTCCATTAACCACTAAAGCCTGCTCATCCGCATACCTTGAACATCAGTCAGGAGCACTTCAATACCGGTATTCAATCTTAGAATATTTAGATGCACCAAATTACGATTTTTCTATCCAGTTTTTTTGTTGGAAAAAAAGTCCAAGTTTTCATTGAGAAATGACAATTCTATCCGCCTAATCTAATTTTCACTGTCCTAACATTACAACAACACAGCCTCAGTGATGAGCACTGCTACAAACACTGTCGCAACACCACGACCATTCTTTAATTTATTGAACTGTCTGCACTCGCTCATTATCTCCCCCTCTCCTCTGTTTCCACCGAATCGAGCACTCTCTTTTATTAACAGATGAGGAGACGGTCCATTCCAAAATTGAGTTATACCATTACACTAATAGGAAGATTCGTTGACAACCGTACCGATGCAATATGTTCCTAGCATACTGGGGCTGAGCGGTGATGCCCAATTTGCCGATTGACTGTGCAGAGAAAAATCCGAGTCTGACAACAATATCTATGCTGTCTGTGCTTCGTTTAGTGTGTATTGTTCATGCCACAATGGGAAATCATCCATCAAACACCAACTGACAAGTTTAATTCATGACAAAGTTTCAAATTGGCATGATAAATGATGACCATAAATCACCGTATTACCCTGGATCTCCCCTCTATTTTTTTGCAATTTACTACTTTGTTCCAACTTTTTACTTCCACTGAATTTGAATGTAGGGGCCTACATGAAATATATTTGACGTAACCAAGCAAAATGAAGCAGATGTGACAGAAATTATTTCAAGATATGACAAATGAAACAAGGGAGTCCTGAGTTTATTTTCTTTCTCAACTTGTTGTTCCTGAAAGCAACACTAAAACAACGAATGGCTCCCAATAATTTTCATTCAGTTTTGGAAAAATGCAATGTACGTCAAACAGGGCATTAGCCAGGATTTGAAAGTAGGGTGTCCAACAGTCTGGGTTTGTAAACCTTTTTATAGACATTTAGAGGTTCCTAACAGTGGTTTATAACATTCCACTTGATTGTATATCACAAAAGGCTTTTTTTTTGGCCGGCCTTGCGGACGGCTTCAGCATTTTCTAGGCCGTCCTTTCTTGTGACAGGCTGTCCAAATGACGGCTGGACGGGTCTCTAGCTAATACTTTAACGGCATCGTTGAATTACGTGCCCCATCTGACTCGCTTTGCTTCATCTAGGTGTAGTTCCGACTACCATAGCTGCAAGAAAACGGACAAACAGACAGACAAACAACCTACCCGTGCCTCCATGATTGTTTTTGGTTCCGGTTCTCTCACACTACCAATAGTGGTTCAACAACCTGCACAAAGATATAAAAGAAAGAAAAATACTTAATTTGAGAACATTTTACACAACACTTCTACTCGTCTTGCTCCTAAATCGGTACATTAGGAGTTGTTTTCCATGTTCATGTTAGACATTAGCTTAGTGTATTCCACGTTCATGCTAGACATTAGCTTAAACCATGTTTTCCTTCAC
The DNA here is from genome assembly GCF_039555335.1 of Amphiura filiformis. NCBI lineage: Eukaryota > Metazoa > Echinodermata > Ophiuroidea > Amphilepidida > Amphiuridae > Amphiura > Amphiura filiformis. The sequence continues at coordinate 42,624,661 of NC_092640.1, read as the reverse complement.
TTACTGTTGATCATCCACCCATACGTGAATGTTTTCATTAAATTCCGCTAGAGCACACACCAAAGTAGAGGGAAAATAAGGCCAAGACTGCATCCCTCGAGGGAGAAAATCAGTCAGTAGCAAGCTTATTAGCTATTTAAGACAAGACTTTGAATTACTTCTTTCTCCTTCCACCTTACAGGTGTAAAGTTAGGAATAATGAATGTTTTCCATTATTTCAAAGTACATAAAAGAAGAATTTATTAGTGAAATTCAAAATATTTTAAACAAAGTGATATCAATGTACAGAACTTATTCATTAGGGTCTTAGTTCTATGATTATATTTTATAAGATTGACAAAAACACATATCCCAAATGTACCCCAAATAGCTTAAAACGCTACCAAATAGTTCGTTATATTTTAATAGTGGTACATGGTATTTATATTTAAGGCCTATCCCTCTTTTACCTATGTACATGTACAAATACCGGGTACATGTATTATTAGCCTAACCTCTGGAAGATAACATAGAGAGTTGCAGAGACATTCTCACAAAAAAATACAGCATTACCTGACGAATTTAGTACCGTAACTTAATTTTGCGTCTTCGGAATCTACAGCATGTGATTTACTACTAGTTAAAAATTTTCAGTGCGTAAAAAATTCTCACCTAATCTCGTGTACCTCTAGATTCTTTCTTTGTGCTCGTTCACTCATTGCTAGCCTCCAAATTAAATCAAGTTCATGGTGTTTTAATGCCAGAACATGTTATCACCAAAAGCCTACTCGAGCGGAAAACCATCTACCATGCATATTAAATTGTGTTTACTACATGCTCCGCTACATACATATTTGATATCCTAATAACGAGGTTTCTCTTTTTTTCATCCATGACAATATTGCATACAATTTTCAATCGGGAATCTGTACTCGATATTCCAGTGTCAAAAATTGTTCCCAACTGCATCCCCCAAGAACTGAGTCACAATGTGAATGATTGCAATCCAGAAACCGGTCTGTAAAATTGTTGAAATTTGCAACCGTTTAACATTCATACATGTCGTGTTTTCAATCTCAGGAAGAATAAGGCCCCAACAATGTGAAAGAGGAGCACTTGTTTACAGACCTAAGTTACATTTTAAAGGTACACAAACAATGAATCAAATGAAGGTTATTTAGTTATTTTATATTAGGCCAAATAAAAAAATAAACATGTTTCACGTCCCCTCCCGCTTCCCTTTTTGAGGTTTCCTCAAATATACTTTTATTTTTTGAAATTCAGCTATAACTTAAAAAATATGTCTAGGAAGTTGGGATGCTTTCTATAGCCTTGTTAAGATACAAGAAACATTTTAGGAAGGTTTTGTGATCATTAGAGAGGGTGTAACTCCCAGAACAAAAAATAAAAAAGGGCCTCCTCCTTTTTCTAGCCATTATTGTATACGCTAAAACAGCTCTAAGTATGGGTATTTACACCAATTTTGCAATAAAAAATAGAAAATAAAAAGCCCCTCTTCCTCCTTTTTTTGAAAACCGGACGTGAAACATGTTTTATTTTTTACTTGGCCTTACTGGCATTACAAACTACAAAGTTGAATAAATTTCAACAATTTCAGAGTTTGTAGCGTAAGAAACATCGACTTACCTGATAAATAATTTTCTATTGCACAAAATAAATTCAAAATATACAAAAATATAATTTCTAGATGATATTGCAAAATATTCCTTTGAGTTGATCTACTTGTTCATCCAGTCACTATCCATAGCCATATCAGTTTCTATTATATGTCACAAGTACATGTATTTTATTCCAGTTCACTTCAGTTCTCAGCTGTTCGGTATTCCATATGATCTCACAGATGCGGAATTAACAAACCCAGAGTGTTACAAACTACAAGTCACTGGATGTGGCACACATAGCTACAAATTCCAAGTTGATTTTGAGACAGCTCATAAAACATCCCTTCTAACTCAATGCCACAAGATGAACTAAATCATCAAGCTGGTGATGTTTCCTAGACAAAGATGAGGAGGAGGAGAGCACATCTTGAGATGTTTTATGCATCAATGACAAGTCCTTATGTAAGCTTAACCAGAACACATCAATACACTTCTGATAGGCATGGACATGTTTTAATCACACTGTATTCAATGAACACATACCAGATGTGTGCAATTTTCTGCTTCAAAATCCACCTCATCAATAAACTGAATGACTGACCTGCAATTATGGACTTTTCACAAAACCCCTGCAAGGATTTTTTCACCAAAAATCCCACCCAATGTATTGTCCTCATGTCAAGGACCTCAATACCACAATTGTCCTGAAATTGATTGGCAGCACACTGATGAGGATTAGCCACTGAATATGCTAACTAATATTTGGTTTAAGATGGGGATCAGTAGATGAGTAACTGGGTTTGAACAAAGACTCCCTACTGAGGTGACCATCAGTATTTCTCCACCCCTTCTGATTGTGGATAATGACTGGTTTTGTCAACATGCCATTTAGTATTGAGCCAAATATAGGGCTGGGTGTCAAATTTGGTAGAGTTTCAAATTGGTGAGCTACTGCTACTGGTGTCGAGTTGTCAATCACTCGCTCTTGAACAAACTGGTAGTTTGCATTAATTTTGATTCAGAACACATGCCAAGCACATTACATCTGTGACATGACTAAAATAAGAAAATGTAACTAGATTCAAGCATGACTAAAAATCTACAAAATTGAAAATTGGTACACAATTCTGCATGTCAGTAAGTTCCAAATCAACACAGATTCAAGACCAATCCTGCTTGAATTTCACTATGATGACCTTTGAGAGTAAACATGGTGAATAGGTCTAGAATTTCTCTGATATAATAGAAAGTTCTTTTTATATCAACCAATCTACTACCTGGATTTTCAATACCAGTCGGTCCGTGTGGACACACACTTGGATCCTGTTGGGACCAGGCTCAAGAAAAATCCTCAAGCCAAGTTTAAAAGATACAAGCATGCTGGCCTGTCAGTGCCATACTATTACGCCGACTTTCGTATTCGGCGAGGAGGACAATTTCGACCTCCTGGTTTGTTTACAAACAGACAGGTAGACAAAGGACCGTTCCGCTTGTCCAAACACTCGAGTATCAAAAGGATGGTCCACAATAGCGTGATTCACGTAACATGAATAGGGATTAAAAAGCTGTCACATAGAACCATGTGCTTCTATTGTCCAATTTGCCATCAAGATTTCATATGGAAACAGTTCAGACCCAGAACAGGATCATGTCAGAAATTAATATTTTGTTCTGGGTCTGATTATTCGGACTACTGGCCTGTATGAAGAGATACACTAGGATCCTCAACATGTGCATCTATCAGCACACAGTTCTTAAACTCCAATTCATTTGTACATTCATTGAATGACCTTTGAAACTTTGGGTACAAAAACTCATACTGCAACTTGAGGTCAAATTCTGCACTATGATTGTTTAATTGACGTTATTGGAATATGACATTGAGATGAGGCTATTGTGGTCCATAGTGATAGGAGAAAGAAACAGAAGAGCAAAGAAAAGAAAAGAAAGACCATTCCAAACAAATCAATTGCACAGATTTATTGCTCTTAACCCTTGTTGGGTCGAGAAATATTAAAGAAATTATGAATGCTTATTCCGTGCCCGATACAAAGGCTGCAAATAGACCAACAATATCCATGTTCTACATGCACACATTAAACATGATCTACCCAATCCTTTCTTGATACATCACATCACTAATTTACTCACTGATGGCCCAAGCCACAACACACCAATAATGACCTCACTAGTGCAATAAATCCAGCAGTCAAGCCAGTGTTGATTGACTGATTCTGTCTTCTCATACCATTATTATGACTGATAGGTTTCACCTCTATGACCTCAGCCAGCAAGGTTGAACTGCTGCTGCTGTCTGCATGCCTTCTCCTAGTTCACAACTCAACAGCTTGTTGGCTTGCCAATACCATGCAATGTCGCTTTGTAAACACTCTTGAACATTTTGCTATAGCCTTTGTAAAGATTTTGTTTGTAAATCTTACAACTGATCTTGTGTGTCATTGTATTGGAATCACAAGATGAATTTAATCATAATGAACTTGAACATGAACAGATTATATAGGCCTATTCCGAAGATGAAAAGTTAATAATATTACAATAGCCTAGGCATGAATTTGACACCAGGAAAAAAAGAACATGTTTGTTTATTTTCAAGTCCACAAATTTCGAGATTTGGATGGGCCAGTCCGACTCAGTCTGACAAAAAAACTTGTGTCTGACATTGGTTGGATGTAGAATAATTTTTAGACCTTTGCCTTGGGACACTTCAGAGAGGAATTAAATCATGAGCAGCAAACTTTTGCTAGTAAATAGCCTACTACTATAAAGGCCTACTACTAGTGGTACTAGTAAGCCTGGTGGAAAGTGTAAAATTAATTTTTAATAATTAAATTATACCCAATCCACTTCATTATGTTTGAAATCATACCTAGGCTATCTTGTACTACATGCTTTTGTTTAAATTACATGTAAGACCTCCTGATACTTCCTGAGCTAATTAATAATTATGGCAGACTAATTATTACAATCGCAAATTTATAAACAACACTTCACGCCCAAAGGAGCAACATAATATTTGCTTATTCAGGCCACACCAGGCCAGCCAATCACAGGCCACCTATCATTGAACATGACCCAGCCATTGTGACCCTGCATCACACAGCAGGAGGGTTACCCAGAGGTGAACTCCCTGCTTCACTTGCTTTGCTTTGCTTGCTTTTACTGGTGGTTAGGTTTCACTACAGGCGTGGATTTTTTGTCTTCCCATAATACAATGCATACAGAAACAGAAAACCTACATTGTACCAAATCCTACTAAAAATGTGCACACAGAGTCATATAATTTGATCACACTGAGGGGGAGGGCACAGATCGAAAATACGATCAGAAGTGCCGACATCAAACAGCTTCCCACTCCTGAGTGTGATACCCAGCAGTTTCTCTTCTTATGGACAATATATGCCTATTCATAGTATTTACGGCACTGTAAATGTTTTTGCGCTACATTTAATTTCATGCTTTTCACATTCCAAGCATCTACCGTGAAAATAACAATAGTTTGATCTTATTCCTTAATTTCCTTTTGTGTATAGTTCAACGGAAGCTTGGAATTGCAAATTTAAACACAAGTCAAACTGTTCAAAATTGGTTAACAAAAAGTTAGGCCTACACACTATGAAGATTTCCACTTTTAGAGTCAAAGGTATGTTAAAACATGTTCCCTCTCTGGTTTCCGAGAGTGTGTGGTATCCAGTAGTTTCTCTCCCTAGATGGACAATATAGGTACCACCTAGACCATTTTTATTACAATGCATTGTGGGATAGCATCCTTTCTTCCTACAGGTATCCCTAGTCTCATTCATAGAACAGTTGGTATAGTAGGAACAATCAGTCAAGTTGACCCAATAGTGCCTTGGCCGCCATGCTCTGCTGCTGAACTATAGCCATGCATTCTCACCTTCATAATCCATTATTTTTACACCCATTGTCCTACCGCTAATAAAAGATTTCTGGTTACTATTTCAAAATTTTCTTTTCATCCTGTACAGGCCTTTTAATGAATCAAAGGACTAATGTTTACCAATTTTCTGCAGTTATTTAGTCAATATAATTGATTGTAAATTTAACACAAGTTCAAAATCAAATTACAGTGCAGTTCCTGAAAATTTGTTGTTCAATTGCAATTTTTCTATAGATGGCCTTATACACCTGACTTAGTTTAAACAGTCAAACATTTCTATCATGAATAATTTGAAAAATTACTATTACCGGTAACCCAGATATCTTCCATCAAAATTGTTTTGCAGATTTGTTTTTTAGCGAGATGAAAATAACAAATCCTACCAGCATGAATTTGCTACTGGTGCAATTTTCCTCCTCGTAATTCCAGTCCCGACATGTGGGCAGCTCTATTTGTAATGTAGACAATGTATTGCAATGTTTACATGCAGGCATTGTATGCCCATGATTACATTCAAAATATGCAATATTCATTATTATGACAAATACACACAAAAAATGTTCCCCAACAACAATACTCTGTACCTTGCTCTGGGCAAAGTACACTACTCACACAGTTATCATCACATTCACTACAGGGAGCAATTTATATTTATAAATCATATGTTTGCTCTTCATATTTTCCATGATGAATAAAAGAAAAAATGCAGGAGCCATTATTGACATGTTTTACACAATGGAGAAATTGTGGCACAATTATTACCATGGCCTTACAGAGCACACCGCTCTTCTCTATAAAAGCAGGCACTTTTAACTTCTCTTTGAGCGGAACAATGAAGTCAATTATCACTCAAAAGTAGTGCAAAGAGATACCGACACAAAAATTATTCGCTTAATTGAGAAATGACAATTTTAGACACTTCTGGAATCAATTTGTCAAATATTGCTACTTTGATCGTCTTTTATTTGCCGCTTCAGCTAATATAGTATCGATTGCCATCTCCTCGGAAAACACCTCCGATGTGTTGTTTGTCGTCTGTTTTGTTATATTCTGAACTTTCAAAATATATACACCAAGTCCTTTCTTGGTCATACTCATCTAAAGTCTGCACAAAAAGTAACTCAGCTGTTATAAATCGCCTATAGATTCAGAACTAATAACAATATTTCTACATAGAAAGAAGGACGCTTTATTTACGCGCATTTTGATACCCCAGTTGTCAAATGTCGCCCAATATTAACAACACAGTAGTGCTTTTAAAGAAAAATACCTGAATTTTAAAGTTGCAGTTTACAGCGATCAATGGTGTTTACGCAAGCACTGTGGTACGTAACAACCTCCATTTACCTTCGTGCTGACTTCAAATCAATACAAATAGCTGCAACTTTTAAATTCGGGTAAACTTCTTTAAAAACACTGCTGTGATGTTATATTGAACGAAATTGGACAAATGGGGTACCAAAATGCGCGTAAATAAATCGTCCTTTTTTCTATGTTGAAATATTTTGGAAACAATTATTAGTTCTGAAGCTATAGGCGTATTTATAACAGCTGAGTTACTTTTTGTGCAGACTTTACATCTTTTGTACACCTGAGTGATGATAAAGTGAAACTGCTCCCCCATCAAATTTGATACTGGTCCAAAACACACAATCTGCTTCTGTTTTTGAACTGTTTGTGACTTTGAATGCTTACAATAATGTCCAATGCAAGCCCCTGTGTGTAGGCCTACATTAAGAATGCACACAGCACATAGTCAACTCAAATTATTGTTGTTTTTTAACATCTTCAACTTTTTGTAAACAAAATGAATTTCACTAAATGACCTAGCTACATTGTACCTTAGAAGTACTAACAAACAGGCCCACAGTTGAGTGTACTCTTGGGTAGAGCACACCCGCCAAATTGTTCACATTTTTAAATGTTTGAAATTGTGTAAGAATTTATAAAAAAACAAGAGCACCAATGGCGCTGTGGCTCTGTGCTTTTTTGAATGTGAAAGTAATTGCAGTCGAATGTGCAACAGGTGAAATCATATACATTGTATGTGCCAGATCACATGCAATCATACATCTTGCTGGTTGGTAGCTATACCTTATTTGCAGAGCATAATACATCCATCAATAAGTTTCATATCCACATGAGGTTTTAGTAATTTGACCACAGATGACCCCTGAGTGACCTTGGATGACCCCAAAATGACATTCCAAAAATTTGGCTTGAAATGTTGACTATACCCACCAAGTTTCATGCCCATGCGAGTTTTTAGTAACTTAACCTCAGATGACCCCTGGGTGACCTCGGATGACCTTCCAAAAATTTGACTCTAAATGTTGACTGTACCCACAAAGTTTCATGCCCATACAACAGTTTTTAGTAATTTGACCTCAGATGACCCCTTGGTGACCTCAGATGACCCCGAAATAACCGTCTGAAAATTTGACTCTAAATGTTAAGTGTACCCACCAAGTTTCATGCCCATACAAGTTTTTAGTAATTTGACCTCAGGTGACCCCTTGGTGACCTCGAATGACCCCGAAATGATGTCCGATAATTTGACTCTAAATGTTGACTGTACCCACCAAGTTTCATGCCCATACGACAGTTTTTAGTAATTTGACCTCAGATGACCCCTTGGTGACCTTGGATGACACGAAATTACCTTCCGAAACTTTGACTCTAAATGTTGACTGTACCCACCAAGTTTCATGCCCATACGAGTTTTTAGAAATTTGACCTCAGATGACCCCTTGTGAGCTCAGATGACCCGAAATAACCGTCCGAAAATTTGACTCATAATGTTAAGTGTATCCATCAAGTTTCATGCTCATACGACAGATTTTAGTAATTTGACCTCGGATGACCCCTAAGTGACCTCGGATGACCCCAAAATGACCGTCAGAAAATTTGACTCTAAATGTTAACTGTACCCACCAAGTTTCATGCCCATCGACAGTTTTAGTAATTTGACCTTAGATGACCCCTGGATGACCTCGAGTGACCTTCACCCACTAACCAATACAAACTTGTTCTGTCTGGGGTCAAGATGCACCCGCCCACCAAGTATGAAGATTATGCTACCCCTAGTTTCCGAGAAAAAAGGTTTTTGCATATTATGCATAAATTATGCAAATTAGGTAGGTAATTACCATATTTTGCGCTAAAAATCGAATCAGGTCGAGATCCTCTGGTCATGCTACCCCCACCACGTTTCATCATCATAGGGCTTAGCATTCTTACGGATCCCCAGAAACAGCTTCACAAGGCGGATTTCTTCAGATTTCCAACCATTTTGTAGAAGCGTTCCGCATAAATTATGCAACTTAACAACTAAATCGCATACTTTTCGCCAAAAACTAATCAGGTGATCAGCAGGTGTGTATCATTCCTGTCACAAGGTTTCGTTACCATGCGCCGCTATCAATTTGCGCTGATATTCGCATAAATTATGCAAATTAGCTATGCTAATTTGCATATTTTCACCGAAAAGCATATCGATTACACGGAACAAACTTGGATACCCTTCCTCCCACCAAGTAGCGTCCCCGTGGGTCTTACGGTTCCCCAGATACAGCTCCGGACGGACATTCGGACATCCCACCCCCACACACAGGCGGAAATAGTGATTACTAAGTCCCATCCTGAACAAAGTTCAGAAATGAAATTTTATCAATTTGCGCTGATTTTCGCATAAATTATGCACATTAGCTATGTTAATTTGCATTATTTTTCACCGAAAACATACAATTCTGAACAAACTTAGATACCCTTCCTCCCACCAAGTAAGCGTCCCGTAGGTCTTACAGTTCCCCAGATACAGCTCGGACGGACACACGGACATCCACACCCCGGACAGACAGAAATACTGAGGCGAGACAAAAAATAACAAATTTTGTGACTTGAGATCATTTGCATTTTTTGTAAACACCAAAACTGTTCTGTCCTGACATGTCTGTTGTGTCATGTGTGTTGAACCCGGTCCAACCGAACAATCGTAAGTTCTGTTCGGATCTGGATCTGCCTGGATGCTGTACTCCGATTAAGCAGGACTAGCCTACATCACACATCAGTGTTTATTTCTGATAGATTTCACTTCATGATTTTTTCTTCAATTTCATCACTTACGAAAGTACAAAAGTAGACAATCTAGTAGTCAGTATAACCTCGGAGCAGTTTGTGTGAGACCTACGTACAATCGTACATGGAATAGTAGTACATGGCTTCCGAATTTGGAACTTCACATGTTCAACTTGTCATGCCGGTCGAGTCCCACGTTTACAACTAAAATCAAACCACTTCTAGATTAAGTCCATCGCTGAATTTTACAAATAACTTAAATAAACATCTTTATATTTAATAAAAAAAATATTATGGTGTGCTCGTAAATGCTTCGGAATGACATTTACCAGAAGCTCATGAGCTCAGAATGGTAAACAAATTAGCGTATTTTCACCTCGATTATGCATCGTAGCTCTCTGTGGTTGAGTTTGCAAGGTCAGTGGGTCAGTGAACTTAGTCTCCTATGCAGCCAGTTTGGTTACGCTCCCTCCACAAAAATGTTTGTGTGGAAGGGCGGAACCAAACTAACTGCTATGGAGACTACTGCAAAATCGATCAATCACACAAAACTGTTTGCTGATTGGTTCAGAAATGGTGATGTCATCAATCAAGAAAAACTAATCGATTTATTGGTTCAAAATAGCCTCATAGAAAAGTACGAAGTTTGTTGAGCATCGCAGCTTATCGGTAAAAAGCGTGACCTTTAACAAAAAAATCGGCACAGTGCTTGCGTACGGCACTTGCGCAAGCCAAATAGTCCCCCAGAAAAGTCATTTGTTCAGATTTATTCGGGGATTTATTCAAGATTCAGACATGTTCTTGACTATTTTTTGACATTCCTTACCTATCTCTTTATTTAAATTATAAAGAAATAGTTAAGAAGTAGTCAAATAATTTCTGATCTGAACTAAATCTTAAGAAATGTACCTCCATTGGTTTCCGTCTGTATTACGCATCTTAAATTATACAGACCAGAATAATCTCTAGCACACACAGGGAACCAAGATATAACTCGATTATCGTGACTATTTTGGTCTTTTTACCCAAAAATAATACTTTTATCGCCTGAATTTCAATAAAATCTGGAGTGCAATCGATTCAAAAATAACTTAGCCAAACTTAGAAAGCGAAACTTAAGTCTTCATATCAGTCATTAAATGATCCTTAGCATAAAAACCAACAGCGTATTGTGGCCTGAAAATGAATGCTAGTTAGTTGCATGACAAAGGCACTGATAAGCTCCGCTCAGAGCCAAAAAGTCAAAAATGAATAAAATGATACAATATTACGAAAGAAAATTGAATAATCAAATTGTCAACATAATTTTAAAACAAGCCCCCAAAAGACAACTGGGGACAATGGACAATTTTTACTTGCAAGCCAAATGATTATTTTATGAAAAAGAAAATCAGGCAACCCCCTCCCGTAAAAACAAAAAATAAATAGGCCTTATAGATCCTGAGCCAGCATACTACATTGTATAGTAATACATTTGTACATGCAGTGAAGAAGGCAGTGACCGGTATGATGAAGAAATTGACAAAGCGCACAGGAAACCCTTCCAATCTTATCAAATCATCTCCTCTGCCAAGATGGACCACTGCCAAATGGCAATGGCAGATAGCATCACCACCAAAGCCATCAATGTCTTTTTAACGAGATGGTTTGCCCTGTTAAAACTAACTCCACCGCAGCACTGGACTTCGAAAGCAACGTTTTTAGACAATGACGTATGCTGGGAGGAAACCTTCACTTTATCATGTTCAATTGTTCATACAACAAAAATTTCAAAATGTGCTCCCTGTTTTTGAAAAATTATAATCCAAATCGATGGTTCAGAACCAGAAAGCCGTAACTCACAAAAGGAATCAGTTGTGAGTTAAGGCTTTCTGGCTCTAAAGCAGTATTCAGACTTTTTATTGTACGTAAAATATTGTATGTAACATATCTACGTTATTTAATCTATTGCCATTCTATTTCCAGTAATGTTTAAGTTCTAACGAATCTTTGATGACAGCAGGTTCGTTTTGCATACCTGCATACTGCATATTTTTAGAGTTTCTTAGTGGCGAGTAGGGCCTATATAAAATATATTAAAGCTACTTTATTTGGAGAGCATGTTTTGGAGATGTTGGTACGAGCTTTGTGGTGGTGGCGTGCATGGAGAGGGTGGATGGGTGTGCACTTCCGTTTAATTTGTTGATATTTTTCATTTTGTTAGGTTTATAATGAGTGTGTGTACTTCGTTAAAATAACTTGAAAATAAAAACACCCCAAGATATGTAGTAGATGCACTGTCACCTTAACAGTTTTACTGGACTTCCCCAAGGCTACATAATTATCCAAACAGACTTTAAACACTATCCATATATGTGTATGGTTTATCCAGTACCATTTCCTATTTTTATTAATAAAAATGTATCATTGCAAACAAGCAATGTTATCAACCTATAAATTAAACAGGAACTAACTATACTGATGAGTCCCTTTAGAATTGAATAACAAAAAGGGGTCACCAAATGTTTACTATTTATGAATTACATGGCACCATTGTAGGCCGAAAAAAATCAACGTTTTGGTTCTCGTACTCTCCCTCTGAGATTTGTGAGATTTGTCAGCTTTTTTTAATTTTTAAATTATTTTGGAATGCTTTAGGCCTGCTTTAGGAAGGCTTCGTACATTTTTTTGCAGTACTTTAAGGGAGTTATCCCTCATAATCTCGTATTTTGAAAAAGAAAAGAAAAGGGGCCTGCTTATGCTCCTTTCTGTAGGAAAAGACTGAAACTACTAACAATGCAAATTTTACATTGAAGTAAAAACAAAAACCCTACCTCATTTATAGTTCATGAACACTCATTCATATACAAAATTACCATACCACGTTCCTGTGTTCCTATTAATAGGCCTATGATACTAACTTTTCCTCTGGTTAATTATACCCCTCTCCCCTTTACCCCTTCACCAAATGTTAGGGCTCAGGTTTACTGCTAGATTTTGAATACAAACTATATTTCGAATAAATCTGGATTTCATAGTATGTCCCATCATTCAGTGTGGCATTCCACCTTATACCTGTACCAGGGTAAAAAACATAGACCATCCAAAGATAGGCATTATGGGATATGATATCACTAATCTACATAAACAATGTGTATTTTGTTGTATATTTGCCAAGGAGGCAAGGACAGACATGTGCTAAATAAAATAGTTTATGTTAAGGTAGGCACCGGAGTTTTGCGCGGTTCGCGCAAAAGCGCACATTTTCGCGCATTTGGGTGTCCAAAGCGCATTTTGGGTTCCATCGAGAATGTTCACGATTTTGACCCATCGATAAGCTTAAAGTTAAAACTTACGATTTTATGCCCCAAATCGGCAGCATTTACAAGAAAATTAACGCAGTATTGGTTCTAACTTCACTTATGTACATCAAAATACAAATAACGATCATTAAACCAAGCATAATGTGGGGAAATTTGCCCTTGCTTTCGACATTTCGATCGACGATTTGTGATGGTCGCCATCTTTATTTTTCATTTTTCCAGAAACTGGAAATGAACGGAAGTCGTTAAGTAATTGATTGACAGGCCATGGTTTTACCGATGTTTTTACGTGTTTTGCATTGATAACATGGGATCACGCATTTTAGCGCTTTTTGACCTATTTTTTGGCGCATTTTCGCGCATTTTGAAAAGTGGCCAGCGCATTTTGCCGTTTTAAATCGCGCGAAACTCCGGTGCCTATGTTAAGGTGATGCTGACTGAATCATTTTAGACTGATCATACATGTATACAGACACCCAGAAAATGACTCATGACACAGAGCATTGCACAGATGATGCAATCTAATTAGCATCTCTCACAAATTTTGAGATGTCTGCCCAAGGATCGAACAAAAGTGTTTATATCTGCATGTGTTTATATTTTGTTTACGATATATGCCCAATCATGCAATATTTGATGCTTACAACTCGCCACAAAGAAACTCTAAAAATATGCAGTATGCAGGTATGCAAAAGCGAACCTGCGGTTTGATGGCGTAAAATCGATAATATATTTCTGCTAGATATTATATGTAACATATTATCGATTTTTCGTCATCAAACATTCGATTAGAACTTAAACATTACTGGAAATAGAATGGCAATAGATTAAATAACGTAGATATGTTACATACAATATTGTACGTACAATACTTGGAGTCTTTGGAGCGCTTTAACACTTGAAATTATCCATGCACACAATCGCACATTACCCAATTCCAATGTGAGAAGTTCCTGGTTACATCTGTAGCTCTGTCCAAAATTAGATTTGAAATTGAGACAATGAACGAGTCTGTCTACATCATCAATGTAAACGAGAAGTACTGGGTAATTAAAACATCAACATCTTCAAATTCTGAAGTAATGTGATACCTCACCCAGCCGTACATTAAAACCGTCTCATCTGCCTCCTCCACATAATATTTCCGTAAAATTGAACCATTACGAAAATATCTTGAAAAGCTATTTTATTTCCTCAAGCCATGTATCTAGAGTATACTGCATGCAGTGAATGTGATATGCAATTATAATGAATAAGCCCCTACCTATGGCATTTATTTCAGCTGCACATTGAGTGTTATGAAATAAATTGGTTTGCATAAATAACCCATTGGTTTTATAAACGGATGCAACTGCAGAGAGTACTGTACAGGGACGGGCTGCAGGATGTACAAATGATGTACAGCCCGCGTGCTAGAAAATTCACACATTTCAAATTGCTTTCATACACTCTTGTTATCATGAATTATTGAACACAAGAAATATCAATTTTTAATTTTATGCTGATTGCTGAATGTGAATATTCTTGAAAATGAAATGAATTTATATTGATGTATACCGGTAAGCTATTTTAGATTTGAGTTTCTTTTAAACTTGTCAGCCTCAGTGGCAGAAATAATTTGGATCAGTCGGGAGAACAGCGTTAGCTTGGCACACTGGTTCAATGACTTTGCCTTTGGTTCAAAATCTGCAGAACTCCCTTCTCCTCCCCCCCAAAAAAAAACCCGAATCCGCTCTCGCCATGGCTCATCTGGAACAAAACGCAGGGCAGATGAACCATGATAAAGACCTTGTTACAGTCGGTTCCGATCAGGGTAATGTCCGATTGTTGGCTACACTTGCCTGCCCTGTAAAACTCCCCGACCTACTATCTCTGGCAACCCCCTTCGCCAGGTCACTTGACCTGGTTGAGATTTCATCCGTGTTTTCTCTAAAATTTCAGCTGTTAATGCTTAGCCCTATGTTTGACAACCTTTTTTAAAACCAAAATTACTGTTTGTGCATGAAATTAACTGATTTATTGGATCAAAACTTAATTTCTTCTTTTTACTTAATTATATCACATGCTTCCTTGATTCAAGGTGAGGTCAGAACAAAGAAAACATACTAAAAAACACTCATCATTCGATGCACTCTAGAATTTGTAGATCTCTATATTTTTTGCAACATTTCCTACCCTGACCAATCAATGGACCACATTTTAATACGAAGATTGGGATTTTATTTATTTCAGGTTTGGATAGAATCAGATAAGACCATGGATGCATTCCCAAACCAACCATTTTCTAATATGAATAGCCGCAAGGCTACAACACACACCTCCCAATCTAATTTGGTAAAATCCTCTCTCACACTGATCAAAGGTTCTGCCTCTACTTGAAAATATTGGTAATGGTTAGTTTCATGGAGCTATTAAAAGATGGAGAAGAAATAGATTACGTAACGCATTGAAACCTTGTGCCGATTTGAAATCTGACAAGCTATTCATCGAAAGGTACCTTTTGTTTGGGACAAAGAGCTTCCGCCATTAAATCGGTAAGCTGACCCGACAGTGTATTAACGCTTTACCTAGCAGAGCACTGTCAATAAGTGATCAAATGAAAGTCGCGTGAAAGCGCCCAATGGAACGAAAAGTACCTATTGTTACGATGAAACCCAAGGGTGTGATTGAGTAGCCGTAAGCACAAAAGGCACACATTAGCCGCTAATGTATAGTCCGTTGTCACCCCACTGACATTAGGTGCTTCATTTAAATAAATTGAATGCGCTTGCTGAATGATTACATATCAAGGCTGCCATGTAGGCATTTCTATATATATAGTACAATAATGGTATTAAATAGCTACGTATACATGTAACATATAATAAGTATACCGGTATAGGCCTATATAAAAGTTGTTTCACAAATTGACATTTTTAAGTTAGGCGGGCAGCCTAACTTATTTCTTTCTTGCCATTTCTTTGTTTCTTCTTCTTCTTCTTTCTCACAATTTGCTACTTCTTCCACATCCTTGATCGGATTTCGACCAAACTCAGTCACAAGCAGTATTGGGTAGCTGGCTACAAATGTTATGGATTTGTTTAACATCAGAGGTCATCCAGAGGTCACAGGGGTCAAAAAGGTCATTTAAACAGAAAATACTCCGATTGAGCTGAAATTTAAATGCAATGATCCTTATGACATTCTAAACATTTAAAAAATATTTTTAGATTCATTTAAGGTCATTAAGGGGTCATAAAGGGGCCAAAGGTCAAGTTTTCCAAAATGCTCCAATTGAGCTGAAATTTATATGCAACAATCTTTATGACATTCTAAACATTTAAAAGACATTGTAAGATTCGTTTAAGGTCATTAAGGGCTCATAAAGGGGTCAAAGGTCAAGTTTTCCAAAAAGCTCGATTGAGCTGAAATTTAAATGCAATGATCCTTATGACATTCTATACATGTTGAAAATATTTTAAAATTCATTTAATGTCATTAAGGGGTAATAAAGGGTCAAAGGTCAAGTTTTCAAAATGCTTCAATTGAGCTGAAATTTAAATGCAATGATCCTTATGACATTCTTAACATGATTTAAATTTTTTTAAATTCATTTACATGTAATGTCATTAAGGGGTCATCCAGAGGTCAAAGGTCAAGTTTTCAAAATGCCAGCTTGCCACGATCAAGGTAGGCCCCTATATTAAAACGGCAATTAATGAAAGTCTTATTAAAATTAATACTATCCAGCACAGTATTGCTGCTTGATCAGATCGTCACAGTCATCCGCCTAACTTACCTCGTGCCCTTGCAAAGGGCACAGTTGCTCTAGTATTATATTTTATTTTAAGAAGGAGAATGTCATAAACAGTGGCGTACTGAAGGGGGGGGGCAGCTCTTCTGTGAGAGGTCTTGGGAGGGGATGAGGGTGGAGGAGGGGATACGAAGAATGAGAGGGGACTGGAGGAAGTGAGAAAGAGGACGAAATAAAGAGAAATAAATAAATAGACGTTAATAAATAGAAAGGTAAGGAAAATTATAGGAATGAGAGGGGACAAAACGTAAGAGGGGATGGAGAAGAGAAGGGAGATAAGAAGAGGGAGTGATACTTTAGCAAGTACAGAGAAAGGAAAAGAAAGGAATGACAAACAAATGTAGGCCTTATAATAATTATTATAGAAACTAAACACCCCCCACACACACACATAGGCCTAACACTAGCAGCACTATAGGCAGCCATTCGATGATGTCAATACCTTTATGCGTTACGTATTTAAAAACGCCCAGTCAGATGTATTTTACACCTGCCAAGCACACCCCACCCAATTTCGAAAATTGGACGTTGAATGTACACTCTCATGAATATTGATTGGCAACATTTTCCAATATGTCAGCGCTCAAATCGGACACAATAGAACAATAGACCATTCAGTGCGTTGGTTAGTTTACTTACTTCAAGTATATATAACATGCTCTAGAAATGTTTGATAAACATTTCGTACAAACATGTAGGTTATTGTATTCACCACATTTATATGTTTAAATTTTACGAGGTGGGGAAGAGGGTAGGAGGTTGGCTAAATTGTGAGGCTATCATTGTAGCACATTTCAGAGATCCTTGGTCAAATGTGCTTTATTTTCACACAGGTCAGTGACCTCTTCATGGAAACTGAAGTGCCTTTCTGGGAATTTGATGACACTCTGGGGTCATATTTTAAGACCATGCACATGATGACCAATGACCATTATGTGCACATATAAATGCATATGTATACCAGAGTGCAGACTGTGCAGTGCTGGTGAACAGAATGTGATTTGCATCAGTTTAATTACATGTATGAGCCGCTCAAAACAATAGGGCTATTTTATATTCGCAGTATTAATGACACTGGCACAAGAATGCTTCAACATGGTCAACCACCCTGGTCACCACATTTCTCTGTCACAATCATGCTAATATGGCTAGCCCAAACTAGTTTATCCGCTAACTTGGTACCGTACGGTATTTAGAAACTGATTTGGTCCATTTTTTTTACTAGTCATGAACTAGGAAAGTACCATATTTCCTGAAATAGTTGCCCCCGGGGCGTTGCATTTTCCAAAGGGGGGGGGGTCGTTTATTAGAGGTCATTTTTAGAATGATAATTCCCATTAAAATTATTAGATAAGCTTAAAACTCACATTGAAATGACGAACTATGACCTTAGGAACGATGATTTTCGGTTCACTTCTGGGTTTACGACCAGAATTTCGTCAATTACCGACACCATTAGCTACGATGTATGTAACTTGGTAAGCTTACTTCACAAGATAACATGGAAATATCAGCATTTTCTAAAACATTTTGGTTGAAAAAAAAGTGGTGGGGCTTTGAATTGGAGGGGTGACTAATCAAGGAAATACTGTTCTTCTGTATCCACTTTTCAAGGGTCATTTTTAAAAGTATCACAGAGAAATGTGTTGACTGGGAATTTTGTTTAAAAATTTCTTACCAAATTTATTTTCTCAAGACCTTGATAGTGACATTATAATAAAGTATTGTTTTGGTTTGACTCCGAATGTGAAAATGATGAACAAGATGTGCAGTTGACATGTTATTTTTACATAATGTAGGCCTATGTGTAAGTTAGGTAAGCAAGATTGTCAAAATCACCATTAATCATAGCCTCTATTATCAACAAGCACAGCCACACTGTAGACATGGTATCATTATTATTGCAAGTTCAGGTTCAGAGCTTCATCCTTGACCTGACCACAATAACAAATAACTTCTTTTCTCTTCTTTTAACACATGTGGCATGCAGGCAAGGGTCAGTGTACTAGGCCAACCAGTCAATACAATGTGCACATGAATAGAAAGGATCCATACAAATATTTGTTTGAGTCTAGTATCAAGAATATCTGGAACAGAATACAGGCCCTTCAGTTGGACAAATTACGAGTTGCAACTGACTGAAAAGAAAAAAATAAAAGCTATCTGATCATCCTGTGTTACCAAGTTTTCAGAGCTGGAATGATGCTCTCCCGCCCTCCCCAGTAATCGTGGTCCGTCAGTGCATCATCCGTCCCTGCTTGTAAATTGTATGTTTGCATGCAAAATTTCTCCCAGTAAAACAATTTCAGAAATTTTGGCTGGTACCACAGTGACTTTCTTGGCAAGAACACTCATCGGAAAAACATTTTTTGTAGGTAAACTGTATATTCGCAAGTTTGTGCCCACTCAGTTTTCGAAAACCTGGTGACGCTACAGATACTCACCATTGGCCTACTGAGTAACTGGGCGGTCGGTCGGTCAGGCATGAGGATGCACTTTTACCAAAGCTGAAACATTGAGGCAGCAATTTTCTCATCTTTGGCATGAATTTTTTTCCACATCTTTTCATAAGTGCCCAACCCTACCCTTTTGAAATCTGCCTTATTTTTGAGTGGTTGAACTTGAAGCAGCATGTCAATGGTCAAAATTGTGTGTCACAACACAGATCTAAGTAAGGTCACTAAGGTCAGTCACTCACTAGTATGACAGTACATGTCCCATATTGTTCTCATATAAATTTTGAGCTTGGTGACCCCTTATAGTTTGGGAAAAGTTCTGTTCTCACCCATCTTAATTCCATTTATCTTTTAGACTCATCACATGGCTCCTTGATTGGTCATCAACCCTGGTCCTAGTCTGGACATAACAAAATGGTATCATCAAGTTATCAACCACAAGGGTTGACAACCACGTAAATCACATAAAATTTCTAATTGAAAACAGGTAATTACCCAAATCCTCACTGATCTGAACTCATTAACCCCGAATCCCATGCATTAGAATTCAATAATTATACTTCTTATGTTCATTAATTAACCTGACATCGTTAGCTGAAGCTGCAATTCTGAGGTTCTATTTTTTTCTGCTGTTTAATTTGTAGATTAATTGTTCAATTTGAAAAATTATCATTTCTTTGAATAAAACCAAACTTTCTTCACTAGGACTGTCCTAATTAGTCATTACAATCATGTTGAAGGTTAAGCTTCCTGTTAACCTCACCTGACCTCAGGAGGTGAAAATGTGGGATTTGCATGGCTGATCTTGTTCAGTTATCCAGTTCCAAATAAACCAAGACTTCATACATAATACAGGTCCACTGGAATGTCTGGAAGTCACTATCAGTATCACCATCGGATCCTGAACATAGAACCGACTTTCACAACATGATAATAATATATGTTATGTTAATTTTTAGGCTTCATAATTATGTTGTACGGTATTCACTATGTTCTATCCTGTAGTTTCATTTTTAATGTCTTTGTTATTGCAGTATTGCCTCAAAATCAATATCAGTTATTTCACAGAGAATCTTTAATATCACTATTAATAACAAAATCACACAGTCTTTTGATACAGTACATTATATGACAGTAGTGATGCATGCAGTAGAGTGAATTGGGATACAAGTCAAATTGCACTCAGAATGAAGTAAAAACTAAATTTGGGTCTAAAAGATAAGAGATAACATGCGACACATTGCAACATATGCAAAACATGTCACCCCAAAAATACAAAAGCTTCAGACTTCAAACTATTGTGTGGAAATTTGAAGCTATAGTTCTTGGGAAGTCCTAAGTTGTCCACATCCAACTATGCACATTTTTACCCTGATTATTAAGTGGCAGTGAGTGTAGGCCTTGTCCTTCGACTTTTTAGTTTGAGGCGCGCGAGGGCGATTGCGCACTACTGCTAGGCCTGGCATTTTCAGGTAATTTTGTGCCCGGGTACCCGGCGAAAAAATATTTTGCAGTGTAGTCAGGGGTAGGAGTAAGGTCCAAAAGTAGGGTCGGTCAGAGTTCACTCCCGAGCTTGCACATTCCCAATATATGGAGGGTGAAAAATTAATATTTTTTAAATTTAGGGGTCATTCACCCCCGATCGGGGGTTAACGCTACCCCTGCTTGTCCCATTTCAGGTTATTTTGTATGAAGACACTGAGGTACTTATCCTCCGCAGTTTCTTCCAAGGTTTCACCCAGCATAGAAATAAGAATTCTTCGCAGAACTTGGTTGTCTTTTCCTGGACACCCTCATTACTTTGCATTTGGATGCGTTAAATCTCGTGCACATTTCATTGAGCGCAGCTTCTAATTGCTCACCCCCTTGACTTGTGTCGGATTTCATATTTTTTGAAAACATATTTTTACCATCAAAATATTGTGGCCTGTCAAACTACATGTACATCATACATATCATCCCGATCGCGATAATGAAAATTTATCGCGATCGATGATAATAACAATATCGTGAACAATTATTGAACATTAGAGGCAGGCGGCCAATGGCATGATAGAACCGGCAACTTGTATGGCATTTTCCATATACTCGGTTAGTTTTGTGGGGTTCATTATTGACCCTCAACGGGTTTAGCTTGTATTTATATTATTTATTAACATAGGCCTATTTGTTTATGTGATATTTTAAGCGTTTTAAAATGTCAAAATAATCCCATTCAATTACACAGTTGACGATGAAAATTTACTGAATTTAGAGAATGCATGGCGCATACCACCTGATTAGAGCTGTACCGATGTGGGTTTTCCCTAACGATATGATAGCTGATGTGTAATTTGTAGTTACTTCTGGCATTGGTACAGTAGCCGAAGAGTGTTAAATTATGAGCCCTTATTTAAAAAGGAAATATTTGCATTGTTAAAGGTCGTCTGTTAACTTTAGACCCTTTTGAAATTCCGAAAAATGGTAATGACAAATAAAATAAGGCATTCTAGTTCTCAAAAGTCAAAACAAAAAAACAAAACAAACTAAACGGACTTGCATCATATTTAATCACACTTGCCCCCTAATAATTGTTCATAATTTCGAAGCATCGGCAATAATACACCATATTTTAGGCAACCAGGAAGTGATCATCACTAACTGCCGCAAGGAATTGTGGTTGAATGACGGAACGTACATGTATTCACGACGTTATTGAACATGCTGCTGTGTGTAGTGCAGGCTGCGAATTTTAAAATTGGCGGGGGGTGAGGGTGTGTGTGTGCGTATTTGTTAATTATTGAATCAGACTTTCACTTTGAATATTTAGATTGTTTTAAAGTTGCTGTATCTGAATCTGATGTTTCATGATATTTGATGCTAATAAAGTACATGCACAATTTATTAAAAGCTGGTTTAATCCAGAATACACATCACTTTTTGTTTATTTTGTTGTCAAAATCGGCAATGTTATTGTATTGGTGATAGCATGGATAGTGAAACTTGGCGGACCATAATTTAAAACATCTGTAGTTGACATTGCCTGACAATCGACAAATCAATGGTACCGCAATTTTTTTTTTACCGATACGATTTTTGACAACAGGAGTACAATTGGCACCGATACGATGGCCGATACCAATCATCGGTTCAGCTCTAGTGCATGGGTATCATAAGATTTAGAACTCAGTCTTCAAATGATAGTCATGATATTCACTCGGTCGGACATCCGGGAACATGGTCTCCTTTGCACTTGCTCGAGAAACACTAGCTACGAATTTGCTCGCGGATGCCCTCGCGTTCGTAGCTAGTGTCCTTTCGTATCTGAATGTAGTTTGTAAATAAACATGTAAATAACACCGTATACTTCATACAATAGGCCACTGACTGCTTCAATATAAGCATACCCTCAAATACCAATTTCCACATAACATGACCTACCAATTTGTTACTATACACGTTCCCAACATAATTCTCAGTAGTACTTCGCATTTCAAGTGCAATTGCGTGGATATTTCATCACTAAAATTGCTCCCATTTTTCCATTGATCAGCGATGATTCAACTGTCAGTTCACGAAGTAAAATTGACTGTTGTTTCTAGTTTGTAATTTCAATTTCCCTAGACATGTGTATTAATAAACAAAACTCTTAAAAATAATACATTTTTCTAATTGCTACTGACAGTATCAGAAATTACTTCTTCATTAACTGCCGATTTGTTTTTGGACTATTTTATAACACTATATCAATATTTTGTATTGTTAAATTAGGTTTGTACTAAAAACCCTAACATAACAGAGACAAGTCCAACGCAGCTAAAACGCTCCACCTCATTGGTTAAAAACTAATTGCTTATCACATGAGCCTGTTACGTCAATAATATTCTCAACCCCACAAAACGTTATTCAGTCATTAATGAGAACAATTTACGTGTGTGAAATGCCCTCGTAGGTTGAGACTGTTTCACCATCAGCACGGCGCAAACAGCTACAATAATAATAGCATGTGCAGGCGGATCCAGCTCTAAAAAACTTGCGAATATTTAGCTGATACATGTATTTCCTTTATAATGTTAGGATCGTATGCATCGAAAGTGCAGACAGGTAGGTAATAGTACAATAAAACTTAAATAATGACACGCTTATTAATATGTGCTGGTGAAGTAAGCCAATACATAGCATTTTTATCAGTCATGTCAGTGTTTACATTTGTATATCCCGGTGCATTTTTATACACCGGAGATCCGACCGATATGCGATACGAACGGATTCCAACTGTCAAAGCAAGGGGAACTGCACATGCGCACATTCAAGGCTTTTTTCCCTGTGTGATGTCAGCCCGATCAAGAGAATGATTGATGTACCTGACGGACTGACTATCAATTGAACTTGAAGACTGAGTTCCGCAGTCTTTACTAGTATAGCATCGATCGTAAAAAGACATATTTCATATATTTCTTATTTATATGTCGCAGTATACACATTCATGCATTACACACTACATGAACATTGTGAATATAATAATCAAGGCATTAGCCAGAGTGTCTTTAGGGTGTCCAAAATACCTTATTCTACAAAATCAGGGTGTCCACTTCTTATTCACTCCATTATAAAAATCTGAATTTTAGGGTGTCCAAATAAAAAAATTGAAAACCCGGGTTGAAAACAGGGCATCCAAATGACACCCACCCCGAGGCTCTGGCTAATGCCTTGATAATAATAGTCAGTATATAGTATTACTCATGTACTACAATACATGCATTGGTCAAGTAGGTCTATATTACTTCATAGGTAAAGAGTGTACTAATGCACGAAATGTACTTCATCATGTAAACTGGCATGCTGAGTGTGTAGTGCAGTCATGGCAGTGGTAGTACGTAAATACGGGCCTAGCCCATCACACAAAACGCTACAGTTAATTACAATTTTTTGAATGCTAACGCCCAGTAAACACCAATATTACTCGACTTACCACTACTTCTGAGTTTCCAGAACCTTATTTTATTCTTTAAGTATGTCCTCCTTTCACGAAAACGGTGAAATTTCTTCACTTTGTTAGTCGAACCGTACGTTCCTCTGACTGAAATCTACACACAATCTAAGATGGCGTGCTTCTCTATGGGACAAAATAACGCCAGGAGGTCACCTGTCAATCAAGTAAAACCACATCGCATCCGCGGTATCAAATAGTTCCAAAATGTGTCTTATTCACGTTATTAACCGCTAATAATGATTAAAATTTCTTTAAATTTAGAATATTTCAGAAATCCAACAAAATACAACGAATATTTAAAGGTTTAATGCACATTTTTGTCATTTAGATAACCGAAAATCAATGCGCGTGATTGGGATGTGGGCGGTGCTTCGGCTGAGAACTCATTCAGATGGAATGTGTCAACAAATTATTCAGACCAAAAGAAAACAATCATTCTTTTGGAATGTATTGTTCATATTTACCTAAATGTTACCCATTATAACCTAATCTTTTAAATTTTGGACTTTTTCTTCATATTTCTGGATACTCATGTACCCCATTCAATGCTTCTTTGAAATTCAAATGCAGACATTTCAAAAACTTTAATAGAAGTTGACAAAACAGGTGAATCCAAAAATTATCATAATTGATTGGATAAACTCACGTCTGTGGTTTAGCTCCAAAGCACTCTCTACGTCAATGTACAAGACGACCAAAAGCCATTGGGCATCAGCGAAATCCCCAGAGATAGATAATGAAAGTTTATGAAATTGTGCGTACATCAATGATGTTTTCAGCTTTGAAAATGCTTTTAAATAGTTTTTGGTTCGATTAACATATAAAATACGACAAATGCTAAGCAATTTTGTGGTGATTCTTGTTACTTGATCCCGTTACTTTTTCACAATGATCTGTTCTTTGCAAAATATAGGGGGCGCAACAACAATCCAAAGATCAGCCTCAGATCAGCCTGGATAGGGAAGTCTATCTCAGGAAAAAATAATTGACTGCTTTTTCCCGGCTTTTCCCTACTGCAGTTAATGAGACTACGGAGGAGCAACTGAATTTAAATCAACAACGCAATGACACTCAGCACTTCACGGATTCTAAATACCTTCTTAAAACTGACAATTCAATTTCTATCGCTTCATTTTTAATTTTTGGCCCCTGTGTGGCCAAAAAAACTGACCACTGGCCAAAATTTGACCTTTTTGCTTAATAACTCAAGAACGGTATGTCGCAGGTAGGCCAAACTATACTTTTTCTGAATCCTTGCAATGAGATGAATAATTTGGTGTGCTTGTTAACCAGATTTGAGCAACTTTGAAATTTGACCCCTGTGTTGACCTTTAACCTTGAATATGGCCGGAGTGCCGGGAAATATTTTTTGTTAACATCTTGAATGTGTTATAGGACCATAAAAGGAAGCTAAAAAAGTTGGTTTGGTAGAGTCCTGGGGGGGGGATGCACATTAAAACCTTGTAGCGCCGCCATAATCGAAGAGCAGAAGTTAGAAGACCCGCTATTCAGAAAACCCATTATTCAGAAGGCCCGCTAGTCATAATTTTCTGAGTAGCGGGCCTTCTGAATAACGGACTTTCTGAATAGTGGGCTTTTTGTAGAATTTTATGTAAAAGTCCCGGTACTCAGAGTTTTCTGACAAGCGGGCCTTCTGAATAGTGGGTTTTCTGGCTAGCGGGGTATCCGTTGCGTTAGAAGACCGGTACTCAGAGTTTTCTGACAAGCGGGCCTTCTGAATAGTGGGTTTTCTGGCTAGCGGGGTATCCGTTAGAAGACCTGCTACTCTGAATGCCCACTATTCAGACTTCTGACTAGTGGGCTGTTTTATCCGCAACCCCTAACCCTCACCCTAACCACTAACACTAACCCTAACCTTAACCCTAACTTCTGAAAACTGGATTTTCTAAGTGCATGGCGGGTTGTCTGAATAGAGGGTGTGCAAAGGGCCCGTGCAGAAGGCCCGCTACTCAGAAAATATTTTCTAAGTAGCGGGCCTTCTTATTAACGGGTTTTCTGATTAGCGGGTCTTCTGGAAAGAGTGATTGGTGAAAGAAACACCATTTTTGGAGAAAGCAGCGCAAGGAGATAAATATTTGGAGAAAGCAGCGCAAGGAGATATATTTTTGGAGAAAGCAGCGCATGAAGATAAGGGATTGGAGAAAGCAGCATTATTTTCGTGTGAGGATGTCATACGCAAGAACTCTAGGATCACCAACAAGAAAACCGCTGGTTAAGTACTGATAGAATAAAACTGTGATTGTGTGATTTTATTGTATATGCAATTGAATACATGAATTCATGGGAAGTGATTTTGAGAAAAAAACTTGTGTATCATTTTAATTCCTTCAGTTAGATTTACCTGGTCAATATGGTAAGTTTTACGTGCATGGTTAAACTGTATTAGGTATGACGATTATCATTTCAGGGACTTCGTGGGGGTTAATTTTAAATGCTGGACTTGGGTTGTTTTTTGAATCATATACAAAGACATCAATGTTGGAATGAGATTACCACTAGTAAGATAATACAAAATAAAGCACACAGGTATGTATACTGTTGATAAGCATACTGCCATGTAATATAAACCACACACTTTCCTTGATTATGCCCATTGTTTTTCAACAGTCTCTCTCCAGCAATGAATGTGTTACAAGTGGGCTTTTATACATACTGGATTTTAATCAATACTCAAATCCTGGACTTGGGTGGTTCTTTCATACATGCTATTTTTCACATGCTCAATAGACACAGAGGGTGAATTTGAGTTGTTCTTTCATACATATAACAGGCCTATGTAAAGCAACAATTTCCCATACTTAACTCAATTTGACCAAAGTATGGACTTGGGTGGGTTTTGTATTCATATATTCAATTGTTGTTATATGTACCAATCATACTTTGTTTTCAATTTAAAGACTTATATTTTGTTAGCTTAATCAAACAGTGTATTTGTGTTGTGCATTCGTGTGAGTTCGGGTAAAAGGTGATTTTGGCCTTGAGTCAGTACGACTCGTAACAAATGGCAACAATAGCAATGGTGACAATGGCAATGACGATGGCAACAATGGCGATGGTGATGGCAACAATGGCAATGGTGATGACAACAATGGCAATGGTGATGACAACAATGGCAATGGTGATGGCGGCAATGGCAATGGTGATGACAACAATGGCAATGGTGATGGCGGCAATGGCGATGGTGATTATTACAATGCCAATGGTGGTGGCAACAATGGCGATGGTGATGGCAACAATGTCAATGATGATGGCAACAATGACAATGGTGATGACAACGGCGGTGGGTTGGAGCCAGTGGCGGCTCCAGGAATTTTTTTTCGGGGGGGCATGGGGGCAAAGTGAATTTCAGGGGGGAATTGGCAAATTTTGGGGTTTTGCCTCAAAAGTGGGGTGGGGGAATCGGGGGGCAAGAAAAATATGGGGAAAATGCCCCTTGCCCCCCCGTAGCGCCGCCACTGGTTGGAGCCGCAGGAAGTGGTACCAATGGAGATACCAACCAAATCTACCTTTTAGTAATTAAGTTGACAGTGACCACTTTACCAAGAGTGAAAAAAGGGATATCGCGGTTCTCGTTCTGAACTTGTAATTTCATTTTGAGGCAAGTTGATATATCAATTTAAAAAGGGGGCTATAAAGTAGACTACGTTAACATGGGTACCGGCATTCTTAAATGCTGGGAAGGTAACTCTCGCTGTGGAGGAGGTTTGGCGATCAGCAACATTTCACGGTGGAGTCTGGCCTAATCGCTAACGAAAGAGAGATGGGCACTCCGTCCTGTCAAGCATGCTGGTTCGACTCATTTACCTTTACCCTTTTTACGTTAACATATGAAGAGCTTAGTTTCAAAACCCCTTACATCCACTTGCCGAATTTTGAGAACACATCAAAAAATCATCAAAAAAATCACTGATATATGGGGGTTTGCAACAAAAGCAGTTTTTGGTGGGATGCTCATCCTACCCAAGCATCCCACCAAAAACTGCTTTTGTTGAAAGCGCCCTTATATCAATTTTTTTTTGATGATTTTTTGATGTGTTCTCAAAATTCAGCAAGTGGATGTAAGGGGTTTTGAAACTAAGCTCTTCATATACGTGACGCAAATCCACTGATTCGTTGTTTTATGATCAATTATTGATTAGGATAAAACTGGGACCTCAAAGGAAGATACATTGGGAAAAATGCCAGATTGATTGAAGATAATATTAGATATACAGAAAGTCAAATTATTCCTGGGATCTTTTAACTACCTTAGAACTTTTAACTTTGGTTCAGATTTTATTCAATGGGTGAAGACAATATAATATCACAATCAGTTATATTGATCAAAATGGTGTCGTATCAAGATTTTTTCCTTTGGAAAAGGGTGTACGTCAAGGTTTTCCGCTTTCTGCACTATTGTTTATATTGTCTTGTAAAATAAGACAGGATAAGAGCATAAATCGTCGGCAGAGTGCTACACTATCGTAAGTGCAGTTTGGACAGTTTTACAGGAGGAGCATTTTTGTGTTTAGCGTAGCCATTTGTTTTCCAAGTAGCCATAAAATGACATGGGAATGTAAAGCAATTTGATTTTAATAATATAAACTATATAAATGGTGTTAAAGTTAATAAATCGATGAATTATTTACTGATTTAGATGTCGTAAGTGCCACATACGATAGTGTTACACTCAAATAGAAATGAGTGTAGAGTGCAACACTATCGTATGTGCCACATACGATAGTGTTGCACTCAAATAGAAATAAGTGTAGAGTGCAACACTATCGTATGTGCCACATACGATAGTGTAGCATGCATTGCTAAATTAGGATATGCGTAATATCGGCTCAAATATCCAATATTTTGTCATTTTATGTTTCCTAACATGTGTTAATTTATTTTGGCACATAATATTTACAATAGCAAGACACCTTTTGCCGTAATGTTATCTCTCAATATTTATTACTGAATCTAAAACTAAAAACACCGGATTTATCGTCTCTATTACCAGTCATGGGAGCTATGAACTTAGCCAGCATGGTGACAACGCATACAGCCGTCAGCGTCACAGCCAGTGATGTGTTAGAGACTGTTTTGCACTTACGATGGTGTAGCATTCCGTGAGTTTGTTGTTTAGGCCCAATAAAGTAGCGTATGTGGCACATACGATGGTCTTGCAGCAAATGAAAAACAAAATTAGCGTGTAAGACTATCGTAAGTGGCACATACGATAGTCTTGCATGCATTAATTAAAATTGCATTGCACTTACGATATTTTATTTTATTAATTAAAAAATAATTAAGCAATTTTGAAACTTAAAACGTGGTTTAAAATGTGCGTTTTATATGGCCTTCCATAATTCTTCAAAATCTCATTTTGGCCAAAAATGTCACTTACGATAGTGTAGCACTCTGGCGACGAAATATACGTGACACAAATAAACTGATTTGTTGCATTAAACTAGATGTAAAAAATAGTATATTGTTAGTTCGCATTGCATGCTGTTTCAGTTGTTTGATGTGATCATTTATTAGTTTTTCAAACAAAATATCATGTACAACCCGATTTTATGCTTAAACAGCTTAAAGCGGTATCATGCTTATGTATACTGATGCTTTTGAGTCATTTTCAACTTTAATTTCTCCTTATTTACAACATTATTCCTTTTCACAGCATTTTTTAAGGCTTTTTAGGATATAAAATGTACATATTTATGACAAGATTGGTGGCGATATTCAGATACGGGAAATTACTCTTTTAGGCTTTTAATACAAATAGGGGTGTTTTTGATAATTTTGAATATTCCCATTTAGACCTAACTTCTGGGCTTCATAACCCGTATGGTAACGCTTCATTTGATTTGTCATTTTAGGGTTGACTTGATGGGACATTGTTACATTGAAAATGGAAGAAATTAGTTTGGGGAAAATCATGTGGTAAACGGGGTGTTGCCAGAAAATGTTGCATACTTTCAATTTTGTAAATGGATTTAGGTGCATAATAAAGCTGATTCTCGCATAGAATACTTGTATAAAATTGTACTATTATCATGTACAATAGTTTAGTGTAGTTTGTATAATGTATTTATATAAAAAAAAATAGCAGAGTTGCCATTCCGCATGTAAGTGTTGCCATTTTTGGCAAAAAAATGTACTACATCTGTAAAAAGCTAAACGCATGTGTGCAACACTGATGGTGTTCATGATGAAATAATAATAAACCGTACTTTGATATTGACTTGTCATGAATAGCTGCATACAACTAAAATTGACATTATTATAATAATATTTGGATTGTATTTACAATATCTACAGTTGAAAGTTCTATATCAGTTTCTCATAGGCTTAATCCCCCCTTGAAATATGTGTAAAAATTCTGGTCTTCTTTGCTCGTTTTGAGGCCTTTTGGGCACCTTTTGAGATATTTTATGACAACCAGTCGATTGCAAATCGATGAAAGTTTAACATATGATTCAATGTATGGGTAGCCTGAAGTTCCACCTCGCTTTCCAGGTACGAGGCACTAAACAGCACCCTCACTGTTTTTGATATGCTCTCAAGACTATTTCGCGGACTTATTTTCTCGATAATGATAAAAATGCGACTTTTTTGGCGACTCAAATTCACGCATAGGCTTTACACTTTATTTGAGATATAATTCGCTACTCTCTCTGATTCATTTGTCTAAAGGGCAGCCCAAATACCTCAAAAAGTTTTTGTATTTTACCGGAACTACCGGTTACACAAATGGCGCATTGATTTAGTGGTGTGCTCCCTTCAAGGGTAGGCTACCGAATGTTCATAAAACTTTTGTTATAATGTTCTTGAAATATAAAATGTTTTGAGTAAAACACTCAAAGTTTGAGTGCTCTGTGACATTAATGCCCTATTAAATTTATATGGTGAATTCTGAAAATGTGCACATTTTCAATATTTTGACCATTTATTTAGATTTGCATTAAATACCAATTATCTACCTTTAGTTTTTGACCGTTTATCTACTAAAACCGCTTTAACCCTATAGCTAGAACTACGAAAAACAACCCCCTCTCCTAACATTTTTTATCCGTCATAAAAAACACATGTGCCTGCGCCCAAACGACCTAAGCTAGTCGTAGATCCATCCTCACTGCAAAAACAGCAGAGCAACACTTAATAAACACATTAACACTTCATAAACACTTGCTTGTACAGTGAAGGTATAGGGATGTTAATTTATAAACACTAAAACACGTTTAGAAATATGAAGATATGTTTTTTTAACACAAGATGTTTGTGTTTTTAAACACTATCTTGTGTTAAAAACATAAACATCTTCATATTTCTAAACGTGTTTTGGTGTTTATAACTTAACATCCCTATACCTTTACTGTACAAGCAAGTGTTTATGAAGTGTTGCTCTGCTGTTTTTGCAGTGCTTTGCGCTCATTTTAGTGATAAAATGTTTACCCCAACATCTTACCGGGTAGAACCGACCGTCAAAGATGACTATAGAGGGGGGGGGGGGTTGGTCACCCATTAGTTTGTACAGTAAAATCAATGATTTTCATTTCGCTCTTAAATTATTCCAAGAGCTACTGACTTTTTACTTGTTAGTTATAGGTTGAAAGTGTGTCTTTTCCTTTTATATTGAGGAGAATATTCACTGAAAATTGCATTTTGTAGAATTTTTAGCCCAAAATCAATTTTGCCTACCGTACATGGGCAGAATTTCCCAAATTTTCATGGGCACCCTCACATTATGACATCATACACAAATGTCGTAGCAACATTGTGTGGGGAATATTTGTACTTATTTTGGTATTACTGGGTAGAGGAGACCCATAGCTATACATTGGTACCAAATATAATGGTATCAAAATTAGGGGTCACATTATTTCTTTTGGTAAATTAAAATGATTATTTGCTCCCGAATTCAATTAATGTAATAATAATAATAATAACACTAACAATAACAACAACAACAACAACAACAACAGTAATAATAATAATAATATAAAACACTTAAGGAAGGGGTATGAACGTTTGGACAGTATTTATTGTGGGACATTAGAGCACATCAGACATATCGAATTGCATTCTGAATACGAAGAATGTCCTTCTGATATCAAATAATTTTGATTTTTGAAATTCGCAATGTAATACACATTTTATGGCAAATCATTAAAATCGATATTTTTGATATTTAACAGTACTCGAATTAAACTTTATAAATCTGATGATTTATACTTAAAGTGTATGTAGGTGGGATAAAAAGTCGACGATCAATTGAAAATTTTGACCTTTCGTATTGAAGATATGGATTTTTTTTTTTAAATCACCAAAAAAACTTAGTTCTTTTTGGAAAAAAAATCTGTATCTTCAATATGAAAGGTGAAAATTTTCAATTGATCGTCGGCTTTTCCTCCCAGCTACATGCACTTTAAGAATATATCATTAAATTTATAAAATTTACTTCGAGGACTGTTATATATCAAAAATGTGAAAAACTTTTATATTTTGTCATAAAATTTGTATTATACCGTGAATGTCAAAAAATGAAAATTATTTGATATCAGAAAGACATTCTTCGTATTCAGAATGCAATTCGATACGTCTGATATGCTCTCATGTCCCATAAAAAATACTGTCGAAACGCTCAAAACGCTCATTCCAGATCCCTTAAAATGCAATTTTCTAATTTTTAAAATAGAAACACTGCTTTTTTGGAGACGTTTTTAATCATTAATATTTTATAAATTGTCAAATGCTACCAAAATACTTTGTTATGCAAAATTGTTCTCTACTAGTAAGATTATCCCTGAACTAATTTTTCTTGAACTAAAATGAATGATTAAAACCAAAATACTATAGAAACACTGTATTTTCAGCATTTTGATATTTCTGTAATCTCATATTTATATTTGCAATACATTAGGCTTACAATCTCCAATAATTGTAATTTTCCCAATGCTAATATTACAAATGAAGGCAATATAGACAAATAAGAGATTGTAAAAATAGGGAAATTTCTAGAAACACTGTGAGCATACAGATGATTTCCCCAAACCATTTTTTTTTCTATAAATTCTTAAAGCATACTTTAATCTTCCAGGAAACAAAAGTTTGTTGAATTGGAAGCGTTGGCATGATACTTACAACCGTTTCAACCATACAGGTTTTATGTACTTTTCAAAATAATAAAAAACACCCCTCTTAGAAAAAGTGGTATCTCCCAAATCAAAAGGCCCTCAGTTCCCATTTAGGTCCTGAAACACAGACAAGACCTTGACCTAAATTCTACTCTCACCAACTTTAATGAACCGCTCTAACTTTCTTCCAGAATGATATCGAATTTACAGAAAATTTTACACATAATTTTGCCAAAATCACTCAATTTAAGGGGAAAAGAACAATTAGCCGTTTCCATGGCAACAAGAAGCTGGTGTCACTATAAATGTTATTTTTGATACATCACCCTAAAGTATCATTGATTGACACAATATGAAGAAAATTGGTGATTTTGCGTTTTGCCACAAATTTGAAAAATAAGTCTATTTTCCTGGACAAGTCCTCATAGCATACAAAACAAAGCATACAATGAGTCAAAATGTGTATACCAGTGTTAATATTAACATTTTACAATTTGAGATCAGGCTTGTGAAAATTGATGAGGGTCAATAGATTTCGAACCCAGGGGCCCGAATAGCTCTTGAATGTTAATTGATAATGAGACTTTTGAGGCACCCTGTACATTTGAGACACTAGTTGTTTTAGGTTGTTTTAAGGTGGTACTACACCCTCTGGTAAATTTTGTGACTAATTTTGCATTAAAAAAAAAAAAAGTACACACTGGTAACAAAAGTTATGTATATTATAGGGGCAAGGAATCCAATTACTTCACTGAAATTTCAGTGATTCAAAACAAGTGGTTCATAATATATGTTAAGAAATGAGGTACATTCTAGCGGTACCTCTTGTCTTATCATAAATAACGTACCGCTTGTCTTAAGTCACTGAAATTCCAGTGTAGTAACTGGATTCCTTGCCCCTATAATATATACTGCGCCAATAAAGTATCCTTACACTTGGAAAAATAATCACAATTTCAAAACTGAACAATATTGGGGTAAATTTATTTTTTTAATAATATAATCCTGCACATTATGACACCACATTGAATCCAATGTGACCTCAAGAAGTAAAGTTACAAGCAATTGAATAGACGAAGGTCCAGTTTTAAAAGTGACAAACTGGCCTACAAGGCCCAAAAAGATTCCAACAAGCGAAACAAGGAGACAACACAGTTTCTTCAATGAAGCGTTATTTAAAGCAGTTTTTTATTTCAGTTTTTGCTTCTCTGTACTTTTCATAACTTTCATTGTATTTGTCAGTTCTTTTGTTTCAGTTTTCTTTTGTTCCTTTTGTCTTAAATTAAAACCAAACGCATAAATTAGCCATTCACCACTCTCAAACCAGATGTCTAGTCTGTGGAGAAATTATAGATTCATGCAAAATGTCTCATTTTGTCTTTAATCATTTTAATGCTCTGCGTGCTAGCCATGCGCTTACACGGAAAAGGTTGAAGTTTTGAAATATTTTCTCAAAATATCAAGAGCTATCTTAAGAACTACTGAACCAATACTAGGCTTGTTTGTACTCATTTTAATGCATTTTTCATGCTGATTCCAAATATGGTCATGAAAATTTAAATTTATGTAATTTTTGAATTTTCAAATTTTTTTTGAAACATGTCGTCTGCAGTCGACACCCGCGTGAAGAGAGTTAATACACAGCTTTCGGGTTAACCACTAGCAGGCTATGTTGGCACATCTATGACACTAACAAAGGTGCCAAAAATCTAAATTTTGATGATTTTTACGATCCTCCGGATCGGCAAATTACTAAATGGGCCTTTAAACTTTTTTTCTTTGTTGATTTTTGTTCTATAAGTGGTTCTAAATGAGATTCTGAGGGGTGGATAATTGTCACCCCTGTGGAATTCGATATAGCCAAGGTCAAAGATTTTACAGGGGTCAACATTAAAAACTGGTCCGATTTTATATCAAACCTATGTCAAATTATTCCTCTCATCATAAGGATTCAGAAAATATAGCTTCACATAATATATCTACCATTCTACGAATTATCGTTCCTGAATTATGAGCAAAAAGGTCGAAGGTTAAATAGGGGACCCCACAGGAGTTAAAAGAGATAACAATTCTCCGATTTTGATGCCAATGTTCCCAAATGGTTCTCTTTGTGATAACAACTCAACATAGAATAGTTTGCATCACCTAGAATGACACGTTGCCCAGGTAACACAGCAAAATTGGTCATTGCAAATTGAGTCCTATTGATGTTGACCTACTCGTATTTTCCTGAATGGTTATTTAGGCAACGAGTCGATATAATCATGTAGTTATAACTACCGTACACTGTATTTTTGATTAGATTGAGAAGCAGTGCCAAAAATTTTAGATCATATTCATCAAAATTGAAACATTTGATCTATTTTAGCACCTTTGGATCTTCAAATTTAACCTTTGACCTTTTAGCTTACAACTTCGGAACGATAGTCGGAGGTAGGTCAAACTATACATTTTCTTATGATTATATGGAAATTTGGTTTAAAAAAACCACTCCAACCGGCAAGACCATCTAACCAGATAAAATGGGGTAATAACATTAAAAGATGGCATTTGAGTGCTTTATGCAACATAGATATGTCATTCTAAGCATTCAGAGCATGGATATTCAAGGCACAACATCTTTTTTGGTCCTATAGCGCTATCGGTACCCGTTTAGGTACCGATGGCACTTTTTAAAATCATACCCTGGACATTTGTACAATGCATTCGTGTTTTTTTTATTTAAATAAAAATAATAACACTATGTAACTGTTGATTATTATTCTTGATACAATTGATCACATCTCCAGGGAGTGATGTTAAGAGTCATCAGTACCTAACCGGACACCGATAGTTCTATAGGACCAAATTCAATGTGGTGCTTAAGGTGTCAAATCATTACCGGTATTTCAAATCAATAGAGAGATCCGTATAAAAAAAGGTCCAGATAAGAGAGGTTGGACTGTACTTTCTCTAAACCACTGAACTGGAAATCTGTGCAATGTGTCCCATGGAATAAGTTTGTTATGTTTGTACATGTATGTGAAATATATAGCTTCAACAAGACAACAATGGTTCGCTGGTTAATAATAAAAACAGCATTGACCCTAAAAATGGCGAGAGTTAAGGGTCATATGTAAGGACTTCAGGCTAAAATCAAACGTATGTTTTTGATCGATTACAAAAATTAATTTTGTCATTGATTGAAATTATTTTGTCTGCCAACAATTTTTACTCCAAGGGCTCACGATTTCTTCAAATAATTTTTTATAATGATAGAGTGAATCCCTTGGCCCTCTAAAATTGCGCAAGAATTTCCGGGACCCTTAAATGTGAATGCAATCATGCATTATGAAAAGAGAAGTAGTTTCAATGGGGCTCGAACCAGCGATCTGTTACTTCCATCCTCTGTTGATTACAAGTCTGACATCTTCTTGAGCTAGGCAGTTGAAAAGAGAAGCAGAACATTCCTTTGTTTTCATAAAAACAATTGTTTGTACAAATAATGTAGACATTAATACGATGATGATATTGCGCTTGCATCAGGTTGGAAATCTCTGCGTCGTAATATCTTTTGAGAGTTGCATGCAAGTTTATTGGAAAATACACGAAACCATGAAATTATCATTAGGAATATCAACAAAAGATATTTCAATAATATATGGTCACATTCTTTCTTTCGAGAGTTTAAGGGGTATAATCCATACAAGATCCCGCCGAACGATTTTTCTTAAACTTCGTACCAATTAAATTTCATCGATATACTTCGAATATCTAAAATAAAAAAGAGGGGTCACGGAGTTAGTTTTCGAGAAATAACCATTTTAAAAAGGCTGTTTTTGGGGAAAATTAGTACAGGCGTCTATGGGAAAATGGAAATTTTAGACATGTTTTCGATTATAACAAAAATCTACCCGAACAATTTTGCTTATTTTTTGATATAATATGCGCACTGATAGGATATTTCATTAAAGCTAATAAAAAATAGGGGTCACGGAGTTACTTTTTTCGCAATTTGAGCATAAATGGTATATTTTTGGGTTCAAAATACCAGTGTGACATATATAGCGCGTCACTCGCGAAAACTTGTCGCAGCTCATACCCGCTCAACTGTGCGCGTATGCAGGTGATATGGGAAACACCTGCAACATGACCGTGGAGGTGATTTTCGTTCGGTTTTGTAACCCTCTTGATATCAAAGTATCTATTAATCTATTAGGTTATGACTCAATACGAAGTTCTTCAAGCCAACAAACAAAATGAGACATTTAACATGAATCCGTAATTTCAAATTAAAATTGAATAATTGAACTATGTCAATATTGCCTTTTTTTCTCATTGTTTTGCTTCGCATGACAATTTTAATGACTTATAGGCAATTTATATGTAAATTTTTTACACCTTCACTGCAGCTTTGAGATTACTGAATAGGCCTTTAATTATGGACTTAAAATAGACGGATCCCGTTATATATCATTTTTAGAATTACTCAAATATCACATTTTAGGCTTTTAGGCCTAACTGGGTTCGGGTTCAATCCACTTATCACCGTTTTATTATTAAGTTATAAAGTCAGTTGCATGCGAAGTAAGTTAGATGTGAAAATATACCTTTATAAAAAAAATGATTTCATGTGATATTTATTTCAAATTACATGATTTTACCTTAAATTACTGCTGAAATAATTTCATTATAATCAATAAAATAAAAACTACTTCATAATAAATATGTCATATAATACTAGTTAATAAGATAACAAGCCGTTTGATATCATGCGGCCTTTTATAAAAAAACAATCTTAGGCCTACTGTGGTTTTTAAATGGACAACATGCCTAAGAAAAAATATAGACCTAACTTTATTTCTAATATTATAAACCTACAGCCTATAATATTTTTAAGTATTATTGATTTCCTCTTGCCCAACCTTTAACAAAATTGAGTTAAATAGGCCTAATAATTATGCATTAAATTACATTACGAAGTTATGACTATACTCTTTATCAAATTTTATTTATAATAATATTAAAATATTATAAGTTACCAAATGAGAGATGTGTAACGCTTGCCATTTCAATTACAGCATAATTTTCTTTTCATGAAATATACATTTTTTGAATTTCTGAAATGGGCTCGCCTACACAGTCTAATTAGGCCTAGGCCTATTGCTTTTTTTAAATCTTAGTTATTATTTTATTAATCTTTCTTTTCCCTTATTATTTCTTTCCTTTCCTTCTTCGGTCTTTGTTTTTTTTTTCAGTATCCTTTATTCCGTAATTTTATTTGTTGTTTCACTCTTTGTCTTTCTTTGTTAATATTCCTTCCTTTTCTTTCTTTCTTTCTTTGTTTGTTTCTTTCTTTCTTTCTTTCCTCCTTTTCCTTTCTTTGTTTCTTTCTTTCTTTGTTTCTTTCTTCTTTTTACTTTCTTTCTTTCTTCTCCCCTCCTTTTCTTTTCTTTGTTTCTTTCTTCTTTTTTCTTTCTTTCTTTCTTTCTTTCTTTCTTTCTTTCTTTCTTTCTTTCTCCCCTCCTTTTCTTTTCTTTTCTTTCTTTCTTTCTTTCTTTCTTTCTTTCTTTCTTTCTTTCTTTCTTTCTTTCTTTCTTTCTTTCTTTCTTTCTTTCTTTCTTTCTTTCTTTCTTTCTTTCTTTCTTTCTTTCTTTCTTTCTTTCTTTTTTTTCTTTCTTTCTTTCTTTCTTTTACTCTTTTTTGTCTTTCTTTCTTTTACAAAAATCGTATGGCAAATAGCGATGAAAACACAATACTCGCGCGTAGCTGAACTTCTTACCAGCGACCGGCGCACACTCCACGCAGTTTTTGGTTTGACGCGCGCTTGGCGGCAAGAACTGCGATGACAAGATTTTGTCAGAAATTCCAGTTAGAAACGAGCGCGTACTGCACGCATGGATTATACCCCTTAATTCTGAAATAGCATCAACAATGGTTAGCTGGTTCATAGTAAAAACGGTCTTGATTCAAAAGGAGCATGGTAGGGGTTTGAACTGTTTTTTGATGTACCTAAATGTGCTAAATCTTAAATTGCTATAAATAGTCTCTTTTATGTTCTGATAGATCACAAAAATATTTTCACATTCATTACGCTACAAGTTTTACTCCAAGACGTCTTTTTTGATTTCTTTAAATGGTTTTTATTATGCTAAAGACAAGTGAATTCTCCGGCCCTCTATAGCCAAAAATAGTAATTTCACGTGATAATTTTTAGTACCGGACCAGTTTTGATATTCTTTGATGCCATTCATTCAGGCGTGTGAAAGTAAACTACAATTACAAGGCTAATCGTATATAGAAGTGAGCTTGGTTTTTCCAGCGAACAATAATGATATATGACGATGGTGATACTTCCGCTTTCCATGTCATGTACACCGTAGAAATATAAGGAAACGAGTTAACGATAATATAATAATATAACAGTACTAAATCACATCAAAAGTCATGCTGTAATTTAGAGTTACATGCTTATTTTGTGATATTTCGAAGAGGAATCTTATATTTGTCAGCAATGATAAGCAAGGTAAGTGACAATCTATCTCTACAAACTTTGATAATGTTTGAATATTGAAAGTGTAATGAAAAAAAAGTGTAATGTAATTTAATTTCTCACGACTGTATCGATGTCTGATTAGTTGGTTTACAATGGTTTAAAAGCTCTTAAAACAACGTGGTCAAACCATACTGAACCCCAAAATAATAGTATTTGTTAGCACGGTTAAATACTGATGTTATTCATAGTAACAGAATCAAATCATATTATGCACTATGCTTCATTTTATATTCAGTAATCTTGTTTATTTATTAACACATGAAACAGAAGACAGGATCTATGCTAAAACATGACTTTAAAATGTTACGTAATTGTGTTAAAATATGACTTTAACAATAATTACGGACCCTTAGTTACATAGGGTCATGATTTATGACCACATTTGTCTGTGCATGTGTTCTAAACAATAAATTTATCGGGTACAAAATCTTAAAATAAGATATTTTGAGCACAGGCCTTGGATTTGAAATATTATGCAACTTTTATCAAGTTTACTGTATGCTGCATGATTAAATGTAGTTGATAATTATCCAACACTTATTTCTAACTAACCACCACAGGCATACATACAATGTCATCATGTCATGTCATTGCTCATCAGGTAGCCACCAGTGACCATACAACCACAAAGAAACCGAACTGCAACTGATTTAGTACCTGGTGTTTAGGTAGAATTATCATAAGTCAGTGCAAAAAATGCTGAAAAATTTATCTTAGCCAATTTCAAGACAATTTGGCGGCCATTTTGAAAGGTGAAATGCACCTATATTCTCCTTAAACAATGTTGTTGCACTACTTTAAGATGTTTAGAATCATTTTCTTATCCATATCTGGCAGAAATGAGATACATGTATTTTACTCTCAATGATAGTAATTGCCTAAAGCGGTATGCCATATTTTAATAAAAGGCGTCCATTTTGGATTTAGAGGCCATCTTGGATTGGAGAAAATGGACCAAAATTAAGTTTTTAGTTCTCAGTGGATTCTCAGAAACATAAGTAGTGAAAATAATCAGCAAAAATGGAAAGAAATCAATGTCCTTATAGGTGGCAGACCATTTTAGACAAATTGGCGGCCATTTTGGATTTGGCAGCCATCTTGGATTCTAGGAAATGATCCATATTATCTTCTTAGTGGATTTTGACAATCAAAAGTATAAATAATCGTTAAAAATATGACTTTGTGCGCTTGTGGGAAGAATACGGCTTTAAAAAGGCTAAATATAGTGGCCATTTTGAATTTCAAAATGGCCGCCGAAGAAACATTCGAAAAAAATGGAACCAACTCAGGTTTTGTTCGTAGGGGTATTCAGAAGCTAAAAAGCATTGGTTCCACTAGTGTAGCAAATTTTGCACTGGGTTACATAACACCATGTACTAGATGGTGAAAAGCATGTATGGTAGCCT
Source organism: Amphiura filiformis (assembly GCF_039555335.1). Lineage (NCBI taxonomy): Eukaryota > Metazoa > Echinodermata > Ophiuroidea > Amphilepidida > Amphiuridae > Amphiura > Amphiura filiformis. Next base: position 42,583,469 of record NC_092640.1, on the reverse strand, counting down.
GCCAAGGTTGGTGCGCTAGCGAAGAGAACCAGCAAAGCATTTTATTTTCTTAAAATATGTACCTATTTTACATGCAAAATCAACACGATATTTCTGTTGTCTGCACACTCCAATTTTGGTATTTCTATTTTATCATGACCATTATTGCTGAACCATGAAATGGTATCAGCCTATATTAGTGTATGTTACTTACTTACTTACTTTGGTCTGAAATGGACATATCTTTAAATGCCACGAAGGTATGAACCCCTAAGTGGTGTCAAATGAAAGAGGAAGGAGTAAAGAATATAATAAAAATATTTCCTAACGTCAGAGGTCATCCAAGGGGTCACAGGGGTCAAAAAAGGTAATTTTTACCGAAATGCTCCAATTGAGCTGAAATTTAAATGCAATGATCCTTATGACATTCTAAACATGTTTACAATATTATAAAATTCATTTAAGGTCATTCAGGGGTCATAAAGGGGTCAAAGGTCAAGTTTTCAAAATGCTCCAATTGAGCTGAAATTTAAATGCATAGATCCTTATGACATTCTAAACATGTTTAAAATAATTTAATATTCATTTAAGGTCATAAAGGGGTCAAAGGTCAAGTTTCCAAAGTCATTAAGAGGTCATAAAGGGGTCAAAGGTCAAGTTTCCAAAAATGCTCCAATTGAGCTGATATTTAAATGCAATGATCCTTATGACATTCTAAACATGTTTAAAATATTTTAAAATTCATTAAAGGTCATTAAGGGGTGATACATGTACCACAATATACTGCCAAAGCCCATGGTTCAGCTATGGTACGGTAACCGCTCTAGTTTGGCAATATTTTTACAAGTTTCCATTTTGATCATAATTATAGAAACAACAAAAATCTAGTGGCATAGACCATAGACCACAAACCTAGCTGGAGCATGTTGGTGTTTTGGAGGTATCTGACCCCTGCAGCAAAAATGTTCCCCTGGTCATGAGGTTTGTTGTCACAGAGTTTGAGTCCCATACGACTTACAGATGCCCAGGAAATTAAATTCTACGATTTGACCCAGATGACCTTTGACCTGACCCCTGCACAGCGTTCCAAAGTGTTCCCCTCGGTCAGTAATTTTGTTATCACAGAGTTTGAGCCCTGTGCCCTTTACAGATGTCCAGAAAATGCATTTCTAAAATTTGACCTCTGCATGACCTTTGACACTGACCCTGTAAAATGTTCCCCTGGTCATGAGATTTGTTGTCACTGAGTTTGAGCCCCACACCCCTTACAGATGTCGAGATAAGGCAAAATAGATTTTACCCCCTTAATGACCTTTGACCCCAATTCTGTGTGCAAGGTATGGGCACTGGGTAAAGCCGATGCACATGTGTAAGTGACGTCATTGTGCTATGTAATATGTGGCAGAAGAAGCATTTTGAAGGTATTTGGTTATATACCGGTATTTCCCCCTTAATGACCTTTGACCCCAATTTTGTTTGCACCCTACGGGCACTGGATATGACCGATACATATGTGCAAGTTACGTAATTGTAGAGTGTAGCATGTAGGAGGAGAAGCATTTGGAAGTTTGTTGCCAGAAGAAGAAAGAAGAATCGGATAGAAAAACAGGACCTAGCGTGGGGGGTTGTAAACAGCTAGGTAACTGGAATCAAGTAATACTGTGCTGTGGAAACCCAGCACAAGGTCAAAATGTGACCACGATTTAGGGGTAAGGTGCATAGTTAACTACATTGCTGTTTTAATGGTATGCCAGTAGGTTGGGGAGTAGGCCTAGACTACAAATGCAGTTTGTTTTATGATGAAATGATTCTGACATTGTAATCATCAAATTCGCCCTAAAAAGTGGTACTTTTAATTTTAGAAAATAAATTAACATCGCTCTGGACCGTTTGTACTGATCAGACTATAGATGTTCTGATCAGACAATAATGTTCTGATCACCACGGAGGTATCATATTCGTGGAGGCGCATTAGATTACATAACGCATTGTAACTTTGTGCCGATTTGATTATCCGCCAAGCTATTCATCGAGAGGTACCTATTGTTCAAGACAAAAGAGTACCGCTATTAAATCGGTAACTAACCTGACAGCGTATTAACGCTTTACCAGGCAGCCTACTGTCAATAAGTGATCAAAAGAATGTCATGTGAAAGCGCCCACTTGAGTGAGAGGTACCTATTGTCCTGATTCAACCCAAGGGTGTGACTGAGTGTTCGCCAGCACACAAAATCACACTATTCGCCACTTGCACGGTTCCGCCATTATGCACTATATGCGGGGAGAGCCTCGAACTGGCAGCATACATGAAAGGAAGAATTACGTAACCTTACACAGAATGTTATATGACTGGTTCAATTCCCATTCATGTATGCTGCCAGTTCGAGGCTCTCCCGCACATAGTGCATAATGGCGGAACCGTGCAAGTGGCGAATACCGTCGAAGTACAATTATTTACGACCCACCTTTATTTAGGCGCCTCATTTAAATCAATTCAATAGAGTTGCTGATTGATTACCGTAACAACGTGCCATCGCTGCTATGTATATAGGTCTATCTGTGTCACTTTCTATAATTAACTCCTTCGCAGTAGGCCTATAGACGAATCCAACGAGCCAAGTCATGGTCAGGATTTGGTCGGACATCTTTGGGTAGCCGCTAGCACCAACCTGGTGTTTTGAGCGTCCAATTGTGCAAATAAAAGCCGCCTAACACCTAGAGAAGATGCAAGGACGAGGAGGGTTAATAGAATAATATATATAATAGAGATAATTCCGCAGGTAATCCCATCGCATCTATTCATACATAGTCCTTTTGTTCGCAAGTACATCAATGCATAGACACTGATCATACCGCGTGTAGTTAATCCGATTATTATGTATTAAGGTGTAAAACGGGTGATGGCATGCAGTTTAAAATTTCCGCCAAGGCCGAATCATTTCACATTTTGAGTGCATTGTAGCCGACGGCTACCCAACTAAAGGCTGCTAGTCAGGTGTAGGAATGCGTGAATTTAGATTCGTCTAGAGAGGGCGCAACACTAAATCACTACGCATTTTATGTAACAACGAAATTCGGCTAATATAGTCCATAGTGAATATGAGATTGTAGCGACCATATCTACCGACATGTTCACTTTAAATCACTCAATATCGGCTCATATGAATTCGACAAGTGTCTTTAATGATAACATGCAGATAAAAACTGGACAATTGATCTCAAAAGCAATTCTTTGTGGCGGATTAAGAGAAAACCCGATTTTGAAATGTGAGTGGTGAGTTTAGTATATTTTAGCTCTTTTTTTGCACCGCAAATTAGCGAAAAAAGTCAATGGTCATCGATATATGCCGACAAAAGTTTTGGAATCTAGAGAAATAGAGCTTTAATTTGATACCAAATTTATTTTGCCAAGTATTGCAGGGACGCCAGAAATGGCGCTTCAAGTAGGCCGAAATCACACGTTATCCTATGGGGCGCTGAATTAGTGCTGCGCCCCCTTGTAACGGCCGTCATTATGAACGCGTTCCTTTTACATTCTTCGCGCAAAATAAGAGACGCGCTTCACAAAATGTGTTCTATTTCCATCATGATGATAAACAAAGATTACAAAAAGTCATCCTCATGAAAAATTATTGGAAAAAAAACACTTTATTGGTCGAGTAGGCGCCTTCAAAGTCTAGAAATGCGTCCAAAAATCCTCAAAAAGGCTCATAAATGGATTTTAAGGTTAATAGACATTGTTAATCTACATGAAGCCGTTTTGCTGAATATTCAGTAGGCCTACGCAAAAAGATCGCAATTGTTACCACTGGAACGGGGGGGGGTATTTTTACTTGAGACTCAGTAATAAATGATTTCCAAAAGAAAATGGCAACACTGATAATCTAGAAAAGAAATTAATCTTGGTTCAAAGACGTGCTCAAATTGTCGTCTGTCACTAATTTTGTGAGTTTTGTATAAACTTTCGCATATTGGAGGAAAAGTCGAAATATTCGATTTTCGGCATTTCGGCACTGATCTTTAAAACATCATTTCTCTTGAACGGAATGTCGCAGAGACATGAAATCTTCGGTGTTTTGCTTCAAATTTTCTCTAGTTTACTTAATGAGTAATAAATGTGGATTTTGAAAACTTTTAACACCTTATAAGAGGGCGCAACACTAAATCACTACGCATTTTATGTAACAACGAAATTCGGCTAATATAGTCCATAGTGAATATGAGATTGTAGCGACCATATCTACCGACATGTTCACTTTAAATCACTCAATATCGGCTCATATGAATTCGACAAGTGTCTTTAATGATAACATGCAGATAAAAACTGGACAATTGATCTCAAAAGCAATTCTTTGTGGCGGATTAAGAGAAAACCCGATTTTGAAATGTGAGTGGTGAGTTTAGTATATTTTTAGCTCTTTTTTTTGCACCGCAAATTAGCGAAAAAAGTCAATGGTCATCGATATATGCCGACAAAAGTTTTGGAATCTAGAGAAATAGAGCTTTAATTTGATACCAAATTTATTTTGCCAAGTATTGCAGGGACGCCAGAAATGGCGCTTCAAGTAGGCCGAAATCACACGTTATCCTATGGGGCGCTGAATTAGTGCTGCGCCCCTTGTAACGGCCGTCATTATGAACGCGTTCCTTTTACATTCTTCGCGCAAAATAAGAGACGCGCTTCACAAAATGTGTTCTATTTCCATCATGATGATAAACAAAGATTACAAAAAGTCATCCTCATGAAAAATTATTGGAAAAAACACTTTATTGGTCGAGTAGGCGCCTTCAAAGTCTAGAAATGCGTCCAAAAATCCTCAAAAAGGCTCATAAATGGATTTTAAGGTTAATAGACATTGTTAATCTACATGAGCCGTTTTGCTGAATATTCAGTAGGCCTACGCAAAAGATCGCAATTGTTACCACTGGAACGGGGGGGGTATTTTTACTTGAGACTCAGTAATAAATGATTTCCAAAAGAAAATGGCAACACTGATAATCTAGAAAAGAAATTAATCTTGGTTCAAAGACGTGCTCAAATTGTCGTCTGTCACTAATTTTGTGAGTTTTGTATAAACTTTCGCATATTGGAGGAAAAGTCGAAATATTCGATTTTCGGCATTTCGGCACTGATCTTTAAAACATCATTTCTCTTGAACGGAATGTCGCAGAGACATGAAATCTTCGGTGTTTTGCTTCAAATTTTCTCTAGTTTACTTAATGAGTAATAAATGTGGATTTTGAAAACTTTTAACACCTTATAAGAGGGCGCAACACTAAATCACTACGCATTTTATGTAACAACGAAATTCGGCTAATATAGTCCATAGTGAATATGAGATTGTAGCGACCATATCTACCGACATGTTCACTTTAAATCACTCAATATCGGCTCATATGAATTCGACAAGTGTCTTTAATGATAACATGCAGATAAAAACTGGACAATTGATCTCAAAAGCAATTCTTTGTGGCGGATTAAGAGAAAACCCGATTTTGAAATGTGAGTGGTGAGTTTAGTATATTTTTAGCTCTTTTTTTGCACCGCAAATTAGCGAAAAAAGTCAATGGTCATCGATATATGCCGACAAAAGTTTTGGAATCTAGAGAAATAGAGCTTTAATTTGATACCAAATTTATTTTGCCAAGTATTGCAGGGACGCCAGAAATGGCGCTTCAAGTAGGCCGAAATCACACGTTATCCTATGGGGCGCTGAATTAGTGCTACGCCCCCTTGTAACGGCCGTCATTATGAACGCGTTCCTTTTACATTCTTCGCGCAAAATAAGAGACGCGCTTCACAAAATGTGTTCTATTTCCATCATGATGATAAACAAAGATTACAAAAAGTCATCCTCATGAAAAATTATTGGAAAAAAACACTTTATTGGTCGAGTAGGCGCCTTCAAAGTCTAGAAATGCGTCCAAAAATCCTCAAAAGGCTCATAAATGGATTTTAAGGTTAATAGACATTGTTAATCTACATGAAGCCGTTTTGCTGAATATTCAGTAGGCCTACGCAAAAAGATCGCAATTGTTACCACTGGAACGGGGGGGTATTTTACTTGAGACTCAGTAATAAATGATTTCCAAAAGAAAATGGCAACACTGATAATCTAGAAAAGAAATTAATCTTGGTTCAAAGACGTGCTCAAATTGTCGTCTGTCACTAATTTTGTGAGTTTTGTATAAACTTTCGCATATTGGAGGAAAAGTCGAAATATTCGATTTTCGGCATTTCGGCACTGATCTTTAAAACATCATTTCTCTTGAACGGAATGTCGCAGAGACATGAAATCTTCGGTGTTTTGCTTCAAATTTTCTCTAGTTTACTTAATGAGTAATAAATGTGGATTTTGAAAACTTTTAACACCTTATAAGAGGGCGCAACACTAAATCACTACGCATTTTATGTAACAACGAAATTCGGCTAATATAGTCCATAGTGAATATGAGATTGTAGCGACCATATCTACCGACATGTTCACTTTAAATCACTCAATATCGGCTCATATGAATTCGACAAGTGTCTTTAATGATAACATGCAGATAAAAACTGGACAATTGATCTCAAAAGCAATTCTTTGTGGCGGATTAAGAGAAAACCCGATTTTGAAATGTGAGTGGTGAGTTTAGTATATTTTTAGCTCTTTTTTTTTGCACCGCAAATTAGCGAAAAAAGTCAATGGTCATCGATATATGCCGACAAAAGTTTTGGAATCTAGAGAAATAGAGCTTTAATTTGATACCAAATTTATTTTGCCAAGTATTGCAGGGACGCCAGAAATGGCGCTTGAAGTAGGCCGAAATCACACGTTATCCTATGGGGCGCTGAATTAGTGCTGCGCCCCCTTGTAACGGCCGTCATTATGAACGCGTTCCTTTTACATTCTTCGCGCAAAATAAGAGACGCGCTTCACAAAATGTGTTCTATTTCCATCATGATGATAAACAAAGATTACAAAAAGTCATCCTCATGAAAAATTATTGGAAAAAAACACTTTATTGGTCGAGTAGGCGCCTTCAAAGTCTAGAAATGCGTCCAAAAATCCTCAAAAGGCTCATAAATGGATTTTAAGGTTAATAGACATTGTTAATCTACATGAAGCCGTTTTGCTGAATATTCAGTAGGCCTACGCAAAAAGATCGCAATTGTTACCACTGGAACGGGGGGGGGTATTTTTACTTGAGACTCAGTAATAAATGATTTCCAAAAGAAAATGGCAACACTGATAATCTAGAAAAGAAATTAATCTTGGTTCAAAGACGTGCTCAAATTGTCGTCTGTCACTAATTTTGTGAGTTTTGTATAAACTTTCGCATATTGGAGGAAAAGTCGAAATATTCGATTTTCGGCATTTCGGCACTGATCTTTAAAACATCATTTCTCTTGAACGGAATGTCGCAGAGACATGAAATCTTCGGTGTTTTGCTTCAAATTTTCTCTAGTTTACTTAATGAGTAATAAATGTGGATTTTGAAAACTTTTAACACCTTATAAGAGGGCGCAACACTAAATCACTACGCATTTTATGTAACAACGAAATTCGGCTAATATAGTCCATAGTGAATATGAGATTGTAGCGACCATATCTACCGACATGTTCACTTTAAATCACTCAATATCGGCTCATATGAATTCGACAAGTGTCTTTAATGATAACATGCAGATAAAAACTGGACAATTGATCTCAAAAGCAATTCTTTGTGGCGGATTAAGAGAAAACCCGATTTTGAAATGTGAGTGGTGAGTTTAGTATATTTTTAGCTCTTTTTTTTTGTATCTCAAATTAGCGAAAAATTTCAATTGTCATCGATATATGCCTACAAAAGTTTTGGAATCTAGAGAAATAGAGCTTTAATTTGATACCAAATTTATTTTGCCAAGTATTGCAGGGACGCCAGAAATGGCGCTTCAAGTAGGCCGAAATCACACGTTATCCTATGGGGCGCTGAATTAGTGCTGCGCCCCCTAGAGAGCGCACCACCATTAGACGCGCCATTGAAATACACAGGGAAAGACGCACTTTTGGATCGCGCTCAGCAGTTCAAAAACGTAACTCAGCTATCAAGTTTGGTATCAAATTAAAGCTAATCATGTATAGAATATTATTCTTTTAACGGAATATATTGGTGACCATCTACTTTTTTTGCTATTTTGCCGCAAAGAAAAAGTGTGCAAATTTAACCTTAAAAAATCACTCAATTTTCGAAACCGGACATTGTCCAAATTCGCGCCAAAACTCCATCTCTAAAATAAAACATCAGGATTTTTTCTCATATTTCGTCATGTAGACACTTGTCGGAAGCAAATGAGCTGAAAATGGGCAAATTTTGACTATACGTTTTGAAAATAAAGCTGCAACAAGCTCAAATAAGCGGTGGACTATTTTAACCGAATTTCACTGGTACATAAATCGTGGAGTGATTTGGTGGTGCGCCCTCTTATAAACGTCAATAGTTATCAAAATCCAATTTTTACTTTTTAAGGTAAACTAGAGACAGTTTCTAGTCATTTTGCAAGATTTCATCCCTCTGCGACATTCCGTTCGGAAGAAATGATGTTCCAAAAATCAGCTCAGAGTCACCAAAAGACCCAAATTTCAACATGTTCATCAACTCGCAGAGTTTTGCAGATGTTGGACAGAAAATTGAATGTTTGATGCCAAAAGATACTTTCTAATTTTAATTTTTTAGTTGTGAAAAGTACAAAATGTGTGTATTCATGTTTTGATTATCTTCAATATAGGCCTATTTACATAATTATGTCAAAGAACCCCCCCCCTTCCTCTTTCCCTGTCTTCAAAACAAGGCCTACTGATATTGGCAATTGAAGCAAAAATACAAATTTTTTATGCGTTATTCTGATCTGGTATAAATACAGCAAAAACACTCACGAAAGTGATTTTTTTTTTTTTTTTTAACGTCACAGACTTGTATTTTTGGATGAATTAAAAAAATATTCCTAAAATTAATCACAAAAGTCATTTAAAGCGTTTGCGAATGAAATAAAATGATTTATTAAAACTTCCGCCCTTTTTCTATGCGCTTTTTGACCAGAAGCGCGTACACCCCCCAACACACATTGAAAGCCTTATAAGAGAGCGCACCACCATTAGACGCGCCATTGAAATACACAGGAAAGACGCACTTTTGGATCGCGCTCAGCAGTTCAAAAACGTAACTCAGCTATCAAGTTTGGTATCAAATTAAAGCTAATCATGTATAGAATATTATTCTTTTAACGGAATATATTGGTGACCATCTACTTTTTTTGCTATTTTGCCGCAAAGAAAAAGTGTGCAAATTTAACCTTAAAAAATCACTCAATTTTCGAAACCGGACATTGTCCAAATTCGCGCCAAAACTCCATCTCTGAAATAAAACATCGGGATTTTTTCTCATATTTCGTCATGTAGACACTTGTCGGAAGCAAATGAGCTGAAAATGGGCAAATTTTGACTATACGTTTTGAAAATAAAGCTGCAACAAGCTCAAATAAGCGGTGGACTATTTTAACCGAATTTCACTGGTACATAAATCGTGGAGTGATTTGGTGGTGCGCCCTCTTATAAACGTCAATAGTTATCAAAATCCAATTTTTTACTTTTTAAGGTAAACTAGAGACAGTTTCTAGTCATTTTGCAAGATTTCATCCCTCTGCGACATTCCGTTCGGAAGAAATGATGTTCCAAAAATCAGCTCGGAGTCACCAAAAGACCCAAATTTCAACATGTTCATCAACTCGCAGAGTTTTGCAGATGTTGGACAGAAAATTGAATGTTTGATGCCAAAAGATACTTTCTAATTTTAATTTTTTATTTGTGAAAAGTACAAAATGTGTGTATTCATGTTTTGATTATCTTCAATATAGGCCTATTTACATAATTATGTCAAAGAACCCCCCCTCCTCTTTCCCTGTCTTCAAAACAAGGCCTACTGATATTGGCAATTGAAGCAAAAATACAAATTTTTATGCGTTATTCTGATCTGGTATAAATACAGCAAAAACACTCACGAAAGTGATTTTCATACTTTTCTTAACGTCACAGACTTGTATTTTTTTTATTTATTTAAAAAAATATTCCTAAAATTAATCACAAAAGTCATTTAAAGCGTTTGCGAATGAAATAAAATGATTTATTAAAACTTCCGCCCTTTTTCTATGCGCTTTTTGACCAGAAGCGCGTACACCCCCCAACACACATTGAAAGCCTTATAAGAGAGCGCACCACCATTAGACGCGCCATTGAAATACACAGGGAAAGACGCACTTTTGGATCGCGCTCAGCAGTTCAAAAACGTAACTCAGCTATCAAGTTTGGTATCAAATTAAAGCTAATCATGTATAGAATATTATTCTTTTAACGGAATATATTGGTGACCATCTACTTTTTTGCTATTTTGCCGCAAAGAAAAAGTGTGCAAATTTAACCTTAAAAACTCACTCAATTTTCGAAACCGGACATTGTCCAAATTCGCGCCAAAACTCCATCTCTGAAATAAAACATCGGGATTTTTTCTCATATTTCGTCATGTAGACACTTGTCGGAAGCAAATGAGCTGAAAATGGGCAAATTTTGACTATACGTTTTGAAAATAAAGCTGCAACAAGCTCAAATAAGCGGTGGACTATTTTAACCGAATTTCACTGGTACATAAATCGTGGAGTGATTTGGTGGTGCGCCCTCTTATAAACGTCAATAGTTATCAAAATCCAATTTTTTACTTTTTAAGGTAAACTAGAGACATTTTCTAGTCATTTTGCAAGATTTCATCCCTCTTCGACATTCCGTTCGGAAGAAATGATGTTCCAAAAATCAGCTCAGAGTCACCAAAAGACCCAAATTTCAACATGTTCATCAACTCGCAGAGTTTTGCAGATGTTGGACAGAAAATTGAATGTTTGATGCCAAAAGATACTTTCTAATTTTAATTTTTTAGTTGGGAAAAGTACAAAATGTGTGTATTCATGTTTTGATTATCTTCAATATAGGCCTATTTACATAATTATGTCAAAGAACCCCCCCTCCTCTTTCCCTGTCTTCAAAACAAGGCCTACTGATATTGGCAATTGAAGCAAAAATACAAATTTTTATGCGTTATTCTGATCTGGTATAAATATACAGCAAAAACACTCACGAAAGTGATTTTTCATGCTTTTCTTAACGTCACAGACTTGTATTTTTGGATGAATTAAAAAAAATATTCCTAAAATTAATCACAAAAGTCATTTAAAGCGTTTGCGAATGAAATAAAATGATTTATTAAAACTTCCGCCCTTTTTCTATGCGCTTTTTGACCAGAAGCGCGTACACCCCCCAACACACATTGAAAGCCTTATAAGAGAGCGCACCACCATTAGACGCGCCATTGAAATACACAGGAAAAGACGCACTTTTGGATCGCGCTCAGCAGTTCAAAAACGTAACTCAGCTATCAAGTTTGGTATCAAATTAAAGCTAATCATGTATAGAATATTATTCTTTTAACAGAATATATTGGTGACCATCTACTTTTTTTGCTATTTTGCCGCAAAGAAAAAGTGTGCAAATTTAACCTTAAAAAATCACTCAATTTTCGAAACCGGACATTGTCCAAATTCGCGCCAAAACTCCATCTCTGAAATAAAACATCGGGATTTTTTCTCATATTTCGTCATGTAGACACTTGTCGGAAGCAAATGAGCTGAAAATGGGCAAATTTTGACTATACGTTTTGAAAATAAAGCTGCAACAAGCTCAAATAAGCGGTGGACTATTTTAACCGAATTTCACTGGTACATAAATCGTGGAGTGATTTGGTGGTGCGCCCTCTTATAAACGTCAATAGTTATCAAAATCCAATTTTTACTTTTTAAGGTAAACTAGAGACAGTTTCTAGTCATTTTGCAAGATTTCATCCTCTGCGACATTCCGTTCGGAAGAAATGATGTTCCAAAAATCAGCTCAGAGTCACCAAAAGACCCAAATTTCAACATGTTCATCAACTCGCAGAGTTTTGCAGATGTTGGACAGAAAATTGAATGTTTGATGCCAAAAGATACTTTCTAATTTTAATTTTTTAGTTGTGAAAAGTACAAAATGTGTGTATTCATGTTTTGATTATCTTCAATATAGGCCTATTTACATAATTATGTCAAAGAACCCCCCCTCCTCTTTCCCTGTCTTCAAAACAAGGCCTACTGATATTGGCAATTGAAGCAAAAATACAAAATTTTTATGCGTTATTCTGATCTGGTATAAATACAGCAAAAACACTCACGAAAGTGATTTTTCATGCTTTTCTTAACGTCACAGACTTGTATTTTTTGGATGAATTAAAAAAAATATTCCTAAAATTAATCACAAAAGTCATTTAAAGCGTTTGCGAATGAAATAAAATGATTTATTAAAACTTCCGCCCTTTTTCTATGCGCTTTTTGACCAGAAGCGCGTACACCCCCAACACACATTGAAAGCCTTATAAGAGAGCGCACCACCATTAGACGCGCCATTGAAATACACAGGGAAAGACGCACTTTTGGATCGCGCTCAGCAGTTCAAAAACGTAACTCAGCTATCAAGTTTGGTATCAAATTAAAGCTAATCATGTATAGAATATTATTCTTTTAACGGAATATATTGGTGACCATCTACTTTTTTTGCTATTTTGCCGCAAAGAAAAAGTGTGCAAATTTAACCTTAAAAAATCACTCAATTTTCGAAACCGGACATTGTCCAAATTCGCGCCAAAACTCCATCTCTGAAATAAAACATCGGGATTTTTTCTCATATTTCGTCATGTAGACACTTGTCGGAAGCAAATGAGCTGAAAATGGGCAAATTTTGACTATACGTTTTGAAAATAAAGCTGCAACAAGCTCAAATAAGCGGTGGACTATTTTAACCGAATTTCACTGGTACATAAATCGTGGAGTGATTTGGTGGTGCGCCCTCTCTATAGAGGAATCCAAATCCACGCATTCCTACACCTGACTAGCAGCCTTTAGTTGGGTAGCCGGCTACAATGCACTCAAAATGTGAAATGATTCGGCCTTGGCGGAAATTTTAAACTGCATTCCATCACCCGTTTTACACCTTCCGCGAAAACACAGGTAGACAAAAGAATGAGTAAAGTTTACAAGCTTCTACATGGTCTATTCGCTATTGAAGTGACATAATAATCGGATTAACTACACGCGGTATCTATGCATTCATGTACTTGCGAACAAAAGGACTATGTATGAATAGATGCGACGGGATTACCTGCGGAATTATCTCCATTATATATATTATTAGGGATCCTCTCCAAATTGTCCCTTTGAAATCAAAAGGCCCCTTTGAGTCCCCTTTATGACCAGCCCCTTTGAAATTTAACAACGCTCCCAATATTTACCCGTTAAAACTTTACAATCACCCCATTAAGAATCCCCGTTATCCCCTTTGAATTGTTGACCTAAAAGGTTAACAATTCTCCCCAGCATGACGTTGATTGCTGATGTGGGAATTAAATTCCCAGATTGTATTTTAATGGTCTCCCCTTTAAAGTAGTCAAATTCCCCTTTAAGCACCCGTTAACCTGATATCTAGAGTGCTTGACCCTAAAGGTTAGCAATAATGAAAGAAATGAATTAATACCTCCCATTTGAGCGCCCTATCCCAATATATGGGGACATTGACCTAGAAGTTTAACAATACCACAAGAATCTTAATATTCATTTAACACAATCAAATCATATTTTTACATTCTGTACACAATGTTAACTTTTTACTTTTTTCTTAATGCTCATTTCAAGGTATTTTGGACATTTGGTTCCATTCATGTAGTTAGTTTATTTATTGTAGATGTATTAAAGTTTGGTCATGTAGATTGTATTAAAGTTAACAGGATGAAAACATTATTAAATCATCATTTTTTAAACATCTTAAATATTCTGATTAACAATATCATTGTACACAATGTTAACTTTTTACTTTTGTTTTATGCTCATTTCAAGGTATTTTGGACATTTTTGATTCCATTCATGTATTTTGTTTCCTATTTGTTCAAGACACAATACAATGTATATAGACCTATGTAAGGTCCCATTACCGTTATTTATAATTTTGTTTATTATATGTGCCTGTATCAGTATAGATTGTATTATAGTTAACAGGATTACGCAAACATCTTGTAACAGTTGAATAAATTTACTACTATAATAATGTTCCAAAGTAACTGAGCATAATCAATAGGTACTGTATGAGATGATTTTCATAACAAAATCAAAACATTTTTGTTACATTGCGAACACAATGTGAACTTTTTACTTTTTGTTTTATGCTCATTTCAAGGTATTTTGGACATTTGGTTTCATTCGTGTATTTTGTTTCCTCTTTGTTCTTGATTGTTTTTAGTTGTGTAGGACCTACACTCTATCAATTGATGTAGATTGTAGTTAGCATTGTGAAATAAATTACAATGTATCCTATGTAAGGCACCATTATCATTATTTTATTTATTGTATGAGCCAGTGCGTTAATGATCTGCAGGCTTGGATGCTCAGAAATAGATTGAAACTCAATCAATCTAAGACTGAGTTTTTTATTGCTTCATCTGCTCACCACTATAAGACCCTGCAATATCTCACCCTTCATCTTGGTAATCAGGAAATTCCATCTTCCCCAGCATCCGTAACCTGGGTGTTATTTTTGATTACTCCATGACAATGGCTGATCACACTACCAATTTGTCTCGTACCATTAACTGGCAGCTGCGTAATCTCAATCGTATCCGTAAATACTTAGATACCGACACTTGTCATAACATTGTCCGCACTCTCATTTTATCCAAACTGGACTATTGTAACTTACTCTAAACCGTCTTCAAGTCCTCCAAAATAAGTCTGCCCGTCTTATCTTCAGGCAACCGAGTCGCAGTCATGCCTCTCCTCTTCTCCAATCTCTCCACTGGTTGCCTGTTGCCCAAAGAATACAGTTCAAGAGTCTTCTCCAGACATTCAAAGCATTTCACACTCAATCACCTGATTACATCTCTTCTTATTTTCAACCTCGGACCCACAAAACATCTTATGCGCTTCGATCTGACGCTGCTGTCACATTTGAAGTGCCTCGTTCCAAGAAACAAGCTGGCGATCGCGCCTTTTCAACAGTGGGGCCGCGCCTTTGGAACGAGTTGCCCACCACTCTCCGAGGTCAAGAAAATATTACCACGTTCAAGAATCTCCTTAAAACCCATCTCTTTCCCACTGAATAGCTCTTTTTCCTTTCTTGTCTTTCTCTCTTTTAGCGCTTTGCCTACTTTTGTAAAAGGCGCTTTATAAATCACATTGTTTATGTTTATGTTTATGAGCCGCCCTGTATCAATAGATTGTATTATAGTTAACAGGATGAAAACATTTTTTAAACAAGCATCTTTTACTATCATATTGCCACACGTTCAAAAGTAACTGAGCATAGGAGACATATCACAATGAGTAACAATTATTGGAGATTATTGACGGTCATGTTGATATGATTAGTTCTTTTCACACTATTTAAACTGGCCCCGTGATTCTAAAGGGGAAATTAATCTGCCCAGGGAATAGTGGTATTGGAGGTTAATATCATGGGACATGTTGGCAAGATTGGCAGACATTCAAAGGGTACATAACGGGTCCCCTTTAAATGTAAAGGGGGAATATATAGCTGCCCAGGGAATAATAATATTAGGAGGTTAGCTAGGGTGACTGGTTAATTGCAATTCCATTCCCCCGCAAACAATATTGCCCTGTTGAACCCGTTAAGACACAATCTATGTTCCCCGATGAAATTTTATGAAATCCCATTTGCCTCCCCTTTAAAATTATATCATGCACCCTTTAAAATGCTCAAAGGGGACTCAAAGGGGCCATGAGTTTCAAAGGGACAATTTGGAGAGGACCCCTTAGCTATTATTCTATTAACCCTTATCGTCCTTGCATCTTCTCTAGGTGTTAGGCGGATTTTATTTGCACAATTGGACGCTCAAAACACCAGGTTGGTGCTAGCGGCTACCCAAAGATGTCCGACCAAATCCTGACCATGACTTGGCTCGTTGGATTCGTCTATATGTTGTTATCATGGTTATAGGCCTGTTCAATAAAGTCAAATGGGTTTCTTAATATCACGAATATCCATTTTAAAAGACAGTAGAGGCAATTGAGGTAGTGAAGTCGAGGGGTGAAAAGTGGAGAAGCGGACGTGTGATCGTGATTGTAGGGAGGGGAGGAAGACAAAAAGAAAAAAGAAAGGAAGAGGGGGAGAAGGAGAGAGACAGGGAGACGGAGACGGAGAGCGATGGCGAATAGATCCGGGGGATAAATTCCCCCAATATTTTGCCAGGGGGATGGTCCATACAATCACCCCCTCCCCCACCCTCACCCCATGTTGACGCCTGTGTGTGGGTTTCTGTCGAAATCAACCTCATATTTGGCCATGTTAGCCACAAAATGCTTATTTATTAGTGCTTCGCGCGTATTTATTCCACTTTTGTCCCATATTTCAACAATTTAGTTTCAATAGGCCTATGGTAAACTTTTTTCGCGCGCCACTGCTAAAGTGTAGGCATAAGAAAGAATAACTGCAGAGAAAGGAAAAGAAAGGGATGAATAAAGAAAATAATAATTATTATTATAGAAATTAAGCATATAACAGCACTAGGCAGCCATTCAATGATGCCAAAACCTTTATGCGTTACGTAATTAAAACACCCAGTCAGATGTATTTCACACCTGCCAAACACAAGTCACCCAATTTCAAAAACTGGACGTTGAATGTACACTCTCATGAATATTGATTGGCAACATTTTCCAATATGTCAGCGCTCTAATCGGAAACAATAGAACAAAAGACCCTGCAGAGCGTTGCTGATCACAATATAGATGACTTGGCATATCACGCGTCATTGTCAGGAGGGAATTGGTCTGTATTCAGTCTGCCGGTCGCTGGGGCCATTTCTTATTGTGAAGGTGGTTTTTATTTTGAATGACAAGATCGTGTATTATGACTTTAATATTCTATACACATGTTCCTTTATATAATTGGAATTCTCAAACAGTTGAATATATCACAAGTTTGATGAACAATTTCAAAATCGTTATGGATTTTCAGTTAGTGTATTGGAAATAAAACCTAGGTTTTACCTGACAACAAATCGAATTTTCTTGTAATAGCAATATCATACGAGGTACTGATCATGCGCAAATCGTAAAAACATAGAATAGAAACAGGCTCTGTGGTATCTTATATCGTGCAAATGGTATGCTTAGCCTGAGTCGCTCGGCCTATCTCGAACAAAATCGTCATGCGTAGCTTTTGAAAAACGAGAGGATTCGCCGTACACGAAGATATAGGGCTGATGACGCTGCGCACTGCTTTTATCGTGCATCGTATCATATGACATGACGCAGTCATGTCTACAGTAGAATTCACCACGACCTTTGCAGGACTTAAACCAAGATAACACTAATTGAAAACAGCTCAACTGATTAAATCAGATCTTCTCTGGTTAAATCCTCACAACACATGTGTCTGTTTTACCTGTGCAATGAGCAATGAGCTGGTATTATAGTTTCAGTTGGGTGAACGATTATAAAGCAAACGCAAGGTATACAATAATGTGTGGGCTTTTGTTTACGAAATGAGACAATGGTCTGTTTATTGTTAACCAGCATTCTTGAAAATGAGAAGCATATATGGTTGCAGACTTAACACGGTTTGAAAATAAATTCTTCATATTTTTTGGTGTTATCTGTCGTTTACATATCCTTCCTAAAACACAAAAGTGCGACTATTTCCAAACACCTAAATTAGCTAAAAATTTAGGACATGTTACAAAACTATATTTTCTAGAATTTCAGAGAATACTTTAAATATTGGCCGGTTATTTTTCACACAGTGACGTTAAATAGGCAATGTCCTATACCTATAACATACACTAAAACACCAAAGTGGGACTATTTCCAAACACCTAAATTAGCTAAAAATTTAGGACATGTTACAAAACTATATTTTCTAGAATTTCAGAGAATACTTTAAATATTGGCCGGTTATTTTTTACACAGTGACGTTAACTAGGCAATTGCCTATTACTTCTAACATACACTATTTGTAAGGTCACGCGTCAATTGTGAGAGCACTGTGTATTGTGTATAGGAAAACGGACAGTAACTGCAGTATGAATAGAACTTGGTGCATTTTGTGTGTTACACTAGTTATCATTGGTTATAGGCCTATTGAATAAATAATGTAATCATTTTGGAGGTCACAATTAAGGGGCTGTGCAATACTTATGTACCTTGGACTAGTATTGGGGGGGTTGTTCGGTCAGCCGAATGGGGGCAAATTTTGGCAAGCCTAGGTGGGGGAGGGCAAAAGATTTTGGCACACATTCATTGGGCGCCCTTTTAGCTCTAAAAAGGCTTAGGAAAACACCAATATAATTATCTGGACCAATAAAGGTCCGTAACCCGATCGACAGCATCATCCCCCCGATTTTTTTTCATTGTTGATGAGTTTTTGGTATTATTTAATACATTATATTTTTCTCATTACCATCCTGAAATTTGACTTTTTGATTCTGGGTAGGAGAGAATGAATCCGTGAATTTGGTCCGTTTTACTCCCATACCGTTCGATTTCGATCAGTTTTACTCCGCATGAAATATAGGTCCAAAATAATAGAGGGCGCTATAATAATATTAAAAATAAAAAATAGATAATGGACGAAATAAATAAAATGCAAGACCTTATATGATACGAGGAACGAGCATGCCCCCACTACCCAATTAATTAATTAATTAATCAATTAATTAAAACTAAAATAAAGAAAAATATTTTTTTCATAAAAGAAAATCATAAAATAGTGTGAAATGTACCTGATAATAATGCACAAAAAAAGGAAATATTTCAGGGTCGAATTAAAATAAAAAGAATGAGATATTTTGTCACCAAAATGATGGGCGTAGTGGTATGGGAAAGCATTCAACTTTACTTTACTTCATATATTTTTTTCCAACAGGGGCTTGGATGCTTGTGGTATGTCACGGTTTTTGTTACATTGTGTGGTTTAGTACATGATCAAATTGTAGCAGCTCAAGATCAAGAAGATGATGATGGTATGTCAGCTAAGCTTATTCTTACAAATACTATTAACATTTAATACTAAAAGACTAAAAGGTTTCAACCATGTTTACTTTATGTTGCTTCCACACTAAAAATGGAACCTAAAAGCATGCAGAAATATACATTAGGTATACAACATAATTATTTGTTTAAAAAAATCCACTGTTCGATCCATCATATGGGCCATTTCACAGTTTCGGGGCAAAGGCAGGTGACATGAGTAACCGACACCTTTTCCTTTAGCTGATTTATAGTTTGTCTCAGAACCCCACACGCATAGGTTTTAAAATGAGATTTAGCGCGTAGTGCATTTTGTTTTGAATGATAAAATCATCGTAGTTTCCAAGAAATATTACATTTTGGGCACAAAACAATCTACGATCATTTCAGACAAAATGTCAAAAATAAATACTCCAAGAACTGTATCACATCGTTCGCTCTGAATACCGATCTATTGAAACAGCATGCAAGTAATGGCTCTGCGAACAAAATAGCTTTTTTTTGGTTGGTTTTCACGTTACTCACATTTGTCCACAAACTGTGGAATGGCCCATATCATGGATATGCTAACTCTGTATGGATTTGAGTTTCTTTCTATCACAACTGGATGCAATCCATATTCAACCACTATCATCGCAGAGCAAGGGAGCTTCCACTCCCGGCTTCCACTCTTTTTCATGGCATCACATTTTCCGGCAAAGCACGTGATATCTTATGTCTCATACTCCCGGAACTTCATCTTAATATCCAATTTGGTCTCCTAGAAGTAGATTTTCTTTAATTTTACTTCATTGTTTTGACTAAAAGACATAATGTATGTCAAATTCGGTCAAATTCTAATTTTAGTTATACTTTGCCAAAATTTATTACACATTATTAGTAACAACTGTCAAGGAGGTTTTCTGATCATTTTAAGCCGCAATAATGAGGCAAGATGACAGAAACCCACTTATAGTGTATGAACCTGCCGTCCTCAGATGGGGTGTTTGGTACCAGTTGGGGGGGGGGCAAAGCTGCACTGCTATCAGAGATAGTTGACATCATGGGCTACACAAAAATGCATGATAGTAATTGAACCGGAGTAGCTTTTGCGGGGAAAGGCCATCGAACTTTACACAGGATCAAATTTTAAATTGTGTTAAAAAAAACCCATTTCAATGCATTCCACTGGTTACAAGGATTCAGAAAATGTATAGTCTGACCTATCTAGGACGTACTGTTCTTGAGTTATAACCGAAAAGGCTCTATGGCGGTCAAAACAATCAAAGTGCTCCAATTTTGACAAAAGAGGTGTCAAATTGTTCGTTTTGATAAAACAATTCAAATAAGGATAGGATTGCGCCATCTAGGATGTTTCGTTACCTAGGTAACGCAGCAAAATAGGTCAAGTACCATTAAGGCCTATTGACCTTGACCTATTTTGCAGCCCATAATATACTGATGAAATCTTCCACACGGAAGATGAAACGTTGTTACGGGTCATACTGACTCAAGGCCAAAATTATCTTTTACCCAAATTCACGCGAATGCACAACACAAATACATGTACACTGTTTGATTAAGGTTGGTCTGAACCAAGGCATGTTTTAAAAATGCAGAATTCTTGATGGTAACATAGAATAGTTCTGGACGGCTGATGTATATATCCTTATTCACTTGTCCTGCGTAAATCAGCGAAGTCCATTGTACACTTGCATTGATAAATATCCTTGCGAATAAGATCCTCACACAAAAATGGCGTTGCTTTCTCCAAACACTTATCTCCTTGCGCTGCATTCTCCAAACGCTTATCCCCTTGCGCTGCTTTCTCCAAAAAAAATGGTGCTATTTCCACATTTCACACAATGTCTTCAGGAAGCAGGACTGCGATGCAGTTGTCCCCACTTATATTGATAGATGTGTTGTTTCATAAACCAGACTTCAGCAAGTCGACAGAAGAATATATATTACTTTCTTGGAAGAAGTACGTTCTTTGACGTATATTAATCTAGATCTTCTCCGACAACACTGGCAGGCAGTAGTACATTGACTACATAAAATATTTCTGGTTTGCAATTTCCTTTCTTTGAAGGAATTGGACTGTTAGCATATTAGCTAGCTCAACTGTGACGAATTCTGTTTACATTTTCTTATATCCCAAGCAATGGGAAATCCCATTATATTAATAGCCAATTACTACCCTCACAATATATGATGTCGTCTTGGAAAGTCCCAAGTCTTAATTATAATATTAACCTTTCACATGACATCCTGAGGGGAACCCCATATGATGTCATCTTCACTTTACAATATCAGGTTTTTTCCCCAAATATTCCATATTAGATAATTATGATTCAATTTGTTTTGCTCAATTTGACAGGGGAATTCCCCCAAAATGTCATCGCTCATGTAATTTTGTAAACAAAGATAAATAATCAAATTAAATTACTCAGGGCACATCACATCGTCTAAAACGTGATAAAAGTTTAATTATCTATTAGTCCTGATGAGCTTATTCAAAAAGGGTGTAGTTACTTTTATTTTTCCTTTTGTTGCCCGGACCTCTTCTTTTTTCCCTTTCTGGATGTTACCAAACATGCCAAACGACCTACAACACCTGTAGATACGGATCTGGGTAAATGTCTCATTTAAGACAAACCATCACGATTTGCTAATTATGGTCAGGTGTTACTAACCCTAACCCTAACCCTAACTCAACTCTAACTCTAACCCTAACCCCCGTAACCACTGACCCTAATTAGCATATCGTGATGTAACTAATTTTTTCGTGTCATGTCCACAGATGTATGTGATGAATACAATGGCAACTACTTTTTGTGTACCAACAGGGAGTGCATTTACGGAAGTTTTAGATGTGATGGGGAGAATGATTGTGACGATATGTCAGATGAATTGGATTGTAAGCATACATATTGTGACATACACATCATTTCTGATAAAATAACACCTCATACATACAAACGTTAGGCACAACAAATGTATAAAAAAATACAATGATACAAAGTGAAACTAAAAATAAACAATAAAGTCAGCAGAATGCATGAGAACATAATAATTATTAATTTTGATACACATAATTAATGAGGGTACAAAATGTGATTTTACAGCCTTCTTGATAATTACTCTATACTTTAAATGTAGAAAGAATACATTGTATGTTTTTGTTTGTTACTTTTTACACTTTTCGATTGTGATTCTATACGGGTTTTCATTTTGTGTACAACATTGGTTGTATTATATATGTCTTTACTTTAAAAAAAATTGGCAAAATAAACATTATAGTCGGGAAATAAGTCAAACCATCAAAGGGATCACTTCCAATAAACAAACAGAAAGAGTTATATAATTAAATTAAAATAAATTTTACAATACTTACAATTATACTTAACGTGTATGTAAGTGGGATGAAAAACCGACGATCAATTGAAAATTTTGACCTTTCGTATTGAAGATATGGATTTTTTCCCCAAAACACCCAAAAAATCCATATCTTCAATATGAAAGGTCAAAATTTTCAATTGACCGTCGGCTTTTCCTCCCTGCTACATACTCTTTAAGAATATATCATTAGATTTATATAATTTACTTCGAGGACTGTTATATCAAAATTTGAAAAATATCAAATTTTTATAATTTGTCATAAAATTTGTATTATATTGTGATTTTCAAAAATGAAAATTATATGATATCAGAAAGACATGCTTCGTATTCCGAATGCAATTCGATAGGTCTGAGGTGCTCTCATGTCCCACAAAAAATACTGTCGAAACGCCATAAACGCTCATTTTAGATCCCTTAAAGTTATGCATTATTTTTGGATGTTGAGTAGATGAAATGTAAACAAAAATATAGTGCCGCTTGTGGTCACTCTTTGATATTTTAAGATAAATTGAAGTTGTACGAATGTTTTATGAGTGTTTTTATTTTTCGTTTTTTATTATATTCTCATGTTTTCCTTTCTTTGTAACATGTTAAATCGTTACATCTGTTTTTCTTTCAAATAACAATTACAGGTCCATCATTGACTTGTGGAGGTGATTTAACAAATAGTGCAGGAAATATTACATCCCCAAATTTTCCTTCTGCATATCCAAGTAATGCAAGATGTACATGGATAATCAGGGGATCTCCAGAAAGTACCATTAACATTCAATTTTTGGAATTTTCGTTGCAATATCCGATATATTATGATGGTGCCTATTATTGCAGGGATTTAATAGAGGTACGAGTGTACACAGGAACCGAAATTGTAACAAACCTCTTTTTATCATCAGTGGCGCCGGCACTAAAGGGAAACATGAGAGGATATTCCCCGTGCCCGTTATAAATTGTGCTCCCCCAGTTTTCCCAGTCAAAACAAACTTGGTCAATTTTCATAATGGGCCCTATTCATATCTCAAAATGCCAAGAAGGTATGACCTCCCGAGTGGTGTCAAAATAATGAGAGAGAAAAAAGTAAAGAATAATCATATTAAAAAATTTTCCCCACCGTGGGTGACACTCCTCATAAGTTCTGGATCAGTATTCACATTTGGATCCTCTTCATATCCCGAAATGTCAAGAAGGTATGAACTCCCGAGTGGTGTCAAATGAAAGAGAACAAAGTAAAGAATATAATAAAATAACTTTCCCACCGGGGGTAACACTCCTCATAAGACCTGGGTCAACAGCTTAAGCCACATGGTTCAGCTATGATGCGGTAACCGCTCTAGTTTTGGAGATCTGCATGATGGACCACCTCAAAAAGAGTGAAATATCACGCCTTTACAAGAATAAAAATATAATCAATCGTATTCTCAACGAGTTACTAAAATGGTACAATCTCTATACTAAAATGTTAAATTGGAATCATAAAACTTATCAACTGGACTCACTTTTTTACTTTGAGAGGCTACGGACGGTATCGCACCTTATCCAGGACCTTATCCTTACCAGGCGGCCTGAAGTTACACCTAAAGACTGCACAAAAAGTAAGGCAGCTGTTATAAATACGCCTATAGCTTCAGAACTAATAATTGTGTTAACAGTATTTCAACATAGAAAGAAGGATGATTTATTTACGCGCATTTTGATACCCCATTTGTCTAATTTCGTTCAATATTAAGGGGGTACTACACCCCTCAATAAATTTGTGACTATATTTGCATTTGTCTCAAAAACTAATAACACACTGGTAACAAAAGTTATGTATATTATAGGGGCAATGAGTCCAATTACTTCACTGGAATTTCAGTGACCCAAGACAATCGGTTCGCTACTTATGATAGAAAATGAGGTACCGCAAGGATGTACCTCAATTCCTATCATATTTACTGAACCGCTTGTCTTGAGTCACTGAAATTTCAGTGTAGTAATTGGATTCCTTGCCCCAATAATATACATAACTTTCTTTACCAGTGTGTTATTAATTCGTGAGAAAAATGCAAAAATAGTCACAAATTTACCACAGGGGTGTAGTACTCCCTTAACAACACAGTAGTGTTTTTAAAGAGAAATACCCGAATTAAAAAGTTGCAGTTATTTGCCACAATGCTTGCGTAATAACCATTGATCGCTGTAAACTGCAACTTTTAAATTCGGGTATTTTTCTTCAAAGGCACTATACAGTATTGTTAATATTAAACGACATTTGACAAATGGGGTATCAAAATGCGCGTAAATAAATCATCCTTCTTTCTTTGCAGAAATATTGTGGAAACAATTATTAGTTCTGAAGCTATAGGCGTATTTATAACAGCTGCGTTACTTCTTGTGCAGACTTTAGGATAAGGTGCGATACCGTCCGTAGCTAGTCCTTCAAGAATGACTCTCCGCTGAGAGGTTTACTATATAACGAGGCGAAGCCGACCTTCGGCCTCGATACTCGGCCTTCGGCCTCGTTGTTCGGCTTCGGCCGAGCCTCCCCCATAGCCGAGGTCATTCTTGAAGGACTATCCGTAGCCTCTCAAAGTAAAAAAGTGAGTCCAGTTGATTAATTCCGATTTAATATTTACGACGTATTATACCTGGATGAATGACAACCTTCACACACGTATCTATAAAATAACATTTTTTCGACATGGAATTGAAATTCATGTTATTCGTTGTATTTTTTAAGATTGAATTTTTTACTCTGTCGCGAGTTGGTCCCCCAGCATGCTCAGACCACTCTTTTAATTTTTTTTCGCTCGTTTACAGCTGATTCAGAGAGGTATTTAACGATTTAAACCCACTATCCTACATGTATACGTAATGCTGGTCCTATTGACCATCCGACTAAATCTCACGGTAACGATTTAATTTTACGTGATATGTAGCAATAGAGAGGAATTTAATACATTATACTCTTCATTCTTTTGTTTACTTTATTCATTACAATAGATGTTTCTAACTCAAAAAGGCTACTCCTCTCAACATTTACGTAGATTTTGTGGTCGCGGAGATGGTGTTTTGACATTTCAGTCTCAAAGTTATATGTGGTTGCAATTCAGGTCCAATGCTGATCCGGTTTATCGTACAGGTTTTAGAGCTGAATATTACTTAAGTAAGTTATGCCATCACACCGTATGATTGTGAGTAATATCATAATATACATGTATTACATGACTGTCTAACTTTATCTGGTCATACTTTTATCTGACTATACTCCACACTCGACGTTGAACGTACGATATGGAATACTTTTTGTGATGTCAGAAAGTATTCAACAAACAATAAAAATGCATTTTAGTGCCAGGGAGTGTGTGTGTGGAGGGGGGGGGGCGGGGTGTTGAGAAAAGCCAAATTTTCATCCCCATTTGTCAATTTTTGTCCCATTTTTAGTCATTTTAAGGACACTCTACTATTTGCCGTCCTCATTTTATCCCTGAAAGATTGTCCTTGAAATTGCCACGGCTCCCCTGGCTACGACACTGGTTCAAGGCCGTTTCCACAAGGTTCAAGGGTTCATACCACAAAATGGCTCTTCACATACAAAATAGGGGCCATGTTTCTGGTCATAAGACGACTTACCTTATCATCTGAAGTTTGCATAACATATATCTGATATAATTACTCTACATTTTACGTCTACGTTCTGAGAAACAAAAATAGCGATTACTAACACGTTTCATTTTTAAATTTGTAGAGATCACATTCACAATTTCTAGTAAACACTAAGGGCGAGTTTCTTGGCGTGTGGCTTAGCAGTTGGCTAGTCTAGCCTCAAGGCTAAGGCTAACGAGGTCGTAAGATATCAGACTTAACTGAAAACACGTTTCCCGAAGGGCTACCATTTACCATAGCCTCGAAGGATGATGCAGTCATGTCTACAGTAGAATTCATCTCGACCTTTGCAGGACTTAACCCCAGTAAAAGCTATTAAACCAAGATAACACTCATTGAAACAGCTCAACTGATTAAATCGGATCTTCTCTGGTTGTGCACAAGTGTCTGTTTTCATGTGCGATATCGCAATAAAGCTGGTATTATAGCTTCAGTTGGGTAACCGATTATAAAGGAAACGAAAGGAAACAATGGTATGTGTACCTTTGTTCACGAAATGAGACAATGGTCTGCTTTTTGTAAACCAGCATTCTTGAAAATGAGCAACATAATGATTGTTGACTTAACACGGTTTGGAAATAATTTCTTCATATTTTTGGTGTTATCTGTCGTTTACATATCCTTCCTAAAACACAAAAGTGCGACCCTCTCCAAACACCTAAATTAGCTAAAAATTTAGGACATGTTACAAAACTATATTGTCTAGAATTTTAGAAGAGTACTTTTAATATTGGCCGGTTATTTTTCACACAGCGACGTTAACTAGGCAATGTACTATTACCTATAACATTAACTAAAACACCAAAGTACGAATATTTCCAAACATCTAAATTAGCTAAAAATTTAGGACATGTTAAAAAACTATATTTTCTAGAACTTTAGAAGAGTACTTTTAATATTGGCCGGTTATTTTTCACACAGCGACGTTAACTAGTCATATCCCCATACTTTTAACGTAGGGCTATTTGTAGAGGTCACGCGTCAATGGGAAAGAGCACTGTGTATTGTGTATAGGAAAACGGACAGTAACTGCAGTATGGTTTAGTTGGCCATGTGTGTCAGGCTTGTAGGATTAACACCATGCGGGCTTCGCTAAAACTTGCATTTTCTGTGGGCCTAGTCTATGCAAGCCTGTTAGAACAAGCTTGCCGCGCTTTTTCTGGCCCTGCCTCAGTCGAGCAGGTCTTAGCTTGCAGGCCTGGGTCTATTTCAATTTATAAATGGTTTAAAAATTATTGTAAGACAAAGTTTTTTTCCGCCATAGCGGATTAATCCTGAGTTTACACTTAATTTAGCCTGGGTCCAATCTCTCTACCATGTTAAGTTTGCTATATCTTTATAAAAGATAATGGCTGTTTGTACTAGATTTGTGCTTTCTTTTTCATCTCATATTTTAAAGAACTAATGTTTAATTGCAATATTTCGAAACCACAAACCAAAACTGGGTGCTACGAGGGTCATTCAAAAAGTTCTACCTCCATCATCACATCTCTGTTATCTTACGTGCCAGGCAATTGAAATTACCCATGATTATACTCTGAAATCTAAGGTACAAAATAAAAATTTGATGAAAACATTATTTTTAGTTGATAAGATATGTTGGTTAAAGCTAATACAGATTTGGTACATCGGAAACAGTTAAAAACTGAAGCCAAAAGTTGGGACTTCAAAACAAAACGAAACATATAAAACTATATATTCATACGTAGTGGTATAAATTAAATTAGAAGAATTTTTTGACTTCAACACTACTTAAAATTTGATCGCTTACCGAGAGCGCTTTCACAGTACCAACTGCGTCCTCAGCCGGATGTTATGGCTCTGATGATTTATGGCTTGTTGACAACCTTCGATGACGTCACACTAGAAGAAGATGACGTCAAAGGTGTTGTCCTCGTCCCCCTGGTGGTCTTGGGTATGAGTAGGTTGTCCCAAACAGGATCTAAATCCAGTCCAGAATTTTCCAGAAGGGTCCTAGAAGCCATTCACATCAGGAAAAAAGGACCAAACTTGAACTTGTTTTTACATGACAAGCAATTTGAGACCAATTTCGTTGAAAATCGGAGCATTTGTAATTTTGGCCAAACCCCCCCAAAAAAAAACCCTGATACCCCCAAGATTTGACCTTTATGCTTATAACTCAAGAACGGTATGTCGCAGGTATGTCAAACTATACCTTATCTGAATCCTTGCAATGAGAGGAATAATTTGGTGTGCTTGTTATCCAGATTTGAGCAACTTTGAAATTTGACAACTGTGTTGACCTCTAAACTTGAATATGGCCGGAGTTGCCGGGAATTATTTTTGTTAACATTTTGAATATGTTATAGGACCATAAAAGGAAGCTAAAAAGTTGGTTTGGTATCCATCTAGAATGAACGTCTGTGGGCCAATTTGTACAGTTTAGCATGAAAATCGGTCTCTTGCATGGTTATTTTTTCCTTTCAACTTTAGATATTTTCACTTTAGAAAGTGCACGGTTTTATCGATTAGGGTGGTGGGAGATGGGTTTCGCACCACTCGCACCTAACCCCCTTTTTGGTGGGTTTGGGCCCCCGTGCCATACAGGCTTGCTCCCTGGCAGAAATCCTAATTACTTGGTTCTGGCAAATTTGTCGTAAGTAATACCAATATGATACATTGACGGCTCATTTTTGAAACCTTGCATTTTAAAATTAAAGTAGAAACGGGCCGTATATGGTATCTGAACCCAGTTCAAAATCAAAACGACAAAAGGGTACAGAATTAAAAATTATAATACCGAAACTGTCTCAACCTGTGAGACTCAAAAACGAATCATACTAGAAATATGTATTATATAACAAAATCATTTTATTCCTTAATGTAGTTAAGGAAAGTGTTATTCATATTATACACTTATATCCTTCGATATTTGGACAATTAAAGTAAACAAATACCACACATATGTTTGGAATCTTAGTAGTATTACTTCATACTTGTTTGTAAAACCATCCAGTGTTTTCACTTTATTAGACACAAATAAGCATTTAAGTCGAAATCTGTCGAATTATACAAGTTCTGCTTCCAATGAAAAATTACACTAATCCCAAAATAACTTATTTGTATTTTTTGGGGGTCACATATCAAGGCCGAAAGCCTGACAGGGCTGGGCCGGAGATGTCCATAGTAAAGACTTGCTACCATTGGAGTTCCAATTGATCATATTTTTATAGCCCCTATATACGGGGATGGATAAATGGCGAGTTAAGTGATGGTAAGTTATAGGCGAGTTACTGTTAGACCATTGGGCGAGTTACTGTTAGACCATTGGGCGAGTTACTGTTAGACCAATGGGCGAGTTACTGTTAGACCAATGGGCGAGTTACTGTTAGACCAATGGGCGAGTTACGGTTAGACCAGTGGGTGGATATATGCTAAGATGGAACAGGGTAGAAAGCAGATACTGTAGCTTGGGGTGGGTTAAGGTGTGGTGGGTATTGGGTAGGGTAGAGCATGGGAGGTGGGTTAAGGTAATTTTGTGGTCATTTAGGGTCATCTGCGGTCAAATCACTATAGATTGTTGCAGGTTTATGAAATTTGTTGGGAACGAATACTGAAGCGAGACAAAAAATGTCAAGGTCATTTTGGGACCATCCAAGATCAAATCGCCATAGATAGTTGTATGTTCATCAAATTTGGTGGGAATGATTACAGAACGAAGACAAGAAATGGCAAGATCATTTTGGGGTCATTACGGCTATAAAGCATCAGAACTTCATCCAAAAAAAATCGAAGTGGTTTTTGTATGTGGGTGTTGGGGGGGGGGCAAGATTCACTCAACCCAAATAGTTTCTTGTGTTTTCATGGTACAGATCATGCTTTTTAGCTTGCTTTTGTTATTGAAGACCAAAAAAAAAAAGACTAGTCTTCATATGACGTCCTGTCAACCAGACCAAAAATGCTGTACTGCGCAGGTCTGCAACCAATCACGTCGCGCCTTTGCCCTGACATCAGACGCAAACTAGTCTTTTTAATTTGGTCTTCAATTATATCAGCAGTCGCCATAGAGGGCATGATGAGTTGGTTTTAAAAGATGTTGTTGAGTTTGTAAGTGTGGAAAAAAGTAAAAGGTTGAAAATTTGGATCGTGGCCTGTCCCTCTAATGCCATAATGTGTGATTTGCATACAGAGTAGATTCCTATTTAAAAAAATGTTAGTTTTCAATGACATTATGATCACATGTCCTCTTAATTTCGAGCCAAACAAATGAGGCAAAACGAAGAAAATTGCTATTTCATTCAAGCGCCTACAATGCGTGTGTTAGCTTGCCGATCGTCTTATTATCACGAACAAACAAGACGTAAGACTAATAGCAATATGTACACAGTTTATACATCACTGATCAATGATTCATTTTATGCACGCGATGTGTTTAGCCACCACTCAATCAGTGAACTTTGAAAAAACCCGGAAATCTCCGGTTTTATTACAAAAACTTAAATTTTACTGTAATTAAAGCTCTTCCAGGTTAGTCTAAAGTTCACTTGCTGTACACCATTGGGTATTACAATCATGCAAAAAAGTAGAAATTCAACAAAAATTAAGGCCGTCGCTGTGGAGCAAATCACACATTATGGCTTTAAAGTGTGTCACACAATGTTCCCACCCATGTATTACTGTATTGAAGCTACAATTTTAACATGTATTTTTAAATTTGCAAATTTAATTTAATACAAGTTATTTTTTAACTCGTCAAATGGTCTAACCGTAACTCGCCAATTGGTCTAACAGTAACTCGCCCAATGGTCTAACATTAACTCGCCCATTGGTCTAACAGTACAATAACTCGCCCAATGGTCTAACAGTAACTCTCCCATTGGTCTAACAGTACAGTAACTCGCCCATTGGTCTAACAGTAACTCGCCCAATGGTCTAACAGTAACTCGCCCAATGGTCTAACAGTAACTCGCCCATTGGTCTAACAGTAACTCGCCCAATGGTCTAACAGTAACTCGCCCATTGGTCTAACAGTAACTCGCCCATTGGTCTAACAGTAACTCGCCCAATGGTCTAACAGTAACTCGCCCAATGGTCTAACAGTAACTCGCCCAATGGTCTAACAGTAACTCGCCCAATGGTCTAACAGTAACTCGCCCAATGGTCTAACAGTAACTCGCCCTTAAAACTCGCCTAAAATCGAGAAGCTTTGAGATAGCCCCAAGATAGACCAGTATGACCAACTACTTTTAACATGAAATGAAAGAAATAACTCATACTAAATGGGCTAAATTAATAAAAAAGTATATGTAATTAGCGCCCTCAATTTGCAAATTTACAGTTTATAAAATAAAATACCACAAAAAGGCAGAAAAAGATGAAAAAATTGACAAAGAAAAGCAAATCTAAGTTTAAAATAGCTAACAAAATATAATTTATAATATTGTCATAGATGCTGGTATTGCACAGGTCTAGATTTGAAAAATAAATGATCACATCAAACAAACGTGGTCCCTTGCTGTTATGATGTTCGATCACATGATACATGGGCTGCTTTCATGAGAGTGTTGACAATTCTACACTATTTCTTGACACTCAATGTTTTTTTCTGGCTAGCTTCTCGGCTTGATTATATGATCGCGGCTTCATCAAATTTGACCTTTGGTGAATTTTTGGACCAGGCGACGCTCCTTTCTTGCAGCTCTTCTGTGATTTTCACCGAACCAGGCCTTGTCTCCGATCTTCTTGATAATAGTCTTGCATAGCATTACAGTGATGTCAGTGACCTTACTACATACAATTTCAGGGTTTTTCTGCAGGAATATGCTTGGTAGATGCCAGGTGGCCTCTTCTTGTGTATGCTAGTGTCATTGGTTATTGTTAAAAGGCAATAAGGTGTGTAATTGCAATATTTCCTCTGAATAGGAAAGGCTCTCTACATCGAACCATGGATGCTGGTGGTTCGAATTTGGGGAAGGTATCTTCCAAACCCAGTTCCAAATGATAGTATTATCGGCATTAAGTCAGTTAAAAAGCCAGCCAACCAACCGAACGTTATTCATTTTTAATGAATCAGTGAGCTTTAGCATGTTTAGTGAGGCTTACATTCACAAATCGAATTTATGAAGAAACAAAGTTGATATTGTTTTAACACAACCGTGCATACTCGTGCGCGTGTAAATCAATTCTTCTCGACCTTTCTGGCTGTGTTCTTTTGTATTTTATTTTGTTAGCAGACATTTTTGCATTACATCTTACATATTTGTTCTGTCAGCAACATGGGGTTCATGGAGCATTTGGAGTGATTGTGATCATACATGTGGTGGGGGAATCAGCAGCAGGTCCAGAACATGTTACGGCAGGGACTCTGTATCACTCCCAAGCACGCAATGCGATGGTTCAGGCACAGATGCACTTACATGTCTCATCCGGAGTTGTCGTAAGTAATACCGACAGTTTACAGTTTACAGTAAAATGTACAAACAATGGGGAACATTCAGTTGAAACCTAATGATTATTATTTCACTTTCACCAGGTCGCCGAATATGTAAGCCGAGCTTTTTTTATGAAATGATGTAATTACACAAGCTGTATTACCTAGGCCTGAAATATTGTTTGTTTGCTGTAATTTTCCACTCCACCCTAAGAACAATATTTTAATGAAAAATCAGCCACAACACAGTAATTTTTCAAGAACGTATTGATTAAAGATAAATAAAATTATACCTTTGACGGTTGTTTTAAAATAAAAAAATAAACGTTCAATATGTCTCTTAAAGAAGCATTTCGTGATCCTAGCATCCTCTTTTTATGACATTTTTCAGTACATATCCACGAAAAAAGCTTATTCCCAAAATTTCTGTTGATTCCGATTTTGCGTTTGCGAGTTATGCATGATTATGTGAATTTACACTGCTCTATAGACAGTGTGTTGTAATTTCGTTCTGGTATACCACGATATCTTTGCTAAACGTTACTTAAACATTATGTAGCCAGAGGTTACCAGTGGTATAAAAATGTCAATTTTTTTTAGAAAAGTGGGGGGGGGCGGGGATGATGCTGTGGATCACGAAATGGCCTTTTAAGTAACACTTTTTAAATTCGGGAACAAGTCAGTTTTAAAAATCCGCGCGCGTATGCGTGTGCGCGTGTAAATCTTCTTGACCTATTTGCCTTTGCATTGTGGATTAAATTTTGTTTGCAGACTTTTTGTATTATATCTTATATTTTCGTCATTCAGTAACGTGGGTACTTGATACGTTTGCAGTTCATTTTCTAGGGGTACTTCACCCCTCGATAAATTTGTGTCTATTTTTGCATTTTTCTCAAAAACTAATAACACAGTGGTAACAAAAGTTATATATATTATAGGGGCAAGGAATCCAATTACTACACTGGAATTTCAGTGACTCAAGACAAGTGGTTCGTTATTTATGATAAGAAATAAGGGAAATAAGGTACCGCTAGGATGGACTTCATATCCTATCATATATACTGAACCGCTTGTCTTGAGTCACTGTAATTTCAGTGTAGTAATTGGATTCCTTGCCCCAATAATATACATAACTTTTGTTACCAGGGTGTTATTATTTTTGAGAAAAATGCAAAAATAGTAACAAATTTAC
Organism: Amphiura filiformis; assembly: GCF_039555335.1. Classification (NCBI taxonomy): domain Eukaryota; kingdom Metazoa; phylum Echinodermata; class Ophiuroidea; order Amphilepidida; family Amphiuridae; genus Amphiura; species Amphiura filiformis. The sequence goes on along the minus strand of NC_092640.1, from coordinate 42,549,761 downwards.
CACAGGGGTGTAGCACCCCCTTAAACTAACACTTATGTCAAACGAAGAGCAATCATTAATATACTTATAATGAAAGACAACAGTAGAGACTACAAATGTGTGCTTGCCGTAACACGACCAACCTAACACTGGAAACAGCCAACTCCAGAAAACTATACATTTTGTCTATCAATTTAAGTCCAATAGGTCTGCCAACAAAGGGCCTGACCTCTCCAAAGTTGTTTTGGTCGACAAAATCCAGTCAGAAGCACAAGCGAAAATTTCATAAATGATCCGGAAATTCTTAAAACCACACCTCAAATCTTACTATTAAATTAATCAGAGACCTCATTATGTGCAGACCAATTGAATACAACGGATTTTTCTTGAGAAGTGATTGAAGTCTGGTGGCAGAGCCAGTTAGAGTTTATTTCTTCGCTGGTTATAACTCATTGGGTGAAGGAAAAAAACCCTACATATGGCTCTTTGTACTATGGAGTAAATTTAGCTAGCAGACATTTTTGTATTATGTATTACCTTTTGGTGTTTCAGCAATGTGGAGTTCCTGGGGAATTTGGAGTTCTTGTGATCAGACATGTGGTGGGGGAAATAGAAGCAGGTATCGAACATGTTCCAGTACCTCCGGGACAATATCAAGCACACCATGCGATGGTTCCGACATGAATTCAGAAACATGTCACACCCAAAGTTGTCGTAAATATAATACCGATTGGATACGTTTACAGTTCGTTTTCGTCAAATGAAGAGCACTCATTAATGTACTTATAGGGAAAGACAACAGTAGAACCTACAAATGTGTGCTTGCCTTTTTCTATCAATATCTTCAGTCCAGTCCTAGCCGTAGCCGTTAAGTACTAATGACCCACAAATGACCTTTGACCCCTATAACAGACCCATAATGACCTTTGACCCCTGTATAAGGAATTTAACTTCAGCTAAGGTTAATATATACGCAAGTCACAACTACTTAATTTGTGCAAGAAATAGCATTTTAAGATATTTTGTGAATGACCGGAAGTGACCCCTAAATGACCCTTGACCTCAAATTAGATGATAACTGGGTAATAAATATTTTTAACATGTTTAGAATGTCGTAAAGATCATTTCTGTTAAATTTGTGCTCGCTTGGATCAAGTTTAGAATTTGACCTTTAACCCCTAAACTTTGACCTTTGGGGTCAGAAATATTTTGAATATGTTCAGGATCATCTGTGCGAGTGATATCAACAAACTATGTTACATGTAGCAGATATGAAATTTTGAAGATATTTAGATTTTTACCCTTAATGACCTTTGACTCGAAATCGGAGATTAAGTTTTATGCACAAGTTAAGGTAGTATGAACTGCTAATCAGGCTTGCAGCAAAATAGCCACAGTAGCAAATCAGAATTATGTATTAATTTAAAATTGAAAACAAACTAAAGATAAGTCTTCACTCCATCTATTTTTAGTGTTTCATACAAATTCTAACAATTCTTATGTATTTCTTTATTTTTTGAAAATTACCTAAATTTTTCCACATTTTAATTTTTTTAGCCTACATGGAGTGTGCTATGGTATCCAAAGTTTCAGGGATGGTGTATAAGCTTAATATCTAAATTCTCTCGCCAGCTTTTTTAGATAAAGTGTTTAATTAGAAAATTAATTTTTAAATTTTTGATTTTAGGCAAATTTAGAAACACCTATAACTTAAAATAGAAACACTTAATTAAAAAAAGCTGGGGAGAGAATTTTCTAAATTTGATTACATTTCCTTTGTTTGTTGAAATTGGACCTATAGTTAGCTCCAAAAAAAAATTATAGAATTTAGGTAATTTAGTGTTTCTAGAAAAAGTCAAGAAAATTAAAAAAAGTACTAACATTACCATTAAATATCTCCTTTGTTAACACTAAAATCTTGGAAAAAAATCACTGTCCTTATTAAGTAGCATTTTTGCAATAACATAAATCAAAAACCAGATTTATGCAGTGGGTATAAAGAAGAAAAAAATAACATTTAAACAAATGATCTATTTTCATAAATTAACCTGATTTGATTAACTTAGCAACAAAATCAAAAAGGGGTCATTGGGTATAATATTTTGAAAAAAGGGGGTCATTGAGTATAAGATTTCAAAAAATGGGTCATCGGGTAGAAAATTTTGAAAAAATGGAGCAAAATTTTGAAAGTTTCGGCAAAATTGTGAAAAAATGGAGCAAAATTTGAAAGTTTTGGCATTATTTTGTTGCATTTTGATGATGCTCTTCTAGAAAAAGAAAGGGGGTCATTGGGTGGCCGCAACCAAAAAAGGGGGTCATTGGGTAGCCGCAACTAAAAAAAGGGGGATCATCGGGTATGACTTTAAAAAAAGGGGGTCATCGGGTATAGTCGACTTCAAAAGAGGGGCCTATTGACAGGCACATACCGTCGCTTCCAAAGTTGAGTGCCCCCCCGGAGTCAGTTTTAAAAGCCGTGCATGCTCGTGCGCGTGTAAATCAATTCTTGACCTATATGGCTTTGCATTGTCGATTGAATTTTGTTTGCATACATTTTTGTATTATATTTTATATTTTCGTCTTTCAGCAACGTGGAGTTCCTGGAACAGCTGGAGTTCTTGTGATCAGACATGTGGAGGGGGAAATAGAAAGAGGTCCAGAACATGTAACAGCAGTACCCCTGCATTACTCCCAAGCACTGTATCCTGCGATGGTTTAGACACGGATGTAGTAAAATGTAACAACCAAAGTTGTCGTAAGTGATACCGCCTTGATCCCGGCCTAAATACGTTTACAGTTCATTTTTGAAACTTCGTATTTTCCTCCAATGAAGACCCAGAGTTTTTCGGAACTAGAGATAGATGCCGTTGGTGGCGTCTGGCTAGATGAAGGGGGCTATTCCCGGCTACCTGTACATGTATAGACCCGTGACGTCACGCAGACGTGCGACGTCATGGGTCTATTAGAGCTGTCGATAAAATGCACTTTTTGGCCCAGATCTATGCTGTTTCGTATATTTTTCAGCGTTTCCAACCCTTTTGAAACCATTCTAAGGTATTCCATGCGCTACAATGTCAAAATTATGGCTACATCATAGATATCTCGGGCATCTCAGAGCATTACCTGGTTTTTCCATATGAAAGTAATTTAAAGTGTTCCATCAAAGCTTTCGTCGTGTGCTGCCACCTAGCGGTGGTTCCGGGAACGTTGCGTCCAGCAAACACGACAATATAATGATCCTGAAAACATTTGTAAAAACGTTTTACATGAAAAAACACTACACATTTTAAAAATGTTATCAAAATGTTATTGTTAATTGGCACATAATTTTGGAAAATATTGTGTCAACATTTAACAGCTATCTTAGGCTATTTGAAGACCTGAGCGCAAGAAGACTGTAAGTCCACTTTTGACGAAATTGACATACAGGTGGTTTGAAGCTATTGGATGAAGACAACAATTTTGACAATATTTTTTGACATTTGGCCCCCTCCCCATAGGGGTCACGTGAGGGGTCAAGAGGGGTCAAAAAGGAAAAATTGTCCAATGTCGTCAAGAGACATGTCAAATTACTCGTCTCATCACACGATTACGAAAATATATAATTTATCATACATTTTGAGCTCGGTTAATGAGTTAGAGGGTCACTTCCGGTTAAAGGTCAACTGAGGTCAAATTTTAAAACAACCTTAAAATTCAACAAACAAAGTGTCAAATTGCTCGTCTTTGCAAACTCCAAAAATGATAAATCGATCAATATCGATCAATATTACAGATATTTACTTGGTTGATATACAAAATGATTCTTCATACCTATACCCATGTACCTGAGAAGTATCAATATTATGGCTTTTTTGGTTTCCAAATTATCTTATTTTAAAAAGTTTAAACGATCATATCTCAAACTGCCAAATATGGACTTACGGTCTTCTTGCGCTCAGGTCTTCATTTAATAAAAGGCACTTAATTTTAATAATGCCCACGTGATCCATGGGCGCCACCATGCCAACACCACTAAGTTGTCAGTAGATGTGCTACAATGTTAACAGATAGGAACTTTCAGACCAATATCATCGAAATTAATACAAATGTATAAGGCTATTTCATTACACATCGGCAGATTCTGAATTTTTCGTATGCTTTCAAGAATTAAATTTTGGGAGTCTTTAAAACTATCGATGGAAAATTTTACAATAATACTACAAAAAAACAAAACAAAAAAAACACGACTGATTTGCTAGAAAATCTGGACAGTAATGCCGCATTTCCAAGGGAAATACACAGGAAGACCACCCACTGTACCAAAGGTTACTTTCCAGACTTCCTGGCTACAAGGTGTACATAAGAAACTAATTCTATGGAACACATTGCACAGTTTTCCACTTCGGTGGTTCATAGAAAGTAGTCAAATGATTATTATTCACAGTCAGCTATACACTCAGCACAGGATTGCTCACAATGCTCACAACTACCAGAGCGTCATCTATTATATTTAAAGAGGATGGTCTCACCTGAGACCACTCCTCCCTACGCCATACATAAATTCTTCCAGCCCCATTTTATTAATATGAAATTAAAAAAGGGAATTTTAGTTCGAATGACGTATGCTGCTGTGACCAGGGACCGTGTATATGCGAGTTGCTGGCTTTACGCAATACACTTTGATCAATAGACCCTAGTACAGATCCCAGCACAGTTACAGCACGGCGTGTGGCCTGTGTTGCCTGATTCATTAACCAGTTAGCAACCTGGACAACCGATTCTTTTGTTCTGCAAGGCTCACTCAGTCATTTAATGAGGCAATACAAACGATCGAATTTGGTGTTGAAATGAGCTAAATTTTGCGTTACACCTTTTCATTGTAAAATTAATTTTCTCGGCCAAATGAAAAGCAATCCTTTTCATTGTTTCAGTAAATGTCAGGAAAAACTGTAGTGCTTGATACTGATTTTTTTTTTCAAATCCTAGTGTTAAACTTAGGCGTGAAATTTAGTCATTTAGTGTAAGATTTTCGATTTTGATAGGCTTAAACTCTGCCCGCGAGCCTTTTTTTGGATCAACCTTTTAGCTTTTCAAAGTAAGATAGTTCGCTAATGAAGGATTTTTCCCAACTTTCTAACGCACATCACCGTGAGCGATATATCATAGTTTTGTCCGAATTTCCGTTTTGATTTCACCATCTTTCACTGTCGGCTGAAAAAATTTCAAAATCAACACGTGAAATCTAAGGCTAGTACTAGCATTGTGGATCGATATCCCTGGGTTTAATAGGAATACCGGCATGGCTATAGTGTTGCCAGAACTTCAATATAGCAAAGAAATTCCCAGACCTATAGCGCTCCTACTGATCATGTTTAACCAGAACACCCAATTGGGGATTTAATCGCTGGTCGGGCAATTTGCTTTCAATGAAAAATTGACCTGGATAACAACAAAGGAAATATCGACTATTTCTGCTGGTTGCTCTCGAGATAAAAGTACTCACCATTACCTACTTTTACTTAGTTTGACATTTTCGGAGCATGAATGGAAAAAGGGTAAAACAAAAACGGAAATTCTGACAAAACTATAACATATAGACCCACACGATGTGCTTTACAGAGGTGGGAAATATCTTTCTTTAGCAAACTATGTTAGTTTGAGACGCTAAAACATGAATTCCGTAAAAAGCTCGCAGGCGAATTCAAGGCCTATAAAAATCAAAAATATCACACTAAAAGACACAATTTGATGCTTAATTTTAACACCAGGATTTAAAAAAATGTATATCCAAGCACCAAGTTTTTAACTGACATTACTGAAGAAAAAAAATATTGCTTTATATTTGACTGAGAAAATTAATTTCATAGCAAAAGGTGTATCTCTGAATTGTGCTGATTTTTACATGTATCGATCGACTTTTAGCGCGACTAAGCATTTCTAAAGAATTGGTTGTCCAGGCGGCTGACTGTAACAGGATTGTTAAAAAGTGCAATAAAAATCTAGGTATGATAAAACGCACTATTGGCTTCAATGCCCCTCATAATGTATCCAGGACTTTGTACTCGGCATTGGTTCGTATAGTGATTTGGAACTTGCAGTGGTACCTCAAAGCGCAACATCCAGAAAGTTGAGGGGGTCCAGAGAAATGAAACTAAATTCATTTTAGATTATCCCGAGGCCGTGTACAAAGAAAGAACTAAATCTTCTTCCATTAAGTTTTAGAAGAGAATATTCGATCGCAATATTTTACAAGTGCAATCTGGGATTATAATTGTGTACATCCATATCAAAACGATGCACTTGTCGGCTGCTACATGTGTCTCATTTCACATAATAACTAGGAATAAATACCAGACTCATCTCCGAAGTGGAGGTCACTTCAAATCGTCCCAAGTCACATGGTTTAGGAATACAGATAACATTTCTTATACAATTTGACTTGGGGATAATTTGAAGTGACCTGCACTTGATATGAGTCTGGTATTTATTCCTAGTTATTATGTGAAATGAGACACATGTAGCAGCCGACAAGTGCATCGTTTTGATATGGATGTACATGACACCAATCTAGATGATTATGTAGATTTTAATGGTATTAATAAAGCCCGTCCCACCACCAGATTTTCCTCTGATCCTTTTGTTGCTGGTAAATCAGGTTTCTAAAACTGAGTGCCACAAGATGGGGTTTTTTCAGCGTATGGTGCCCATTTGGAACCAGCTTTCAATTATTATCAGATCCACAAATGCTGTTGCTTTATCATTTAGGCAACAAGTTTTGTAGTTTTACCAGCCCAAATTTGCTCGCACCTTTGATGCAACTTGTGTTTGCACTTGGACCTTTTTTGGCAAACTAAAACTTAAGCTGCATATCCCCCCTCTGATTTGTTTTCCCCTTCCCCTCTGTTTGGATTTGGTGGGTGGTCTTTAGAGGTACATTTCGCTCCATCCATTCACTGGTCTTTTTTGTTTAGAAAAAACCCAAAATTGTCCACGTAAGTAATACCGATACGTTTGCAGAATTTTTACAGTTTACATTTAAAACTTCCATTTTCGTCAAATAAAGAGCAATCATTCAGGTACTTACCAGGGAAGACACAAGTAGAAAATACATGTACATACTTGTGTTTGCCGTAACGCGACCGACCTTAATAGGAACAACCAACTCTGGAAAACTACATTTTATCCATCAATATCCAATATTAAGTTAATTAAGGGCTGGGGTATGAGCGACCTTGAAGTACAGGTATCTGGAGAAGGGAAGCCACGAGTTACCTCAAATCACAGCGACAGGTAGTGACTGGGCCGCCAAGTGCTAATATGTATTTATTTTGGAAGGTTCGTGTTTGTTTTAAATTTTGGGGCGTTTTTCCAAAATGTAATATTTTTGGCGATATTTCAAAAAAGCGACATGCTAAAGACAAATATTTTTGCACATACTTTGTTATTGCTAATACAACTATTTTCTGCATACCTACGTTACAATTCGTTGTGGTGATTTAGTAATATTATAAATTTTGTGACTGCATGTTGACGTTTTCGATGCGATTTTAGGCTTACCGTGATTTAACGTTGATATCTGGTCTTGCTCCTTTGATAATTTTACTTTGATCGTCGGCTTTTGCAGGCAACAGAATGCAGATTGGCTCACGATAGATGTCGTATTCCTCTATGTGGATCTATTGATGATAAAATTACTTTGAATTAAACAAGATGATAACTTACCTCTGTTTATAGGTACACCACATTTCGCCAAAATTCATTCTAGAAACGCTTGCTGTTAGAATAAGAAAAATTTTAATGCTAAATTATTGCACATTCTAGGGAAGCGTGGTTACTGTTTTGAAATAACCGAGTGAGAGGGTTTTCAAGAAAATATTTTTCCTGTCAAAACTGAAGCATCCTCTGTATAAAAGAAATATGAATATTAACTGCACATCATATATAACTATTCGTGATACCCAATTGTGGCATATTTGAGGTCGTTTATGAGGCAGAGAATTTTATTTCAATTTTATATACGCCAAAATATTTTTTAATTGAGCAAGAATAAGGATAGAAAAACGTTAAAAATCTATGTATAAATAACATTAGACCCGGCAAAAGATTACTGTTTCGTTTTTATGGTATTCTAATCTTTTATTTCCCGAAGAAACATTTGGGGTCTAAAATGGATTTTTTATGTAACTGATAAAAACATCGAACGTGTATACAAGAAAAATGGTAGGTTCCTCTATAGTATTTAACTGACCATGCTAATGTATTGACACCGTGCGAGCACATGTCAAAATCGATATAATGTATTGTACATATAGACGCGCAATTATCATTTATTATTGTCGGATTAACAACAATTGAGCGCTATTAATACACATTAATGTTTTTAGGCAAATAAAATTCCAAAATATGGTACGTTTTCTGCTTTTGCTTGTCACGTGGTAGGTCTATATTGAAGTTGCGATTATATCTTCAAATAACTTCCAAATAGATTCCATCAGGACAAGTGGACGAGTGGTCTAAGGCGCTAGGCTCATAGAGCATATCCAAAGCGGCGTGGTCCGCCGTGAGTTCGAACCCCGCCTCTGCCAAACTTTAATAGAAGTAATATTAAAATTTAATTTTTTTAAAATTTCATATTGGGGAAATGTGACTGGGAGAATTTATGTATGGCGTGGAGTGGTGTGGTTTATAGGGTTCTTCGCTGTGTCTGGAAAAGCCGTAGCCTTTAGCGCCGTATCAATATCTCGAAAAAGGGTACGACTAGCGAGAACGTGTTCATATTTCCCGCATGAAAGCTTGCGTCAGCGCCTAAACTATACTATTATGGATACGTTGGTTGCCCATTATCAAACATGTGCTGTGATTGGTGCTGCTATTTGTAATTGCCAGAACCGATTAGCAAGATGCCAATGACCGACCTTGTTACAGACTCGTAATCTGTTATCATGGTGGTTATAAAGCATACAGATAAAAGACTTATTGATTTAGCAGCTGGTCAATTGATAATCCGTCAGGGCACACACCAGTTTGACTATGTAGTGAAATACCCATTATTGATTAGGCGCGGATATTAAATGCACAGCTCCTTTGCATGTATAGCAGAAAATAATAAATAATAGAATGTTGGAATTTAGTAACTAAAATACTAACTGCATTCTGCATTATGTATTTATTTATTTATTTTTGGGTCCTATGTCTATTTATTTATTTGTTTATTTACTGACATTTGAATAACATCGTACATTAGATAAATATCAGTATTGATTTATTCTATTCAGCAATATCAAGGACTAGGCCCTACTATCAAACTTCTCACAGTAAATAGCTAGTTGGCGTAGTGGTAATGCATTGAGTTTCAGAACCGCGAGGTCACGGGTTCGATTCCCCGCTCTGGCTGATTTTTTTCAAGGCTGGAAAAATATCAATTTCTGAACTGCTAACTTATTTGGCGCGCGATCTGAGCTATTCCTTTTCTGATGGCTGTGTCAGGCGGCATAGGAAGCGCAACACGTGACGTACGAGGCTGGCGAAGATACAGGGCCGACAGCCCCATTCAAAATACACGGTTAGCAATTACAAATGGAAAATTAACATACTTGCAGTGGGGTACTTTGTCGAACCCCGACGGTTTTAGAGTAAGATAATTTTGCTTTGACACCACATAACAAATTTAGAATTGTTTGTGAAGATTTCATGATTATGTGTTAATCCAATGGCGACCTCAAAATTGGCGATATCGCTTCCATCACCGCCTGGGCTGTGTCTCTTGCAGGCACACTCCCTCTGGAATCCAAACCAGGTTCCTGCCCATTACCCCTCCCTTAAGGCCAATATGTTCATACAAGGTCTTATTGCTCCAGAATTCCAATGGAAGTAGTAAGCAAGTATTGCATAAATGATACGGAAATCAATAAAACACAGCTCAAGTCCTATGCAAAAATTAAAACACATGCCCATGTGCAGATCAATCAATACAATGAACATTTCTTGAGGTTTAGTTTGACTGCAGAACCATAGGTGATCATTGAGTGGCAGAGTGGAACAATTGATATTTGGTGGGTGTTGACCCTCTGGTCAAAGTCTATATAATACCTGGGTTAAAATTCAAACCTGTTAAAATTGTGTTTAAACCACATTCCTAATCTGGAGCAACTTTAATTTCTGATATCTGCCCAGCAAACACAAAACGTTTTCGACAACATTCGCAAAAGGTTAGAAAAGGTTACCAGAAAAAGTATAAATGTCGGGTTATATAAAGGACAGGGTATAAAACGTTTTCATAACATTCAAAAACATTTGTTGACATCCTACTGCAAATAGTCTAACATGATGTTATTTAAGTGTTAACAAAATATTCAGCAAACATATTTTGTAAAAAATATTTTACAATAACATTTTGAAAACATTTTAAAAATATTGTTGTAGTGCGAATTAAAGTTTTAACTTCAACACTACACTATTTTTCGATCACCTGGAACGTTTTCACTAGTCCGACTAGCGTCTTCAGCAGATGGTGATGCTGTGTTGATATCTTGTCTACAATCGGGATATCTCTCACTGATGACGTCATATGATTGACAGAACGACGTCATAGGATGTTACGATGTAGCGCCGCCCCCTGGGCATCAACAGGTTATCCCATATAGGATCTATTTCTAGTCCTTGTCCTTGGTCACGATTTAGTCTCGGTTTTTGACTCCTTATCTGTATGGCTTCAAGAACTCTCCGGGAAAATTCGTTTTGCTCCCGTTCAAGCACCTTGACGTTTTCCCAATCAATCTGGTGACCTTTAGATCTCACTACATGTTCTCTGACCGCTGATTTAGAGCTGCCATCAGTAGACTTGTGTTCACTAAGCCTTTTCTCAAGCTTCCTGGCAGACTCGCCGATATAACTCACGTCACAATCAGCACAGTCAATTTGATACACAATCCCAGATTGTTTAACGGGTTATGTCTTGTCTGTAGGGGCTACAATTACAAGCGCACTCCTGAGTGTATTTTGAGGTTTGAAGGTGGTTGAAACTCCCACAGTCCTGAACGCTCTGCGTAGCTTCTCAGAAAGACCTTCTATGTAAGGTAGAGTGACAAATCCTTTGTTAGCTGTTTCTGTGTCTCGGTTCTGAGAAGAACTGTCTTTTTCTTTGGGCTGACCACGAAAGAAAGTCCAATCTTGGTAACCGCAGTTCTTTAGCCCGTTCTTCACATGAGCTATCTCCTCTGCTTTATCTGCCGGGTCTGTGACGACGGTTTCCGCACGGTGGAGTAACGTTCTAACAACAGCTTATGCTCCAGTGGATGATGAGAGGAAAAGTTCAAATATTGCTCTGTGTGGGTAGGTTTTCTATAAACCTTGACCTTAAGAGTTCTGTCCGGCTGGCGACAAACCAAAGTGTCAACTAAAGGAAGTTTACCGTCTTCCTCTTCCTCCTGCGTAAATTTGATGTTAGGATCAATGTTATTGATATGATCGGTAAATTCCTCGATATGCACAGTTTTTATGGCCACGAAGGTATCATCCACATATCTCTTCCAAACACGCGGTGGGTGGGGGGGGGGCAGATGTTAGTGCCTGGCTTTAGAAATATTCCATATACCCATCCCATCAGCGGAAAGCGGACTGCAAGAACTTCCCATGGCACATCCATAGCGCTGAAGATAAAAGTCCTCACGAAACACGCAATACGAAGTGCCAAGACAAAAGCTTAGACAGTCAAACACTTGCCCAGGCTCAAGATTTTCAGCCTCATCTTTCTTCCAGCTGGTATCACTGCTTAACGTTCCAGGTGAACGAAAAATAGTGCAGTGTTGAAGTTAAAACTTTAATTCATTTTATCTACCACTACATATGAATATCCACTTGTATATTAGTTAAGTCAAAAACCTCAATTTGGTGACCACTCTCTGGCTAGTAAGGTTTGACGATTGATATGACTTCTATAGACCATTTAGAAATAGAATAGCCCCCATGTCCCTCGCGAAAATGCCGGCATTTTTCGCTAGAGGCCAAAATCCAAAATGGCCGCCGCCACCATTTTGAAAATCTAAGTTTTGAACCAGAGCACCTATAATCATGCACAAAGACACTTTTTCGGATATATCGAGTACAAGGATTCCGATTCTGACATTAGTTTGATATTACGGCATCATTTTCACCCAAAAATTCAAGATGGTGGCCGGCACCATCTTGAAAAATTTAGTGTTGAACCAGAGGACCTAAAATCGTGTACAAAGACACTTTTTTCAGTCGACCACAAGGATTTCAAATTTGACATTACTTTGACATTACGACCTCATTTTTACCCAGAAATCCAAGATGGTGGCCGCCGGCGCCATCTTGAAAAAAAAAAAGTTTTGAAGCAGAGTACCTAAAATCGTGTACAAAGCCACTTTTTCCGGTAAGTCGACCCCAAGAAATCCGAATCTGACATTAATTTGACGTTATAACATAATTGTTGCCCAGAAATCCAAGATGGCCCCCATTTGGTAGAGCGTAAATGTGATTTTTGAATGAGAGCAGAAACATAAGTGTGTCATTTCCGCCTTATCTGGGGTTCGTGTCCCTTATATGGGGTTTAAACTGCCTTATCTAGGGATAAGAGGGCACGGTGGCTCAGTGGTTACGGCCTTGGAATCATAATCTGAGAGCTTGCTTGACGTGCGTGGGTTCGAGTCCCCGTCCCGCCACCGTGTTGCGCCCTTGGGCAAGGCGCTTTGTCACGCTTGCCTCACCCCATCCAGGTGCAATGGGAAGCTGTTAGGGGTAGTCACAGTCGTTGTACTGATGAACCCTGCGCCATTTGTAGGCATCAAACGTGGTTCCGACATATTCTAATAACGGCGGAATAAATGTAAAGCGCTTTGAGGCTGTTTACGCGGCATAAAGCGCTATATAAATATCTGCATTTATTTTTTAAAATTTATTTTATAAGGCGCCTTATTTTTAGTTTAGACGGCCTTATCCTGGGTTTACGTTCCTTACCTGTGGCTAAGATGCCTTAACCTTAGCATATGTGACCGTTCACGGCGAATGAGCCGTAAATTCCTCCCCTGGTCAATTTTGTTTTATTTCGTGTTTAAAAAATAAACATCATAAACTTTAAAATGGTATATCATTTGACCTCAAACGATATCCAGAAGCGGGGTTATGGTTTGTTAAACTTTGCTCCTTCAACAAAATTATAGCTTTTAACGTTTTTACATGTGTCTCTTTTTCCACAATAAATATCAAACAGTCATAATTGGCGGTCATTTCAAATCATCCCCAAGTCTACGAGGTTTAAGAAAATTCTCTCATTGTTAATTGTTGGTTATGCATACCTGTACAAAATACAATGCCTGGTAACCCACCACTTGAACAGGATTTAGCAAAAGCAAACCAAGACCAGAGCTATTAAAAGTTCTATAGCCATCTAAGGTAGAAGCTTATTATCCACTTCAACAATAGGATTATTGATTAGTTTCTGACTATCAAAATGAGACAGATGTCGGCCAGCTTAAGTTACCGATGAATACAACCTTCGTACACATTTTACACCGTAACTCAGAATACAATTTAGGGAATTTACGGCTCATTTGTGCTGCCGGGTCACATATTGCAGTCTAAACAGAGATAAGGCATCTAAACCCCAGATAATGCGCCGTAACCCCAGATAAGGGACGTAGACCCCCGATAAAGCAGCCCAAACCCCAAATAAGGCGCCTCAACCCTAAATAAGGAACATAAACCCCAGAAAAGGCATCTAAACCCCACACAAGGTGCCTTAACTCTAGATTAGGGTCGTTAACCCCAGATAAGGGTCGTAAACCTCAGATAAGGCATCTAAACCCAAGATAAGGCGCCTTAACCCCAGATAAGAGACGTAAACTCAGATATGGCAGTCTAAACCCCAGATAAGGCGTCGTAACCCCAGATAAGGGACGTACATCTCAGATAAAGCAGTCCCAACCCCAAATAAGGCACCTTAACCCTAAATAAGGAACATAAACCTAAGATAAGAGAAGTAAACCCCAGACCTGGCAGTCTAAACCCCAGATAAGGCGCCTTAGCCCCAGATAAGGAACGTAAACCCCAGATAAGGCATCTAAACCCCAGATAAGGCGCCTTAACCCCAGCTAAGAGAAGTAAGCCCAGAAAAGGCAGTCTAACCCCAAGCTAAGGCGCCTTCCATCAGATAAGGAGCGTAACCCCCAGATAAGGTGCCTTAACCATATAGATAAACCGCAGATAAGGGACGTAAACCGCAGATAGAGCAATCTAAACCCCAGATAAAGCTTAAATGACACACATATGCTTCCATATCCATTACTATTTTATAATTAGCCAAAAAAAGGAGTTAATTCATGATCCTAGGTGCTCCCATTCAAAAATTACATTTACGCTCTACCAAATGGGGGCCATCTTGGATTTCTGGGCAAAAATTATGTTTTAACGTCAAATTAATGTCAGATTCGGATTTCTTGGGGTCGACTTACCCGAGAAAGTGTCTTTGTACACGATTTTAGGTACTCTGGTTCAAAACTTATTTTTTCAAGATGGCGCCGGCAGCCGCCATCTTGGATCTCTGGGTTAAAATGAGGTCGTAATGTCAAAGTAATGTCAGATTCGAGATCCTTGTGGTCGACTAATGCAACAAAGTGCCTTTGTACACGATTTTAGGTCCTCTGGTTCAAAACTAAATTTCTCAAGATGGTGCCGGCCACCATCTTGGATTTTTGGGTGAAAATGATCCCGTAATGTCGAACTAATGTCAGAATCGGAATCCTTGTACTCGACATATCCGAGAAAGTGTCTTTGTGCATGATTATAGGTGCTCTGGTTGAAAACTTAGATTTTCAAAATGGTGGCGGCGGCCATTTTGGATTTTGGCCTCTAGCGAAAAATGCCGGGATTTTCGCGAGGGACATGGAGGCTATTTTTTTCTAAATGGTCCATAGAAGTCGAATCAATCGTCAAACCTTACTAGCCAGAGAGTGGTCACCAAATTGAAGTTTTTGACTTAACTATATTGTTGTAGTGTGTTTTCATACAAAACGTTTTAAAACGTTTCCATGACCTTTATATACCCCCGACATCTAATGTTATTAAAACGTTTTTATCGAAACCGAACCCCTAAATATGTTTTAAACGTTTTAAAACATTTTGTGTTTGCTGGGTGTACAACTTGGATATTGACCCAGGGTATAAAAATGATTAGCAGAAAACAGCAACAAACACTGTTGACTGTACTTCTGGGTTAACACTGCGTTGACTGAACTTCTGGGTTAACACGCAACATAATGGGTTTCAGAACCAGACTAATCGCCACCTATTTCTGGATGTCTCATACACTTCAATCCCTCATTTCAAATCATTAGTTTTGGTTTCTCTTTGGTTCAGAAACCAAAAATCAAGGGATTAAAAAGTGGAGATGAACTGATCTGCAATCATAACACTATTGTGCTGGGAGGACACAAGAGGGTATATATAACCAAAAGTATAATGGCTTATAACCATACGTATATAATAGCCTCTTGTGCTAACATTTCATTATCGGATATCTATCAACGCGGGCGACAGTTCCTCTCTTCCGTAGGTGGCACACTTTCATGACACCTTATAATTACACCCGAGTTCTATATACGAGGCCTACATGTAGAAATCATGTGCATATATTGAGGGGATGGGGGTGTGTTTTGTTTAGGCCTGGGTGCTTAATCTCGCCGATTAAGTCTGCGGCGTGCCCGCAACCTAAGACGCAGACCCAAGCCGATGCGCCTATGCTGAGAAATAAAAAATACTGTTGCGATATGCACTAACAAAATGTGTGTCTGCTCGCTGAAAAGCCATGTTCAGTCACCCGTTCATCGGCTTGATCGGCCCAACTCCTACATTTCTCGCAACCGGCTTATAACACTTGACAACAATACCCTAACAAATTAGTGTCCTTGAGTGCGTTGATGAATGAGGCCAATGTTTACTTAATAACATTAACTCGATCTCTGCTGCAAACCTAGACTACCCCGTAGTCCACTTGCCCATTGTGCATACACTGGATATTGTATTTAAGCTTAAAACTCTGATTTAATTAATGTGTGCACAATTGATAGATTTTCACATCTGATCAGTCACCCTACTACCTCTGTTTGTTAGCTTCCCAAGTAGACTACTGACATTGCCTTGCGGTTAAGATTTTTAACACGGGACTCTATGGAGAGTTAGGCCAATTTCTGGCCTAACTAAAATTGACCATGATGTAATGCATCTTTAAATGGATCTGCCTTGTGATTGGTCGCCCATGCCTCGCTATGGTTTAAATCGTCTGGGCCCGCGCCATTACCATTAACTACACCGTAAACAACTGTCTGTGGTATTTGCGGCGCTTTTGTGTTGACGCGAAAGTTAATCTCTCATCAAACATCTAGCGCGTACTTGTGGTTAATGGACTGATAAACAAGTATGCTTGACAGTGTGTTTTAGAGAGCAAAGTCCAGGGGTAAAGTTCTGCTTACAATTCAAAGTTCATAGTCGAAATTTCGGGGTTCGCTATCAATAAACTGGTAGATTCCAAAATCAGAATTGTTCAGTATTAAAGTGAGCCGTTATAATTATGCAAGATAATGTTGCATTCAATTACTTTTATTGTCACTAATCGTCTGATTTTTTAAACTTTTTATGACCATTTTACTATTGAATACTTTAATTTTAATCAAAATCAGTATAATTTTGAGTTCAACGAAATGGGTTCATCATGACTAATAATAACATATTTTTAATAAAATTCGACTATGGCATAGTCTACTGCAAACCCAAAATTTTTACCCATTTTAAAATTATGTGCATACTTTACTCCTATGGTAGGTTAGTCAAAATGCTATTTACCATGACGACGTTTGCATGATAACGTATTGAAAGTAATTGTTCAATTAAACTTCACGTCAGATACTAGCAAAGGTTAAAATTCATGTATTATTGCAAATAATCAGTGATAATGTATGATGTCAAGAACCTTTTACGGGAAATATATATGCTATATAATTATATCCTATACATAATTTATATAAAGCAATGGTGAAGCTATGAACTATTTAAAGCAGAACCAATGTGCTTTATACCATCTATGCTTGGATGATATCATTATGACCTTCGATGTATATTCTTTGGCGGATTATATCGACTGATCCGCAAATTGCTCACGGTGAGTAAACTCAAGTAAGAACTACAATAAACATTAATATAAAGGTTTTGAGTAATGAATGGCAAACCGCAGAGCAAGAAGATGGCAAGATGTTGCGAACTCGATGCCCATAACTGCTCACGAATTCGCAACCAGGTATATGGCTACACTATATTAATTCATCGGCGTGCTGCGGCTTGAAACTGCAAGACGCAGTAGAGCCATCGAAATGCTGCGAGACGACGCAGAGGTAATCGGCGAGATTAAGCACCGGGTCCTTATTTGTCTGAAATATAAACGATGCATGATGATGTAGATGATTTGATTATGAATTAGATTATTCCCCGAAAAGCACAACCCATACCTCTTACCTATGTTCCCTCCGCCACCTATGTATAACCTCCTCCCTCCCCACTCCCACACTCGATATCGACTCTTGTCTATTATTCCACTCCACTCTTGAGCTCCCCTCTCCCCCTCCTTCCCTTCCCACTTCCAATGCTCGCTCCCCTCTGTTTTTCTTTCTCCCTTACCCCCTCCCCCACACACCCTCTTTCCCTGACGATCTCTTCCCCCTCTCTCTCTTCTCTAATAAATAAATTGAATAAAAGTCAATGTAAACCAGCTTTCTATGATATTGATCTTCCGTCATGCGACATGCACATAAATAGAGTTGTGTATAATAGTGTTTATATCACCGAAGTGTCTATTATATCACTCAAGTGTATAATCTTTCAAGTGTCTATTGTAATGTCTGTGGAAATATTTCGATGGTCTATATATTTTCACAGTGAAATAAGCTAAGGCTATTTCGTAGTCTCAAGTCAATGCTTTCAAACTAAATCAATTTATTTATTTATTTATTCGAACATACGCTTTTGAATCAGCGGCACACGCCTACCCGGCGGTGCGTTCATACACAAAATTACACAGTTCTACACATGTACTGAAGTAAAATTTACAAACGTGATTACATAAACATGATTAAGGAGATTATGAGAATAAGAAAATAATTAGAACACACCCCTTTTGATCCCTGTAAAATACCACACCAAATACACATAGCAATATAAACGACTACAATGCATTTAAATCATCCATACCTAAGAACCACACATACTCAAGTTATGTATCCGCGCAAACACCTCACGTACACAATGCATGCATACAAACAACAGCACATTATAGAAATAGAACAAAACTGCTGACGCTATAACGCCCAAATGCGCACATAGAAGGCCGGCAATGGTGGAAGATGGCGCACGTACGATTCTCTGACCGTGCCGTACTATTAATTTATGTGCCAGTGCCAGCAGTAATGGCCCATTGGGACGTTTATCTACATCAAGTATAAAGATTTTACATAACGATTAACAAAGCAACAAAAAATAATTATATAGACTTAATTTCTGATCTGACCTTCCAAGCACGTTTCGAATATGATTTGCAAAACTTATCGAAAATTTCATAAATATTGTTACAATCTGTAACGCCCTTAAAAGTACATGACGTGCTACCTAATGTGACATGAAGTTTTACATCTAAGCTACCTGAGATAAATAATTCCCAAATATCAGTACATGCATTATTAACCAAACAGTTTTCAAGTTTCTTATACTCATCAATTCTAATTTCATTAAGAGCACATGAAAAGGAAATGTGTTACATCCTCAATCCCATTGTTACATAGATTACATGTCCCGTCATTATCAGGAGTCCACTTACTAAATCTCCTCTCTAATGGAAGCGTGTTTGAACGAAGCTTAAATTTCAAAGAAGCAGCATGAAAGTCTGTTTGGTCCAGAAGATAGCTTTCTAGACCTGGGCTTTCTTTAAATGAAACATAATCATTTAGAGATGTCTTGGATTTTGCTTCAGTAAGCCAATCATTAACGAAGAGATCATAGTTAGAGGATTTAATCATATGAACCCAATTACGATTGCTTTGATCTGACAAACTTATCGCGCAATTGTAAACATTATCCATGTCAAGTTTACTCAAATTAGACCTAACACTACTCAACATTTCATAGCGCAATTTAGACGGATCGTGATCAAGGCACATCATTGTGTTAAGCATAAGTTTAGGCCAACGATGCATATTCATATCCAGAACGTGAGAAAAATATTTGGCACGGAACGTGTTCTGAATGCTAGCAATTGGAGATGCTTTCAATGCTTACAAATGTAGACTGCTTTGTTCGACTTCTCTGCTCGTGAATATTGCACTGCGAAATTTAAACATTTCTTTTGTATGCTTAGATCAGGTAACTTCACCCCTGTAATTTTATTCGTCACACCACTTATAAGAAACTGAAACCAAAACCGAAACTAACTGTCACAAATGTTTAGTTTTTAATAAAAGGTAGAAACAATGAGTTCGATATCTTGTGATTCAAGTGGTTAGGCAGGACAATAGGAAACCACGTGACCAAACCAAAAACCAAACCTAAAACTAAACATTTGAAATGAGGCAATGATAACATTATCGTGTTTTTCTCATCATATTGAACCAGTTATCAGTGTACTTCGGTTATATCTATAAATGCGCTTTTATGAATGCGCACGTGACCCATGGGCACGACATACCAAGACCAGCAAGCGTGACCAAATCCTTATGCATTGACCACTATCATGACTATACAGAAAGGGATAGGAACTCTGTAGATAAATATCATCAAATTTAAGTATTAATTCAATGGCAAAATTATTACACATTTTGCAATTCCGAATTTGTAATATGTTATCAAAAACAACATTTTGAAAGTATTTGACGGAAAAAATATTCAACGACGGAAACCTTTACAAAATAATCACAAAGTTGAACAAAATAGACAATTTTGCTGCACAGCAGTCTCATGTTGTTCCGCCTTTGCATTCAAAATGTATAGAAAGACCACTCGCTATGTAGAAGGTCACTTAGAGACTTACTGTCTGTAATCTGTTATGGTGGTCACGTGCGCATTTATAAAAGCGAATTTATATATATATATAACCGAAGTACACTGGTTATATATATATCCATGGAAAGCTCTGGATTTGAATATATCATAAATGCATTTTCACTATGCTGGTCTCTGTTGCTTTATTATATTTTGCACAGCTCTTGACGTCGGTCTACGTGGTGGCAACAGTCTAACAATTCCCACTGATTACGAGCTTATCAAAATATATATATTTCATATTTGTAATATTTCATGACATTTTCGTTTTAGCTACTTGGAGTTCTTGGAGCACGTGGACTTCTTGTGATCAGACATGTGGTGGGGGAATGAAAAGTAGGTTCAGAACCTGTCATAGCATGGAACGGGAAGCACTCCCAAGTACAGCCTGCTATGGTCAGGACACAGCTGCAGGAACATGTAACACCCAAAATTGTCGTAAGTAATACCGATTTCATACGTTTATAGTTCTTTTTATAAACTCGTATTTTCCCGGTTAAAGGCCCGTGATCCGATCGACAGCCTCATCCCCCCAAGTTGCCTCATTGTTAATGAGATTTTGGTATCATATAATATATCATAGTTTTCTCATTACCATCCTGAAATTTGACGTTCCAAATCGATGTGTTTCCGAAGAAATCGTGATAAAGACGTCGTCTGTGGTTACCACGCTAGAAAAATTTTACACGCCCCTAGTTTCTAAAAGCTCCACAGCTCAACATTAACGCTGTCCATTTTATACTGTATCACATTGATTTTTTTCTTGTCTTCTATACACAGCTTTATTCTTGTTTTCCCTTGTATGCGAAAACGTTTAGCATACAAGAGACAACAAGAATAAATGACGACTTCTTTAACAAAAATTTCATGTCCACCCCTCTCTGGTAGAAAAATTTCGCGTCCCCCTTTATGTTTAAAAAAATGCCATGCCATGCCTGGCGTAAATAGCGATCGCTTCCTAATCAACAAGTTTATTATGGTCTGATTCCGGCGAGCGAAGCAATCCGAACATTTTTGAGCAGTCGGGAGAATTGAAGCCCATACCCGTCACTTTTGAAAACCTGCATAGCATTGGACTCACAATCCAGATGTCACCGGTTGAGTTCGAATCCAGCTTCAGCTTCTTTGCTTACCTTCGTCATCAAATATATAAAACAACATAAACATGATTATGTTAATAAAACAAAATAAATAGAATGATTCTTTTCTTGTCTTGCAGAGCCAACTTTTCTAGTAATAACGTCAGTGCTTGTTCTGAATGTAACATTCGTTCCAGCCTTGAAAGATTCAACATCGGAGGAATTCAATATCCTTGCATTGTCATTTGAAAGTGCAGTAAGAAAATGTTTTCTTTCGCCAATAAATAAAAAATTCCCCACCTAACTGTATATGAAATTAAAAAAAAAAATCCGCCTCCTTCGGCGACGAAAAAAAAAAATCTTTCCCCCACCCTAACTTCCTACCCCCTCCCTGAGAATCTAATGGTGCGTCCCTAAACTGAAAAAAGTGTCTAGCTTTTTGGTATCACCCATGCATTCCAATGTTTTTGGTCATAAAACATTTAGCCCCCGATATTAATAGATCATAAAAATTGACTCCGGTCACCGACATATTTATGACACTTCCGAAGAAAATGACAACTCCTTAGGCTAGTAGGCCTACAGTATAGGCTTAATTTTATAGTGAATCACATGTGTGAATCCTGGTCTATCTTTAAACCTGTGATTATATTATTACCGGAAAATATAAATCAGGTCCATCAATAAAATAAAATGACGGAAAATGCACGGTGTCCTCCTCAGTAAATGTTACAATATTCAGTAAGATGTGTGGTCATAATTTTTCGTATTGTGTTTTGTACCTCACATTAAGGCCTGTACCAAAATAATCTGATGCCTAAGTTTTGAGTTAACAGTGTTCTTCGGATATATTTATGATGCGTGAGTCACGTGCGTATTTATAAAAGCGCATAATAAATATAACCGAAGTACACTGGTTAAAGTGTACTGGCGGTTTTATTGATATAAGAAGCAATATGCAGACTGCTGAAATGTTGTTAAAGACAATGTCAAGGTTAAAGGGGTGTATGCCATATCGAGAGCCTCATCCTCCACTTTATTCAATAAAAATGCAGTTGTTTGGACTGAGAAGAAAGCTCATATTCCGTTTAGATGTTCATGATGTTATGAAACATATATTGATGTTCAATGGGCCATTGTAAAATACATTTTTGTTTCTTATATCAATAAAACCGCCAGTACACTTTTACGCAAAACTTATTTTGGTACAGACCTTAAAAATATGACAACACATTTTACAAGCAATATTGTAACATTTACTGAGGAGGACACCCTCAATGTTTTTTACACCATTGTAATGTACTTTAATAAACCTACATACCATGCAAATATCAAGGCTTTAGGAGCTGTATTTGATAAAAATCTGATTTCGTTTTACTAAAAGTAGGTTATGGAATATTGCTAATTAAGGATCACTTAATATAGTTAAGGCGTGTTAAACACAAAACTTAAACTTTCCGAAGTTTTTTTTTCATTTTACATTAAAATGTATGTTACTAATTTTAATCTAGTCTAAAGTACTGTAAGACTTTTTTGTAGACCATGCGGTATTTTAAGTAATCTTTAGCAATCCACCTTTGATCTGAATGTAGGCTATTGTTTGTCACACAGATGAATGATTTCTTGTCAATGGCATTTCCTGACAGCTTTAATTACTGCAATGTCGCTGAATTTCGGTAAGTCAGTATCGTTAACATAATTAAGTTTCCCTTCCAAAACTTAAAAATGCAAATAGCACAGCCTCTTTTAATAACATTATATTAAAGCTAAAATCAATAGAGACTTTGCGAAATGAAGTTTGAAAATTTACTTTAACTGGAACGGCAACTTCAGAAATATCGATTGGATTTCTTGCTCAAATTTACTCCAACGCGAACGTATGGTTGGTTACTGCAACAAATGCGTCTTGTCGCTTAAACTCGGGACATGTGTATCAATGTGCGTTCAAAAGAAGGGCATGTGTAAGAACTTGTAACCGACTACATCAAAATGTCTCTCTTTTGTTTAGTCAAGTGGTTATTAGTCCCACTTCAAGATAAAAGACTCTATCTTAAGAGCTTCGTTTGAGTAAACATGAATAAACTCGCGATACCACTCAACATGGATTATGTCGACTCGGGACCCAGCGTTAATCTCCTTATCATATTATTTTGAAACTAGCTATACGTTTCAATTGATATTCTTACGATAGTTATAGGCCTATATATATTATTTAATAAAGGCTCGTCAGCTTTGTCAATTTCATATTCCAATTTACTACGCAAAGCCTAAGAAAATACATATTCTTTATTTCTTTCCCCTCCTTCTGAATCTCTCTCCCCTTCCCCTCTTTCCCCTTCCCTACCTTCTCCATATTTCCCCCTCCTTCTCACCTCTATCTGTACTCGCTCTCTCAAACTTGACCCTCTTATAGTTACCCACTCGCACTCCTGTTTCCCCCTCCCCAGTGACTTTGTCAGGGTTTTTTCTGTTACAAAAATGGGCTTAAAATGGCAGAAAAGGCCTAAAAGCGTAAAATATCACGGCGGCTAGCATCCAAAAGAGGAGAAGGAAGACAAGATGTCCCACGGGGAGCCCCCTGGCTACCGGCAAAGCACATCCCTGTCCACTTCCAGTGCCCCCCTCTCCTCCTCCCTACCCCCTCTCTTACCAGGCATAACCTATGACATGTTATAGATAAAAATGTTATGCACCTGCTTTACTCTTCCAGAAGTATCGTATACTGGTGGCTCAAGTAAAACCAGGCCTTTTTTACGGGAACTTAATCCCCTTGGCGTTGAAGTCAAGCCAAAACTTGGTTCCGCAAACTGATTTGGTGTGCGTCATGAGCACACACAAAAGTATATATCAAGTGTGACGTTTGGAACAAAAATTATTTCGATCTAATTCAATCAATAATTTTCAGCAACATGTAGCATGTTTTTTACCCAAACCAAATTAGATTTCCAATAATTGGTCTATTAACTAGATAATACATAAGTGGTAATTATGTAGTCTATGAGGAAATATGCAAACCATTGTTCTAAATTATGACGTATTTTCATCATAATTTACGGCACACTATAGATTCTCGCGTTAACTTATACTTCAAGCGGCTTTAATGGCAGAGTGGTTTTGAATACATAATCCTCTATAATCTTCTAGACGTTAATGTTTGTGGTTTCAAACTTCATTTCGCAAAGTCTCTAATGGCGACATTCAGCTTACTTGCATGCTTGTACAAATATAAAAGTAGACGAATAACCACAATGGTACAATTTCCAACCTGCGGATAACGAAAACTTTTTACAGAAACGGTAGTGTAGAGGTTGAGTTCAATGCACACTTTACGTCATTTCCATCGAGTTTTACCAATCCCCCTGATGAGGACGAAATAAATATCATATTCAGTCAAATAATTCAGGAAGGCATAGACAATGGACATTTCAGTAACCTTTCCGTAATACCTGGCTCGGTAATTGTGAACGGTAAGTAAAACATTAATAATATGATTGAAAAACTGTTTTGCACGATGAACATTAATTTTGCCCCAGGTTTTTACTATGTGTCCCTCTACTATAAACGCTTTGCTTTCTTTTGTATCTAATGGCAAACTCGACATATTTTTTTAAATATATATATTTTTCATTGTACAACTTTGAAGACCTTCAGAAAAAGTGTTCATTTGTTGGAATTTAGCACAGCAAAATGACAGTATGAAATCGTTTGATTGATAAAGGTTCTTTTTCAGATCCAATTGAAATGATACTAATCACTCAGAAATATTTCAATTCCTATCAGGAATCTTGTTTTTCGTTATGACCGGGTGAAGCTTATGGCGCTTACTTTTTCGCTTTCTGACTTGTGTTCTGTTAATCTTGTCTCAAACAAGCGGCCTGTTTCCCCGATGTAAGTTTTGGGGCAGTTCTGACAGGGTATCTCGTAGATCACTTCTGCTGATTGTAATGGGTCGCGCTTGTCTTTCGGGTGGACTAACATGTTACGTATAGTGCGGTGGGGTTTCATACTGGTGGAAAAGCCATGTTTTTAAAAACTCTGAAACCCCTCGGAGAGTCCCTCCACGTATGGGACGACCACAAGACCTTTGCTCCTCTCCTTGCTGTCTTTGGGGGGCTTTTTCTTGGGTTTCGGATGTTCTATGTCCGCTTTCACTTTGTTAATGGACCACTCAGGGTAACCGCATCTAGCGAGGGCTTGTTTTATGTGCGACTCCTCTTTTTTCTGGTCCTTTCTATCAAGCAAAGTTCTTACAACGCCTAGCTTCTGATGTAGTGGGTGATGAGAATTGAATTGCAAGTATTGATCGGTATGAGTTGGTTTGCGATAAATACAAAGTTTCGTGGTATCGTCAGTGCTAAAAACATCTAGAAACACCAGTACCAGAGTGAACAAGATTCCTGGGATTGAAATATTTCTGAGTGAGTAGTATCATTTCAATTGGATCTGAAAAAGAACCTTTATCAATCAAATGAACTATGAACGATCCTGATGAATCTGTTTCATGAGTATGAAATGACACCTGTTGAAGATGAAAAAGAAGACGCGGAAGAGGAAGGAGGTGGAGAAGTGAAAGAAGGAATAGAAGAAGCAACTTTTCCTAACTAATTTACTATACTTGCTTACTTTTCTCAAATACAAGTGAACGAATAACGAACAAATGAAGGAAATAATACTTGTTTAATTCTTTTATCTGAATAAGATGTAGCTCAACTTCAGCCGGTGACGGAGCCGGACGCAGATACCATGAACGACAAAGGTGATGCATATTTCAATTATTATTATTATAATTATTATTATTATAATTATTATTATTATTATTATTATTATTATTATTATTATTATTATTATTATTATTATTATTATTATTATTATTATTAGTGTTTATTGGGACTTGTTTTCATGAAAGTGATATGTTAAAACGAAGTTGCCATTAACATATATTTAGAGTATTGTCTTTCTTGTGTTACCGTTATAATAGGTCCAATCATCGGTGGTATAGCGGGTGCTCTGTTACTTCTTTGTATCCTAATTACTGTAGTTGTGATAGTTAGAAGGTGCGTACAACACTCATCCATTCGCCTATTGCACCATTCCGCCATGATGCAAGGAGAGCCTCGAACTGGCATGACATGAAAGGAGGAATTACAACTTTACGTAATGTTATAATGACTGGTTCAATTGCCATTCATGCATGCTGCCAGATCGAGGCTCTCCTTGCACATGGCGGAACCACGAAATGGATGAATACAGGTAGTTTTGGGATACACGCTTTTTAAAGTTTTGAACCAACTCTCTGGCTGTCTATATTGCCTGTATTAGCTATAAAGTTGGTGATGTATGAGAATGATGCATTTAATGCGCATCTATATACCTGCCGACTCTCTTTCCAATTTTATGTTACTTTTATGACATAACGTTACACATCATTTCTTTGTAAAACTTTTGTTAGATTATAGTATGTAATTTTTCTGTGTGCAAATGCAAGTAGCTGTCAATACACACGATTAACATGATTAAGGAGGAGTAATTACATGTGCATTGAGAGTTTATTTTTATTTTTATCTATTTATTTTGTTTGTCAAAATTTTATACTATTTCAATGTACTCTAATGAGCCATAGGAGTCTGGGAAGATCAATGTCTGGAATATTTAGTAAAATTTCAATTTAAAAAAAAAATGATTTAGCAGCATTTTTAAAATTGAAGTCATTTGTTGCACATTTGTTTACACTATATTGTTTTAAATGTCGATTTTTGTTTCTCCACAGAAGAACTAATAACAGTCAACAGTCTGACAATAAAAACGAAACTACTGGTCCAACCAGCATAACAGCAACTGATAATGTTAACCCAGTATTCGAACCGCAGACACCAGAGAACAACGATGATGATGAGTACCAAGAGATCAACGACCAATCTCAAGAATACGCGTACGCGTATGTGGATGGCCAGCGTCCAGTTACTCGAAACACTGAAAGTAGCAATGCGTATGCATATGCTGAGACCAATCGAGAAATAGTACGACCATCTGCACCAGTGGCAGAGAGCCGCGAGGCGGAGGAGGGTTGGATGGATAACACGGTTTACGTTTCCTCGGGTAATGGTGATGGAGATACACGTCCGACCGATGGAAACTCTCAAGAAGGATGGATGGATAACACGGTGTACGTTTCCTCAGGTGGTGCAGCTGAGGGACCCAAATCTGATGCTGATGACAATGGAGAGGAGGGCTGGATGGATAACTCAATTTATGATAGCGACTAATTTCTGATTCAGAGCACATATATATTTTGCATCAACATGCACGAAATGAAATGAAGCACATGCATACCTGCGGGAACATAATGTACATAATGCACATGATGCACACTTTATCTTCTTCAGTAGAGAATGAATTTGGAGAAAACCTGACAAACACTCGCTGAGCAGCAAGACCTTCCCTCTTAGCTTTTAATCCGATAAGCTGATTATCTATTTGTTTTCATGAATTGGAAGACATTCTTTGATGTATTACTGAGCTCAATCAGCTGCAATTACTGGAGCGTGAGCCACCCAGGCTGATGGCTCAGCATAGTATTTTATAATAATTGTCAGAAGGTTTTTTCCAAATTCATTTCCTAATGAAAAGTCATTATTGTAACATTTCCGTTAAAAATAGATTATCATTAATTCGTTTCCATAAAATGTTAGCTTTTACTGTCAGATATAAACCCTTTTGATTTTGGGCCAAAGAAATGAGGTAATGCAAAGAAAATTGTAATTTACTACCAGCGCAAATGTCGCCAATGCGTGTCACTCTGTCGGCAGTGCTACGGTGCGATCCTTTAATGTGTGTATGATCGTCCCGCACGTTTTTCGTCGTAATAATTAAACGACGGTTCCTTTATTCAAAATCGCGGATTTTGAAAAAACTACAGCACCCAGAGTCTTCACTTTTGCAGGGTATGTTAGTTTAATAAAGTATATTACAATCGCGTAAAAACAGAATTAAAAAATATTGAGTTCGTCCTCCTCAGCAGATGTTACAATATGGCTTTAATATTTATTTTAACAAGCTATTATATTGTGTATCTTTGGTATGTCATTGGAAAATTAGTGCTTTCTTCAGACACATATTTAAATTATGAAATAAAGCACTAATACAATGACTTGGTACAGCAACAGAAGAACAGCCATTTGCAGCACTACCATGACTGCGATATAGCAAGCTTTCCAATCAGTTATAGGTTGCCTTTGTATATAGATATTTGACAGATAGTAATTTGGCAAAAAAGTCACAATTATGTATCAAAGCATAATTAGATTATGGTACATTGATAAATCGGCACCGTAAAAGTTGCCGGGCCTCTGAACCCCTATACATATGAACAATTTATCTTACGGTCTCCAAGCAACGCCATCAGTGTTTGCAAAGTAATACTTTCTATTATATGGCTTAAAATTTTATGGCTTAAATTATATGGCAATTACATACTTAAAAGTATCTTTACCAATAATAGTCCGGTATCTACCAGGTTTTAATGTGCATCCCCCCCAGAACTCTACAAAACCAACTTTTTTAGTTTCCTTTTATGGTCCTATAACACATTCAAGATGTTAACAAAAATATTTCCCGGCACTCCGGCCATATTCAAGCTGAAAGGTCAACACAGTAGTCAAATTTTAAAGTTGCTCAAATCTGGTTAACAAGCACACCAAATTATTCTTCTCATTACAAGGATTCAGAAAAAGTATAATTTGACCTATCTGTGACATACCGTTCTTGAGTTAAATTTTTTTGGCCACACAGGGGCTCCGATTTCAACGCATGCTCGTCATGCAAAAGCAAATCAAAAAAGGAATCGTTTGCACTGTCTAAAATGCTTCATTATTGACAAAATTGGCCATTAAAGGTCAATCCTCATTACAGCCTATTGACCACAACCTATGTTGTGATGTTTCCTAGGTAACAAAACATCGTACATGGTTACAACTATTCCCTATTTGATTTATTTTTACATACCAAGCAATTTGAGACCAATTTCATTTAAATCGGAGCATTTTTAGTTTATGGCCCATGTGTGGCCAAAAAAATTGACCACCGCCCTAAATTTGGCCTTTTTGCTTAGGTAGGTCGCAGATAGATCAAACTATACTTTTTCTGAATCCTTGCAATGAGAGGAATAATTTGGTGTGCTTGTTAACCAGATTTGAGCAACTTTGAAATTTGACTACTGTGTTGACCTTTAACCTTGAATATGGCCGGAGTGCCGGGAAGTATTTTTTGTTAACATCTTGAATGTGTTATAGGACCATAAAAGGAAACTAAAAAGTCCTGGGGGGGGGGGGGGGTGCACATTAAAACCTGGTAGATACCGGACTATAAGTTTTAGTGTCAGCTTCTTTTCATGTGCCGGGTGTATACCATACATCGCGGCCGTAATGAAATTTGGAGCCGCAATTTACACGTTTCAAGTGCTCCATATTGAATGTGTTCACGTCGCATGAAATTTGCCGATTGCCGATTAGCAACCTGGAAGTCTAGGTCGGACGATAAGTGATTTCACAAAAAACAGGAGTTTTCATGCTGCAAGAACTACAGCAACACCTTCCTTGATAGCGATATATGTAATTATTTCAATTTCTTCGCGCGATGTTGCGATAAATGGAGTATACACCGGGCTTTAGTGTACAAGGGATTCAGTGTTTGTTTACTTAGACTGATTGTCTTATTACTCATGCAAACGCTTTGTATTGTTTAAATAATTCCCTTTTCTATCTTCGCATTTCTTGCTTAAACAATATGGCTATATTATATGATTGTCTATGTGGCAAAATATACAAACATCATGCTGATTTTTGTGATAAATTGTTACACGGAGGCAAGCGTACATACACAGAATAGTTATAGACTAATAATTATTATAATATTAGTATAGCATAGTAAGTAGCCTAATAGTTTCGAACCACAGCTTGTACATGTTACGCATTGAATCTCTTGGATTAGAGCAGGAGATCACACGATATAGAGGGTAGCATATCCCAAATCAATTCCCCGAAAGTTAACCATTTATTGTTCTGACTATGCATGGAAAAAACAGTTGCATAGCTGGTTGGGTTAAAGGTGAAACTAATGCCACGTAGGCATATCCCATCCATTTGATAATATTCAAGATAATTAATTAAACATAAATTTATCAAAGAGACGAATCTATATTCGACATTTTGTCAAACTCAACTATTTGATTGCGATTACCAATTCATAAAATTGTAAATCATCAGTTAAAGTTAAAACAATACTTCATCACAATGACAGGTTATTATTTTATTTAGAGCGATCCCATGGTAAAGTGGGGTACAGATAATTTCAACTCACCATGAAGCAGTGTCAAAAGTAACTAAATTAGGACTGAGTGAATTTTACTTGGTATTCTGTGAAACCCATACTAAGAAAATGATTCAAGGGTGATAACAATTTTCACGGTCCCGTCGGTTGACAAACTGTGGGACATAAATGAACGCTTTCACGAATGCTGTCCATTGTAATGCCTTTCTAAAACTTAATATTATTAGACATCCATGGAAATTTAAATAAACTGTACTCTCTCTTGTACGTGTAAGTGATATTATAATAAAAATGAAGTCTCTTACTTTAATATCATTCTATTTGCTTATTACAAGTCTCGTAACAAAATAAAAGTTACAGACTACTTCTGGCTTCTGTCAAATTTGTTAGAAGATGAGTTGGGGTGTGGGTGTGTGGGTGTGAGGGGGTGTACGTGTGGGGGGTGTGTGTGGAGTGTAAGAAGTGTGAGTGTGTTTTTGGGTTGATGGGGAACTGTGGTTGTACACATATGTGGTTATACCTTTAGTGATTAGATCAATTTACACTCAATATCAAAATATTGTTATTATATTTACATCAAAAAGCACAATTAATGAACACAGAAAAGCAGACATCGGGACTTATGTATCGGAAAAATATGTATAAAAAACCCATACAATCGTCACAATTTAACAATTTAACTCCTGAATTTGACCAATTTCTGTTTCTTTCCTCTTCTTTCTCATTCTAATTTTTTTGCTTTCCTTCTTGGTTGGATGCCCCTTTTCACTTCTCTGTTTTTGTTTTTGTTTTTTAAAACAGTTGAACTTGATTTTGGGATGTTTGGGTTTGAGACTATCCTTAAAACCATTTAGCATTTTCGGCCATCAGTACATTTATAATTTTGTCCCTCTCTTTGCCCAGTCTCAACAAGGTGGCTACACCACTCCTAAAGATAATATGTGCACCACTATTAGGCCTAAAAAGTTTATAAAGTTCCAAAGTAAGGGTCGGTCGTTCGGTAAATGTTTTGTTTGTTGTTGTTGTTTTGTTTTTAGGCCTTTTGTACATCTAGCCGTACTTGTTTGATTACAGCATAATATTTACATAAAAGTTCTTTTGCCTCCACATGCAATTTTTGCCGGGTCTCCCACTAAAAAGACAGCAAGTAAAACTCCCCATGGCCATTTTAGTCGGTTAGTATAATGATCTTAATTAACAAACATAACAGTGGAAATAGAACATGGTTGGTTATGTACAGCGGAATATCTCTTCCTGAATATAGTTCAGGCGAGACAAACAATTTATTAAAAAGCAGTTGACTTTTAGTTTAGGATCCTGGGTTTGGAACCAACCTATTTCCAAAAACCATTCAGAATTTTTCAGCCATTAGTACATTTTTCATTTTATTCTCCCCTCCCCAGTCTCTAAAATGTGGCTATGCCACTGCTAAAGATAATATTATGCATATAGGCTTAAGGCTTGTTCAAATGGGCTCAGTGCAGTGTTAAGTTAGTATTAGGCTAACACTAAGCTGCCTCTGAGATAGCTAGTGTTAGCATGTGCGTGAACAAGACCAGTATTAACTATTTAACGCCGATCTAAGAATTTAGCACTGAGCAATCTATGTGGCAGCGAGCTTACACTAAGCGATAACTCTTACAGCGTGTTTCCACAGAAGACACGCCATTATTGCACGCTTTCCCCCGCTATATTTGGAGCTTTTTGGGTACTGAAATTCCGAAAACCGTTACCCTGCATGTTTCCACTGAGAGCAAAAATTGCCTGAATTTATCAATGCACGGCTTTTTACCGAACACCCGGAAGTCGGGAAAGCAATTCCCGTGCCGTGCAAAGCACTGTGGTTATATCCATGCGTATCTAATATAGTTCGTTTGCGTACTTCTGTGACCCGGAAAATGTTACCCTGCTTGTTTCCACAGCAAACATTGCACGCTTTTATACGGCATGATCACCTCAGGAAGTGGATCATGCCAGGTAATAGATTAACGGAAAAGCAAATGTCAACGGCATCACCCTGCATGTTTCCACAGATCTTGTTACCCGCCATCGCACGGCATCATGTGCGTATTGGGGGGGCTTTGAGGGCGCCACCCCCGGGGTAAATGTAGGGGGCGGCAAAAAAGAAGGGGCGGCGGAAGATAAAGGGGCGGAAAAAAGAGTAACAAAAGAGAAAAAGGCGGGACTTAAGGTGCGGCAAGAATAATTACGATGGAAAAAGGGCAAAACATTATTGAAAAATAATAAAAGTATACATTTGTGACTGTCAACAGGGCGACAGCTTTAAGCTGAGTGGGTATTAGGGTGGTGTAACACCTGTAAAATGTAAATTTTCGAGAGCCGTCCTGGCTGGGAAAAATTTGGGTCCACCTTTTCGGACTGTTGCTGCAAGGGGCGGCAAAATTTAAATTTTCTTAGCCCCCCGGGGTAGGAACGGCCACGGTACGCCACTGGGCATGGTATGCTATGATTCGGAAAATGGCGCTCTGTGGAAACACGCAGTTAGCAACGCTGTTTAACATGAAATAGTGTGAAGATCAGTGGAAGCCGGGATGGGAAGGGATTGTGTGAACAAGTATCAGTGTTAAAAGATGACCTTGCACTACCTCTGTGTTACACTACCATAGAAGTTAGCACCCATGTGATCATGGCTTTAATGTATTATATACATCTACTCTTACGTATTTTAGTCTTATTTGATTATAGCATAAGCGGTATACTTAATATTTACATCAAACTCCCCATGGGTCCAAAGGGGAGAAGAAGGACAATTTCAGTCACCATAAACAAAAAGAATCCCCGAAGAGGTCATGCTTCATGTAGCATGCCTGTTTTTGAAGACAGTACCAATAAAATCTAGATTGGTTTAAAGCTTGCAACTTGTAATTAATGGTAACCATTGGCGAACGGGAGTGGGGATGGGATGGGAGTGTGGTGAATTGGGTGTGCAAACTCTTCAAATCTGCAAAATCAACCTATTGTAGCCAATATTCGTCTCTCTGCGCCCCCCTAAAATACATTTGATACTTTTTGTTAACTACAGCATACAACATCTGCAGAATGAGTGGACACTTCTGTGTTTGGACTTTAGCCCATCACACATCCTGAATTACTGAAGTGTGTGTAATTGTACTGTTATTTTGTTACATTTGTATTTTGCCAGTAATTAAAAAAAATATTACTAATGTTGATCAAACAGTCGGAGGAAATCCAAATAAAATAAAATAACACTAATACCCCAGCAAACACAAAACGTTTTTAAAATGTTTTCTGGTTATATTTTGGATTTTGGTTTTGGTAAAAATGTTTTAATAAAATTAAATGTCAGGTAATATAAAGGTCATGAAAACGTTTTTAAAACGTTTTGTATAAAACACACTCAACTTTTTAAAAATGTTATCAAATATTTCGTCAGCACTTAAATATAAACATTATGTTTTGATGTAAGTTTTCAAAAAATGTTTTTGAATGTTATGAAAATGTTTTATACTCTTTATATAACCAGACGTTTAAACGTTTTCTGTTAATGTTTTCTAACCTTTTGTGAATAATGTCGAAAACGTTTTGTGTTTGCTGGGACTCAAACTGTCTTCCGTATAAGATAATGGCCAAGGATTAGAACGTTCTAATCCGACTTAATACACACCTATGACGTCGCGCTATTGTTTTATCGCTCCATTATTTTCCACGAATGGAGTGGAATTCGTCTATAGAGGAATCCAAATTCACGCATTCCTACACCTGACTAGCAGCCTTTAGTTGGGTAGTCGTCGACTACAATGCACTCAAAATGTGAAATGATTCGGCCTTGGCAGAAATTTTAAACTGCATTCCATCACCCGCTTTACACCTTCCGCGAAAACACAGGTAGACAAAAGAAAGATTAAAGTTTACAACACAATACAGCTGGTCTATTCGCTGTTGAAGTGACATAATAATCGGATTAACTACGCGCGGTATCTATGCATTGATGTACTTGCAAACAAAAGGACTATGTATGAATAGATGTGACGGGATTACCTGCGGAATTATCTCCATTATATATATATTATTAGCTATTATTCTATTAACCCTCCTCGTCCTTGCATCTTCTCTAGGTGTTAGGCGGCTTTTATTTGCACAATTGGACGCTCAAAACACCAGGTTGGTGCTAGCGGCTACCCAAAGATGTCCGACCAAATCCTGACCATGACTTGGCTCGTTGGATTCGTCTATAGAATGTTACGTAAATAATTCAATAGATGTTAGATTGACCACTTTCCATCTGTCTCACTTCCCTGACCTGAGCAATGATACTCTTCTCTGTGAATCGAGTGTTCGATTTTGGATTTTGGAACAGCCATGCAGTTATGGACACTATTTTTTATCTTCGTTGAATTTGGATAATTGTAATTTTGTGATGGAATCATTCCGAGGATATATATATACAAATTCCTAAATTGTATTCTGAGTTACGGTGTAAAATGTGTACGAAGGTCATATTCATCGGTAACTTAAGCTGGCCCGACATCCGTCTCATTTCGATAGTCAAAAACTAATCAATAATCATATTGTTGAAGTGGATAATAATCTTCTACCTTAGATGGCTATAGAACTTTTAATAGCTCTGGTCTTTGTTTGCTTATATTGCTAAATCCTGTTCAAGTTGTGGGTTACCAGGCATTGTATTTTGTACAGGTATGCATAACCAACAATTAACAATGAGAGAACTTTCTTAAACCTCGTTGACTTGGGGATGATTTGAAATGACCGCCAATTATGACTGTTTGATATTTATTGCCAACAATGTGGAAAAAAAAGACACATGTAAAAACGTAAAAAGCTATAATTTTGTTGATGGAGCAAAGTTTAACAAACCATAACCCCGCTTCTGGATATCGTTTGAAGTCAAATGATATACCATTTTTAATTTTATGATGTTTATTTTTTAAACACGAAATAAAACAAAATTGACCGGTGGAGGAATTTACGGCTCATTCGCCGTGGACGGTCATATATCGTTGATTCGCAGCATTTGTTTCGAAGGCAGGACTTAAATCAGGCATGATTCTACGATTAGCCGAAGAAAGGTACGAGAATTGTAAATGAACTTTGTTTTATTTGGTTGGCCCTATTACAACCCAATTTACCTAGGCCTACATGTCCCTGAACTTCTGCGGCAAAAACAAAAAAAGTATTTGCTTTTCAGAGAAAAGAGAAAGGCATTTACGAATGGCGTGTTATTGTGATCATCGCTCCATTCGTGGAAAATAATCTAGCGGTAAAACAACAGCGCGACGTCATAGGTGTGTATTAATGACAGTGATTAACTTTTGATTCCTCACATTTGATAGGTACAATTGATATTATACAATATGTAAACTATAATTACGCGGTTCGTACTTTTAAAGGTGGCCCCACTCCGCCAGCTGGGCAGTCTACCACCCATCCATCCATCTTTGCCATAATATAACCCCCACACATCACACGTGGGGCCACAAATAGTGCGCAAAATATCAGTACATCTCCAAGTAGTATGGTTTGTCCTTGTCATCTCCTATGCTTTCATACTCCATATTGTCAGGAGGTATTTCAATTCCCGTATCATCATATTCTTCCTCCACTGGATTATCTGAATCTTCAGCTGTGTCTGGTAGGTATGTAGAGTAGGATGAGATTCCTATATCATGATATTGTTGTTCTTCTGAGTTATTTGAATCCTCCGTTATGTCTGGTTTGTTTTTCCTGAAATATACATATAATTTATGTAAATACATACATCATTTGAGTTTGGGAAAACATGGAATAGCGATTCTTCTCTTTATTAACTTCATATTACGTGTGAATTCTCTTGAATTAGAGGGAATTGGACTATAGAGACCCAGAGGTCAGAGTATTCAATGGTGATTCAAAGTGATAAATGAGTGGAGAGGATCTTTCACTGCACAAAACTGACCACACGGTGAATATGATATTTTACCCTTCTATTAATCAGTACATATACTGTAGAAGAATATCATTTTAGAGTCTATGATCAGTAGCAGTGGTAATGTTTAGTATTAGCACCCCCCCCAAAAAAAACACCAAGTTTGTTTCCCGTAGCGCGCATTTCGTTTTTGACGGCTTAATTTGCGCTAAATAATTTTTTTCACTTACAAAAAAAAAAAAAAAATCGCAAAAAATCGCAAAAAAATAAATATAAAACACTACTGGAGTAAACATTATTTTACACATTTACACTTATTCTACAACGCTTTTTCATGATAAAAAGACCCGCCTCCACATTTTTTAAATATTTTTTACTCTATATCTGACTATCATTTCTTATTCTCATCATTTAGCTAGTTAACCAGCTTTGACTTTTTTACAAGACTTTTGCTAACTGTACAATTTTTTTAGAACTGCATTATCTCTCAACTTGGAACCGCTCAATGCATCACTTGATCATTCTCCTTTTAACCTATTGAATACATGGATCGAATCTCCATTTACAGTGATTTTACTACATGTATCACTTTTATATTGGGAATGTTGCATTTATCAGTACGACGGCAACTTCGTGACCTCTTTTGTTCGATAGAATTTTTTTACAGGTTGGTGAACACGGGTTACGTAACTAAATGTTGAAAATTTGGCCGGCAAACATGTTTTAGCGAAATAGCTCCAGAAATGGGAGACACGGGTCGTTTTTGCTTAAATTGTGTACCATGATCACGGATAAGATACCAAACATTTGTGCAAAGAACAAAAAACGAGTAAAAGTTGAATAATATTGAAAATAAAGAAGCTTGAACATGTCCAAAGTGGCCGGGAAAATGAGAAAAATTGCACGTCACGATCACCAAAATGGTTATATCTACAACTATGAGCAAACGCCGGTCTTATGCTTTTCTGTAATGATAGATATTAACTAACTTGAGCTTGTATGAAATTTTCAGCGAAAATGATTGGTGGAACAATCGAGTCGTAGGTTGTAAAGTTACTCTCAAAACGGCCCGTGTCTCAATCGTGCGTGTCCCGTTAGTGACAAGTGTCACTAGCAAAATAGCAGCCGGCCTTGTCATTATATCGAATAATAATCGTCAGAATCGTCCAGTTGACTCCAGTGATATTTCTTTATTCAAGTAAAATACTGCATTGACTTACAAAATATTGAAGTCAATATAAAAGTAATATCACCTCATTTGACTGAACTTAAAAGCAGTTTTAAAAATATTATTGTTGATCGAGTCCCTGAATGAGAAATAAGGTTGCAAAAGATACGAGTATGTTACAGCAGGTTGTGATGGTCTAGTGGTTGACGCCGTGGTTTGAAGTGCGAGAGGTTGAAGGTTCGAATCCTACAGCATTTCGATTTTTTTTTCTCTCTTGTTCTGTTAGGCCTATGGTGTAGGCCCGTCAGTATTATGATCAATTAAAAATATTTCTATGCAACACGTTTGCAATGTCTTTCTTTATGCGTAGGCCTACATATTAAAAAAAAAGATAGCGTCAGCCATAATTTACGAATTTCAAACCTGATATTTTGGCATAATATTATTTGTAATTTTTATACCGTTCTTACACCATACCCAGACATACACATAATTGGAATCAGCGTTTCGTTGTCTAGAGTAGCTTTAATTATCTTCAATAGAACACCACAAGCGGTCAAGATAAAAAAAATGCTTTCTTTCATTTTACCTCATTATTGCTGCTTCAAATGATCAGAAACCCTTCCTGAAAGTTGTTTACTAATATCATAAATATTTTCAAAAAAAAACACCGCTATGGTAGGGTTCGAACTTCCAACCTCACGCACTACAGGCACGGACTTAGCCACTAGACCATCACAACCTGCTAACTTATTCTCGTACCTTTTGCAATGTTATTTCTAATTCAGTGTCTCGTTCAACAATAATCTTTTATAAACTGTTTGTAAGTTCAGTCAAATGGCTTGAAATTACGTTTTATATTGACTTCGATATTTTGTATGACAGGGCAGTATTTTGTATGAATAAATAAATATCACTGTAGTCAACTGGACGATCCTGACAATTATTAATCGATTATATGGACAAGGCCGGCTGTTGATTTTCCTGCTGACACTGGTCACTTATGGTCACGCACGATTGCGAGGGGAAGCCGTTTTGAAAGCAACTTTCCAACCTACGACTCGATTGTTCCACCAATCATTTTCGCTGAAAATTTAATACAAGCTCAAGTTAGCTAATGTCTATCATTACAGAAAAGCATACGACCGGCGTTGGCGCATAGTTGCAGATATAACCATTTTGGTGATCGTGACATGCATTTTTTCTCATTTTTAGGCTACTTCGCGCACAATAAACATTCATTTTCTCCACAATAATTGGACTTTTTACACGTTACTGTTTGCCTTATACTCATGTTTCATATCTTATCTATGGGCTCAATATGGAAATGAAGGGAGAAACCACTCATGTATTCCATTTTTTTGATGTTTTCTGAAAAACTGTATTTGCCATCTGATTTACAACATTACGTTACGTAACAGCAAAGGTCACGCCGGTAAAAATTACCGGAAGTGAGCTAAGTTGCTGTCGTACTGTTATGTCTCTAGTACTCGTTGTAAGCAACTCGCACCAGGCTAGCGGTACTCTGTACTCTATACCGATTCCGAGGACAAGACCTGTGTAACAGTCGCATCCCCTGCTTGTTTACCCAGGTCACGGTCTGTCTGCTGCCATGCCGTAATATATCTATCAGTCACCTTTTTGTACCGTTCGCAGAGCGTGACGTCTGCACAACAACAGCCTAATAATGGGCATAATGGATCCGCCCAATGAACCATATACGGCGCTGTCAATCATCCTTTTCGTAGCTACGTCACATTATTTATCATTCATATCATTACATATTCACAATCACCTTTGTCGAACAAACTCTTACTCAGGTACCGAGCTCACGCTGTCCTCACTTTAGCGATCGAAGTAGCGCCTCTCTTATTTAGTACTCTCAGCTCGCACCCTTATATATTCTATGTTTTCCTTATTTAGAAAATATCTATTGTGATTTTTGTTGAATACCGTTTTTAATCGGCAGGTTGAAAGGGGATTATAAATATTCTTGAACATGAAGAAATATGATTGTTTTGTGTGTGTCGGAGAGACCCACAGTAAATTCCAATTCCAATTTGCAGCAAAAAAAAAAGTTTTTTTTTCATTTCAAGACATGGATTAAAAAACTAAAACCGCTTTTCACATTTAACTTTTTAGACCTATTACAGGAAACAAACATGTTTTTTGACCTTAGTATAAGTGAAGACCTGAGCGCAAGAAGACCGTAAGTCCACTTGGCCCCTCAACATGTATACACTAGAGTTGCGTATAGTTTCGTATAGTTTGGTAATGTTTTATACATGATCAGGGGCCAAAACAAATCTTTCACAACCTTTCATGATGTTTTCACCCTGGAACATGTATTAAACATTATAAAACCCTAAGAAACTATACATAACTTTAGTGCATGAATGTTGAGGGGCCAAGTGGACTTACGGTGTTCTTGCGCTCAGGTCTTCAAGTATTAATATTAGTCGAGCATTGTGTAATGATTTTCAAAATGTTTAGTTGGTTAATTAGAAATATTACGTACAATTCCTGGTATGTTGGTATAACTCTGTCAGCTCCTAGACTTTGATATCCCTTATTATGAGGTATCTCATACGATGTATCTTGTTGCTCCTCTGAGTTATTTGAATCCTCCGTCATGCCTGATTTGTTTTTCCTGAAATACACATAAAATTTATATAGTGAGAAATTACAATGAAACCATCACTAGATACAGTGCTCAACTATAAAATATATGAACGAAATATAATTTATGTAGATACATACATCATTTGAGTTTGGGAAAACGTAGAATAGCGATTCTTGTTGTTGTTAAATTCATATTATGTGTGAATTTTCTTAAATTAGAGGGCAAGAATCGGACTGTAGAGAGGTCAGCGTATTCAATGGTGATTCAAATTGATAAGTGAGTGAAAGGGGCGGCATATAGGGTTAATTAACGGTGCAGTGGGTGCCAGGCCGTCTGATGTTCTATAATTCACACATAACCATGGATTTAACATCAATTTTGGCATTCTGTCAAACTCATAATGATGTAATATAATTATGTAATATAACTAACTAAATAGAATTAGAAATAAGATCACAATTAAGGGAAGGCGAGGATCTTTCACAGCACAAAACTGAACACCCGGTCATTATGTGACCGTAAAGTCGGCAAACTGTATTATGAGTTACAGTGTAAAATGTGCATGAAGGTCGTATTCATAGGTACCTCAGGTTCCTGCTACATGTATCTCATTTTGCTTGCTAGCGCCAGTCAAACACCTTTTAAACCAATCAATAATCCTATTGTTGAAGGATAGGATAGAATAGGATAGGAAGCTTTATTTCACCATGGAGGCCCAAATCAACAAAGTTGTTCTTCCTTGGGGCCGTGGACATAACATAACATACAAAATATTAATAAACAAAGTACAAATAAAATGTACATCATCATAAATTGATAGATTTAAACAACAGTTAAAAATATACACTTTTAGCATTATTTTTGAAAATATGCAAGGTCATGGATTTTTGAATAGTTTCATCTAAATTGTTCCAGATGATTCCACCTCTATATGATAAACTACGTTTCTTATAATCTGTCCTCGGTTGAGGGATCTTAACATTAAATTTACTCTGGCGAAAGTTGTAATGATTCTCTGGAATTGAAAATATGTGAGTTAAGTACGGAGGTGACAAGTTATTCAAAATCTTATATGTTAAAACGGAACAATTGACGCGATTCCAAATACAGCGCGCCACCTACGATATCGCCTGGCTGATCTACTTCGCGCAGAGCATCATGGGTAAAAGTCGACATCCACGACGCGTCGACGATGAACCATCGACCAAGGAAACGGAAACGATGATTATTTTTTCATATCTGCCTCCTTTTTAAAGTTAATTTCGACAGTCATGGTTTAGGCCTACCTCTGTGAATGTTCAGAGTGTTAGGCCTATTCCCACACAAAATAATGGGCATCAATTAAACCCTTATTTTCAAACTTTTCCGAACTTTCCGAGGCGCTTGGGAAAATACTTTAGGCTCTCGTTTACAAGAAAAGAAAACACTTTCAGGTCTTTAAGCTTTGTTGTAAGTATAGGCCTATAATAGACTTGATTTAAAAAATATGATTGGGGATAGGCCTACTTAGACCCTCATGCATATCCTTAAAAACACACAATTTTAAAACCTTGTTTGTTTTAAGTAAAGTAGGCCTAATTCTCAATATTTAGAATAACGAAATATTCAATACATATTTTAACAGCATGGCCAGCGTAAAGCATTTATTTTTTTAATGTGTTTTTTTTTCTGCCTCCTTTTTAAAGTTAATTTCGACAGTCATGGTTTAGGCCTAACTCTGTGAATGTTCAGAGTGTTAGGCATATTCCCACACAAAATAATGGGCATCAATTAAACCCTTATTTTCAAACTTTTCCGAACCCGATCCGAGGCGTTTGGGAAAATACTTTAGGCTCTCGTTTACAAGAAAAGAAAACACTGAAAATATGATTGGGGATAGGCCTACTTAGACCCTCATGAATATAGGCCTATCCTTAAAAAAATAAATTTTTAAACCTTGTTTGATTTAAGTAAAGTAGGCCTAATTCGCAATATTTAGAATAACGAAATATTCAATACTGATAAGCCCTATTTTAACAGCATGGACAGCGTAAAGCATTTTTTTTTATAATACGATTAAAACGTTTTCGAATTTCAAATGTAGGCCTACTCTATTCCTATTCAACCATTTACGGTTAAAACTCAATGTCAAAAATGTTGATGTCTCTGATCGACCATCTAGGCATATAAACCCGATGTCAAAATGTCAATTTTCGAGTTTGGATAGGCCTATAATACTAATAGCAAATGGTTTTGATGCAAGACAATTTCAAACAGGAAATTTTATCTAAAACGCAAATTCGTGCCTTTTTAATTTCTTGTTTGGATAACTTTTCCCATAATTATTACCATGCGTGATACATGATTAAGATAAAAGCTTTTGGTTTTCATAAATGTTTTGAACGCTTGTCTTATTTTTATTTTTATTATTTTTTTCCTAACCTAGGCCTATTGATGTTTTACATTTATAACCTTTTTACAAACTTGAATAGATATTAATTAATCGT
This sequence comes from Amphiura filiformis, assembly GCF_039555335.1. NCBI lineage: Eukaryota > Metazoa > Echinodermata > Ophiuroidea > Amphilepidida > Amphiuridae > Amphiura > Amphiura filiformis. The sequence goes on along the minus strand of NC_092640.1, from coordinate 42,507,124 downwards.
TTTAAAGCATTTTTCGTGTGACGTTTTGAAACGCTCTTTGTAGCATGACGTAGGCCTACTGTATGATCACGAGGTCGTAAATTTAGAAGCCATATCCTTCTATATAGCCCTATAAACAAAACACTTTGGCCCCAATGTATAATGACGGGAGAAAATATATACTTGTACTAAACAAATGAACCTGTTAATTTTTTAAATAAACTCTCGTGGTGCAATTCTGTCAACAAAATTACATAGGCTTATGAATCGGGGGCTGTGGGCTCACCCCCCCTCAATAAATTTGGTGCGGGGCTCGAATAGGCCTACCCTTCTGTATGAATAGGCACGTTTTCATTTTCATTTAGGCCTATAAGGGCGAATTTCTCGACGGGTGGCTTAGCAATTGGCTTGTCTAGCCTCAAGGCTTAAGAGGTCGTAAGACCAGGCTTAACTGAAAACGTATTTCCCGAAGCACGGCTACCATAGCCTCGAGGCTTCGTTAGCCCGTGGGCCAGGCTTGTAGGATTAGCCCCAGGCTTCAGTAAAATTTGAATTTCTCGAAATCAGTCTTCTGTAGCCGTAGTCTACGCAAGCCTGTTAGACCAGGCTTACAGCGGCTTTTCTTGGCCCTGCCTCAGAGCAGGTCTTAGGTCGTAAGCCTTGGTCTATTTCAATTTAAAAATTATTTAAATTGCAACGCAAAGTTTATCTTACATATTTTTGACGGTCTTTCAATTAACATGAGTAAGCAGTCGCGTAACTAGGGGGGGGCTCTTGCCCCCCCCCCCATGAAAAGGTAAATTAACCTCATTATTTGGTCATTTTAACCTTAAAAACTCAATTTTGAAGGTTAAATAAATTGCATTTATCCCACTTTTGTACCATTGGCCTATATGTCACCAGCTTTAATACCTTAAATATGGCATTTGTACCATAATTTTTTTTCAATCACACCTCCCCCCATGTCAAAAAGAAATCTACGCAGATTCCAAGCAGATCCCATAACTCCTCAGACCCACTCCACCCCTTACAAACCCAAACAGCATGAACGATGCCTGCCCCTCATTTATTATGTTTGCCCCCGCTTTCCCCCACCCCACCCCAAATGAAAATGTCTAGTTACGCCACTGTGGGTAATTAATTGTTCGATTTAGTTGAATATTTCAGCATTTTATTTTAGTGTTCATTTGAGTTAGTTGAATTTTTCTAAGTAGCTGTTGCTATCATAAGACCTACTCATTTTGAATGATCATCATCATCATCATCATCATCATCATCATCATCATAAAGACCTATATGATACCACCTGTTCATATCCAAGCCTTAATAGTTTGATACTCGAACTTTTCATAAGTAGGCCTATTACAATATTATTTTGGAGTGCCTATATTATACCAGGTTGGACATCAATTTAATACAATAGAAGAAGGACAAAATTGGTAAAGATATAGTAAATATTTGACACGAAACAATAATGCATGCAGTATTAAAACTGAATTTACGGATAAGATGCATATAATATTGCTATATCTTCTACTTAAATAATTATAAATATTGTACCAGCAGAGAGATGTGAGATCTGAGAAGACTACTGGTATCAGCAGTAGAAAGCACGTTGGTTGCTTTCCTTTTTAGGGGAATCACCGATTCCTTTCCATTAGGCTTACAGTTTTACCCTTTTTGGGATGCAAAGAAAGAATCACGAGTATAAAGCATAGACGTATCATTCATACAAGTTGGACTCATAAAAAGACAAGTGGAAATAAAATAATACATAAAAGACACAAAAACAGACACAATATTCTTGCATCAAGTTGTGTAGGCCTACGGTATAAGCCCAAGCACAAGACCGCGGGTCCAGGCTAGTCTTTGCGGCGCGAACATTGCGATAATGAGACGGCAACCTTGTTAGTACGGTAAACCGTGAGGACCACAGCTTATGTACATCTACCTCCAACAGCCTATACAATTAAGTCGCTGGTTGAAAGGGACGAGGTTGTCAAGCGTTGCCTACAAGGCCACTAAGACTAGGTTGAATTTGCGTTGAAGAAATCCGGCTAGAGTTAAGACTCGGGCTTCGAGAGCGGGCTAGGCTTAGTAGCCTCAAGGCCACCTTAAGACTATGGCTTAATCCCGGTCCCCGCACTCCGTGCGTCCGCGGGTATTCATGCTCGTCGAAATTTTTTCAGATGAAGAAACGCGATTCGCGAAACACACAAAAAATGGGTGTTTTTTACGGGGTTTTTTACAAACCACATGTTCGCGAAATTGAAAAAAAGGGTATTTTCATCGAGCAGCCTATACGCGTTTCTGCCAGAAAAGGTATATTAAAAATATCGTTCGCGTTTTAGCAAAAATAGGGGTATTGTCGGAGGGTAAATAATTCGCGAAATCGCTAAAAAAAGGGGTGTTTTTCCCCTAAAAACTTCGCGAAATGAGATGCAAAAGGGGGTGTTTTTAAAGTTCACCGACAAGCATGAATACCCGGAGATGCACGGAGTGCGGGGACCGGGGGCTTAATAAGACGTCTGTCGGGAAACTCGCCCTAAATGGCCTCCAAACTACATTGTTAAGCATGTTAAGTTATCTTGTTTTTGTCAAAAACATCAACTGCAAATTGTCCCTTATTGTGCAGTATATCCTTCACCGTAAATCGGTGTGGGGGATGTCCCGGTTCGCCCCTTCAGTCTCAAATAGTCCATACAGGACCAACGCAATATTTAGCACCATAATCAACGCCGTCAGGCGTTGGTCCTTACACATCCGTACGCTACCCCCAGCAGTGCACCCTCATTATAATAAACAGTGACCAAAACCAAACCAGTCGATGAGTTACGTCATGAATCCAAATATGGAAAATAGCCCCACCCATCATTCGGGCCATCATTCAACCGCATCTATTACATAACTGGGACTCTCAAGTCATCTCAAGTACTTGGTATCTCAATCGATTGATTTTGATGCAAAATGCAATCAAAGCAATACAAACTTTTGAGGTCGCTTACCAGTGTAAATCGGGCTATGAATTAAATGAAAGTTTTTTGTTGCTATATCAGTGCAGAGAAAATGTAGGCCTAATCAGTGTTAACAAAAAGTCATTTGTATGATTCTAGGTTTGTTTTCTTTTTTTATTTAATATTGTCACATTTGTCGATAGGCCTAACCATTAAAAAAGCTAAAAGAACATTAATTCTACACACCGTTTATTTGAACTTTACTTTGATTTATCAACACCTAACTGGAAATAACAGAGTGAGTAAAATAAAATAAAAGGCGACACAACTCGCAAATACTGTTGATATTTCAAATGCATGTAAAAAAAGGAACAGAAAAATCACAGTATATTTCTTTAATCCCAAAGGCATGAAAGGGCCTGTGATTACTATTTGAATTTAGGTTTTTGATTTAAACTATCTTAATATCAAATCTTTAAAAAACAACATGGTCTTCTCGTTTTAACTACGTCATTCACCACGTCATTCACGGATGGAGCTGTGACAACGGCTCTCAGCTCCGTTGATAGTAATCCTTTCCTGGTCTTTGTTTTATTTCAAAGTTACAAACAAGAAAAGACAAGACACAGGACAAGACAAAATTTAAAAAAGTGCACTGCTTTCATCGTTTTTCAATTTTTGGCAGCCGTCTGTTTGTATGAGGCGAGGTCCAAACAGGGCCGTCGCTAGACCATTCTCTCAGTCGAGAAATAAATTTTCCTGGTATCGGCCTGTAGCCTGATTTACCTTTTGCTAGCACCTAGCTGCGCAACATGATTGCCACCCCTGGCTCTGACACCCCTTACCCCACCCCCACAACTGTAACCCAATTTCCAAGCTGTCCCCAGAATTCCTTTACCGGGAAACTATAGTGAACCAAATATTGATAAATTGCGCGTGTAGCGCGCGAAAAATGGCTATTTTAATGCTAAAATTCAAAGGAGTCACCGGGCCAGGGGGCAAAATTGTCCCACTGATCTGCTTCTAAAAGAACATTACTGGGATAAATGCGCGCGAAGCGAGCGAAAAAAATTGCAATTTCGATGCTAAAATGAACACAACAAGGACAATTGTGTCCTAAAATCGTGCTGAAGGAATATGCATAGGCCTTTACAACGTTTGATTAATTTAGTCCCGGTGTTTTGATCCAGCTCATGAGCTTTTATGCTTATTCCAAGCGTCAGAGGAGCTGCCCTACTACTAGTAGCACTCATATTTATGATTTACATAATAGAAAGGATGGAATTATAACTGTCATTTTTAAGACTTCGTGATCGTGTTCAAGTTTGAGATGAAAAAAAGAAGGATTTTCCAGTGGGGCGACTCGCAGATCTACTCACAGAATGGGCTTGTTAAATAAATAAATGCGCGCGAAGCGCAACAATTTTGCCATTTTAATACTAAACGTTCCAAAATGGGCCTAATTTCGGGTCTAAAACAGAACAAAAGGGAGATGCAAATCGTTAATTTTGTCTCAACATTTCTATCGACTGAGCAGGGGAGGGGACTGACTTGCCACCCTGCCTATATCCAGTGTCGTATATTTCTTTTTAACATGGGGTGGGCGTAGAAAAATATTTCTTGAAGTGAATCCAGCACCTTTTGGTTACAAAATCAGTTTATTGCACAAATGCGCTAAAAATTTAGCATTTTTCACTAAACTGGTGAAGTACGGTTCAAAAGTGGAATACGTTCGCGCTAAGCGCGCAAAAATGTGCACTTTTTAGGTTTATATAGCCAAATATGAGGTTAAATTGGTCAGAAACCCACAATACAGGTGGCGGTGTCAACATGTTGGGGTGATTGTACGGACAATTTTGGGGGATTTGTCCCCCATTCCACTGGGATCTACGCCTATTCCCATGGCTAATCTCCATTGGAGAAGGGCGCGGTGCGGAGGCCGTCATGGGATGCGCACATAATTTTGTCGATCTTGCAAAATCATTATAATTGTTCTTTGTGCACATTACCTCAACGCGCCTGGCCAACATCATTGTACATGTTGTAAGGCCCCATATACCGGCCCAATAGGGCCTATATTACGAACTGAATGTAGTTTTCCCCTCCCCCTCTCCTATTCTCTCCCTCCCTCTCTCTCCTCTTTCTTCCCCTTCGCTCTCCCTTTCTTTCTTCCTTTCTTTCCTTTTTCCTTTTTTTTAGTGTCGCACCCCTACACCCCCCATGGCTACGGGCCTGGGTCCAAAAGTGGAAAATCTAAATGTTTATAGTAGGCATATCACCTCAAAAATAATCGCAGCAGAAACACGTTATTTAATGTTCCTACATTATTGAGCTGTATTTAAGCATCAAAAATCAAAAAACAGCAATGCAATGTGATGTAGTGTCAATTTAAAGATGCTCGTAGATGGAATGAAATCCTGCCACAAGTGGCTGTAATGACAAAATTGGCACATTTCGAGATTTTGAAGGTTTATTTGGACGCATGCTTGAAAAAGCAGCGTTAATTTAAATATCACATATTAAATGCCTATCTTTCCTGACTTCGTTAAAGAAAACAAAATTAAAAAATCTATCATTGAATAATTATAATAAATTAACCAAATATACTATTTTAGCAATTTCGGCCAATCTGCAGACAAATTAAATCTCAAAAAATGACTAAGTTCAGCTAATTAATATGCAAAATTGATGCCAATAGAAAACCGTACATGATATAAAGGTGCGTGTTTTTTTTCACACATATGTATACAAAGTTCTTTCAATTGATAACAAAAAATATACAAAAAGTAATTAATTATGCAAATTAGGTAATTACAGCTAATTATGTATTCATGATATTATTATGCAAATTAGGCATGATTAATTTTGGGTTTTTTTTCAATATTTAATGAACGTCTGTTCATTCATCATAAATTTTTTTAAAGTATGATCCTGTTATGAGGTTGAATAAATGAACTGCAGTTAATTATTTAAAAACAATTAAAAAAAAAGTTTGACATTTTGACTGTAAACATGGTATGTGTCACCATTACTCAAAGCCAAGTCCGAAAAGTAAAAATAAAAATTCAGTTGAAATGAGACTTTAAATTAACATTTTGTTATCTGGATTAACATGGGAGGACAATCGGTAAAAGGAACAGTCATTCTACTGTACCGCGTATACAAAAATAGTATGGTTTTGGACACACACAATGGCTTAGAGCTATTGTGGTTTGGAAAATTACTCCCTAAAATATCTTTGATTAATGTTTTCCTTCAACTAGTTTTAGGCAAGTGTTTCATTCGTTGTCGACGGAAATAATTTACATGATAAGAAAGATTAGTATTTCAGCTAAATGGTGGTAGGTCCCTTTATTTCAATAGGCCTATATTTACTGATTTATGAGCGATCTTCAAAAATCCATAAAAACAGGCAGTAGCTCTTAACAAAACAATTTTTGAGGACCCGATGTTAGCCTCGGAAAGGCTTCACACACCATAATTATATTAAAAATTAAACAATTTGGACAAATGAAGCATATGAGGAAATTCATTTATCGACATGGATGTTTTCTAAAATTGGCCAAATTTGAAGCGCGCGCTTTTCAATTCACTGTTATGCTTGCATGCACAGTGTAGCAGAATTATTGTACAGCCACTGTGACATACCTATTTATAGGCCTAATTTGCCATATTTGGCAGAGATACAGTACTTAAAGAGGAAACGTGCTTAAAGAGGAAAGGGAACGTTCATAAATACTTGGGGGCTGGAAAATGTTTGATTACAGTATGTCAAAACTTTTTGGACCCCCTGTCTGTATGTTAAACTTTTAGAACCACTTTTTTTGTGGATTCAAAATTTTTTGGACCCCCCCCCCCATTTTAGGCCTGCTTATGAATTCCAAGGGGTCATAGATCAAAAACCATAGGTCGCAGAAAAATGTAGTGATTGACGTTTTTGATCCAAACATCCATCTTAGTAAACGGATACACTTTGCAAGATGTATATTATGCCAATTTTCAAAAATTAGTTTTTTTGGTCAAAACTGAACAAAAATCACCAACAAAATGCCATTTTACCCATAAATTAAATGTATTGAATTAAGCGATGATCTTGTTTTGCCTTATTCCAGGGTCATAAAATAATGGGGAAAATTTGAACATCATTAAATGAAGAGTTTGGTTCCAAAAGGCATTAAGTCCAAAGACTGTTTTGTGGGATTTTTATTTGAAAATATTGAGTAGCAGTAACCTTGCCACTCTAATAACATTGGCGTAGTAGAATATATAGTTATAACAATTTTGGCAAATAATTGCAAATCTCTTTAACTTCCCACGTGCGAAGAAGAAAACAATAATATATTTTTTTGTTCCAAAAGGCATCAAGTCCAATGGCAGCCATTTTAAAACCTTGGATTGGACAATTTTAGGGGACAAATCTATTATTGAAAGAGAATAAGCCAGATTTGCAAACATATCCATTCCAATTGTTAAATGTCATTTAAACTTTAGAATGTAAAAATATTCCAGCAAAATGTTACACAAGGCAGCTATTGGACTAATGCCTTTTGGAAACAAACTCTTGAATATTGTGTTAGTAAAGAAAGTGAATAGGCCTACTTCACTTTGATAGGAACTTAGGACTAAACTCCAACAAGTAAATGACTACATTTTATGGCGATGTCGACATTTTAAAGAAAATTAACACAAATTGGCGCTGACTGGAAAATAAAGCTCTTCCCATATCCTGTCGGAAAACCATGTCCCTGTAAAAAACTTGTAATTCCCTTCGTCTGTTGGCGGGTAACTTCTTGAATTTCTAGTTTACTCGAAGCATGCAAAATAGCGGCGTCATCCATTTTTATATTATTGTAAAACAAATAATAATAACTGAGGCCTAATGATATGAAACGATGGCCAACCCCCCCCCCCCCAAAAAAAAACCTGTATAATGTGCGCGACCTACAAAGTGAAGAACTTGAAAAAGAACATTTCAGCCCGAATCGCGGGTCAAATAATCGAAAATTCGCCCAAGTTTCTTCTTAACCATTGATTTATATGCCGGATAGTAAACTACCGAAGTCGCTGGAGCCAATGTTGAAAAGTCGCCCAAATTTTAAAACCTCGCGGGTTTAGTAACCCTGAAGTAAAATCAGATTCACGTCGATGATGAACATTGATCGCGATTGAAGAGGACATAGATAAATTGAATGAATGAATGGACATGATTATCGATATTGTTACGCAATAGTGGTGTTAGATCCAAAGCTGGAAGCTAGTAGTCCTAGTAGTTGGCAGGTGGAAGGCAAGTCTAATCTGATTGGCTAAATATCTTCAGTAGCTGTCAGTAGGCGTGGTTAGTCAGTTTGACATTTCCCTTGACTTTCCAAGGGAGGATATGTCGGATGTGGAGGACCAACGCCTGGCGGCGTTGATTATAGTACTAAAATATTGCGTTGGTCCTGTATGGACTAGTCTCAAATGAAGCAGCCCTAAACAATGCGTTCACCCCTCCAATAAAGTCAATCCCCAGATTTGACCTCTTTACTTTGTAGGTTGAGTCCTTGATCCATGGGCCTGATCCATTATTTAATATGCAAGAAATGCCGACCCTCCGAATTTAAACCTTTCCAATTTGGTCAAACTCCACAATGCAGTAAAGGTTGGCCTACACTACAGTTCAGTTCTTTTCACAGTGTTGACTTATAATTTCATGAGAAGAAGAAAATGGGAAAGATTTTAATCTTTCCCATTTTCTTTTTCTTTTTAAAAAATATGTATAGGCCTAGGCCTAGGTGTTTAACATTGTCCAATTGAATATTTAGTCGAAAAAGTTTTTGATTTTTCAATGTGGTGCCGACCGATAATATGACTAAAAAGAAACTCATTCCAACCAACCTTGATTGATGGCGCCCATCGTGGCTGCGTTATAATTTTCGTGTCCAGAATTATACCTATTTTTATTCTCGTGATGTGTCTTGCTCTTTTCATTTGAGCATTTACCTGGTGTAGATATGTTTGCTTCGCCACTTTGGTATTGTTTGTTGATATTTTGATATTATTGCATTATTAATATTTGTGCAATTTTGGTTATTAATTATGTTTAAAAAAGTGTGCAATATGTTTCGCATAATATTTTGCCTACACCTCGTATAACTCAAGTTATTTTCTTGGTTGTTCTCGTGATTGCTCTTTTCATTGAGTATTATACCTGGTGTAAATATGTTTGCTTCACCACTTTTGGTATTGTTTGCGTTAAAAGTATCCATTTGTTTGGAATTTTTCATATTCAATTTGATTTGTGTTTTGCCATTTTTGATATTGCATTGAATCGATCATGTGTTTAATTGCTTCGCTGTATACTTCATTTTCATTTTGTTGTTTTCTACTCTCGTGTTATCAATGTAGTGTACAGCTTGGCGTTTTTTAAAAGAAAAATGTGTTTTATGATTCTAATTTCATCTCTGATATTTGTTTGCAGTATATTGCCGTTGTTTATATAAAATTGTTGTTTGGTTAAACTTATTTTGCTTTATTGCTTATGCCGTCACTTTGAACATTTCACTTAGTTGTTTCTCTGCTCATTTTGCATGCATTTTTTCCGTGCAATCCCTTTTGTGCAATGTTCATCGTGTGCCTATTTCACTTTTATTATTTCTTAATGATGTATATTTATAATTCATTGGGTATTTTGTTTTTATGTACACATGTTTTAATTGTAAAGCGCCTTGTGGTCTTTGATGTAATGCGCTATATAAGAATAAATTATTATTATTATTATATTAAGAAAGCGGAAGTAAAAATAAAATATGAAAAAGAAGCATGAATTAATATTAAAATCGGGCATGACATTGTGACACGATCTGGTTCATGGGGGCCAAAGGAGGCATTTTTGAGAACTGTGTTACTGTAAATAGTATACATTACACGTACAAAAGCTATCATTTTAACATGATTAAAGGTCTAGCATACTTGGTTCTAAAGTTATGAAGTTTTTTCATGCATATTTTCTTGATATGCCTTAAAATAATGATCTTTTAAAATTCATGTACTCTTTTGCAGTTTGAAACTTTCTTCATCTTTATTATAAGGCTAGAACTATGAGGTATTGTTGAACTTATGCATTAAAGTCTCAAATTGAAATACTAACAAAAAAATAAATGTTATTTTTATGCGGTAGGCTATGCCTACAATGTGTTTTTTATTGCGATCGTAATTTTTTAATGTTTGATAGGCCTAGTAATATAATTAAAAATACAAATTTAGGCTAAAAATAAAATAAGGACAAATCAAACAATTACAATAATAACAAAACGGCAAACCAATGTGATACATGTTTATAAGTAATGAGACATTAAGAATCTTTTTAAAATTTACTTGAATTTCTTTGCTGTTGGCCTATCCCGCGCGGCGGGCGCGGGCCGCTATAAGCGCCTTCATGCAAAAAAACCCCCATTTTTAGAAAATGTAGGCCGATTACAAAAACGCAACACCTATAGTATGGATGTTCTTAAGTATGCTGGTGTTATATTATTATCGTATTGAACAAACAATAAATTCAGAAAGAATTAAAACAATTTATTCTAATAACCAAAATAAAACCTATGCGTTTTCCATTAAAAAAGGACAGGCCTAGGCCTACTTCGCATTGACTAGGCTCGCGCGTATCGGGCTAAAAAGCATCGTAAAAAAAAAAAACAAAAAAGGGCGGTTTTAGAAAATGTATAACAAAAAGGAAACACCTAGTATCAACATCAAGTTTGCGGGTTTTAGAAAAGGACATCTGTGAATATCAAACTGCAATATTTCACTTCAACACAGAAAATCTCAAAAAATTCAAAAAGTACTATAAAACATCGTGTTTTTAGAGTAATAATCACAAACATGGTCAGCTATGGACATGGTTGATGTCGACCCCAGACACGGGAAATGGCAATTTTCACTGCCGTCGTTGGTGGCGCGCTGTATTTGGAATCGCGAGAATTGTACTGCTGCCTATTAGAAACTGGTTTCCAACCCAGTTGATCAAGAACGATATTACTAGATGTGTCCCATTTAGCATTACAAATTATACGTGCAGCCCTGTTTTTGATAATTTGTAGACGTTTTGCTACAGAAATACCACAATTTCCCCAAACAATGTTACAATATTCTAGATGAGGCAGAACAATTGAATTATAGGCCTAAACCATCTTCAAAATATCTTCAATGAGGAAATTAGATCTACATTTTTTCAGCATGAACATTCCTTTGAGAGCTTTTTTACGCACAGTATCAATTTGTTGGTTCCAAGACAAAGTATCATCAATAATAACACCAAGGTGTTTGCTCTCTTGCACCCTCTTAATATTAACACCATTTATCTGAACATGGACATCTGCATTATTAATATCTTCTTTTACTGAATGTAACCTTTGTCTTGAGCCTATTAACATGAATTCTGTTTTGTCAGTGTTTAGACTAAGTTTATTACCTTGAAGCCATTTGTTGATGGTGTTAAGATCATTATTTATACTGCTAAAAATATCATTAATTTCATTAGAAGAATAATATATTACAGTATCATCAGCATACATACTTACTTTACAATGTGTTACATAATTTGGAAGATCATTGATATAAATTAGAAAGGCAAGAGGGCCATCAATTGATCCTTGTGGCATGCCACATACTATTTCACATTGATCAGAGAGTACACCATCTACAGAAGTACATTGGGTGCGACCAGTAAGATAGCTTTCAAACCATTTAATACAATAATATTACTTAGGCCATATATTTTCAGTTTTTTAAGAAAAATTTCATGATTTACTGTATCAAATGCTTTTTTTAAATCTAACATACAAAGTCCTACCATACAGGGTGTATCAAAATGATTGGTACCGGGCTATGTGGCATTTTCAAAAATATATCAAAAATATAAAATTGCTAATTGATATAGTTTTTGTACTATAAATAGAAAGGGGCATATGTTAACTTATTGATCTATTAATCTGAAGTTGATAGGTTGATGCATCTGGGAGCTATTGTCATTTAAACGAAGATCGACGTAATCATGATTTGACTTACACAACACAAGATGAATAGGTTCACTGCTTGAACCATTTATTGCATACATTATCTTCAATATCTCGCCTAAGTATACATAACATAAAATTGCTTTACACATGCTTTTAGAAAGATAGTTCCTGAAGTCCCTGCCTTACGACTCCGGCAGTGTGAGGTGAAGCCCTATCTTGAAAGAAAACACCTGGGATGGGTTCATTCTGTAACTGCCCATATCAAATTTTGAAGCATTGCAAGTTATAGCATGTTTGCATGGGATACGCATGGCTCTTATAAACTGTCTCCTAAATATTATCTGCACTTCTGCATAGCTTCGTGTCATGAATGCACACTGAAGTGTGGAATACTGTGGAGCCATTCCAATAACTTTTACCAGGTCTAAACTAACCTACACTGTCTACAGTCTATAGCCATTCTGCCACACCATCTACTAAGTAATTTCAATAATACAATTTAAATTACCGCCCTGGATGGTGTTGATACACAAACTTCTTTCACCCCACCTAAATTATTCAAGTCAATAATATTACTCTCAAGCAATAAATATTGATTATAACATTTATATATATTATGAATGAAGAAATAGGCAAGGAAAATATTAAACATATCCATGATTTTCAACATATCATCCTCACAAGGTAATTGCAATAAAATAGAGCTTTGAAAATGGTGCGCTACTGATCCAGCGTTACGATGAAAAGTGTAAAAACACCTACTTTCCTTTAGAATCATGTAACTTCTGAATAGAATGTGCTATTTTTATGATCTAAAATTCTTAGAGAAGATAAAACTACTATAATTACAAATATTTAAACAATTAACCCCAAACTGGCACAAAAAACGTAAAAAAAATCGGCAAAAAATGAGAAGTCTTCGGTACCAATCATTTTGATACACCCTGTATTACCTTTGTCAATTTCATCATACCAGTCTTCAGTTATGTTAACAAGAGCAGAACAGGTTGAATGAGATGGTCTGAACCCAGACTGGTTGATATTAATTAATCCATTAGTATTTAAATAGTTGTACAGTTGGTCAAACACTGCCCTTTCAGCTATTTTTGAAATTACAACAAGTATGGAAATGGGCCTATAGTTACTGGGATCATTAGGGTCACCAGCCTTAAAAACAGGAATGACTTTAGCTCTTTTCCAGCATGTTGGAAATTTACTTGTTGTGAAGGAGTGATTGATTAAATGAGTTATAATTGGTGTAATGATAGGTGCTGCCAATTTGAGCAGCTTTGAAGGAATATTGTCTAAACCAGTTGCTTTGTTATCAGATAATTTACAACGTTGATTAAAAACATAGTCATAAGTAACAGGAATAAAATCAAAAGTAGGTCCTTCCATATTTTGGCTGTTTTCATGGTTATAGTTACAAAAATCATTATCACTAATATTATCTGCAAGTTGAGGACCAATTTTAGAAAAGAAATTATTTAGTTCATTAGCCTTTTCTTTTGGCTCTGTAAGCGAACCTTTTTCAGTCTTAATAAAAGAAATTTTTGTACCTTTACTTTTTGAAGGAATGACATGTTTTAAATGTTCCCAAGTCTTTTTGATATTATTTTTGTGTTCATTAAGACCTTGATTTAGGAATTTTCTCTTGTTATCTTTGATCATTTTGTTAGTTTCATTCCTAGCCTTGCGGTAGGTTTCCCAACAAGTGTGATTATTTCCTGATTTGATTGCAATAACTTTAAGTTTATCTCGTTTGCGCATTGCATTTAAAACATCATCATTTAACCAAGGGGCAGTTTTCTTTCTTGTTCTACGCTTCTTATAAGGTGCATGCCTGTCAATTATACGAAGAAGTATTTTCTCAAATAACTCAGCACCTTTGTCAACATCACTGCTATTTAAAACATCCTTCCAATCAGTATTTGCTAAATCATTCAAAAATATCTGTTCATTGAATTTTTTATAATTACGAGACTTTTTGAACTTGTGATTTTGCTTCTGTGCATGGTTATCATCTTTGCTATCAGTATTACTAGATTTAGTCTTACCCCAAATTGATGCATAAGTGAGTGAGTGGTCACTAATTCCAGTATGAATAACACCTGATTTGCTTATCTTGTTAATATCAGAACAATATATTACATCAATTAAAGTTTTACTATTTTTAGTTATCCTTGTTGGTTCAGTTATAACTTGTTTAAGGTTGAAATTATCACAAATTTCTTTAAGTTTAATTGTATAACAGTGGGGTGTGGTTGTCAAGAGATCACAATTAAGATCACCCATAAGAATATAATCCTTTCCTTCAGATTCAATGACCTGCAAAAGATTTTGAAAATGAACAAATAAATCAATAGAGGAGCCAGGTACTCTATACCATAATACAACAATGATTGGCTTCCTCTTCAATGGCATTATTTCTATTGTTAAGAGCTCAAGTTTATCTGAATTTAGGTCATCTCTAATTTTATGGTTACATGCTTGATTTACATAAAAGGCTACACCTCCACGTCTATTGACATTTAAGAATTTTCTATCCTTTCTGTACAGGAAGTAATTATCAATATTTACATTGTTATCACTTATAACATCAGACAGAAATGTTTCAGTAAGTCCCAATACATCAATGGGATTATCGTTTAAAATGTTGTTAAGCTCATCAAAATTGTCAACTAAACTACAGATATTTAGTTGAGCAATAATTGTACCATTTGAATGCAAAACACTATAAGGATTATTAATCTCATGATTTACCAAATTTGTACATGTATCATCTGGTATTTGATTGTCAATAACATTAACATGACTACTTTTATCGTCATTTAATGAAGTTAAATTTACAGCACCATCATGATTATTCTCTACATTATCATTTCCGAAATGAGCATTACTTCTTACAATTTTAGTTTCATTTACACTATCTTCATCATCAAAGTCATTAACATTGTTTGCACCATTGACTTGAACATCTTGAGAATAATTTTCATTAACAATTTTCATAACAGAAGTACATGTACCAACTAAAACATCATTATTTACACTATTTACATTATCATTCATAATTTCTTCATCATTACATGTATCATTAATATCATTTGCACTTTTTGCATCTACATGTATCGCATCAGTTTGAGTTTCATGTGGATGAACAAATTCATTATTGGTAACAGAGTCTAAGTCTTTGGGAAGTGAGGGCTCCAACAAGGAAAAACAGTTGTAATAGCCTTACGTAGGTTGATTACAAGTCTACCTAAGCCCTTGTAATTCAGATGCACGTCATCCCAATATAGTTCCTGTAGAATATCTCCTGTCTGTGTCACAAAAGATGTGGCATTGTCTACAAATGAGACATTGGGGTTGTTCATTGAGTTCCTGGCAAACATACTGTTGAGTTCATAGGCAACGCGATTTGGCATATTATTATGCAAGGGGCATAGTCTTGGCAGAACACCCGAGATGATTACATGAGCTGTGGGGAATTTCACCATAGTCGCGTTGATCAGTTCTGTTGCATCTTTGTGGCATTCATCAGGGGTTTGTCGCGTAGTGTTATTTGTCCAAGCTTGGAGAATGACAATTGCAGGTGAAGTTTCTTTGGAGTCTGCAACTAGCTTCTCTACATCCTTTATACGGGCACCGCCTTTGTGATAAACTTTTGTGTTCTTACCTCTGTAGAAACGCTGTTCAACAATTCTTGCACATATAGAGTTGCTGAAGATTACAATGTCAGCTTTGGAGTCTTCTTTGGTTGGGGGCTTACTAAGTTGCTGATCCATTTGTGGCTTAGGAGTACTAGTGGGTTTGGGGGGATTGCGACGAGGTTTACATGTAGATGTCTGTTGTTTAGGTGGTGTCATCAGAGACATGTTAGGTGCACTTGGGACTGCTGGTGCTGGTTCCAAATTTGTCAGTTCATCTGTAAGAAGATTGAATGGATTCGGTGACGTTGATATGGCAGAATCAGGCTGGGGGGCAGACACATGTTTTGGGGGTGATGATGTAGCAACTGGTATTTCAAAGTTCAAACATGTTTCTTGCTTGATCAGGCTGGAGAGCTTAGCTTCCAGGACACAATTGCGATCACTCAGTCTTCGATATGCTGATGTAAGGTGGGCAAAGTTACTGCGTACCTCTTGGAATTGGGCCAGTTGTATCTTGTAGTCTTCAACTTTTGATGTCAAAGATGATATGACATCCTTCAACTTAGGGGTCTCATC
Organism: Amphiura filiformis; assembly: GCF_039555335.1. Taxonomy (NCBI): domain Eukaryota; kingdom Metazoa; phylum Echinodermata; class Ophiuroidea; order Amphilepidida; family Amphiuridae; genus Amphiura; species Amphiura filiformis. The sequence goes on along the minus strand of NC_092640.1, from coordinate 42,490,966 downwards.
TAGTTGAACAGGAGTTTGTGTTGCTCTATCACAAACTGAGGGGCTAATTTGGCAGCCAGCATGTTGAACTGTACTAGGTTGATAGTAGGGGGATGTAGACTGGTGGTGTGGTGCAATTGGTGTTGATGTGCATGTAGGTGCTGGTTGATCTTCAAAAGAAACAGAAAGTTCATGGTCATCATCATGTGGACTGATTTTCTGTTCAATAATGTCCAGAGTAGAACCAATCCAGGATTAATGAAAACATCCTTGAACATGAAGTAACTTGGAGGAGCTGTAACATGTTATGGTCACAACAGCTGGGGTTCCATTTTCATGTTCCATGTTGCATTTGTAGATCAGTCCATGTTTACCCTTGTTCACTGGGCATCCATATAAATTTGTAAGTTCATCTGTCACTAGATGGAATTTCTGTGGGTTCACATACACCGTTGTTGATTGAGAGTTTTCTTTAATTTTCCATAGTGAAGAGCCAAAAACTTCTTCATTATTAAATCCAGTGAAGGAAGATCTCTCCATTAAGCTAGTGCTCATTCTTGACCAAACATGACTCATAGCTCCCATTGTATTGTTCAATATTTCCATTGTTATCTATTGATGTTGCACAGCAGGAAGTTCAAGTGGCAGGAAGATGCTTGATGATGAAACTACACAGTCAATATACTGAGATATAACAGCAATATTTGGTTCTATTTTCATTAATATTTCAGTAAATATGCAGATTTATTGTAGACAAAGCACATCAGAATAATCCTGGTGTAAAACCCTTGAAGATGATATAAAATTTAGTGTTGAAATATGTCAAAAAAATGAAGAGGATAGTAAGCTTCTACCTATGTCTAGAGAATTCTTAAATAGCTCTAGTCTTTGTTTGCTCCTTCAACAAAATGATAGCTTTTTTCGTTTCTACATGTGTCTCTTTTTCCACATTGCTGTCAATAAATATCAAACAGTAATAATTGGCGGTCGTTTCAAATCATCACCAAGTCAACGAGGTTCAAGAAAGTTCTCTCATTGTTAATTGTTGGTTATACATACCTATACAAAATTCAATGCCCACCACTTGAACAGGATTTAGCCAAGGCAAACAAAGACCAAAGTTATTAAAAGCCATCTAAGGTAGAAGCTTCTTATCCTCTTCAACAATAGAATTATTGATTGGTGTTTGACAATCAAAATGAGATAGATGTTGCGCCAGTTAGAGGGACCGATGAATACGACCTTCATGCACATTTTACACTGTAACTCGGAATACAATTTAGGGAATTTACGGCTCATTCGTGCTGTACGGTCACATTTGACTTTTAAGACCTACTACAGGAAACAAACACGTTTTTTGGCCTTAGTATTAGTATTAGTATTGGTATTAGCTATTAGTCGAGCATTATGTAATGATCTTCAAAATGTTTAGTTAGGTACAACTTAATTAGAAATATCTACGTACAGCTCCTGGTAGTGTGGTATAACTCTGTCAGGTCCTAGACTTTGATATCCCTTGTTGTCAAGGGGTATTTCATACCCTGTATCTTGTTGGTCCTCAACTGGATTATCTGGCGGTGGTACCGAATAATACACAGATGAGTCTAATCGTTGTTCTTGTCTCTTCTTCCTATAAATATCAAAATGAATAAATTTTGACATTTGTACCAGTGTTTTAAAAACATTTTCATGCTATTAAAACGTATTGAATACCAAAACGTGTTTATAAGACCTTGGTGTAGATTATTCATTCAGTTGGTAAAACAAAAGTACAGAAATCAAATCAAATAATAAAACTTACGTTTTGGTAACACGACCTTTCGGAACCATCGGACATCATCAGGTGACTGACCAGGTACAGACAGGAATTGATTGCCAACTCTCGCATGACCAATCGACCTGATGATATCTGATGGTTTTGGACGAAATGTTATATTAACGAAACATAAGTTCCAGTATTTGATTTAATTTCTGTACTTGTGTTTATAACATGTTTATAACGTTTTAAGAATATTTATGTGTTTGCTGGGTAAGTACTTATTAATTAAAAAGTAGCCAATGTGCTGAATATGTGATTTTCTGAAGATACAAAAAGAAGTGTGCAAGCTACAGAATGTCTTTGTCTGCCTGTTCTAATTTGAAAAAAGAAAAGTGGAATGTACCAATTACGCAATAACTATGAATTACCCAACCTGAACATTGATGTGATCACATCCACCAAGTTTGATTTTGATTGAAATGATTTATTGATAAACCAGGCAAGAAATACATACAAAAGCAGAGAAAATAAATATATATACAAAAATATGCAGTCAACGGGATCCCTAGCGGATTCCCTAATAGCCAACGAAATCACTTTAAAGTGTGTCTCCGATAACCCCATTGACGAAAAAGAAAAATATTTATATATAAAAAAAAAAAGATTTAAAAAATAAAACCCACACACAACATATTACTGATAAAGGTACATACAACTACGCAATTTGCGCAAAAAAGAAAACAAACCAAATACAATTTCACTGGAGACATCATTTGGTAAGGTGGACCATAACCTTAGTAGGGAAACCGACATAGAGGGAATTATGGAAAGCATCAGTTCGGCTGCGATGGAAATGCAGGAAAGCTATGTTGACTGCTTGTCTGGAGGAAACCGTATTAAGCTTGATATAGTCAGCCCAGCTAATATTTTATTTATTCCACAGACAGCAAACATATATGATGCAGAAAAACATCGTTGAACAACACATTTTTGTTCAGTTTCTTTAAACAGCAAACATAATGCGCAGATAATCAAAACGAGAAAGAATTGTGGGAATCTCAAGGGTTTGGAGCCTTGTGCTGTTTGATGACAATCCATGACCTTGACATGAGCTTGATCATTTTCGGCACTCGATAGTGATCACATTCACCAAGTTTGATGACAATCAAATAACCTATACTCGGATGACCTTAACATGACCTTGGCCATTTTTAGTACTTGATGGTGACCATATCCACCATGTTTGATGACAATCCAACAACCTATACTCGGATAACCTTGACATGACCTTGACCATTTTTTGCACTCGATAGTGATCACATCCACCATGTTTGAAGACAACCCAACAATATATACTTTGATAACCTTGACATGACCATGACCACTTTCGGTAATCACGTCCACCAATTTTGATGGTTATCCAGCAAACCATCAATAAATGGGAACATGCGTCCTTAAACATTAACTCCAACATATTAAAATATCCATAGCTTCCTGTAAACTCTCTTATTCATCACTCCAAACTTGTCTGCCTTTTCTGTCTTACAGCTACCGAATTCTGGTCGATTTCTGCCCGGTTGATGGAACTGACAAGCCCGGTAAATAGATTTTGAAGGAGTTGGTGGAAGGGGCTCACTCTGGCTAAGGAGCTGGAGAAGGGGGCTCACTCTGGCTCCGGTCCTGCCAGATACACTACTGGTAACCATCAAAGCACGAACCTTCATGATTTTGTCCCCGGGTATATACACATGCATCCACAAATAAACTGGAAATCACTAGCAAGACTATACTATAATACTCATGTCATGATTGATGGATGTTAAATAATAGTCTTTGTTTTCATACGTCACGAACCGATTCCAATAAATCTGACAGAATTTGATGTTGTTGCTGTTGTTGTTAAATAAACTATTCAGGAAATATTAAAATGTCTATTTAACTTCTATAAAATGCTCATTAGAATCGACTCAGTAGTTTGGAAGAAACTGGTATTTCTTCGACATCAACATTTTGTCGTCCGTAAACGCAGGTTGGTGGGAATACAATATATGTGATGCATGAGCCTTTGATTTATCAACATCGATCCGTGAAATCAACATTTTTATAGATTATACAGGGTGAATCAAAATAAAGTATACAGTTCAAAGGATATTACTAGATTAAAAAGTAACAGGTATTAGGTCGACATAAAGTTTTTTTTTTAAACTTCCGTGGTCTGGGTACGCGCTGGTGAATTGCGATCGCGTAAAAGTGACAAGGTCGCCTAATACGCGCCGACCAGACAACCAATGGGCCAACCGACTTGTTGTCAAGTGCGTTAATCAGCCAATCAGCGTGATTGTTTATCTTTTCTGTGTGTACGCTCGTGTACGCGATACGCCTAGGCACGACCACGGAAGTTTAAGGGATCCAAAATGAGCGTTTATTGCGTTTCGACAGTATTTTTTGTGGGACATGAGAGCACCTCAGACCTATCGAATTGCATTCTGAATACGAAGCATGTCTTTCTGATATCAAATAATTTTCATTTTTTTAAATCACAATATAATACAAATTTTATGACAAATTATAAAAATTTGATATTTTTCAAATTTTTGATATATAACAGTCCTCGAAGTAAATTATATAAATCTAATGATATATTCTTAAAGTGTATGTAGCAGGAGGAAAAGCCGACGGTCAATTGAAAATTTTGACCTTTCATATTGAAGATATGGATTTTTTTTTTTTTTTTACCTAATTTTTTTTGGTGTTTTGGGAAAAAAAATCCATATCTTCAATACGAAAGGTCAACATTTTTAATTGATCGTCGGCTTTTTCATCCCACCTACATACACTTTAAGTATAAATCATCAGATTTATAAAGTTTACTTCAAGTACTGTTAAATATCAAAAATATCAATTTTAATGATTTGCCATAAAATGTGTATTAAATTGCGAATTTCAAAAATCAAAATTATTTGATATCAGAATGACATTCTTCATATTCAGAATGCAATTCGATATGTCTGATGTGCTCTAATGTCCCAAAATAAATACTGTCCAAACGTTCATACCCCAGCCCTTAAAGAAAACAACTTTACTTTAGTTGATACTTGAATCAACATCTTGTCCTCCCACAACTGTAATATCACTGGCGTGTGACCATTATTAACTCTCTTCACGCGGGTGTCGACTGCAGACGACAAGTTTCAATTTTTTTTTAAAAATTAAAAAAATTTCAGATATGTAAATTTTTATGACCATATTTGGAATCAGCATGACAAATGCATTAAAATGAGTACAAACAAGCCTAGTATTGGTTCAGTAGTTCTTAAGATAGCTCTTGATATTTTGAGAAAATATTTCAAAACTTGAACTTTTTCCGTTGAAGCGCATGGCTAGCACGCAGAGCATTAAGGACTTAGTTATTTTTGTGAGCCGTGTAAAAAGCTGTTACGTGAAGTCAATTAAAATAACATGCAAATCCCAGTTTCACCACTCTCATTACAATAATTGACAGAACACCTTGCAAAAATGCTTGGTAATCGTGTGATTGATTTCAAGCATCAAGTGGAATGGCCCCAAAGATCTGCTGCAGACTCCAGAGATACATAATTGCACAAGTTGACATCCCCAGGCACGACATACCTCTCGTAAAACGTAGTGTGAATGCCGTGTTGAGGAGAGCTGATATCTGCATACAGAGGAATGGTGGCCATGTGGAAGACTAAGATTGCTAATTACTGTAAACAAAGTGGTCAAACATGTGATTTTCATGTTGCTTTTTGGCTTCGCGCAACTGCATTTTTCTCGGCTCACAAAAATAGCCACTGAGTCCTTGAGGAACTGAGGAAAAATGTTGATTCAGCTATCAACTAAAGTATTTTGACCACATACAACATACTTTTTAATCTAGAGGCATTTTTTCGAACTGTATACTTTATTTTGATACACCCTGTACTGTAGAACATCCTATCGTCTTTTTGAAAATGTCATACTACACCAGAATATTACTCACTAATTGAGTAAGAAACACTGTTTTCACTCTTTTCCTCCTGAATGGCAGTTTTGTGTAGAAATTTGGAGTGGATTAGATTATGATATGATTACATGATAGTCTTTGTTTTCTAAACCAGTGAACCGAATCCGAAGACACTTTTACAATAGGTAATATATACAAGAAATGGATTTTATAATGAGTAATACTTCAATTAATATATAGATAAGCTTAGGAACAACTGATTATAAGGAAAGAATCCAACAAGCAAAACAAAAAGAAATAACACTTTTTCTTTGGTCAATCTTGACTGAAGCAGTGTGTTTTGTGTAAATTGTTCTTCTTTGTAAGTGAGGAGCTAGGGTAAAACCAATGTTATTGCTTTGAGACCGGAGTTTAAAAATAATGGGCTCTTTTCGAAGTGTAAACTTAATTTTGTGTGAGAAATTTATTAAGTCACCCACATACCTACATAGTTGCCCACCCACAAACCTCTACGATAAACTGACACCGATACGTATCTTACCTGTAAATAAACAGAACGGCTACGAGTGCAAAGATGACAATAAGCAATGCACCAGCAATACCTCCTCCAATGGCACCTCTTGAGGGCGGGCTTGAGGGGAAACGATCAAGGTCCTTGACATGATCAAGGTCAGTACCTTGACATGAGGAAAAATGATTTATTAATTTTTTGACAAGAAGACATACATCTTATGATATAACATGAATCCTGAAAAGAAGTGCTAATTAATCAGTTCCTCTATTTTTTCTCCCGTTGTTAAATGAAAAAATAATCCCAAATCGTATAGGCTCAGTAACACGGTGACCCAATTTATACACTCCTAGAGAGAATCTGATTAAGACCATAAAAACAGCAATGGGAAAGTAACAATAATTCACCTTTACCTTTAAGATGCACTATGAATTTCGTGTTTCCGATGATAATTTCAAGGCCAAATTTAAGGCCACATTTTGAGAAACTGGGTAGTAGCGACGTTTGCGTAGTATGAGACCCGAGAGCACATCAGACATACCTATAATTTTCCTTCCAGCTACATACACTATTAGTACATTATATTAGATAAAAAAGTTTACTTCAAGGACTGTTAAATATCGAAAATGTAAAAAATATCAATTTTTAATAATTTGCCATAATATTTGTATTATATCGCGAGTTTAAAAAAAAAATCAAGTTTATTTGATATCAGAATGACGTTCCTCGTATTCAGAATGCAATTGGGGTTGTCTGATGTCTTCGCAGGCCCCACAAAATCACTGTGTAAACGTGGGTGACCAACCCCTTAATACTTCAGCTTCCTTGGCCTTGGTGTAGATTACCACACCGACACCGTTGCCAGTCCTTTCCATGGATCGATCATTATGGATGGATGGATGGATGGATGGATGGATGGATGGATGGAGGGACGGAGGGACGGACAGAAGAAGGAAGTTAAAAAAGTAAAGAATTACCTTGAGTTGCATCTTCACACTGTTCAGTTGCCAGATCACAAATAGGCACTCTACATTCCACACATAACTCGGAGCAATCAGATCCATTGTATCCACGAGGGCAGATGCAAGATCTAGACTGTGTATCACAAGTGGCATTATTCTTACATTCAACACCACAGTAGTTGTGACACCTGTCTGGGTGTAAGCGTGGTATACATAAACCACAGTCAGATCCCGTGTAATTCTCCTGACATTCACAGGCACCTGTGAGAGTATCACAATGTCCATTACGAAGACATTCAACGTTGCAGTGTTGAAGACACTGGTTTGAATCCTCCTGTGGATCGCACCAACTGCAGTCACCTAAGACATACCCAGGAGAGCATACACACACCAGTGAAGATGTATTGCAAAGTCCACCATTGAGACATTCTTGACCACATTTCCTACGACATGCACCAGCTTCTAGCGTCTTGTTACATAGACTGCAGTCACTACCACTGTAATGTGTATTTTTGCAATAGCAGGTACCATCATAAACATCACACAGACCTCCATTTAGGCATTCCATATCACAGTAATTTCTACAGTAATTGTTTGTTTCCAGTGGTTCACATAAACTGCAGTCAGGACCACTAAAACCTGGATAACACACACACTCTCCTGTAGGAACGTAACAGTCTCCTTTTTCACAATCGTAACTGCAGTCTTGGGTACATCGCTGAGGATTAAGACTTGGACGACAATACATGCACTGATCTCCTAAATATCCATCTTCACAAGTACATGTTCTTGTGTTTATATCACAAAAAGTTCCCACTGAACATACGTGTGGGCAGAATTCGAGACAACTACGTTGATGGTCAGTAGGGTCACACAAATCACAATCTGTACCTGTAAAACCACCATAGCACTCACACTGTGAAGTCTGTGTATTACATATTTGGTATGTACCATAACACCCTAGAGGACAGAAGTTCTTACACTCTAAATAGTGCATACTGGAAGTACAATACTCACACGTACTTCCATCTTGACCTTTAGGACATGCACATTTTCCTGTAGTGATTAAACATGATGAACCAGATTCACATGCATAGCCTCTATATTCACAATACTCTCTGCACTGGTTTGGATGTTCTGAGGGATGGCAAAATTCACAAGAGGAACCTGAAAATCCTGGTGTACAGACACATTCCCTTGTGGTAATATCACACATGATTCCTGTATCACAGCTATCAGGGCAGAAGTCCCTACATTGTTGCAGATGAGTGCCAGGATCACAAGTCCTACAGTTGTCGCCAGAGAAACCAGTAGCACATTCACATGATCCTGTTTTTGTGTTACACACCCAGTTGCTTCCATAGCAATCTGATTCACAGAACTGTGAGCAACCACCTTGGTAACCATCTTCACAATATTGGCAAGCACTTCCTGACAGTCCATCTGGACAAGTACATTGTCCATTGGTTATATCACAGTAACTACCGGATTGACACGGATAACCGTTGTATTCACAAAATCCCCTGCATTCGTCTACGACTTCTCGTGGGTTACAAAGGTTGCAGTTTGGACCATTGTATCCTGGTAAGCAATGACATCCAGCTGAAGTTTGTCGACAGGTATTTGTTTGGTGGCATGGATTACTTGTACAGTCTGATTCACAGGTCATAAGATCGCTTCCTAATGGACAGGCAATGGTACATTCCAAGCCAGTGAACCCAGGGGCTAGACATGTTCTGTCACATGTTGCATCATAATGACTTGCAATACATTGACATCCTGTCGCAGTTTCTCTGCATGTGTGCGAAGTATGACAATAATTATCAATGCAAGATATCTCACAGGTGAGCGTTGCTGAAGTAGGACATGTGATTTCACAGTTTATCCCTTTTGCACCTTGCTTACATTGACATCCACTTTGAGATTGTATGCAAGTACCATATTGACTACAAGGATTTCGAGAACAGACAATCTCACATGATACACTATCAGATGCAACAGGACAAGCAACATCACAGTAGGTTCCTTTGAAGCCAACTATACACCGCTCACAATTGTGACCCTCATATTGAGGATTACATATACACAGTACATCTGTCTGTTGCCCGCACCGACTACTCTGAAAGCATGTGTTGTTGCCACAGTCACTCTCACAAGCTGTCCCATCTGAGTTCAAAGGACATACTTGATCACATAAAGGTCCAGTCTTTCCAAGTGGGCATTCACAATAATCTGTTATAGAACTACATGTTGCTTCACCAACACAGCATACCGCAGCATCTGTAATCAAACATGGACACAGACGTAATAGATTTACACTGTCAAGCTCAACAAGGCGTAGCCAGTGGGGGAGGGGGTTAATGCAGTAGCGTAGCCAGCGGGGGACGGGTGGCAGAGTGCCCCATGACAAAAATTAAGAAAAAATGGCCCTCTAACAAGAAAGGAAAGAAAGGGCAAAGGAAAAGAAAAGTGGCAAGGAGCCCGTTTTCCACAAATGTTCACCCCGATCATGGGCTGAAATTGTGAAAAATAGAAAAAAGGCCTTTTTTTAAAGCTCGAAGTCTTGACATGTACAATCTCTCTAAAAACGGTAGATGTATATATCCCACGGCGATAATATATTTTTGTCCCCCTTTACTACGCCCCTGGGGCAATGCTTCCAAAGATGGAAAGAAGAAACAAATGTAAGAAAGACCATTTTTAAGCTAATGTGCAACAACCTCTTTAATGCTTAAAAATATTTATTTCAGAATACATAACACGATGCAGCCATATCTCATTACATGTATAATGTAACAATTTTCTATGAACATGATGAAGAAATAAATACAACTGGTTATATTGCAATTGAGTTGTTATGTTGAAATAATATTGTAACCAAATTTTATAGGAAATATCTGGTCTGACAATTGAATATATGAATTTAAAACCCACCCAAGTCCATGGGAAGTGATTTTGAAAAAAACACCATGTGTATCATTTTAATTCCTTCAGTTAGATTTACCTGGTCAATGTGGTAAGTTTTACGTGCAAATGAGTGCGTTAAACTGTATTAAGTATGACGATTAGCATTTCAAGGAATTCGTGGGGTTCATTTTAAATGCTGGACTTGGGTGGTTTTTTGAATCATATACAAAGACAACAATGTTGGAATGAGATTACCACTAGTAAGATAATACAAAATAAAGCACACAGTTATGTATAATGTTGATAAGCATACTGCCATGTAATGTAAACCACACAATTTCCTTGATTAAACCCATTTTGTTTTTAAAAAGTCACTCTCCAGCAATGAATGTGTTACAAGTGGACTTTTATACATACTGGATTTCAATCAATGTGTTACAAGACTCAAGTCCTTGATTTGGGTGGTTTCTTCATACATGCTATTCAGTCAGCCGCCTGGACAACCAATTCTTTAGAAATGCTTAGTCGCGCTAAAAGTCGATCGATACATGTAAAAATCAGCACAATTCAGAGATACACCTTTTTGCTATGAAATTAATTTTCTCGGTCAAATATAAAGCAATATTTTTTTTTCTTCAGTAATGTCAGTTAAAAACTTGGTGCTTGGATATACATTTTTTTTAAATCCTGGTGTTAAAATTAAGCATCAAATTGTGTCTTTTAGTGTGATATTTTTTATTTTTATAGGCCTTGAATTCTCCTGCGAGCTTTTTACGGAATTCATGTTTTAGCGTCTCAAACTAACATAGTTTGCTAAAGAAAGATATTTCCCACCTCTGTAAAGCACATCGTGTGGGTCTATATGTTATAGTTTTGTCAGAATTTCCGTTTTTGTTTTACCCTTTTTCCATTCATGCTCCGAAAATGTCAAACTAAGTAAAAGTAGGTAATGGTGAGTACTTTTATCTCGAGAGCAACCAGCAGAAATAGTCGATATTTCCTTTGTTGTTATCCAGGTCAATTTTTCATTGAAAGCAAATTGCCCGACCAGCGATTAAATCCCCAATTGGGTGTTCTGGTTAAACATGATCAGTAGGAGCGCTATAGGTCTGGGAATTTCTTTGCTATATTGAAGTTCTGGCAACACTATAGCCATGCCGGTATTCCTATTAAACCCAGGGATATCGATCCACAATGCTAGTACTAGCCTTAGATTTCACGTGTTGATTTTGAAATTTTTCAGCCGACAGTGAAAGATGGTGAAATCAAAACGGAAATTCGGACAAAACTATGATATATCGCTCACGGTGATGTGCGTTAGAAAGTTCACGCCTAAGTTTAACACTAGGATTTGAAAAAAAATACAGTATCAAGCACTACAGTTTTTCCTGACATTTACTGAAACAATGAAAAGGATTGCTTTTCATTTGGCCGAGAAAATTAATTTTACAATGAAAAGGTGTAACGCAAAATTTAGCTCATTTCAACACCAAATTCGATCGTTTGTATTGCCTCATTAAATGACTGAGTGAGCCTTGCAGAACAAAAGAATCGGTTGTCCAGGTTGCTAACTGTATTTTTCACATGCCCATTAGACATAGAGGATGAATTTGAGTTGTTCTTTCATACATAAAACAGGTCTATGTATAGCAACAATTTCCCATGCTTAACTCAATTTGGCCAAAGTATGGACTTGGGTGGGTTTTGTATTCCTGTATTCAATTACAGTTGACTGAGCATGCACAAATCTGCTTACCACCAAATCTGCATCGGTTCCCTACTCCTGCAGCAGGGCCTGTACAAGATCTGTAGGAAATAGAATGTAGTTATTATAACTTGTCGAAGTAATTAAACCTGAAAACAAATGTAGAATCTTAATTTGTTTTTAAACCTTTACATTGGTGCTTGTAAATTCAGTTAAAAACAGTATTCCTAATTTAACAAGAGCGAAATGAAAATAATCATGGGTTCTACTGTAGAAACCTATGGTGGGCATCCCCCCCTATGGTCATCTTTGATGGTCGGTCCTACCCACGGGTAAGCTGCTGGGGTATACATTTTATCACTAAAATGAGCGCAAAGGATGGATCTACGATTAGCTTAATTCGTTTGGGCGTAAAGACGCGATTTTTTTATGATGGATGAAAAACCATAGGGGGGTTGGTACAACCCCTTTTCGTAGTTCTAGGGTTAATAGGAACAATTTGAGATAAAAAAATTGGAGCAAATGTCTAATTTGACCCATGTAGATGTTAAAACTTGACCTTTGATATTTTTTGCTTATAACTCGAAAACGGTTCATCACAGATAGGTCAAACTAAACTTGTCCTCAATCCATATGACCTGAGGAATGTACAGTTTTCATCAATTCGGACTCTGAGTACTGAATATTTCCCCATGCATGACCCCTGATTTAAATGTGTTCCGTAGGTCCATTTTTAAAAATGAATCATGGTGATTGAAATGATCTACAGTCTTGTGATTTTCAACTCTGTCCCCTTAACCCCATGAGAAATACCTGCCGATTGGTCAAAAAGAAGTTTTTATTATCAATTGGACCAATCGGCAACATTGTTAGAATAATTTCAGAATTTTAGAATTATTTGCAAAGCTCCATTCTGATTGGGGATTAAAATGAAGACATCATGTAATTGACCAATCAGAGGCAATGTTAAATCGGCAGGTAGTGCTCAGGATTTTTTGATATCCTGCGTCACTATACACATGTGAAGTGATTCACGTGTAGGACGGTTTATAGTAAACTGTTATTTTGCACCGTGTCGTGTTATTAACGAAATATGATTTACAAACTTGTCATATATTTTACTAATGATTTGACCAGATTTAAACCAATCTCCAAATTTCACAAGGTTTCAACAGCTTCACCCTCGCAGCATATTTTAAATATTATTAATCACGGTAGTCTCATTATTAGCCTATAGGAAGACTATAAATTCAATAAGTAGGCCTAAGTGGTGACTGACCACTACACTCCTTCTAGCAACCCATAGTAGCTGGGGGTCCTCTTAGACTGGTTCTATTTTTGAAAAATCGCATTCCTAGCGGCAAATTTGCGTAAAAGTTGGCAACCAGTTTATTTTTGTTAATTTGGGTATGCTGAACTCGAATCTGTTGTCTGCCAAGCAATATATTGAGACCGTGACGCTCAAAAAGACCCCAAATGACCCCATAGGATCGCATTGGGGGAAAAATTAATTTGATTCCAATAACACATGTCAAACTACGAGTCTGGTCCTATGCATCCCAGAAATATAAGGTTTGTGCGTGTTTGACCTATCGTTAAGAAGTTATGGGGCACAAAAGGTCACAGGTCGATTTGCTTATTGTGTATGGGTCAAAAGTCAAAGTTGCTCAAATGTTCGTAAAAGTTGTGGCAAATTATTCGCCTAGTTAAAGAGGTTTCAGAAAAAGTTTGCACTATTTTCGATGTCTAGTTTGCATATTACACAGCAATGAGTAAAATGATATGTAGGATGCCATAGTATTCAATGGAATTTGTATTTATTTATAATTTATCTTCTGAACTTGACATCGCAGATAGTAAAAACTAATCTTTTCCTGAATCCATTGAACTTGAGGAACATTTTCACGCAACCGGCTTACAAAATTTGACAACATTTGACAACAATGCCATAACAATCAACAAACTACTCCCGGTGATTAAACCACTACAATAAACATTAATATAAAGGTTTCGGAAAATAAATGGGGAAACCACAGAGCAAGACGATGGCAAGATGCAGCGAAGTCGATGCCCATAATTGGTCGCCAAGACGCAACCAGTGATATGGCTGCACTATATTAATGCATCGGCGCGCTGCGTCTTGAAACTGCAAGACGCAGGAGAGCTATCGAAATGTTTCAAGACGACATTGACTTAGTCGGCGAGATTGAGCACCGGGCCCTTATAAACAAGCGATAAATGCGCAGTGGTGTACCGACCGGCCCTCCCCTTTGGTTTGGTTTTAGGCCACAATTGTCCGTACTTGGCATGCTTAGGCTCGTATTATCATTAAAATTACAAATTGCGTGTTTGTTCCAGTAAATTCATTATAGTAGCGGGCAGGATCTGATACGCCCTGTAAATGCGTCAAAACCTGACAAATTGTTATTTACCTCTACAGTGAGCATTGATATTTACCTCTCAAGATATGGCTCGACATCTATATATTACGTTATACACTTACATGTTATACACTTACACTTACCTTATTTTTGTTTTCTAAATACAATTCACTGCCACATAAAGATTGAGATGCATATAATGTTGCTTTCTGTAACCAGCCCCCTCCCAACCCACACACACACACAACCAACCTCGTACTTGTGGTAATTGAGATAGGGCGGCAGACACAGTGTCTGAGGGGGCACAATCTGATCTGCCAATTCATTTTATGGGAAAAAAAGATATGGGCAGAAGGTCCTGACATATGCCTCAAGCTGGTCCTGTCAGTATGCTTTGACTATATTTATAAATACGTATTTATAAATTACGCAAGTGACTACCTCCGCGCTATCATAACAACTGTCTCCAAGTGACCTTCTATATACATAGCGGGTAGTCTTCCTGTACATTTGAATTCAAAGGCGGTACAAATGCAGACTGTGCAGCAAAGTTGTCTGCTTTGTTCAACTTTGTGATTATATTGGAAACTTTTCCGTCTATAAAAAAATTTCGTCAGCTAATACAAAATTTTGTTTTTGATAACATATTAGAAATTAGGAATTCCCCCATGTGTAATAATTTTGCTATTCACATAATACTTACATTTTCATTAAAATTCATCTGTGTTGTTATAAATCATGATTTTGATTTAAACGTTTGATCCAAACACAAAGAAATTATTCCTACCTCGGAATTTTCAAATGGTACTCCATCTTTAATCTGCGAGTGAGTGACTGTATCAGGTCGTGATCTTTTTTACCTTTGATCTGATAACAGACTCGCAGACTTGTGGAATTTTGAACCGGTCCCCTTCTTTGTAATGAATTGTGAAGAATTGCGTTCAAAAGTTGTCAATCTCGTAAGTAAACCAAAGTAAAATTGATTCTAACATTAGTATAGATGAAAGAAAAGCGTTTCAGGACCTAAGGAAAGATCATTCGCATTTTACCTGCCGATAAAGGCCGTTTATGTGTGATTTTGGACACCAGTGAATATCACCAAAAGTGTGAAGGTTTGCTTGGGGATACCAACACATACAAAAAGTTAGGAAAACGCGATCCTACCACCAGATACAAGAAAAATCTTGTGTCAGTACTCCAAATTAGTAGCGTACATTTTATCACCTCTTGTCGAAAAAACTAAACATCATATTTCCACATTGCCTAGAAGTACACCATCAAAGGTCTCAAACCACATTCACATCGAGTCTCCTGGACATTTCGTGGACTTGGATGAAGTTCACATACTCAACAGAGATAGTAGGTGGTTTCAACGTGGAGTCAAAGATGCTGTTCATATCAAAGGTAACCAACCATCTCTCAACAAAGACAGGGACCGGTGGTCCGGTTCAAACTTCAGGAGTCTACAAGTCTCTTATAAGATCAAAGGTCAAAAGGATCACGACCTGATACAGTCACTCACTTGCTGATGAAAGATGGATTACCATCTGAAACTTCCGTATTTCTTTGTGTTTGGATCAAAAGTTTAAATCAAAATCAATACTTAAATTTGATGATATTTATCTAAACAGTTGGTATCCTTTTCAATGGCATGAGGATTTGGTCACGCTTGCTGGACTTGGTATGTCGTGCCCATGGTTCACGTGTGTATTTATAAATAAGTATTTATAAATATAGTCCAAGGTAGTTGCCTGTGGTTACAATATCCCAATTTTAGAAATGACTTGGGAGCACGGTGGCCAAGTGGAACGGGTTCCGACGCATAATCAGAAGGTTGCGAGTTTGTGTATAAATGGGTACCGGCATGCTTATTAATGCTGGGAAGATAACAGACTCGCTGTGGAGGAGGTGTGGCGATCCCCCACAGCAACATGTCACGGTAGAGTCAGGCATAATCGCTAACGAAAGAGAGATAGGTTCGACTCCTTTAAAAATGACTTACTGCTGGTAGCTGGTTCCTATATTCACCACGAAAATCATAAGGAATAGCAGCATTGTGTAATGGTTGGTGCTAACTCCCATTACGCCACTGGCAATCATTATTGGACAAGGTGTCCTTAAGTCTAGAAAACAAACAAAATTTACAAACAAGCAAAAGTTGACAATTAGATCATCCGGTTGGTTAGAATATAATTATATACTGCCAAAAATTAGGTTTCAGTGCATGCAACATGCAAATGCCACCCACCTGAAAATAATTCTTTTATACATTATTTTTATAAATAAGGGACGCCCCTTTGATATTTAATGGTGAGCAAAAAATAAATAAATAAATAATACTCCACCTCGGACCAGATTAAAAATGATGTCAAGATTTTAATTTCTTTGTCACAGTTAGTGAAAAAATTAACCTCATATTTGACTATTTCAGCTTTTAAATTTCAAAATTTTCACGCACTTCGCGCGAAATAGTTCCATTTTCATCATACTTTAGCTTTGAACTGGAAAGTATTTCGTGAAAAGTTATTCTGTGAGCGGAAACCCTTTAATAATTGATTTACTCAATTTCACAGATTTTCACCAAAGTCCACTCCAATGTCAAAAAGAATTTAAGGTGCTACAAAAGTGGAGTAAAACGTGAGCCGTTAGTATTAATGCCAGCAAGAATTGTCTAGAAAAAATACAACACGATGGATGAAGATCATGTTTCATAATTTTGCATTGACAATTACTTGGTATGCTAGTAATTTTTTGTGTGTGGCACAACTAACCGGGTTGAAAATATCGGCATTTATTGGTAAATACCTCCAAAGACATACTAGGAAATACTCAAGAATTTATGTTCAAAGCTGAAATGAAAAATGTGTGCTAAATATTAATTCATACTTGTAACAAAGGGCTCAATGAAAATCACATCCACCGAGTTTCATGACAAGCCAACAATCTATATTCAGACGACCTTAAGAATGTTTGCTGCTCAAGGGTGATCATATCAACCAAGTTTCTTGACAATCCAACTATCTACTTTTAACCTTGATGGTGTTGACACTTAATTATGATTACATGCACAACGTTTTATGACAATCTGACAATCAATACTCAGTTGATATCAAATGACC
Source organism: Amphiura filiformis (assembly GCF_039555335.1). Lineage (NCBI taxonomy): Eukaryota > Metazoa > Echinodermata > Ophiuroidea > Amphilepidida > Amphiuridae > Amphiura > Amphiura filiformis. Next base: position 42,473,679 of record NC_092640.1, on the reverse strand, counting down.
TTGACACGACTTTGAACCTTCTGACAATTCAACAATATATATTTAGTCGAACTCAAATGAACTTTACCAATATTATTTTGGCGCAGAATTATGATCGACAATCTGACAATCTATACTCAATTCACCTCGGATGACCTTGATCTGACCGTCAACATTTTCGCGCTTAGACCTACCATGTCCATAACTCTCTCATTCATAACTCCAAACTTCTGTCTTTTTGCCTTTTCTGTCTTTTACCAGTACAGTCTTTTACCTTTTAGTACACTGCAGTTTCTTAATTTAATGACCAAAACTGAAAAATGCAAAAAAAAAATGGCACCTATAATCCCTTAAAAGCATATCATTTTATTTAAAATATATTTATTCGCAATGTATAGTTTACTGTTCGTTACAAACACATTATAATTAAATAGACTGATTACTCAATGCAATGCTGTATTTTCTTCTAAAAACTTTATTTATGAACAGATTTTCATCGTTGACAAAACAAAAGGTAATAATTAACATCTTAATTGTTTCATTGATATCATTTTCCTTAATTTTTATCCATAAATAATCTGTATACAAAATAAGTGCTTAGTATCAGATTTAATTAGTCATGCATACAATTCAGTTATCAGTAGCTATCAATACTAGCCAGTAGGGTGCCAACTACTGGGTTTATTGTGCAAAAGTAGAGTTTAATGTCAGATATTATAGGTCCTAAAACTTCATTTGTGAACGGATTTGCATCGTTGACAAAATAAAATGTATGTTTAACATTTCATTGAGCGCATTTTCCTTAGTTTTCATCTATAAATAATCTGTTTACAAAATATGCCTTTAGTATCATGTTCAATTAGTCATGCACACAATTCAGTTATCAATAGTTATCAATACTAGCCGGTAGGGTGCCAACTACAAAACAAAATGTATGTTTAATGTATTAATTATTTCAATGATAGCATTTTCATCCATAAATAATCACAGAGTACTATCTGTTTACAAAATAAGCGTTTAGTATGGGATTCAATTAGTATTGACACAATTCAGTTAACAGTAACATTATTATGCATAAAACTTAATATCCAAAAATGATTATTCAAAACCTTTATCTGCAACAAAAAGGAAGAATGATGATCAGCATTATCAGTGAGCAGAGAAGGAATCTTGTAAAATTGTGTGATTTTTGTTTAAATTTTACAAACAACAAAACAAAACGGTGATAAGAAAAACAAGGAAGAGAGTCGATCATTGAGCAGGCACGGAAACCAAAGTAACCAAAGTTGCAATTTACCACACATAGCGGAAGCTTGCTATATATATATCTATGTTAAAGAACAACAAGGAAAGAGATGATCAGTGAGCAGACAACGAAATTTGTAAAATCATGTGATTTTTGTTTCAATTTTCATTTTGCCCACATGTAACCAAAGTTTGGACAATTGGACATTGTTATGACAATAATGAAAATGTAATTCTTTCCAATCAAAAGTAATTTAAAGATTTTGTTTTCGGCCGTGATGACAGATTTACAATGGCGATAAGCATTTTAAAAGAACTGTTCTGTGACAATTTGATGACATTTTGTAGTAATCATACATGGATATTAAACCAAAGTTATAGATTAAAAAATGCTACATGTTCCTATTTAATCAAACTCACTAAGAATAAGCATGAGATGTTCGGAACTTTGAAAATGTACATTTTTATACACATAATTAAATAGTTGCACTAACCTAAAGTGCTAATCACACAATTCTACCATTCTTTGCAAACATATTTTACCGATATTTTTGGGTATTTTTGTTAGGAAAAATTGGCCCATTTCTCAAAGAGAAACGCGAAACCGGAAAAAATAAAAACATTGATCAAACGGAAATATAACTTACAATGCAATGGTTTCGATATGACTGACTAGTATACATGTACATGTATAGGTCTGACTAGTTGCCGATGTATACAATGTATCCTATTGTACGGTGAATTCAATTTTAGCTTGGTTATCATGTTTCATGTAGACTGAGTTGAATTGCATAAATGTTGATATTTATAACTTTACTCGTTCCTTCCTTACCTGTAATAGACCTGACCAGTTGTGTTCTTTTTATAAGTAAAGTAAATCAAGCGCAAACACAATACAGACAGCGTTGTTGAGCTGAAGGGTACTAGTCTCTTCCACCGCCACGCCGGTTTGATTCAGCTAACTCCACACAAACCAACGCACTCTGCAGGGTCTATTGTTCTATTGTGTCCGATTTGAGCGCTGACATATTGGAAAATGTTGCCAATCAATATTCATGGGATTGTACATTCAACGTCCAATTGGGTGACTTGTGCTTGGCAGGTGTGAAATACATCTGACTGGGCGTTTTAATTAGGTAACGCATAAAGGCATTGACATCATCGAATGACTGCCTATAGTGCAAAAATATATTGGAGCAGTGGGTGATAAAGTAATAACTTTGATTTGGGCCACTTTCTGTCGTAAATAAACGTGGTGTTAAAATAGGTCAAATATTTCTCTTTTTTTCCACAAAAATGTGGACTAGTGGTATGTTAGAGTTATGTTGATCCTGTCTTCTGTTGATATTTGGTATAGAGTAAACGTAGTTTGTCATACTGCGTTTACTGGGGAACGGTTGGCGAGTAATGTGGTTTAGTTTAGAGTGTTACCGGTTAATGTGCTCAGTGGAAACAGATCGGTTCAGAGTGATGCGGTGTGGACACCCGGGTGACCCGGCAACCGTGATCCACCTCATGAGATAGACCATGTGGTGTGACACCCTGTATTTCTGTCAGTGGAAACACAACGGTTAACGGTTGCTGGGTGTTGAACTTCTTTTATGTACTTTTTATGTATCACATCGTGACCTTAAAAGCAGCTTGGGGTCAGAAAAATATTTTCAGTACTTACCCTTACTTACTTACTTACCACAACCCTTATTTTAAGCATCAGTAGAAACGTGCTGGTTGTTGCCTGAATCGGATTGTGGGTTACCAGGTATTGCCGGGTAAAAATACAGAATGCTCAGTGTAAACACGCAGTTTGTTGTAGACGCTGCAAGTGGCAGTTGTTATGCAAGAGACTCATTCACAACACATAACGCACTCACAATGTAGAAGTATATATTAATTACCTCGTGTTCCATGCTGCGCTGATCGTGTGGCTTATAGTGTTGACCTTATGGATATGCATTTTTATGGTCCGTATATATATTTTAGATCCTTGTTTCGTATTCCATGAGGAATGGGATTTTAATTTGTTTTTTGCTCGATTTTTTTGCTTTTCTCCCCAAAACAAAGTGTCTCTAATATGGTAGAGCCTATATTCTAATAGTAATAGTAGAACTTGAGTAGGCACTTGGGTAATATCTCTCAATAAATGTTTGTATGTGTTGTGTGTGCTTTCAAAATTCCGTTATTTGTTACAAGTGTTTCCTGTGAGCTATTATACTGGTTTAGTGTTATTGGAAATAAAATGCCCTTCAACTTTAGCTATGACTTCCGTGCATTATATCAATAGTATGTGGTAATTCAATTTTAAGGGATGTATAGAGGGCGGGAACCTGGTTTGGATTCCAGAGTCAGTGTGCCTGTAAGAGACACAGCCTAGCTCAGATTGCGCGCCAAATAAGTTAGCAGTTCAAAAATTGCAATTATTTCCTAGCCTTGAAAAAAAATAGGCAGAGCTGGGAATCGAACTCGGGACCTACCCATTGTGAAACTCAGTGCATGACCATTAAGCCAACTAACTATTAGCTGTGAGAAGTTTGATAGTAATTCTAATCTACCAAATAAATAAATAAGTCAATTATTAAACAAAGAAATAAATAGGAATAAATAAATATATACATAATGCAGAATGCAATTAGTTTTTTAGTTACAAAATTCCAAACATTCTATTATTTATAACTTTCTGCTATACACGCAAAGGGCCTGTGCTTTTAATATCCACGCCAAATCAATAATGGGTCTTTCACTCCATTGTCAAACTACTGTGTTCCCTTTGGTATTAATCAAAATAATTGTCAATCAACGTATCCAAAGCAGTATAATATAGACGTCGACGCAAGCTTTCATGCGGGAAATATAAACAAACTCGCTATAGTCGTGCTCTTTTTATGAGATATTGATACGACACTGAGGACTACAGTTGTTCCGAACTTAGCCAGGAACCCTGTTTCCAGACGAAAATTTTGATGTTGTCACAATGAATGCAAAGTAATTATATCGTCAAGAGACGCATAGAGGAATATGACATCTATCCTGAGCAAATCTGCAGTCTGTTGTTAAAAGGAGCATGTCCAGATATCAGCGTTAATTTCATGGTAAACGCCAAATTGCAGTTACAAAATTTATAATATTACCGGTAGTACCAAAGCGAACCTGCTTTAAGTGCCGGGCGATATAGTCAAAAAATGTATTCATCTATTGTTATGGTAGTTAATCCGATTATGACGTCACTTCTACAGTTTTCATTAGGAGCAAACATAAGAGCAGTTCACGATGTAAACACCGTGAATCAGAGGTATCGGATACCAGTTGACACAAGAACTGACAACAGCAACGATCACGCTAACCAAGTATATGACCCAGAGGTTTCAGGTACAAATGACCACGATGAGTACCAAGAGATCAACGACCAACCATTGGAATATGCGTACGCGTACGTAGATGACCAGCGCCAATTACTCGGAACACTGAAAGCAGCAATATATTACGCATATGATAAGACTGATCAAAGTATACGCCCATCTGCACCAGTTGTAGTCTTTGTCAAAGACTGACTCGCGTTAGTGTCGGACTCGCGATCAAGGGGGCGGGAGTGAGCGGTGAAGTCAAAATTCGAGCCGCGAAGCTCGCGGCGAGTGCCCACTATGGTTTCCGAGAGTGCGTGGTTCCCAGTAGTTTCTCTCCCTAGGGATAATATAGGTACCATACTGCAGTTACTGTCCGTTTTCCTATACACAATACACAGTGCTCTTTCCCATTGACGCGTGACCTCTACAAATAGCCCTACGTTAAAAGTATGGGGATATGACTAGTTAACGTCGCTGTGTGAAAAATAACCGGCCAATATTAAAAGTACTCTTCTAAAGTTCTAGAAAATATAGTTTTTAACATGTCCTAAATTTTTAGCTAATTTAGATGTTTGGAAATATTCGTACTTTGGTGTTTTAGTTAATGTTATAGGTAATAGTACATTGCCTAGTTAACGTCGCTGTGTGAAAAATAACCGGCCAATATTAAAAGTACTCTTCTAAAATTCTAGACAATATAGTTTTGTAACATGTCCTAAATTTTTAGCTAATTTAGGTGTTTGGAGAGGGTCGTACTTTTGTGTTTTAGGAAGGACATGTAAACGACAGATAACACCAAAAATATGAAAAAATTATTTCCAAACCGTGTTAAGTCAACAATCATTATGTTGCTCATTTTCAAGAATGCTGGTTTACAAAAAGCACGCCATTGTCTGATTTCGTGAACAAAGCCACACATACCATTGTTTCCTTTCGTTTCCTTTATAATCGGTTACCCAACTGAAGCTATGAATACCAGCTTTATTGCGATATCGCACATGAAAACAGACACTTGTGCACAACCAGAGAAGATCCGATTTAATCAGTTGAGCTGTTTCAATGAGTGTTATCTTGGTTTAATAGCTTTTAATGGGGTTAAGTCCTGCAAAGGTCGAGATGAATTCTACTGTAGACATGACTGCATCATGCACGGTCTGTAACACAGACTACACCAGTAGCGGAGGTGGAAGGATAACTCGGTTCATGTTTCCTCAGGTGATGGTGATGGAACTACGCGTCCGACCGATGAAAACCCTCAAGAAGGATGGTTGAATAACAGCAATAATTTCAGCAATAATATTTTATCAAACTATAATTTCGTGTATCCTTCGTATTTCATTGAAAAACATAATACTTTTAACACGCAGGTTAATTATGATGAATTATGAAATAAGGGACGTTCATGTATATCGATTTTCATTATCTAAATCAATATATTATGGACAAATAACACTTTGATGTTTTGCAAAAGTTCATTTTACAAATCATATACTTTGAAAACTTGCTTGATTTATTGTTGTTAATGAGTTATATACGTTTTACAAAAGTGTTGTTGTTTCAGCCCTCTTTACACAATAACTCAAGAATCACAGGACCTACAAAAGTATATCTGTGATATTTGACTTCTTCTACACATTCGCTATTAATTATCAATGCAATTTTTCCAAGCCCACTACCATTCGCAAGATGCTGTGAACTACCAAATCGCAACAGTTTAAAATAGTTGCTAACTATAATACAAACATATTTTTTTAATTATTTCTACCACCTGTAAGCTGCCTTGCACATTAATATTTGACAGTTGGATAAAAGTCTTATAGCCTGGTTCTATTTTGGAAAAATCGCGTTCCTAGTGGCAAGTTTGAGTAAAAGTTGGCAACCAGCTTATTTTTGTTAATTTGCGTATGCTGAACTCGAATTTGTTGTCTGCCAAGAAATATGATTATTGAAACCTTGACCCTCAAAAAGACCCCCAAATGACCCCATAGGATCGTATAGGGAGCAAATATTAATTTAATTCCAACAACACTTTCAAATATGTCAAATTATGCATATGGATCCACGGATCCCAAAAATGTAATGTTTGTGCGTGTACGACTATCGTTACGAAGTTATGGGACACAAAAGGACACATAGATGTTGTGTATGGTCAAAGGTCAAATTGTTCACCTAGCTTAGAGGTTTCAGAAAAAGAATTTTGCTAATTTCAACGCCGAATTCGATCGTTTCCAGTGCCCAATTATGTGACTGAGTGGGTCTTTTATAACAATAGCCATCGACTGACTAGCGTTCTGAGTGGTATGTGAATATCGGTATAGTTCAATTTCCGCGTCATTCAGAAGAGTGAAAGTAAAACTACCATAACGATTTTCGACATTGAGTTGAGGTGTGTTTTTTCTTCAGCGAGTAAACAATAAATAATAATATTAGTTCCAATGGTGATATTTCCGCATGTTTCATGCACACCGTATAAATATAAGGAAATGAGTTAACATTAATATAATGGTATAACACTGATTACATCAAAAGTCATGCTGTAATTTAGTGTTGCATGATTGTTTTGTTTTTAGAAGAATCTTACATTTACAGCAATGATAAGCAAGGTAAGTGGCAATCTATAAAATAACAGTGGTGTGCACAGGACTCCAGGACCCCCCATGAAGATATTCTTTTTTTCATTGTTAATATTGTAATGCTTGGTTGTAAACAAATCATTAGTATAGTCGAAAACCTCAATTCCGTGACCATTCTCTGGCTAGTAAGGTTTGACGATTGATTTGATTTCTATGAACTATTTAGAAAAATTTAGCCCCCATGTCCCTCGCAAAAATCCCGGCATTTTTCGCTAGGGGCCAAAATTCAAAATGGCCGCCGCCGCTTTCGCCAAAGCAACGCGTTGCTTTCGAAAGCAACGCGTTGCTAAGCCAGCCAATAGAAATAGAGCTTTTAGCAACGCGTTGCTTTCACAAGCAACGCGTTGCTTTCCCCAAAGCAACGCGTTGCTTTCCCAAAGCAACGCGTTGCTTACATACTCAATTCAGGGGCGCCCAAGCCGAGTTTTTGATTAGCCAATCATATCGGCGCTTTGAAGAGCTGTTGGTTATGTCCATCCCGCCTTAGTGGTACTACTAGTAGCTGTTACATGTAACAGCATGTTTTGCGTGTATCACACTATTGTACACTCAATTTTAGACCTAAATGCTCAGTCTAAGAAAATCCTTGAGCAATAATATTAATTTGTTCATATCATAAAACGAAATCCATTTCAGGCGTAAAATTTCACAGATATTATGAGAACAATATATAAGCTTATAAAGAGTTTCTTGCATGCTTGTGTGTATCCTGTAAGAGTCGCTGTGATTGGTTGTCGCCACAAGACGTAAAGAATGACAACAACGTGTTGTTTGCGAAAGCAACGCGTTGCTTTCAGAAGGCGAAAGCAACGCGTTGCTTTGGGGAAAGCAACGTGTTGCTATTAAAAGCTCTATATATCTATTGGCTGGCTTAGCAACGCGTTGCTTTTGAAAGCAACGCGTTGTCGCAATACGTAATGGGCCTTTTGGCTTGCCATACACGAGGGTCTTTGACAAAGCATACCCGTGGGGTCTTGATTTGGGTTGGGTGGAGATGTTCGGATGGGAATCTGAGAACCTGTCCTGAATTTAGAGCCCAAGAGTGACCAACAATATCTTTTAAGATACTCTTATCTTGGGGGTGACGCATAATGTAGTGCTGTTAAAATTTCCCTTTCCAACATGCACCGCTTTCACTAAAAGTCTCTTTATTTTTCCATTTTATTATTCAAATTTGCGACCAGTTATAAATTAATTGATATATTTTTATATCATTTTATTTTTATTTTTCAACAGGGGCATGGATGCCTGTGGTGTGTCAATGTCTTTGTTACTTTATGTAGTTTAGTATATGAACAAAATGTAGCAGCTCAAACAAAAGGTATGTCAGCTCCTACTTACAATTAGCAATTAAGTGTTTATACTTACATTACTTGGGGAATTACTAATAGTTTCAATTATCGTTATTTTATGATACTCCTATTTAATCAATACGAAACCTAATAGCATACAAAAACCAAAATTTATTATGTATTAAAGATATATCTGTAGACGTAAGACGCACTCATATAATAAAGTGAAATACAATACTATGAACAAGATGCAGAAGTGACTCTCTAATGCGCGTGTGGAAGGACCCTTCTAACGTTTTGTCACATTAGTTATCATGAGAGTTAAAAAACGAGGCCATCACAACATTATGCCTTATATTTTAGAATAACAATTATCAAGCACAAATCACGTGGTTTTCATATTGACCATAAAAACGAATAAATACAGCCGGTTCTCAACACGCGATAATCAAAATTTTCGCGCCGAAATTGCACTTGGTTTGAGGATTGAAAGAAGAGACTGCTTTGAGGATTCTGTGTGACAAACAATAGGGTTGTTGGGAACACAATGTTTCAACATCATCAAACATGAAGGAGGCTGTAGACATCGTTGTGTAAAGAAGATGGAGGAAGGAATCAGACAATTGTTAGTGGAAGATGGACATCATCATAGCAAGTGCTTCTTAACCATCACTGACATGCACCATCGATCACGCGAAATCGAAGGAGAAAGACTATTGCATGATTACCCCCTGGCAACACATTTGATTGGTCCCAACTCAATAGAAGAAGTCACAGAATTACAGAAGAGTGTTTAAAAAGAAGATGTTCAGTATTGTTCACTGATTTTAAAATGTGAGGAATTGGAGAGGAGTACAAGGGAGTCAAAGTTTATATATGATGCCCATAGCAACAGTTAACATATAATTCAATTGGGGATTTGACAGTCGCTAGCCCGAATTTGCAAAAAGGTCCGCTAGTCCGAAAAAAGGTAAAAAGGTTCGCTAGTCCAAACGTGCGCTAGTCCGAAGGTTTGCTAGTACGAAGGTTCCCTAGCCCGAAGGTTCCCTAGTCCGAATTTAATAAAAAAGGTTCGCTAATCCGAATAGTTGAAAAGATTCGGCAGTCCGAATTTTAAAAAAGGTGCTCTATTCAGAAGGTCCGCTACTCCGAATTTATAATAATTTAAAACCGTGCTCGCTAATGGGAATTTTTAATCAGGCCCGCTAGTCCGAATTTTAAATAATGTCCTCAGTCCGAATTTTAAATCAGGTCCTTTAGTCTGAATTTTATAGGTTCACTAGTCCGAATCTTAAATATAGTCAGCTAGTCCGAATTTTAGATTAGGTTCGCTAGTATAGTCCGAATTTGCTTTAAAGAACCCGATCAGCGCCACAATATACCGGTCTTAAAATGTATTGAAGATATCTCACACCAGCATAATCAGAATCATCATAAGCATAGTAAAGCCGTTTCGAGGTTTTGAACTGTGACCTCTTGAAATAAAGATCAACACAAAATGCTCTTTTTTGGCAGACACTCCAAGTTGTGGCAGTTTCCCTAGGAATTACATTTTTAATTTATTTTGACAGCCAAAATTAGCGATTATAGATTGCATCATAATTATGTGTGTAGGTGCATGAAATATATTTTAAAATTCGTGTAGTTTTCCCTGTTTTTAAATACTATTGTCACATGCATATTTATTGAAATTCATGATTAATATGTTGTCTTATCATTTAGGCCCTGATGATTCGTGTGTAGGACGATGTGACGATCATTATGATAAAACCATGCTTTGCCAGTGTAACAAAGCATGTGAAAAAAAGGGGGACTGCTGTGACAACTACCAGTACAGATGTCGAGGTAAGGAGAGCGAGGGTAGACGGTGTGTGGGGTGTGTGTGGTAACGGGGTATTTGGGAGGGCTTGAGCAGCATTTGTAATCTACTTCAGAAATTTGGGCAAGTTTTATTTTTCACTTTCATATGTTCAGTGACATCACAAGAAACCAGTTTTAACTTGGTGTCAGATTCTCAATTACCATTTTCACTACGCGAGGGCGGTTTTTTCAAAATGGCCGCCCAAATCATTATAAATCATTTATAAGCTGAATATTCATCATTATTTCACAACATTCAAAGCGAAAACATGCTTTAACAGAATTGGAGGTCTCACAAAATATGCTCATGTTATCACTTGGGCGCTGTTTTACAAAATGGCTGCCATTAAAAAAATTAAATTAAAGCCTTGGAAGGTATCATTGCCCTTTATTTGAATGTTTAAGGTACAAGGTTGGCTAGCTTAGTAAAAAAAAAGAAAAATTAATATAAGTAAATGATCTTTGTACACTTCTTTCACATGTATCATCATTAGCATCTAGTAATACAGTAAGCCAAATTAAGGTACCAGTTATGCTCACCTCCTGTATATCCTAAACAAAGACAGATATGTCATAATTGGAACCAGCAGTCAATAGCTGCATCTTTTAGCTCGAATTTAAGACCTCATTCGTTGAAATTGTTCAAGAAATAAAATATAAATATAAATACAACATGCCACTGGACAAGACCATCAAGCAAGTTCCAGCTCACAGCTTCCTTACATGGTAATGTGTGACTTCAATGTAAGAGTCTGCATAAAACACTACAAGTTCCTCTAGCATGATTCCACCAACCGAAATGGAGAATTGCTGCACACTCTGGCAAAAGAAGTGTGAACGAAATGTAGCCCGTTACTCAGAAGACCCGGTAGTTAGAAGACCCGCTATTCAGAAAACCCAATATTCAGAAGGCCAGCTAGTCAGAATTTTCTGGGTAGCGGACTTGAATAGTGGGCTTTTTGTTGAATTTTATGTAAAAGTCCCGCTACTCCAGCACAGCGAGTCTTGACTTTTACATAAAATTTTCTGACTAGCGGGCCTTCTGAATAGCGGATTTTCTTGCTAGCGGGCTGTATCTGTTAGAAGACCCGCTACTCAGACTAGTGGGCTGTTTTAACCCTAACCCCTAGCCCCAACTCTAACCCTAACCATAACCCTAATCCTAACCCCTAACCATAGCACAAACCCCTAACCATAACCCCTAACCCCTAACAACTAACCCCTAACCCTAACTTCTGAGAACTGGGCTTTCTGAGTGGAGGGTTGTCTGAATAGAGGGTGTGCAAAGGGCCCGTTAATCAGAAGGCCCGCCACTCAGAAAAATACCCGCTACTCAGAAAATATGATATATTGCTTATTAACAGGTGCTGACTATTCTTGCTACCTTCGATGCGGTGACGACTACGATCCAGCCAATAACTGTCACTGCAATAGTCTCTGCAAGAACTACACTAACTGCTGTAACGACTACGATGCATACTGCATCAGTAAGTAAAGCTATTAAAGTAAACATGATAAAGAAGGAATTGGATATTAGAAAAGGAAGGATACAATATTATTTTTAGCAACCTGAACTCCGTCACACGCAATGGGCGTTCGTAAGCTCTTCGTAGAATGCTAAAATTACTGATATTAGGTAAAATCTTTGTTCAAGATAATATCATATTATAACGACTACGAAGCCAGTTTTGGACCAGGCGCGCACTTTAACATGTTTAACATTTGTGACCTATTTAAAGACCCCCTTTTTATGCATCACTCTCACCCAAAGAACCCATATGGTTTTGTCACCCCTTATTTCTCCTTGGAACTGTCACTCAAAGACCTGTTATTATTACTAATTAATTGGCAACTCTCATGCTTTTATTCTATTATTCTATAATCGGGTATCATTAATCTATGGTTAAAAATGTATTAATACGCAGCAAGTACAAACGTCATTACTACGACCAGACCACTTCGTGTACCATCTGAAGCCACAGCAGGTAATGTTAACGGGCTTTTTTCATTTTGAAATCCACACACCCCCTATGAAAGACATGACCTTAATCTCCCACCCAGGGATGTGGATTTCAAATGGGGTTACCCCTTCAGGTAACCCCATTTGAAATTCACAATCACACTCCCTCTAGAAGATTAAGGCATTTGATAATCTATGATTAAGGTCACGTCTTCTATTCTATAGGAGTGTTCAGCAGCGTGAATTTAGTAGGCAGTAACATGAAACAGGGTATAGTAAATAGGAATAATTTACTCTGTGGGCATTTAAAAGTTTTGCCTGCCCAAAAAAAAAAATTAGCGGGCAGCTGTAATTTTAATTGCATCTCACTAATGCCCTTAACTAGCATGATTATTTTAAGGCCCATTCAGTGATTTGCTCATCCGGACGATCGTAAAAATCATCAAAATTCAGATTTTGGTACATTTGTCATTGACATAGACTGTTGTCATAAGATAACCTGTGAGTGGTTCAGCCAAAAGCTGTGTATTTATGACAAAAATCTGTAATTTAGATACTGACAGTATCTAAATTAGCTACATGTATTTGAATGGGGCTTCAACTTGGTCAGTACAGCTGTTTTCTTGATATTTTGCCAAATTTGTCATTTCAAAAATACCAACTGACAATTTAAATGACTTATCCTTCACTTTTAAGCAATTTATGAATAATTCTATTTTTTTTACACTTGCGCTGGGATCACTGAATGGGTCTTTAAGGGGTGTGTGGGATTTAAAAAATGGGGTCTTTAAGGGGTGTGTGGGATTTTAAAAAAATGTACTGACCTACTGAGACCTGTTTAGCTGTTTAGTGGGGGAAAATAATGTCTTTGATGTTAAAAGGGGACTTAACCCCTTTTAAAATTTGGACATTTGATGGATCTTTTTACCACTCAAGCCAAGGTAGCTTGTTTTCTCTGCTTGCGAATATTGTACTGCGAAGATCAGCGAACAGAGGGAACTAAAAGTGAAACTAAAAACACTTTTGTTTGTAAAAACCGACGGGAGGGTTGGGTAGTGGGGAAACCCCTTTCAATAACACCGAATAAAACGTGAGCTTGATGCAGGAAATACCTTAGCAGCAAAAAAGATGCATTCAGCTATAGTGCAAAGGATAAAGATATAAACTATCAATAACATCACAGCCGAGAGCTTGGCTACAACAATGGGAAACCATGTGACCAAAACCAAAACCAGGAACTGTAAATGTTGGTCTTAACCCTTAACTGCTAAAATGTTTGTCTAAAGTATCTAACAGTATATACACATTTAGAATGGCAAATCCATGCCAAGCAATTTTGGCAAGCCGTGAGGGGGGGGGCAAGTGATGTTTGGCACACATTCTTGGGGCCGGTGCCTTTTAAATAAAAGCGCTCGCACATGATGTATATAGACCACTTTAGGTTTGCAAATTGGGATCCCAAAAAATTGGTATGTGCAAGGGGAGGGCAAAGATTTTTTGGCGGGCCAAGAGGGGGGGGGGGCAAGCGATTTTGGCGAGCCGTTTGGAAATTTTTGCACAGCCCCTTACTACATGAAAGTGTAAAAAGAGTAAAATGTGGTACTTCAAACTTCCGGTAATTACCGAGTTATCTTCCCTTATTGGGATGGGATCAGCACCTTCAAGTTTACCAGATATATTTTTTGATTTATAGGTGCCATCGTCGGAGGCGTTGCCGGAGCTGCAGCTGTGGTATTGATATGTTTACTTATCATAGTGATATTAATTTTCATAAGGTAAGAATTAAATCCTCAACAATTATTTTGCGGTCATTAGCGCCCAGCAGGTATCCCTTCTGCCTCTTCGATGCTTGAATGCTGTTATATACATTAAGGTTAGTTGCAAGGTCATTGATATTCAGGGCCGGATTTACCTTGGGGGGGCTGGGCCCGACAAAAATTTGGAGGCCCCAAACTCACCGTAGGGAAGGCAAGTACACTCAAGTGCCCACTTTTGTTTTAGGTATAAGGTCGATAGTGGCGGCGGGGAGACGAGCATAGGTTGAACTGGGATATTTGCGCGCGAAGCGTGCGAAAAAATATTAAATTCAGACTAAAATTTTGCAATTTTACCATATTTTGAACCAAAACAAGATGTTTTCGGGCTAAAAAGGAATATACACAGGGCAATTTTTGGGGCCCCCAATGGTAAATCCGGCCCTGTTGATATTCAATTCAGCGGTTAGGGTTAGGAGTTACGGTTGGGTTCAGTTTAGGGTATAGGGTTATGGTTTATGATTAGGAATAGGGCGTTGACTGCCTTGTGACTTGTGACTAACCTTAATGAAACAGCATGAAAGCAAGGTGAACGTAATGGCTATTTACCCCTTATATTTACCTCATTAAAGCCATATTATAACATTTCCATAAGAAATAAAATTGTATATTTTTGGCATAAAATGTTAGTTTTCACTGTCAGATATGTCCTCTATTAATTTAGGCCTAAACTGACGAGGCAATACAAAGAAAATCGCTTTTCATTACCAGCGCATACGTCGCCAATGCGAGCCACTCATTCGAACGGAGTCGTGTCGGCTCTTTTGATATGTCACGATTGCCAGCACGCCATGTACGTACAGTGTTATGCACATCGTGTACGCGTTTTCTGCAGTTTATTCAAAATCTCGAATTTTGACAAAACTACTGTACCGGTACCTAAAGTCTTGAATTTTGTAGAGTATGTTAGTTTTTAGTTAACTAAAGTACATAACAATCGTGAAAAAAAACAACAACAAAATTTTGAAAAAATATTGAGGGCGTCCTCATCAGCAAATGTTTATGGCTTTAAGGATCGATAACACTGAACGTTGCACAGTATTTTTTGTGGGACATGAGAGCACATCAGACATATCGAATGTCCTTCAGATATCAAATAATTTTGATTTTTTGAAATTAGCAATATAATACACATTTTATGGCAAGTTATTAAAAATTGACATTTTGTTTTATTTTTCACGTTTAACAGTTCTCGAAGTAAGATTTACAAATCTAATGATATTTACTGTAATTGTATTTGGAGGAAAAGCCGATGATAATTTGAAAATTTTGTGCTTTCGTATTGAAAATACACATACAAAAGACCTAAATTTTTAGGTCTTTTTTGAAATAAATGTACTCGTATACGTATACCTTTAATACGAAAAGTCAAAATTTTCAAACGATCGTCGGCCTTTTCTCCCTGCTTCATATACTTTAAGTAAATTATAATAATTTGCCTTCACTTTTTATAGTATTTATAAGCATAATGAACAAGACAGTGTCATGTACATACATACAAATGGGAATGGTGATAAATAATTACAAACATTGTAATTGTTTTCCCCAGGCGCAAACGTACGAGCAGTTCACGAAGTAAACACCGCGAATCAGAGGAAACGGGTGCCAAAGCAGGAAATGACAATAGCAACGATCACGCTAACAGCTATGAGCTAGAGGTTGCAGGTACAAATGATCACGATGAGTACCAAGAGATCAACGACCAGCCACCGGAATATGCGTATGCGTATGTAGATGGCCAGCGTCCAATTACTCCAAACACTGAAAGTAGCAAATATGCGTACGCATATGCTGAGACCAATCGAGGTATACGGCAACCTGCACCGGTGGCGGAGGGTCGAGAGGCGGAGGATCGGGAGGTGGAGGAGGGTTGGATGGATAACACAGTTTATGTTTCCTCAGGTGACGGTGATGAGAATACACGTCCGACAAATTAAAATGTTCAAGAAGGATGTGAGGATAGCACTATAGACGAATCCAAATACACGCATTCCTACACCTGACTAGCAGCCTTTAGTTGGGTCCCCGTCGGCTACAATGCATCCAAAATGTGAAATGATTCGGCCTTGGCGGAAATTTTAAACTGCATTCCATCACCCGTGTTACACCTTCCGCGAAAACACAGGTAGACAAAAGAATGATTAAAACAACACAATACAGTTCCAACAGTTGTGCAAATAAAAGCCGCCTTACACCAAAAGAAGGTCGAGGAGGGTTAATAGAATAATACAATAGAGATGTAGAAATGGATGAACAAAAGGACTATGTATGAATAGATGCGACAGGATTACCTCTATTGTATATATTATTCTATTAACCCTCCTCGTCTTTGCATATTCTCTAGGTGTTAGGCGGCTTTTATTTGCACAATCGGGCGCTCAAAACACCAGGTTGGTGCTAGCGGGAAACCAAAGATGGCCGACCAAATCCTGACCATGACTTGGCTCGTTGGATTCGTCTATACGTTCAGGGGGTGTTGATGGAGTCACATCTGACGCAGTGCTTATTAGAACTCAGCGCAGAGGAGGGAATAGATGATTGTTGAGATTCAGAACACACACACATTCGCACCCACATGCACAAAATAAATTCAAGCGCCATATGAACATAATGCACATGCACAGTAAATCATCGTACTAAAGTGCCAACTTTAGGTATTCAAATAAAAATAAGTGAATTGTACTTTGTAGGACAGGTTTCTCATTTTGCATTTGAACAATAATTATTTCATTTTTAACAAGCTTATTTCGTGTATATTTGGTATGTTATTGAAATTAAAATAGCAGGGGAGACCGGGGCATAGTGGACCAAGGGGCAAAACGAAACACCCCATTAACCTAAGTATATTGCCTTTAATCTCCAAGCTAATGTATTTAGAACACGGCACTTATCCAGCATTGTTTGGGTGGTTTTTTTGTGCAGAAAATGTCTGTTTTTCGTATGTTTAATTCGATAATTTATAGAAATATAATTTGCTGAGTTATTGTGATAGCCATATTAATGACAGGTGGCCTAAGCCTACTCTATGCATGGTAACAGGGCTAGCATACACTAGCGTACATGACAGTGATGCTTTTCGGGAAATGTCTCATCTGGTCGGGGCAAAGTGGAATGAGCAAAGTGGACAATAGTCCAAAGTGGAACGTCGGAAACAGACCCCACTCAGAACTATGCAATACAAATGTACCCGGCCATAGTATACTGATGTACCAGGAGGTAGGCCCTAAGTGGTACTGGTGTTGCCAATGAAGACACGCCGGAATGGGGCTATTTTGTTTTCTGTAATGCCCTCTCCTCTCCATGTTTCACTTTACTCAAAAACCTGGGGCAACGCGGAACGACTTTTTCACGCCATTTGTTATCCGTTAGTTGCAGTCCTAAGGTAAGATTATAAGTTTTAACTTGCCTTGGTCTCTCTTGCTTTATCAAGATGCAATTTTAGATTATGGAAAGAGGGACATGATAATGGAATATATACCTTGGGCTTTGATGTGAAATGGACTAATTATTCATGTAACCACTTTGTCTTGTTTAAAACAAGTCTCTTTTCTATTTGCAATATGTGATTTGAGTTTGATGTTGCATAATCTTAAAATATATACTAGGATCTCAAACAATGCTCATCTGTCAGGGCACAGTTCTTTAACCCCAATTTTATACATTGATAAAATGACATTTGAATATGTTGGGTACCAAACCTCATACCCCGCAACTTAAGGTCAAAATTAGTGCTTTGATGTGAAATAGCGGTTAATAAACTGCGCCATTAGTGGGAGCACGTGTGGCCGAGTGGATAAGGCGCCCGACTCATAATACATAGGTTGTGAGTTCGAGCCCCGCTCGTGCCAACGTGTTGTGTCCTTGGGCAAGGCACTTTATCCTCATTGCCTACTGGGGGATGGGTTGGGTTGGATTGGATGTTTGTATAGTTGTTTGTTTCAATGTTGCAATATTGGCGCTGATTAAGCTGCTGCCTGCAAATTGCATTGTGTCTGTTTAGGTGTGTTTAATGTACAATTCTAGCAATTTGACCTGCGGGTCACCATTAGAGTTTGAAATAAAAACCTTCCATTAGAAATGAGATCATTTTGGCCTACGGCTTAATATAGTGATACGTTACATGACAGGTGTGTTAAAGCGACACACTGGGAATCATTGTTTCCCAAGAATACAGCAGACATGTTATCAAATTCAAACATAATAATTAATTGAAAAGTCACAGTCTTCTATGCTCTATGTACAAATTATTTACACTTAAAGACCCATTCAGTGATCTCAGCGAAAGTTTAAGAAAACAAAATTGTTCATAAATGGCTTAAAAGTGAAGGATAAGTCATTCAAATTGTCATTTAGTATTCTTGAAATAAAAAAAAAATTGGCAAAAAACGAAAAAACAACAGTATTGACGAAGTTGAAGCTAATTTAGATACTGTCAGTATCTAAATTACAGATCCATATAAATTCCTTATTTTTGACTTAACGGCTGGACCACTAACAGGTTATATGTTAACACATTTATGGCAATGACAAAAGTACCAAAATCTGAATTTTGATGATTTTTACGATCGTCCGGATCAGCAAATCACTGAATGGGCCTTTAACTCATAAGGTCCTCAACCTAGAGCTTAAGGATAGGGCTAATATACTGGGTGCCCCCCCCAAAAAAAAAAAAAGAGGAGAACACTCATTGTGCCCTCATTGCGCCCTCTATTTTTGAAAAGTTGATCAAATATATTTTGGTATGTAAAGAAACCTCTAATTGTTAGCTTTAATAAACCAAAACAGTTATTTCAATCGGCTCACAACTTTTGAAGATATGCCTTTTTAAAGAAAAGTACCCGTTTTTCACTCTGTCCACGGATAGAAAACAGAGTGGTTGGGATGGGTCATGCTGTGGAGTGGCCTGCAAGAGAACCAGACCTCACACCACTTCATTTCTTCCTTTGCGGCAAAATCCAAGATCTTTGCAAACGTATTACTGCTGCATTCGCAAGTATCCGGCGCACAAGTATGGTACGCAACGCAAGTGATGCAATGAGGACCAGGGCTGAAACCTGTATTCGCCAATGAGGCAACCAGGTAGAGGGCAGAGCAGCACTGTAAACTCACTTCAGAAGAACCAAAGACAAACCAAACAGCCCTTTTCAGGGCTACCTTTTATCTTAAAAAGAGAAATGACTTCTGTTGTAAATAAAAAGAAATCAAGAAACAACAAAGTAAGAAAGTAAGAAACATAATAAAACAAAAAGGCATAAATAACCAAGAACAAATAAGTAATTGCAAGTATGGCAAAAGAAGTCCCATCCCACATCCATTTTACCCACAAATTAATGACACTGAACAACATTAATAGCACATAAGCCCACCGGTAAAGCCCATTCCCTAAATAAAGTTATTTTATAAAGTAATCATTGAGGAATGTTTCATACTCATGCATGGTACGTGTACTCCTTTACAATCTTGAAGTAGCCAATCCTCCTCCGTGGACAGAGTGAAAAACTGGTACATTTCTTTAAAAGAGCATATCTTCAAAAGTTGTGAGTCGATTGAAATAACTGTTTTGGTTTATTAAAGCTAACGATTAAAGGTTTCTTTACATACCAAAATATATTTGATCAACTCTTTAGAAATAGGAGAAAAGAGGGTGCAATGAGAGTTCTCTATTTTTGGAACACCCTGTATAGATAGACCCATACTAATTGTTCAATTAGAACGATGGTAATTTCACAAAGCTGTTACTAAAATGACAGTGGTTCTTGCCCAGCAAACACAAAACGTTTTACAGAAAACGTTTAAATGCCGGGTTATATAAAGGGTATAAAAACGTTTTCATAACATCCAAAAAACATTTTTTGAAAACTTGATACAAACCATTCTAAACATTCTATGTTATTTTGGGGTTGAAAAAATATTTTGCGAAAAATGTTTGCCTAAAATATTTGCAATAACGTTTTAAAAACGTTTTCATGACCTTTATATAACCCGACATTTAAATGTTATTAAAACGTTTAAAAAAAACATTTAAGAATATTTCTGTGTTTGCTTGGTGAACATATATAATCTATAAAGCATGAAAAGTGTATTTACACTCTGAAAGTATGGTAATTTAAAAATAAAGTATACCATTATGTACCTCCTTTTATCTTTTTTAAACAATGCCTACCATTATCATCAGCATCATTCATGGTTTATTAAAAGACACAGTTGCAGCTAAAAGCTGAATTGATGTGCAATTATTTACAATGAAAAGAAAACCAGACTGCATGACATATATAATTTCAAAAATCACAAATATTGTGTGTTCAAGGTGGTAAAAGCTGAAAAATCTTACATTTAACTACCGTTTATTTTCAAATAAATGTCATGTATAGTTGATCAAAGTATTTATTCATGGATTGGTAGCAGCCCATGCAGTACTAAATAAACATATGTACAAGTGTAAAAAAAATTCCGTTATTGGACAAGTAGGGGCAACTTGGTACCCATTATCATTACCTAGTCAACACATTTTACGTTAAAAAGGTGTATCTGAAAAAAAAAAAAGTCGAAAAAATTACTTCTCTTTATGACTTTTTACGAATCCCATACCCGTGCATGTGGGTGATAAGTCTCACCGTCAAAAGACTCACGAAGCTGCTAGCCGATCCAAATAAACTTAAATTAAAAAGGTCTAATTATAACTTATTTTAGTTATGGTTCAAACTGCAAGCTTGAATTTTTGCAAACAAATTCCTTTGCCCTAGTACAAAAATTGTCATTCCAGGCGCCTGAAGCTACGAAAGTAACACAATCTTCACCAACACTATTATAAGGTTCGCCGGGATTCCAGTTAGTATAGTCTGTTTGAGTACCATCATTCCACTGAAATGTACGTGCAATAATCAGGTCATTCAAACCGATCCATGGCTGCAAACAATAAAGAGCAACAATACTGAATATATTCAGTTACTAATAAACGTTTCGTAAAGTAAAATGGGTTTAAGCACAAAATGTCATTCATCATATAACTACAAAAATATGATACTTTTTGTTGTTTATTGTACCGAGATTAAGCATATAAAATAACAGTTTGATACATTCTGTGAGTATAAAAATATATGATCACATCGTTTTTGCTTTCTTGACTTACCATGTTGTTAATGGCAAATATAATGGTAAGGCACCCGAATATTATCTATAATACTGTATACCAGTGCACTTATCTTTGATTCTGAGTAAACTGATCTAAGGCTAACCGATTTGATATCCATATAATAATTGACACATCTAACTGACCCTAAACATTAATATTTGTGAGTGTTATTTTTTCTTTTTTTCTTGTTGTAATTTTGACATACAAATACGTGGTATGTTTACGTTTTCAATTTTTTTAAAATCTACGATTTTGGTATGACCTTTTATGAATTTTTGACATGTCTTTTCATACCTCATGTCTTTTAAAAAAATTCATCAAAATCCTTTATCGTCGCTTTATATAATGTTGTTTTAAATGTGTGCTTTAACCAAAGCTAACTTAAATCTCTGGCAATCATAACATTATGCCTTATATGTTAGGAAAATAATTATCAAGCACGAATCACATGGTTTTATTTAAAACAAACTCATATTGGGCATAAAAAGGAATAATGACAGCCGGCTCTCAACATGAGCAGTGGACTTCGGGTATATATATAAATGCGCTTTTATAAATGCGCACGTGACATCTACAAGTCGCCATACCGTGTTCAACAATGTAAGGTACCCGGATGTACACAAATTCCACACGCAAAAGTATAGGCGAAAATGACAGGTTACAAGGAAAACTGTTTTTGCAAAATAGTGGCATTGATTGCAAAGGGCAAAATAATTTGAGCGAAACATACACTCTTTATTTGGATTTTCCATTACGGACAAAAAAATTAATGACGGAAAAGCTAGATATAGCTGATTTAAAAACTTGTATTTCATTATTTCCGTGCTAAATGGGCGTGTCAATTGGCCATATTGATGACGAAATGTGATTCTTACTGGCATTAAGGTCAGAACTGAGTAGCTGCCGATGATGTTATTTGATAATTTTTGCACGTGATGATAGGGAACTTAGGGGGCTGTCATTTTCTTCGGGAGGAATGGGTCATGGATTTATTTATTTGGGAGTCAAGTATTTCCACTCCCCCCCCCCCGTAGTGCCGCCACTGAACATAACCCTGACCCTAATTTTAACTCTAATTTTAAAGGAAGTATGTTATGCATGGTTTATTCTTCTACTATGGTCGTCATACACATTATTGTCATGGTATTATATATTGTAATTGTATACGTCAATTTTGTTCAGTTTGGTTCAAACGGTTTATAAAGTTTTACTTTACACGGAAGGGGAAACTTAGCAAAAAAAACAAACAATTATTTATGAGTGTAAAAGGGGGGAGGGTGGGTTTGGCCTAGCCGAAAGGGGGAACAAATAATATTTATAAAATTATAAGTAAGGCTAAGAAAAAAAGAAACCCTGTTCTACGGGCGGACGGACCTTTCAAGTAGGGTCGATCGGTCGGTTTTTTGGTTGTAGAAATAACCCAAAAAATCACCAAAATCTGTAAATAATTTGCAATTTAAGAAAATAAAAAAAACATTTATTTGTACCGAATAAATAAAAAAATAAATAAATACAAAATAAATAAATAAATAAATAAATAAATAAATAAATAAATAAATAAATAAATAAATAAATAAATAAATAAATAAATAAATAAATAAATAAATAAAAATAAATAAATAAAAAATAAATAAAAATTAGTTATGTTTGTACATGGGGGAGGGGGGTGCTGTGCAATAATCATGATCCTTCGATATCCATGATTTATCCTTGCAAATTTATAGCATCGAACCTCCAGCCAATGTTCCTTGCCAGTGCTAGCCATGAAACAAAGTCACAACTGTAGCCACTCCCTCAATGGTCGTCATATCAGTGATTGACAGTGATGTAATGCAAATATGGCGCTGGCCATCTGGTCACGTGCGCATTTATAAAAGCGCATTTATATATATATATATATAACCGAAGTCTACTGACGAGATAGTAGAGAGATTGCGATTTTTGCGTGAAACCGGGCCGCCAACCGCATGCTACACTGAATAATAGCAGAAATGAGTTAGTATGCCCTCTAGAGTGAGTGTGAAATACACTGTGAATTGGTCAATCGTAGTACAATGACGCAATGGTTATTTGTGCTCAATTGTCGTCAGCCTTCATTGTATTACTAGTACTTGGACGTCATTGCACTAGGCAATTTCATTGCTCGGGAAATATCGCGTGTTGAGAGGCGGCTGTTTTTATTCATTTTTATGGCCAATATTAGTTTGTTTAAAATAAAATCACGTGATTCGTGCTTGATAATTATTTTTCTAACATATTAGGCATAATGATGTGATTGCCGGATACATCCTTTAAGAAACACCCCGTTTATATTCTTTTAATTTAAAAAAAAATCTCACTTACATCAGCCGATTCACCAAGTCCCCTGACAACCATGTTTTCTTCAGCGGAATGGATGCTCACAAGATGGGCTCCATACTGAATACTGCAGTACATTTCAGCATCAGACCATGATTTAGGAATGGCAACATATTGGTAGCAATTTCCATTCCATTCATGAGAACAAACGCCTACAATGTCAAAAGCATAAGTACAACATGCCAAGTTTTTGTGTAAGTTTTTGTACGATACCGTGAGCGGGTTTGTATACTTGAAATTCGTACTATTCATTTCTACTCATGTATATTTGATCCCGTATTAACTATTCGTACCAAGAGATCAATGATATACAGTTCATTTGATTAGGTTTATTATCACTTTGACCGAACAATCTTATCAAAATGATTAGTTTTCGTTTTATTTTAACAAGTAACTATTCATATTGACAAGATCTCCAACTCAATATTTAACAAGATGATTCATTTCATTTTGACAAGATTCTATTAGATCCCCCTCTGACAAGACAACCTACTCAAATTTGATAAGTTGGGTAATGTTTGACACGAATCTATTCATTCTATAATATTTGACAAGATCATCGTTTTAAATGACAAGGCCATCTTATCAAAAAATAATATGCGAGTCATTTTGAAGAAAAATATGTAATGTACGTCCCAACTGAATAGTTTCCCTTTTCAAATTCGACAAGTGTCTATTCAAAAAATATATTCGTTTTAAGAGAGTAGCCATACAAAGGAAATATTTTCTTTTGTTTTCTCTTGTTTTGGAAACTCTTTAATTGCTCATATCTTTGGAACTGGTCGTTCAATTTCAATAGTTTTTTTTTTGTAAATCCAGATATGTAAATGCCTTTAACCATCCTATAAGAAACTGAAAATTTAATATTTCCGAGTTCCGACTGATTTTGCTTGATCGCATCACATATATCGATATTAGCTTATCATGCTGTATGCTCGAATGCGGGAGGTACATGTGGCAGCATACTGGTGATCGAGGAGTCTGTTCCACGAAAAGATCTCCGGCGTGTAGATGCAGGCATAGACCAGTTTACCTTTTTATATTAACATCAACGTTGAAACGTCAAAAACTCCATGACAAATGGTTATCATTTTCAAGACACATATTACAAAATGCATTATGAAGGTTGTCTCACACAAATAATACTATCTGTAAAAATCCATCATAATCTCTTGGTTCAATATACATAAAATATTGTTTCAAATGTCACGAAAGCTTAATCTAGAAGCACCTGACTAGCGTTAGTAGGAGATTTGCTTTAATATTATATAAGTAGTATGATTAAGACAAGTGAAGTGCCTCAAAACACAACTTTAATTGGGTAATATACGACAAAGTAATCGGAGAAAGTTTAACCAAGTTATCCTCCTATTGTACTCACGTTGGTTACAATGTTCCCGTGCCAACCAGGAGCGCACATACATTCATATTGATTAAGTTGATCAACACAGGTGCCAGAATTTAAGCAAGGGTTGCTAGCACACTCATCGGTGTCTGAAATAAAAATCAACTGAAACTATAAAGATGGGACAAAATCAGCATATATCTTTCTCATTTCCAATTTTTGTACCAAAAAAGAAAGAAAACAAAAACAAATAAAAACAAAAACAAAAAAATCTATATAAGTCTTGGGTAACATGCAAAGCTGTTGACATGGGGCACCGGGTCTCATCTAAGTGTCACTGAAAGCAATTCTTGTAACTGAACCCACTAATGCAAGGTAAGCTCAATAAGTATTCTCCTAGATTTGAAAATATTACAGGCTACTAGAGAGTGCCATCCTCAAAATAAAATTTAAAACATTCCCATTATAAAGTACTTACTTTGATCACAATTTACACCTTCATAACCAACATTGCATCTACAGACATAACTAAGAATACCATCATCACATGTACCGTTATTCTGGCAAGGTCCTGAAGCACACTCATTGATATCTGTCATAAAAACACATTTTTAACAATCACATTATCAAAAACAATATGGAAGGTATTATAGGGTCCACAACTTATAAGTTCCCCTCTAATACTTTTTAAAATAAGTCGAAAAATATTTTACGAATTCTAAAAATGTAAAAAGGTATGTATATCCCTATTTGTTTGACCCCTGTCGACCAATTTATAGCGGCACACATGATTGCGTTCAGTCACAATGGTTAATTGTGTAAGAAAAGAGGCCGTTTTAAAAGTGGCACCTGAGTCCACAGCAGTCGGGGTTGTTTTAACAAACGCATGAATTATAGGCCTGACATATTGTATTAATTGAGAGTTGACTCATATGGACTCAGATGCAACTTTTATTACTGTTTAAAACGGTCTCTTTTTACATGATGAACCATTGTGACTAAAACAAATGAGGCTACACATGCCTTTTACACGTTTGCATTTCGTCAAATATTGTCCGATTTATTTTGAAAAGTATTTAGGGGGAACCTATAAGTCGTGGACCTATCTTAAAAGATCTAACCCAATGCTAAATTAAAGTACAGATATCATATCTCATTTCATGAAGTACTACCCTTAAGTTTACTTTATCATGTTTTTCTGCATAGACGGTCAACACATCCACTACCAAGTGCAACCGAAGGTCCAGGGTTCATCCATCTCTAACACACCAACTGATTACTATCTGGAACTTAACTTGGTATTTCGAGATGATTGAACCCGGGACCTCCGATTGTAATATTATACTGGTTTGATATTACTGTATAGTTAGTTTGCCTCGGTTTCCAGTTCCTGCTGTAAAAATTGATCACGATACATGCACGGTATACATAATAGTTTTGATTGTATGTGCTTTTGTTCTACCTGTCTAAAATTTCCAAGTGAGTGACTCACTTTTAAGATTGAATTTGTGGAAAAGTTGATAATAAATGTATGTGATTACTTCACTAAGTAAGCGATTTTACTGTACTGCGCAGCATCGTATTGCGTTTACTATACATGTAGTTCTACCGTACTCAATCGGGTCCAACCCTATCTGACTGAAGAAATAAGAACTAGTGTTTAATTCGCTGACCATACCAGGTACATTAAAATGAAAAAAAAAAGTATAAAATGAAGGCTGATATGCCAAATTTTGGTGATAGTTGTGCTCTGTGGATGTTTTTCAAATCATCTGAGCATAAAAAGATATAAAATACTACAATTCTGAAATTTTATGAAGTTTTTTGGACCAACTGATGTCACAACATAGAGTTGGTGAGCTGTAGAGTTTGGTATGGTTTACATCGTGTTCGATGCACCACTGAGAAAAATCGAGCTGCTCAACTACCAAAAAATGCTGGTTCTAGGGTAGAATATATCATAAACTTCTGGAAAATGATGTTTTGAATAAACGATGACGTTATAACCATGAGAAAATGACGATTTCTTGGGTACCTTTTAACACATAAGAGAATAGGAATTTGATTTAGTGGTGTGATCCCTACACGCATATAATTTTACCGCAATAAGCACGATCCAACAGTACATCAAGTATATGCTTCTCCCAGTTATGTTGCATGGTAAGTGGCCACGGGTCATCAACAAACCACAGATCTTCATCTTTCCTTTGTGGACACGGTGACATGAGTACAGGGGCTACAACGCGTTGACACAGGCATAATTCTGCATATGGCAAAGACCATCTTAAGGAACCGCCGCTTAAAGGATCTGCTCTTTCTTTTAGAACACAAAGGTGGGTCTTCACCACAGCCAGATAACCTGAAAATGAAAGAAATTATAGAACAAAATACAGAGTCAATACTATCTTATGTGTTATTGTGAAATGTGGTCGGTCCATTTTGTGTCACTGTATATTTTACAGTACTAATATGAAGCAAATTTATCCCCCATGCCACATGGTGCTGCCACTGTGTACAAATACTTAAACCCATAATGTACGATTTTGATCCAAGTTGAATTTTGTTATTATTTACTCAATACTGAAATAACATTAGAAATAACTGTCAGGAAATGTTTTTGTCCGAAATAACAAGACAAATATTTACAGTCACAGTCTG
Source organism: Amphiura filiformis (assembly GCF_039555335.1). Taxonomy (NCBI): domain Eukaryota; kingdom Metazoa; phylum Echinodermata; class Ophiuroidea; order Amphilepidida; family Amphiuridae; genus Amphiura; species Amphiura filiformis. Next base: position 42,446,065 of record NC_092640.1, on the reverse strand, counting down.
TGTCTGTCAACTCTAACCTAGTTGGCCGACCACTGTCTGACACTACTTTCAATCAAAAATTTCAGAATTGTACATTTTCATGATCATATTTGGAATCAATATGTAAAATACGTTAAAACAAGTACAAACAAGCCTAGTATTGGTTCAAAGGTTTTTGAGATAGCTCTTGTATAGGCGTAGTTCCTAGGGGGATAGGGGCAGTGGGTGGTGTAATGTGGGATAAGTCCCCCCAAATATTTTCATAGGGGGTGGTCCATACAATCATCATCATACAATCATACCCCCAACGTTGACGCCTGTATGTGAGTTTCTGACCAAAGTAACCTTATATTTGGACATTGTAGCCTAAAAAGTGCCAATTTATCAAGCTTCGCGCGAATTGATTCCGCTTTGCATCATTTTTACCAGTTTAGCATAAATATGTCAAATATTTTGGCGCGCATTTGTACAATATACTTATCATATTGCCAAAAGGTGCTATTTCAAGATTTGTACACCACCCTGTCGATGTCAAAAGGAAATCTACGCCACAGGGCTCTTGATATTTTGGGAAAATATCTCAAGACTTTTTATGTTGAAGCCTATGGCTAGCACGCAGAGCATTAAATGATAACTATGTAACAACTTACCTGTGATGATGATCAATGTAAAAGAAACCTGATAATCCATTATAATATTTTAATGTGACATTTTGTCCATCGTAACAAATATGTTGTATCAATAAGAAATTATCAACCTGTAGCTCAAGCGGAATATGCACAGTAGTCATTCTATTACGAGACTAATGCAAAAAAGGAATGATTGTAAATTGACAAATTCCACTGTTGCTACGCGTCAGATTGCGGTGCACTTTTCTCTTTGTTAAAGGCCCTTTCAGTGATCCCAGCGAAAGTACAAAAAAAATGTTTCTAAACTGCCTAAATGTGAATGGATAAGTCAGTAATATTATCATTAGGTATTTTTGAAATGAAAATATTTGGAAAAAAAAAATGAAAACAGCAGTATTGACAAAGTTGAGGCCCCATACATGTAGCTAATTTATATATTGACAGCATATAAATTACAGATTACATCATAGTGTAATTGCCTTATTTTTTCGGCTGAACCACTAGCAGGTTATGTTAGCACATCTATGACAATGACAAATCTGAATTTTGATGATTTTTACGATGAGCAATTCACTGACTGGGCCTTTAATCATGTGGTAACCAAGCTTGCTTTTAAAGTGCATATTTAATATTTCATAGCTAATTTACTAAGAACTAATTAAAGAAGCAGTTTTTTCCTAGCATTTTATTCTATTTGAAATGAAAAAAAAACCTATGCGTTTTAGTGTTATTATTCATTCGGTTGTTATTACCAACGACCATTCAACCGTGGAATGTTTGCACGTTTATTGTGCAGCATATGGTCACAAGAGGGCGACAAGAGGGCAACCCTCTAGCATATCTAAATTCTATGCCCGCGTCTTTTATCTACTTTAATTCAGCATATTTTGGATTTTGACTTTAAACCAAGGCTAACAATTTTATTTCATGGTTGCAACAATAAAAATAAATATTTCCGTAGATTAATAACCACTATACATGCCAATATAATGACGTTCTATTCAGAATTAGACTTTTTGTGGGGAAAACAGCCACGTTGCATAAACCGTGGCATTCGGTACAATCATCCTATTCGGTCACCTTGCGGGCGTTAAGTCTGCGGTTTGTGTCCAAAATGTGAAATCGCAACCTCTTTTCTATACGTCCGATATCACACACAATTCAATGGACAATCTGCGCTTATGAACCTCACGTATGAATGAAGTCAACCTGTCGCACATGTAGCTGTATTGTTGTGATGCAAGAAGGTGAAGATCAAATAGATCTCCCTAAGGAAGTTCAACAAGCACTAGAGAAATTACTCCACAATTGAAAAGGAGTGTCTGGCATTGCTATTAGCATTGCTACATTTCGATGTGTATTTGGGTACCACAGTATATCCTGTGCTTGTGTTCACAGATCACAATCCCCTCACTTTCATCAACAGGATGAAGAACAAAACCAAAGGCTGACCAGATAGAGTTTGACCTTGCAAGAGTACAATCTGGACATCAAACATATTAAGGGAATAGACAATGTAATGGCTGATGCCCTGTCCAGAATTGCGTAAAACTGACAAACAAAAATTCCTTTAAAAAGGAACGTGTGTGACAAGTAGTCACTGTGTATATTGAGTTAAACACTCAAAGTTGATAATAACTATGTTGAAGTTAATATAAAAGAAGGAAACATTTAAGAAAGTTTTCATTACATTCAAATTTTCTTCTTTTCAGGGGGAGGGTGTGATGTGCCCTGAGTAATTTAATTTGATTATTCATCTTTGTTTACAATTTAAAATCTGTTTCATGAGACATTTGGGGAAACCCCCTCTCATCTATCAAGTTGATCAATACACATTCTAATTTTGGATATTAGGGAAAATCCCTACTAATCCAGACCGTTCAGTGTATTGCACCAATAGGGGACTTCCGGATAATATAAAGTGGATATATGACATCATGGGGAATACCCCAGGAATTGTTGGAATGTGAAAGAATGATTTATTAATAGATCATATTTTTTTGGATGAGTATAAAGGTGAAAGCAACGGAGTTTGCTCTTTGCAGAATATGAAGAGAGATTGTAGACTCTCTACATATGTGTGTTGGTCGTCATTGTGCTTCTGTCTGCTTGCTTCTGTCTGCTTGCATCTGTCAATAAAGTGGAGCAGTGCAAGGAGTTTTAACTGTAGCTGTATTGTTGTGATGCAAGAAGGTGAAGATCAAATAGATCTCCCTAAGGAAGTTCAACAAGCACCAGAGAAATTACTCCACAATTGAAAAGGAGTGTCTGGCATTGCTATTAGCATTGCTACATTAAAAGTGTTTGGAGAACTGCACAAGAAGTTAAGTGTTTGGAGTAGGCACAAGGAGTTAATTGTTTGGAGAACCGCGCAAGGAGTTAAGTATCAGGAGAAAGCAGCAACATTTCTATACGCCAAGGATTTTATGCGCAAGATATATAAATGCAAGTGTACAATGAACTGAACCGCGCAAGGAGTTAAATATCAGGAGAAAGAAGCAACATACACAAAGGATTTTAACGCAAGGATATATAAATGCAAGTGTACAATGGATTTCGCTGAACAGTTTTTTTCGCAGGATAAGCAAATAAGGAGATACATCAGCCGTCCAGAACATTGCAATAGAACTCTATAATCACCAAGAAGAAGACTACTGGTTAAGTACTGAATAGTTAAAACTGTGTGATTATAATTCTTATGTGCATTTGTTGTCATGTACCAATCTTGCCAATCGTATATTAATTTCAATTAAAGACTTAGATTTTGTTAACTTAATCAAACAGGGTATTGTTGTTTTGCATTCGTGTGAATTTGAGTAAAAGGTGATTTTTGTGATTGTAAAACGGACACATCTTGATCATTTTCTGTTTTATCTGCGCGTACATGTAAAATACTGGTAAAATAAGCGACCTCGCACCGTCACAGGAGATTGGTTTTGAGTAGTTAGACGGGCTTACGATCAAGGCGTATGGGAATCGCAATCTCTATGGTAAGTAAATATCATAATACATTATTAAGGTTACACAAAGAGACGTATAAAAACGTATAAAAGACGTATAAAGTTGTTCTCTAAAACAGAGTTTTCTCAGTAATCAAATATCGCAGCGAGTGAAATGTTGGTGCATTGGATGTAGCTTAACATTTTTGTGTGTGTTATATACAAATTATTAGAATAAATTTGAAAATCCTTCGTTTAAAGCATTTTTACCCACCATGTTCACAAGATCAAAAACACGTTCCATGAGGTTTTTTTCAAATGTGCGCTCCGTATAAATCCACACCGAGCGATTGTTTTCTTCTTTTTCGTATTATATTACAAATCGATCAAAGAAATAATGTTGCCATGGGGAAGAACCAAATACAGTACCGATTAAATTTTAAAAGCCCGTTTTGGGGGAAAATTTTGGAGAATTTGCTTGAGAAAAAGCTGGTTTGTGAAATTATCGATATCTTGATTACGAGACGTTAATTTAGACATCTGAATACCTACATTATTTCTCAACATTCTGCCAATTGCTATTCCATTTGATTTTCACTCCAAATTGAAGCTAGTTTTGCAAAAACGAGGTTTTCCTCCATCAGTTCGTTCAAAATTTCAGCGCCGACATGCGTGTTTATTCTAAGAGCCATAATGCGGACGCGATTGTAATCATGTAAATTATTGCATCCAATTATAGTTATCATCCGCTTTGAGAACAATCAATTGTGTAAGCTGATCGATGGCCGAGTGGATAGAGCGTTGGACTGGGAATCGAGTCTCCGTGTGGCTGAATTTTCTTTTTTTTCTCTTTTCTCATTTTTACTTCCTTTCTTTCCTCTTTTCTTTCTCCTTTCTTTTTCATTTCTTTTTTTTCATTTCTTTCTTTCTTTTTCGTTCATTTTCTTTCTCTCTCTTTCTTTCTCTTTTTTCCCTATTTCTTTATTCTTTCTTGCTCCTTTTTTTTAGTTTTATTTGATTGATTCGCTGAGTGCAGTGAATCGTGATTGATTGTTTTTCACTTTATATAATTCAGAAATTTGTAGGCCTGCTAAGTCTGTCTTGTTGATTTTCATCCCAAATTCGATTTACAAATAATTGTAATCAGGGGAATAGCAGCATTGATTTCATCAAAGATATCAAGGCTATAAATTCAAAATCAACACATTTTCCAGGGCGTAGATTGACGAAGTGCCCCCAATCAATTTTAAAATTTATAAAATCCTTGTGAAAATTGCCGAAAACGGCTTGTGGCACCCCCCCGGCATCCGAGCTCCGGGCACTGAGCTAAGCCAAGTTTCATAGCCTTTTCATGTCTTGACCGTGGATCGATATTCTATTGTAAGTAGGCCTACGTCCCGGTACGCTTGTTCATTTTCTGCATGGCTGTTTCTGTTATGAACTTACGCCCCTCTGAAATCAAGCGCATGAAAAACTCTCGGCTAACCTTAATGTAGTCAAGAACTGCTTATTGCCACCATGATCGTGCACTTCTGGATAATAGCAAAGAAGCATTAACTATATATTTTACAGCGATTAGAAAATTGTAATACGGGGTGACCATGGTAACGATGATCTACAGTATATGCCTAATGTGAGTAAAATAATCATACCAACGACTAGAGATTCTAGTTCATTTTAATAACTTGATTGAAAAAGTAATTACCAATAATGGTAAAACAGGGTTATCCTACTAATTTCGTCATGGCAAATATAATTAAAGGCCAATACTAGGGGAGTTAGAAGCACCTCCTTTGCATCCCCTCAGAACCCAATCAAACTAACCTTTTTAGGTGCCTGAAATGACCCCAAAACACAATCAGGATTTTCCCAAAAATATAAACTGGCCCCAAGGGGGGGAAGGGGGGGGGTCCAATATGGCGTCCAAAGTGGCCACCAAATGCAGGTAATCACTATAAATGACCATAATATGAATACTATTTCTGAACCAAACTAACTTTTTAGATCAAACTCAAGTTGATATAAAAATAAGTCCCAAGAGACAGTGTATTTTCAAAATGGCGCCCAAAATGGCAGCTAAATACTGAAAAAGATTATAGGTTATCATATAATTAATAGGACTTCTCTGAACCAAACGATAACTTTTTGGCTTCATATACATGATTTAGGGCGTACTATACTTCTAAGTCAAGGTAAAGGTAATAAAGATCCCGGCCATCAGTGTACTTCTATCATGACACCAAAAATGGCCGCCGAAATTGGCAAATACTAAAAATGACTACAAATTCTCAAATATTAATGCTTATTCAGTCAAATATATTATAAAGTCAAACTTGAGACATCTTTGACCCTGTGTGACAAAAACAATTATTGTTTCCTCCCTATTACATCAGTATAGGATATTTAAATAAATAAATGGCAATTTTCTATAGCGGGTGTCCGCCGCTTTCTTCTCACAACATTTTGTTAACAAGTCATAATGTACGATTTCCATCAAATTTTAATTTTACAAAAAATATTGAAATAACATATTCAGAAAAGGTTTGTCCGAAATAACAAAGTAAAGTAAAAATATCTTACTGGCTATTTTGGTCGTTTAACGTGGTGGGGGACTTAATGACATTTTGTAAATCAGGTTTGAAAAAAAAAAATGAACCAATTTAATATTATAAAATCGTATACGGTATTATGGCTTTAACTTTCCGTTTATGATATAAATTATATCAAATATTTATATTCATACGGTATTAGGTTACACAATTTTACAGAAGAAAGCAAATTACATCCAGCATGTCTACTCTATTACATGTACATTGTTCGACCCCTATCCGCAGGGTTTGCACTATCAATTGATCAATTAAATCACGATTTCATTCAAATGATTTGTTTAAATCACTGATTTAAATAAAATTAAAAAAAAATCAATTTAAATTAATTTCTTTCTTGAATTGACTGTTTTACTCCATTCCTAATGCTTATACAACTTTTGGATACAATTAAAATACCTCTATGATGTCATTTTATCTATTGCTAAAAATTCACCTTCAAGGTACAGTATTCAACATGATTTTCATGATTTTACCAAATATTTTCTTTGAAATTTTCACATGTAAATACAACAAATGCCTAGTGGATTGTGCATATATCTAGCATTCCACTGGTCTCGTTTGATTTTATCATTGGGTGCAGTTTTTAGAATAATAATAATAAAAAAAATACTGATTTTAATTTAAAAAAATCTGATTTAAATCAAATAAATCGATTTTTAAAAATCAAGAAATCGTCAATCCTGCCTATACGAGACTGCTTGAAATGTTCAAAATGTATCAACTCACCTATGATGATGATGAATGTAAAAGAAACCTGATAATCCATTCTAATATATACATTTTAACATTAGGTCCATCATCACAAATTTGTGTATGTTAATGTAAATTTTCAATAAAAAATATCAACGTGCTGCTGTACAAGCGGAATATGCCCGGTCATGCCGGTAGTCATTCCATTTGAGAATGGAGAAATGCAGAAATGAAATGCTTGAAAAAAATTCCGCTGTTGCTACGCGTCTTTTTGCGGCGCACTTTTCTCCCTGTTTATCAAAGGGTTCTCCCTAGAATTGTTGAGGGAATTGAACCTAATGTTCATGAGAATGAATATAATTATGAATCGTTGTATGGTGTCCATTTAGCAATCTTGATAAATCTTTATGTGAAAGGGATTATTATTTTGTATTTGTCGTCTTAAGAGTCATCACTGACCCGTTGTGACCCTTTTGATGATGTCATTCCAGCTATTTCGGTTAATTGTTAAAGACCATAGGTAAGAGATCCTGTACACTCGTTGATTCCATCTATACATCGTGTCTTCTGTCTACCTCTTCTGCAATCCCCTCAATATGTGACCGTACAGCACGAATGAGCCGTAAATGTCCTCAATTGTATTCTGAGTTACAGTGTAAAATGGGCATGAAGGTCGTATTCATAGGTACCTCAATTTGGTGCTACGTGTACCTCATTTAATGAGATACACGTAGCACCAAATTGAAATACCTATGAATATGACCTTCATGCCCATTTTACACTGTAACTCAGAATACAATTGAGGACATTACGGCTCATTCGTGCTGTACGGTCACATATGACCTTGAACAATGATCTTCTCCAAGCAATCTCCATTAATCTTCTCCAAACGTGGACAAAATATTGAAGTTTGTTGCAGTCAATCTTCTGGCCTAATGAGGTGTGATCTCCCTGGCTTCTGACAAATGCATTTGTTTTGTGTTCTTTCCAAGAAATTCTTAACATTTTCCGCCACCACCACTGTTTCAACGCTTGGATTCTAGATCTATCTACTCTTCCAATGGCCCATGTTTCGGACCCATATGTGGCAATCGGGAAGACCAGGGCATCCATGATGTTCATATTTTGTTGTTCTAGAGATTCCTCATATTTCCAAATGTCCATGAGTGCAATAACAGATGTTCTTCATGGCATGTTCAAGCTTCTTTTAATTTCCTGGAAGCTGCCTCCTTCATCTACAATGAGGGATCCAAGGAAATTGAAAGTATTAACAACATCCATACCCTCTCAATCTGCCTTGAGTTTAATTTAGGTTGTTTTATATTAAAGCCGTATGCCACCACGTCTATAACATAACATAGTTGTTCATCATAATGATGTGTTCATATTCATAAAGTAAGGCACATAGTAATATTGTACATTATTATAATGATAGTGAGACACAATTTCAAAACAAAAAATAATCACGGAGACTTCACCCGAACATGATCGTGATTTGGACCTCCCCCTAACCCCCCCCAAAAAAAACCCCCAAAAAACAAACAAACCCCAAAACAACAACAACAACAAAAAACCCTGAAAATACTGGACAGGACGCCGGAGTGGTTGTTTATGCAAAATATGCCGTAATTTTTTATACAAGAAAATAGGACCCATCAGTACCCGAAAGCCGAAACAAATTGGCACAGCTTGTTATCAATATTTTAAATACCTGAAAAGGGGTCATTGATATAACAAGATGGCCGATAATACGATCCACTCATGTTTTCGAAACGTACCCGTAAAGTCATATGTACTGAGTACCCCGAATCTGTATTTCCTAGTTATTAAGCTTTTAAGAGTATGGATTAATGTGCATGTTTAATAGAGAGTAACGAGATTTTAAAATACAGGGTGTCCCAGAATTATTTGTACCGTGTTTGCAAAAATAACTAAAAATAGAAGACGGGCAGTGTATCTATTTTTGATACCTGCATTATAATGCTGGACATGTCTCCTACTTATTCTGTTAATTTCAGCACGCTACCTTTATTTGTTTTGGCGTGGCATGCAATAATGTAAAATCGATGAAAAACCTGCTTTTCATTTTCAGCGCAAACGACTCGCATACCCTTGAAAATGGCACGATACGATTAAATAAAGAACGTGGGATGTTTGGCACAGCATTTCGACGACAACTACTGTTGGGGTTGCGCCTTAAAGCTTGCCGGACAGCTGCAATGTTCGCTCTAGTTCTTACAGTCTTACGAGCACCTGATGCTTCACTCTGCCGATTCCTGACAGTTCTGTGCTCGCCAAACTTCTTTACGTTATCGCTGGAACTTTACGTTATACACTATCCTTTGACTGGAACGCGTGCTCGCGGAAATCGTCTAATGAATCTTCTTTGCGTCTCAACATAGCTGCCGGTTTGCCAGTAAGTTTTTGAAAGAAATCCACGCTGCTGTACAATATATTGAGGAGCCATCTTTTCTGTACCACAACCAGTTCGACCTCTGCAAGCATTTCAAATGACATGGACCTCACACCACAATAACTATATTTAAAACTATCGCCAAAGAGAGAATGGGATTAGGCCGCAAATCCTTAATTCCATATAATGATTGCTTCGTAACGTCATAAATAATAGATAAATATCGGCTATTTAGTGGAAATATGAACAGGGCACAACTAAAATACCTGCATAACTTCAGCACAAATAACTTTGTGCTGAACGGTTAGTAATGTTACAGCTTTTCAAAATAGGTTGCGTTGTCAAAACTTAGAATTCACCATTTTACGCAATCTTCTATAACTTCTACTAGAAACGTCCAATTAAAAAAAAAAAAAAAATCTGAGAAAGCTAAATATATGTAAAACTTAAAATGTAAAACAATATGACCATTTAACATGCCTAAAAATTTCCATCTTTCCCGGTATAGATCATTCTGGGACACCCTGTAGAGCTTGCTTTTAAAGTGCAGAATTGAATATTTCGTAGCTAATTTATCAAGAACTAATTAAAAAAGCATTTTATTTTAGAAAGTAGATATGCCTATGCGTTTTAGTGTTGTTATTCATTCGGTGGTTACTACCAACGACCATTTAAGACCCCTGGAATGTTTAAGAAGTCGTTTAGTAAAACTTGTATATTCTGGTTGCTCTACGAAAAAGGTATACAAATCAAAACCACTAATCCCTCCAATTAGCTCCTGCTGATTTCCCATTATTGAACTATCAAAAAGTGTGCTAACAGGTTTCATAATAACATTATTACATAACAATTTTCTATCTTTTGGATTGTCTGCTGTGGTTTATCATTGGGGTGGGCTTGTCCAGCTGGAAGTGTTATTGACCAAAGGGGTTAATTATCAGTAATTGGGCCTGGATTAATCCCCTTTTTTGTAGCAATAGCCAACTATACCTAAAATTATATTGGCAGATAGTAGCGAGATTGCGATCATGCCATGTTCCATACGCCATACTCCTTGCATACGTTTATTTGCGCGTTCAAATTGCATGATTATAAAGGCAGATAGTAGAGATGTGTTCCATACTCCGCACTCCTTGCGTACGCTCATTCGCGTGTTCAAACCGCATGATGCAATTATCACAGTTCAAGAACATTGTAAAGTTGTTTTTTTATTTCTTCCATGGTCTGGGCTGTGCGTATCGCGTACACGAGCGTAAACACACGCTGATCGGCTTATCAACGGTCTTGACAACAAGACGGTTTACCCATTGTTAGTTGGCGCGTAGGGGAGGAGAGCTCAGGAGACCTCGCCACTACTACGCGAGAGCCGATTACCAGCGCGTACCTGGAGCACGGAAGAAATATAAAATTAACTTACATCATAATCAACCACAAGAGGGCGACTAACCAATAATCCAAACGGTCTAGTGTCTGTGCCCGGGTCTTATATTTACGTTAATTCGGCATGCTTTAGACTTTAAACCATGTTTAACATGCCGCTTTACAGCAATTTTATTTCAGCGCTTCCAGAATAGTATAGTTGCAAAAATAAAAACAAAATGTCGGTAGTTTAATAACCACTATACGTGCCAATAATGACGTTTTATTTAAAATTAGACTCTTTGTGGGGGAAAACAGTCACGTGCATAAACCATGGCATTCGGTACAATCAGCCTATTTCGACGCCTTACCGGCATTACAATTGAAGACCGAATTAAAAAGACTAGTTTGCGTCTGACGTCAGGACAAAAGCGCGACTTGATTGGTTGCTGACCTGCGCCGTACGGCATTTTTGGTCTGGTTGGACAGGACATCATACGCAAAAATAGTCTTTTTAATTCTGTCTTCAAGTCTGCAATTTGTGTCCAAAATGTTAAATCGCAATATCTTGTTATACGGCCGATCACACACATTTCATCTGTTAATCTGCGCGGATCGAACCTCACGTATGAATGAAGTTTTTAAAGTTGCAGTAAATTCTATTAATATGTAGTTATTCAGTATATGGTCAATTCCAGCGAAAGCGGGACAAAATTCTCTCTATGTTAACTTTCCACTTTAAAATGTCATTAATAAAGGAAATCACGTTATTGATGGAGCATATCATGTCACGTCCAATGTGCTCTCTTTGTACATATAGGCCTTTACTAGCAAGTCATACCAGGGGACAAGTTACGATAGCTTAAATGAATTGGCGTTACCCACGAATTCAAAGATAAAGCACCATATATGTCATTGAATGTCCTTCAATCAAAATGAAATTATTACCGTTAGAAAAACGTTTGCATGATCTCTCATCATATGTAAAACGATTGAATTCCACCAAAGTTTGTGGACTCTAGAGGCCATTAAGTCAATTTGGCTAATAATTTTGTTACCCGCGTATCAAAAATAAAATGATCGTCCTGAAAAATGTTAAGTGAATATGCCATAAATGACTATATCATGAAACGAAGTTTCGTTCTATAATTCTAAGGTCCAAGTGATTATTTTATGCAAATACGTTTTACCCATAAAATTCCATAAAGTCAAATTTGACGTTACCCACGTATCAACTGTTACCCACGAGTCCAGCAAATATAATTGCCATAACTTAAATTAACATTTAATGACTTTGGACACTGAATTTAGTTTGACAAGCGCTTAAAATTGTAAATCGTAAAAATACGTTCACCGCTTTAAAAAAGAATCTACGACGGTTTAAACTTGTGTTACCCACGAATCCCGAATAGATGTTAACCTTGAAAAATAAGGAGATTGTTTATTTTAAGTTTAAATCAGCACATATTCAAGCCATGGGTATGCTATAATTTTGACAGTACTTACAGTTTATACACCTAAGAAACGCAAACCCCAAACGGTACTATAGTACTTATAGCTTTACCCACGAATTCGGCGTTACCCACGAATCCAAGGATTTACTCGTAAATTATATGTTTCTTATGCATCTTAACATTTTGAAAACATGCGAAATAGGTTCCAAAACAGTCCTGTTTGATAGCGTCCTCTTCAAGGTATACTGAAGCTGTATCATGAAGTTTTGATTGATTATCCTAAATTACCATTTTTTGGGTAAATGCAATTGGGTAGAGAAACGGGAATCATTGAAACACAATGGAGGAATAACCGCATGGTGGTTTCCAACCTTCTGTAATATTTTCTATTTTGCCGCTTACCAATACATACCTTCAAATATGTGTTACCCACGAACATTTTGGTTACGAACGAATCCCTACTTAAATTATAGTTAACAATGTATTGATAGTGTTTTAGTTCATAGGAACTGTCAAACACGAGTTAATAGAATATTGCTGCATGAAAATATGGAATGATTTTACTAAAATAATAATATAAAACTGTTTGCTCTGTCTATTTGAATTTGGCAACTTCATTATTCTCAAAATTTTTATACCCAAAATGCCATAATGATCCATTCTAAATATTCCATGTAGTCTGTATTTTGATTAAAATTCATTTTAGTGCCATTGCAGCCTGAAGTATTGACATACGGAAAAGTATTTTTATTTTTATTTAAAAAAATTAATAGGAATTGCTATTTTCAGACGCTGTTACCCACGACTCCATCCGAGATCCTCATCCTACGACGAGATACAAAATCTAACTTTATATTTATATGAAGCATTTATTCTAATCTTTCGAAATAATACAGTAATGTTAAATGACAGCCACTTTGGAAAGAGTTCGAAGAATTGACACAATCTTAACTGTACACCTGGTTCTTTCTTAAAATTTGTAATAACCAAAATATTTCTGTATAGATATATGTAATAAAATTCTATTTTACGTTCAAAGTCTTCACCGATTTCTAGTGTATATGAGTCACACATAAAATATTGAAAGATATTAAAGAAAGTGCAATTTTATGGCGTACAACAGGTGAAAAATGCTTGAATTCGTGGGTAACATGCATATGCGCATTTAACACTTTATTTGGTCTAGCAAGAAAAGTTATTTTTCAATCCGATGGCACTTCCACCTGATGATTCACTAGACATGATCGTCTCATTTGATAAGTCTAGAATTGAAAAGGAAAACATTTTCAAAATGGCCCCCAGAGAGAATTTTGGCCCGCTTTGGCTGGAATTGACCATATAGGAAGGAAATCTGCTCGGCTCTCATGGGAATGTTTGTTTTGTTTCATGCATTTGGGGGTCAAAATGTCGGGAAAATCAATATCAATTGTCATTATTCTTATCGTTGATCAATATTCACTTCCTTAGTTGAAACATGAAGAGTTAACACATTTTTAAATGCCCCGCCAAGTTGTCCATTTCAACGGTTAAGTTAGATTAGGGTTAAGCTGGTCATCTTCGTAACATCTCACCTTTTGAACATGCCAAGGTTACAAGAGACTTCATCTTGATGGACGATAATGCAACTCCACATAGGGCTAGGATAACCAACCAGTTTCTGGAACAAGAAGGCTTCAACCGTATGTTATGGCCTGCCAAATCTCCAGACCTGAACCCGTTGGAGCATTTGTGGGGACATTTAAAATACCGGGTAGACAAGAGGATCAAGGCAACAACAACTTTGATTGGACTGGAACAAATTCTGAGACAGGAATGGGCAGCAACAGACCAGGGACGCATCAGACGTCTTGAAAACAGTATGAGGCGGAGGCGCTTATTCAGGCAGAAGGAAGCCACACCTGATATTAACCGATATGAAAGTGAACATTACAACAACAGTTACAAGAGACATTTGTAAAAACCATTAAATCACATGAGTTTAAAACTGAAAATATGTGTAATGATATCTGAGTGTTTTTGTTGTAAGTGCAACTTTCAAATCTGGACCTTACTACATTGAATTGACCGGTGTTTTATTGTTTTCTGGGCTATCGTATCAAATGAGGTGTCAAAATGCGCAGATATAAATTCTGCTTCCAACACATTTTACAGATTTGTAATACAATAGCCCATTTTTGAATAATGGCCATTATTTAAGAGGGGTTAGTTACTTTTTTTGAGATGTTTATCATAATACATTATTAATGTAGTCAAGAACTGCTTATTGGCACCATGATCGTGCACTTATGGATAATGGCAATTGGCAATGTAGCATGAACCTTCGTTTGAGTATATAGAACAATTTGACTTTACATTTTGCAGCGATTAGGAAATTGTAATACGGGGTGACCATGGTAACAATGGTCTATATACTTGATGATACATGTAGTAATAAAAAAAACCCTTTAAAAAGGGATGTACCGGGACAGGTATATTTTCATGTGAAGATTAAATAATCCTTCTGAAAGATGCTTGTAATGTGTAATACAGTAAAAATAACCTTGAAAACATAAAAGATGAAATCCACGCAAATCATACCAACGACTAGAGCTTCCGGTTCATGTTATTAACTTGATTGATTAGATTTGATTTGATATGATTTGATTTGATTTGGTACTTTAATAATGACATACAAACTACACTACAATTACAGTACTATTATTACAAAATAAAATAAATTGCACATCAAAATTGGTGAACATGAAGTATCACGAAATTACAAATCAACACCAAGTACCAAGTATAGCCAAAAAGCCTTGGGAAAAGCTTATTTCCAGTGGGGTCCTTTACAAGCAAAAGAAAACAGGAAAAAATGCCATACAAAAACAAGAATAGAAAACAAGAAAAACAAGAATGCACAAAGAATAGAAAATGAGAATAGAAAACAAGAATGCACAAAGGACGCATAAAGCAGAAGAATTAAAAAAAAAAGCTTCAATTAAATTGTCTTCTACTTTTAATTATTCATTGACACCAAGGTGTTAATATTTCATGATTTGGATGTACGTCTCTAATATAGTGGTCATCCTACTAATTTCGTCATGCGTAGATAGCAAATATAATTAAAGGCCAACCATCATACAATGCAAGACGAAATGAAGTCATGACGAGAGTGAACAGTGTAAACCATTGCAGTACATTGAAATGTATTACAATTATAGAAACGAATATATTCAGTATCAGCTAAATGCTTTAAAAATTAATTTTCTTTATTTTCGTCTAATTTATCTAGAAATAAAATTTCAACAAGATCTCGCTTAATTTGTGAACGTTTACCGAGGTTTGTGAATTTTCATGGGTATTTAAAATTGCCATTACTACTCAACTTGATCAATGCTATCCAAATCTATTAGTGTTGCTCGGTGATCTACGTCCATTTGAAAAAAGTTATTATGTTATTTTTTGGAATTGTATATATACATATTTTCTCATTCAAAATATGATAAACCAGGTAATAACAAACTTGCTCAAAGGGGCGTTGGCTCTGAAAAGTTGTTCCTACATATTATGTAAATGTGGCAATTTCACGCGGCCGTATCTCACGACTATTTGGTGCGGACATAATCATCACGATAGTGTACTAAGGAAATATAATGGTATACTAAATTGATAACTGACATGACTCGGGCGCAATAGTTAAATGCTAAATACAGACGCATGGCAGGGATAAGATATGCCTCAATCAATATTTATCAATAAATATATAATGCATCCATGCCAATTTTTAATGAAAGTGGTAACAATGTCATAGTTACATTCATGAATATTCAAAATTGGCATTACTATAAAAAAAGTTCATGGTACTATAAGGTTTCAAAAAAACATTTTTGAATTTGAAAAATGATATCCAAATTATATTAGTGTTGTTCGGTGATCTACATCCATTTGAACAAACCAGTCTATTCTTTTGGATTGTATACTCATTCGAAATGCACACTAAACTTATCATTGATTACTAGCCTGCCTCGGGCGCAATACAGTAAGCCAAAAAATTAAGGTACCAGTTATGTTCACCTCCTGTATATCCTAAACAAAAACAGATATGTCATATTTGGAACCAGCAGCCAATAGCTGCATCTTTCAGCTCGAATTTAAGACCTCATTCGGAGCACCCGGAGAAAAATCTGCGAAGACGAGCATGGACAACCAAACTCACATGTGGCACCGCGGCGAATTGAACCTCGGCTACAATGGTGAGAAGCGAATGAGAAGACCACTACACTAAACCACCCTCCAGCATATAAAATATTCCACCAACTATGAAGTCCATAGATTTTAAACATTTTGGAAAGTCACATTTTCATCTTTGAGTCTCCCCTTAGCTAACTCAGTTTTATTCAGAATGTGCATTGTCACAACTGGTTTGGCGTCACTAAACTGCCAAATGTTGGTCTAGAAAACCGTCATGGAGTCAAACATGAAAGTACCTACATTTTTAAAGCTATATTGTAGGATCTTATATTATGAAATTGGTAAAAAAATCAAACCTGATTTGTTGGTATTTTGTTTATATGTTTACACATGTCCCAACTGAAATGCAATCAGCCAAATTTGTTATGTTTCAGGTCAACAGAGCAATTTTGACATAATTGTCATATTCACACAAAATGGCCGTTATTAATAATATTGTTTCAGCATTTCGAGTAAATTAGAACAACAAAATCTAAATTTCATGGAAATCGTACATTAAGCCCCTAAGAAGTGCATACTGGATTTATATGTGATATAAATATTAATTCTTTCATACATTAAATTTCATTTAGTTTCCCTTTAAGTTGTTTAACAGGTCATAACTGACACAACAACAGAACCAATGATCCATATCACTCCTTTTTGAACCTTATTCTCGTTTACTTACGAAACAAATGGAGTTGAAAGCTGACATTTTGTGTTGGTTTCCATTTATATGTTGCATGTCAGTGAAAATATATGAAGCAATATATTAAATACGTCGTATACTTTTGATGAGAGCAATGACGTTGATTCAGGGTGTTCTCTATGTGTTCCTATTTGGTTGCGTTCTTTGCTGTAAGTAATATTGCTTAGTGTAATGTTGTTAGAGAACAGATATTTAATTAAGGACTCTAATTTCTGTCCACATTAATCAAAGTGCTAAACAGACACATTTCATGATATGATATTAACTTGAATAAAAACTACAAATAAAAGGCATATACAATTTTTCATTGTGACACATTTGGGACATTTTCTCATGATGCATTTGGAATTATTGATTTGAAAGCATGTTTATTTTAACAGGAATCAAAGTGGCTGTTTGTAATGTTTGGTTTGCTTATCGGGATGTTAATTTTCTACATTGAAAGAAAATAATTGGATTGGAAGGTAGGATGCTGGCTTCCAGATAAATCACATGGTTTATATCTTCTCATCTACCACATTGGGCTATTCCAGAAATTAAAGGCACACCCCCTAAAGAAGACATGGGATTCCCAAAAATTTTCACCATTTTTTGCTCTGGGAATTCCCAAAAAAAGTGGCCATTATTCTCACAACCCTAAAGAAGACATGGGAATTCCCAAGAAAAAGATGTCTTTTTAGGCTTGGGAATTCCCAAAAATTTTGGCAAAAATTTGCCTGTCTTCTTTAGGGTCACTGGGAATTCCCATACCAAAATGTTATCCATTTTTTTTGGATAAAATTTTGGTCTGGGAATTCCCAAACATTTATGGTAAAAATGTGCATGTCTTCTTTAGTCCCCTTTTCCCCTTTTTAGGAGTGCAAATTTTACTCCAAAAGTGGTTGTCATTACTCTGGGAACCCTAAAGAAGACATGGGAATTCCCAAGAAAAGACCCATTTTAGAAGTGAAAATTCTACATACCGGTCATTGTTTTATATGTCTTAAAACCCTAAAGAAGACATGGGAATTCCCAAGAAAAAGTCCCCTTTTTTTAGGAGTGGGGATTCCCTCCAAAAGGGTCATTATTCTCAAAAGCTTAATAAGACATGGGAATTCCTAAGAAAAATTAAAAAAAGAGCCCTTTTTATTAGGAGAGGAATCCCCCCCTCCCGGGTCATTATTCTTAAAATTCTTAAAACCCTAGAGAAGACACAACAATTCCGAAGAAAAAGACCACTTGTTTCTTTTTAGGAGTGGACATTCCGTAAAGTGGATTCTCTAGAATTCCCAATAAAAAGACCTTTTTTCAGGAGTGGGAATTCCCAAGAAAACTATTCTTGCAAATGTCATATAGGGTGGAAAAGTTAAGATTTGGTTCAAAAAGTACACAATTTTGTTCTTCTCTTATTTACCACCATCAAAACTTCTTGTATTAAAACCAATGTGCTAAGAACATTGTACATGTAGTCTTTAAAAATTCAAACTTGTAATAATGAGTAATGTTGCCTTGCTGAGATACAGCACAGATCCTGGAAATCAGGATCTGTGGATACGGTGTGTTCAAAAATCATACGGAATTTTAATATTTTTTTATGACTTGCTCAATCAAAACTAGGAGCCATTTTCTAATCAAACCATCTTCATGGTATGTAAGATTTTGGAATTCCAACCAAATTTATCATTGTGTGAGCACATGTCCAACTGGACAAATATCCACATTGACATCAAAATTGCTGATGTAGACACGGTTTATAGCCTATGTAAAATTATGTCATACTAGTATGGGGCAGTATAGGCCTATAATGCAGCAAATCTTTCTTGTCTATGTAGGCCTAATCCACAAAACAGCCTAATATCTCTAGTTATATTAAATTGCTGGTGAAATCTCCCAATTAAACCTCATTATGTAGCTGAGAATAAGGTTTTAATAGCTATAGTCAGTAAGTGTTTTAATAGCCAGTATCTCAGTACCAATGCATACCTTCTGAGTAGTGACTGTCCTTTAATAATATCGCCCAAATACTAACCCTAACAATGGCCCTAACCCTAAACAAAATCCTAACCCTAACACTGATGCCTAACCCTAATTAAACCATAATCCTAATCCTGATGAGGGAGTGTCAATTTTCAAGTAGGGGTAAAATAGTCCACAAACAGGGTACTTTCAAAGAATCTTTAGACAACGTGGGACTATAATTTCAAAACATTTTGCTGGGTTTATTTTTAGTAAAACTTACCCCTAGAAATGGAGTAAAAATAACCCTACAGAATTGATGTTGGAGTTTGAAGCTCCCCCCCCCCCCACTCTTGCCTCTCCTGCCATACAATGAATAAGTTTGATAGTCGCGGAAGAGCAACCTAATTGGTATCATTTAGAGGCCTGCCACCAATGTCCACCATGATCACAGACAAATTTAAGCAGTTGCTACTTTCTTGTTTTGAAGCAAGGCAATTAAATAATATTAGGAGGGAGCATGCGCATCTCTTATACTTTCTCTTGCCTGATCCTGAACCTGGGTCCCCTCACTCTCTTTCCAGTCATTCTTGTCCATTTCCAGCGTGCTTAATGACTGGACTTTTGGCCACCTATATAGACATTCCTGAATAGTGCAACATGTGGTCTTTCTGTCTTGTTGGTGGTTGTCCTAATTGTCTCAAGACATTGAAGTCATTCTGGTATAGGCGTGGAATGGGAGTTGATGTACTATTTGGGGGGTAATCTAACGATAAGCCCAAACCATATCAATAGCTCCTATTCATCAAGCCAAATGCGTTCTTCGTACACCCCCCCCACCCCACACACACACAAACACAACCAAGGCAAAGGCCAAGACAAAGAATGTCTTTCTGATATCAAATAATTTTAATTTTTCATTGTCTTCATAATATTAGATTGCCAATGATATGATGTTGTCCAAGCAATATATATGACCTTTAATTTAATGATATGATGAGAACAAAATATCTCAGAATTTGCAGGCAGGTACATTTTTTTCTTCAATTGAAGAACTGAAAAAAAAACCCCACTGCTGTCATTTCAACAGAACTTGTGTTATCTGCCATATTTCTCTATTTTAGGCGTGGTATGGCTCTGAAGTGCCAAGACAAATCTTGGAAACTTGAAAAACTAATTTTCCATCATCTGTGGGGTACTGTTGACATTTTGTGGAAAGCGAAAACTTAAGCTTTAGCAACCCCATGCAGCGCTAGCGTTGGGACAGGCATCTGCTATCTACTGAAGATAGCAACATTCACAGAATTGGTCAATTCTGATTTGTTTGTCTGCTTCTGTGCACACACAGTGATTTTCTTCACTTGTTCCATTGTACTGTTTACTTGACACTGCTGTGGGTTCTGGAATTGGTCATATTTGGCCATCGAACATGGAATGCCCAATCTATTAACATGATTAAAAGCTGCCGATGTTTGTGATTTTATTAGGAGTCAAAAGTTAAATAGATGTACTGGAGGAATAGCTATTTTAATAGCTATTCCTCCAGTACATCTATTAAAATAGGTGAAATTAAAGGGGTAATTTGTGATCCACAGCCTCATCCACACAATTTTCTCAAAAACTAGTAATATGTGATGCGATCAAGCCAAATCAGTCGGAACTCGGAAATATTGATTTTGAGATATAGCCAAACAAAGAAAGTTTTTCCTTTTGTTTCCTCTTGTTTGGGAAACTCTTAAATTGCTTATATCTTTGGAACTGGTTGTTCAATTTCAATGGGGATTTCTGCAAAATCCAGGTTGGTAAATGCTTTTTACTATCCAATAGGAAACTGAAAATTTAATATTTCCGAGTTCCGACTGATTTTGCTTGATCGCATCACATATATCGCTGTGTATACGCTTTATTCCGTAATCAATAAGTATGATAAACAGACACCTTTCTGGCAGAATGACTCACAGCATAGTGGCATAGCTATGGTATATCCATAGGTTGTTGATTCTGAACCCCGGTCATTCCTTGGTAGAATTTTATATATTTCGTTCAGTGCCGCCGTGAGCCGTTATGGACCCGGGGTAAAATGAACGCCCGGGCCCCTTTTTAAGGCCCCTGAGGTCTCTTTTCTTTGCTTTTATGGGCTCATTAATGTATGTTTTCTTTATTTTTACGGGCCCCCTAGGACCATTGATCCGGGGGTAACACACCCCATTAACCCCCTTGTCGGCGGCACTGATTTTGTTTCTTTTTGTTAAGAGGAAATAATAATGGCATTTAATGTGGAATCTAGCCTCATAATACTAAATGTACATTATGTACGGTATGCGATGCAACTGTTAACTACGGAAAAAAATATTGTGGGCGGGGAGCATGACCTAGCGGTGTTTGCATTCAAATACTCAGCTCAGACAAATAAAGATGTATAATGTACAGGGTGTATCAAAATTAAGTATACAGTTTGAAAAATGCCGCTAGATTAAAAAGTGTGAGGTCTGTGGTCATAATTCTCTAGTTGATAACTTAATCAATATTTTCTCCTCCTATAACTGAGAAATCACTGGCGTGTGACCAATAATAAGGATTTGGTGGCTACTTTTGTGAGCCGAGTACAAAAAGCAGTTGCGCGAAGTCAATAAAAATCAAAACAACATACAAATCACAAAAAAAGTCTCACCACTTTCTTTACTGTTTACAGTTATTGACAGTTTTAGTCTTGGTCTTCCACATGCCCACAATTCTTCTGTATGCAGATTTCGGCTCTTCTCAACATGGCGTTCACACCACGTCTAATGAGAGGTCTGTTATGCCTGAGAATGTCAACTTGTGCAATTATGCGTCTCTGAAGTTCATCAAGGTCTGCAGGAGGACTTGTGAAAACATTTAATGCAAACTCTGCTTCATCGCCAATTATGAAATCTTCCAGGAAACGTAGGGGACGGGCAAGAAGCCACACTCTCAGAACATTGGATAAAAATTGAATGGGCAGAAAACAGTTGGTTAACAAATGCCCAACAATGGTTAAGATTCTTGAAGTTGGGCAAAATACAGTTTAATACATGGTTGGTCAAACCTGTCAATATGGTATTTACACAACCTTGGTAAAAAACATCCTTTTCCCGCCAATAAAGTTGGGCAAAGTATGGTTTTGCCCAACCATGGTCACATGGTGTTCATTTGCGAACTGTGATTGGTCATTGTGTTGGGCAAAAATGCATTTCAGGAAACAAGATGGCCGATATAGTGGCTTGCTGCAAAGCTGTGGATCGGGGTCTTCAAGATCTGTTGGAGACATTTGAAGGTAGGAAATTATATTATAAAGTATATCATTTCATCGGGTATAACACTTAGTTTAAGTGTGTGCGAGGCCGAGACTGTGAGCAAGACTTACGATGCTTTATCGACGACAACTACCACCACAACCGGTACCGGTTGTGGTGGTAACATCGTCTTAAAACTAAGCATGTTATAAACTACCCGATAAAATGTTTATAATATAATTTCCTACCTTCAAATGTCTCAATTGGTTAAAATATGAACAATGAAATGAACTTCCCATTCATAGTGTTTAACCAACTATTGGTTATATTTTGCCCATTTTGCCCAACATGCTTTGCCCAACTGGTTGGTTACCGTAATGTTAACCAGTAGTTGGTCAATGTTTTTAACCAACCTGTGGTTATATTGTTAACCAACCCAGGTTGGTTAACAATATAACCAACTGTTGGGCTGTTCACCTGTAAATACATGGTTGGTTAAAATTTTAACCAAGTTGGTTAACATTTTTAACCAATGTTCTGAGAGTGCACTGACAGAACACAGTGCGACGTTGGTGATCTGCTTGCTGAAGTTCACGTCTCCTTGTCGTCTGATAGGGATGAAATCGCAAGTCATAAACGAGTTATTCTGTTAAGGGTTGCAGATGGTATTCCAAGTCCATTTCGACGGCAGCTAGTTTGACCTCCTGCTCGCCCACCTGCAGAGTGTTACGGACTGCTAGGATATTAGCAGCAGATCTTCCAGCTCGGGGGCGACAACAATGTTCTCTGTTCAGATTACGACTCGTTCCAGTTATCTGATTCTTCGCAGCATTTTTGTAAAACGCACCACGTGAAGGGGGGCGCGTGTATTTGGGTACTGCTGACGGAATCTACGAAGCACTTCTGCTGGACTCTGGGTGTGATGGTACACTGCAACAAGGAAGGCCCTTTGCTCTGGCGTGTACTGTGGAGTATCCATTTTAATGTTGCTATTCTCCTTGTCAAGTAAAACCTAGAATATGTAAGGAGATAGTTGCCCAGATTTACCCAAAGTCACATGTTATGTAACTCACACATGCACAGGATTGGAACCCTAACAATGAGGACAAATGATCTGTACACCTGCATGATTCTCTTGGCTCCACAACAATAACAAGCAACGGGATTTATACCTAATCGACTTCGCGCAACTGCTTTTTGTACTCGGCTCACAAAAGTAGCCACAAAATCCTTATTAATGGTCACACGCCAGTGATTTTTCAGCTGTAGGATGACATGATGTTGGTTAAGTTATCAACTAGAGAATTTTGACCAAAGACCTCATACTTTTTAATCTAGCGGCATTTTTCAAACTGTGTACTTAATTTTGATACACCCTGTATAATGTATATGTTCTATAAAAGATATCCCAAGACTTGACTTGTTATAAGGAAACTCTGTAAACTTCACAAGAATAAAGAAAAATCAGTAAATTAAATTAAAATACTAGTAGTCGCCCGAGGTAGTATTTACAAAAGGGGTGGGAAGTTCTTGATTTTGATTTGGGTAGGAGACCAACATTTTTTTGATTATTTCTGTTTAAAATTATGGTAAATTTACCCAACTATTGATAGTAGTAGTATGCAGGGTTTTCTTTAAACATTTTGCTGAAGGGTAATTTTCAAATTTTTTTGGCCCTTTCAATTATGATTTTTTTCTCTGAAGGGGTCCAAAACATTACCCAAGAGGTATTTTTATAATATTATTTTTGAAGACATTTTTAACAATGTGTGTGTTTTTGGAGCAGTGGCGGATCTAGAGCAGTCAGAAGGGGGGGGGGGGGTCCAATTTTAGAAGAAAATAATAAAATGTAAAAATGCCCCTGAGAAGTAAGAAACTTTTGCAAGATGAAAACCTAATTGAAGTGGTTTGGTGGACCATTTTGGCACTATTCATGTGTAAAATTTTAGTTTAAAAAAGCTGAAAATTTGTGAAATGAGCAGTCCATGAAACCTTTCGTGGATGGCAAGTTTTCCCTATTATGTTAGGCCTATAAATTGTGTTAAACATAATTTGGCAAATGTCAAAAGCAGAAGTGAAAGTGGCCATATGTTTATCCACTGCGCAGGGAATGTTCCTCAGAACTTGGAATTTGGTGGACCATTTGTCACTATTACTGTGTATAATTTTGAGCAGTTAAAAAAGTCGAAAACGTTTTACCGATTATTGTTGGCCTATAAATTGTGTTAAACTTTGGGCCTAAATTGCAAATGTCGAAAGCAGAAGCGAAAATGGCCACTTGTTTATCCACTACACAGGCGGGGTGTTTAAGGGGGATGTTTCCCCTGAGATGGAAAAATTTTCAAAATGATAGGCCAATTGAAGCCTTTTGGTGCATCGTTTTTACACTATTTAAATCATTGCTTTAAACTGAAATAAGGACCCGAACTCAATTGGCAAAAATTAAAATGTTACACCGGTCCACTGAAACTAGGCCTAAAAAAGTCTTGAGACTCACAATTACTAAAACATGTGACAAAATGTGACGGGCCCTTCACATTGGGAGTAGGTCCTAAATGCCAAAAGCCGAGAATAAATACACAATATCGGGTGTTTCTCTTTTTCAAATCTTGCAATATTACTTGAATGCGTACGTTTTCAAGATTCTGTACGCGTTGGACTTTGGGACTTTGGATTTGAATGGGTCCACAAAGTGCCTGAACGCGTAAATACGCGTGTTTTGTGCATTCAAGTAAACCCTGCATGGACAAATTTGCACAAAATTTGCCAAACAAAAAGCAATAAAGAATTTTTTAGATTTTAAGAAAATTGGAAACACCACATGCACCTCAAGAAACAAATTAAATTATGGCCCAGAGTAATGCCAAAAAAAAACCCCATTGACCCCCATTTTTCAACTCCCTCTCACCCAAATGACCCCGTATTGTTTAACTGAACTCCTTCTCACCCAATGACCCCGTTTTTGTTTGCCTGTCACCAACAGACTCCATTGTTTCAAAATTTCTGAAAATTTCTCACCGAATGACCCCGTTTTTTATACCTATTTTAATACTTTGACCCCAAATTTGTCCACCCCCTTTTTGATAAGATTTTCCACAGTCTCATGGAATGACCCCTTTTTGGACCTTCTCACCGGAAGACCCCTAGTCGAAAGGTGGTACCGCGATGTGCAGCAGATTTGCATTTCAGCTATTTATAACTTTGACGTGATTGGGGCTCGAGCAAACTCGAGGCCGCCTCCTTCTTCATTATTTATAACTTTGGGTATGTTTCAGTAGATATCCACAAAAAGCCCGTATTCCCCAAATTTTAGTTGATTCCAATTTTTCGTTTGTGAGTTATGCATGATTTATGTGTATTACATATGGGTAAAGTAGAAAATAATGGCACCGTTTGGTTTTTGATGTCTGCTATGCAAATGAAAAAGATCAGCAAAGAAATTCATCTTTCAAAAAGTGTGTTATGATTGGCCCTTTAACCACAGCAATTTGTAGTGTCATATAGCTGTCATGTAAAAAATAATATGCCCAATTTTTTCCCCATATGGTCAGCAGTGTTACATGTTAGCGTGACAAGAAAATAGGTACTTGTATTTTAAAGTTTTGCATTGGTTTTCATGGCATTTTGTGAAGTATCTGCTATTATTAAGTACCAAATTATTTCGTATTAGTCGATTAAGGGATCTAGAATGAGCGTTTATGGCGTTTCGACAGTATTTTTTGGGACATGAGAGCACCTCAGACGTATCCTAAACGTTCATACCCCTTCCCTTAATAGTCTGCTTATGAACATGTGAAGACTACATGGTGCGAAAAATAAAATATGTTCCAAAAATCACTTGTCGCCAGATTGTGTAGGATTGTAAGGTAATGATGACAGTAATAATCCATTTCAGTCTGTTTTGAGTAAAAACAACATTTGGGCCAAACTTGGAAAAAATTAAACTTGCATGATATCAAAGTTGTTTTTTTAGAGCGGGTTGAAATGAGAAATCCTGTCTCGTCAGGAGTGTTACATCAGAATTCAACTTGATTTTTTTCATACACCAAGGTGGCAATATTCATATTTTATTAGTGCATTGCGATAGGAACTCAAAAGCAAGAAAAATAGTTGCCATTGCTTGAACATGTTTGCTACAGCTATCTAAATAGTCAATATCAGGAGTGTTACACAGAATTAATTAATTGGCAATAATTCAAATTTCTGACGAAATTATCAGTCTGTTGGTATTCTTTTAGCCCTGAAAATATATTCCTGAAGCCAAACTGCTGCAATCATGATGTAAAAACCTTCATATTCAAGAAATATGTACATAAAAACATGGTTTTCATAGCTCAACCAAAATGTTACACTCCTGACAATCAATTGTAAATAATATAGGCTCAACAATAAAATTGAACTAATGTAATTCAATTTTTTGCCCCTTTTTGAGATAGCCATAGATAGTGTCACCAAAAAATTACAAAAACTACTTTAGAAAATGTGATTTGCAAATTAATATATTTGAGGCTATACAGTTACTGTAGCAAAGTGTCAGGAGTGTTACAAAAACATGCAAGCTGGGTTTAAAAAATATAATTGAATGTAAATCACCTAAATTCTGTGCCTTTTTTGAGAGGGCCATAGATGTGTTGTCAACAAACAATTACAAAGACTTTTAGAAAATGTTGTTTATAAAATATTTCAGGCCATACAGATACTATACAGTGTCAGGAGTGTTACACATTAGCACTACTTTGATGGATCCTCACATCAATTTGAAGAACAATGTGATGCTAAAACTTCAACACAGTTTTTGCACATCATATTGCATTATACAAACTTAAACAGAAAATAATTTAAGATGTTTCTTTTGACAAATAAAAACTTTTGTTCCTGATTTCCACAAATTTTTAGGTGTTTTAATGAAATTTTTTTTTTTCCAACACTTTGTTTCCATGTGAAAAATTCTACATGACAATTTTAGTTTAGTGTGTAAGTAATTAAATAAAACATATTTGCAAATTTTGTCAAAATATAACAAGGAATGACATGGATCTTTTGTGTTATGTTTCTGAAGATTTTGGACTACTTTTGCCAATAAACCAGTTGAAAAAATATATTTAGCAACATTACTGAAGTAATTTTTAAATTTTTTCTTGAATTAGATATGTTTTGCTTAAATAAGACAACAATTACATCTCTGAACACTGTTTGTAATTTTGACCCCTTTGTCACACTTTGGTGCCATTATTTCTGATTATACCCATATAGGCTGTAAACAAATACAAATTTGACATGTCACATGAGTGAAAATGGAAAATCGCATTAAAATGACAAACAATTTTAAAATATTGACACATTTTAACAAAAATGTTTTTGTAAAGTATTGGTAAAAACTCGTACAAATGATAAAATTAAGTGAAATCACTCAAAATCACATAAAATATTTTTGAAATTTAACAGTCCTGGAAGTATTAATTTAATGATATGTTAAGTGTATGTAGCTGGGATAAAAAGCCGTCCATCATTTGAAAATTTTGTCCTTTCGTATTAAAATAATATTTGTTTTCCAAAAGCACCTGAAAATTTAGGTCTTTTGGGGAAAAAATGCATATTGACCAAAAATATCACAAGAAAAAATTTAAAATTAAAAAAAAAATATATAATCACAAGGAAAGATATGTAATCGCAGGAAATTATAAATGTGAAATAACAGCAAAAATGTTTGTAAATTATTGTAAAAATTAGCCAAAATTTCTGAGTCACTGAAAAATATATAAAATCACATGAAATGTAAAATCGCATGAAATAATGTAAAATATTTTTAAACACCTTAATAATATCGCTCAATGGGACAATGACATGTGCCCCCCCAAAGTCCCAACATATAGGCCGGGCCCTAGTAAGACTTATTTGGTCATTTTAGTTACCATTTTATGAACATGTAGGCCTAATGTGTTTTTACACTAAACTTTCTGATATCATTAAAAGGTGGAACAATTAATAACCACTAGTATGGTAATTTTTTCAGGGCATTGTTTAATATAATTCCGTCCAACATCATTAAATTTAACGTGTCCGACAGAAAAAAAAGTGATATTTTTTATTATACCTACTAGAGAAATTGCACAATTCCACAGCCTATATCTAATTTTCTTGACTGGAAATAAATGATAACATTTAATTTTGTTTCTTTAACATCGTACATGTCATTTTGAGAAAAAACCTGCAAATTATTTCACCATGATATGGTGTGGAATTTTAAGTGTTCATTTTTTTCATATATTTCAACAATTGTTTTACATTTGAATTTGAGGCTTTTGCTGAGGTAGAACTCAATTCAAAAGTATTTTTTATAATAATTATTCAGCCGGGATCTTCAAATTGTCCATCAAGTGTTCTCCGACATGCTTGACATTTCACATAGCCAAACCAACTACTTAAAAATGCAGTTAAATTGGTTGACAACTTAAGCTACAAGTTTTATAATGACTTGAACAAAGTTAACTTTAATCATGGAAATAGTAGTAGATCTACTATTCCCATGCTTTAATATAGCAGACTAGATATAAATTCACATAAAAGAGAAATGTACGGTACAGCATCGCATAAAACCAGTAAACCATTATAAAAATTCAAACATGTAAATAGCATCTGCACTGAATCAAACTTTGAAACTATAGTAATCATGGTAATGCTGCTCATGCTCTGAATGCTGCAGGCATATGATAAGACCCACAGATATTGGAACATACATACTGCACAGACCAATGCAGACTATGCATTGAGTCTTAGCAAGGGTCAAGGTCATAATTATGTAATATTGGTAGTTGCTACAAACACAAGGGTTTGTGTTCTGTGATATCTGTGTTTATCATGTTTATACTGTCTTAAATTTATGTAGCATTTATATTTTTGCAAAAGTCTGTTTTTGAAACAAAAAGTTCCACAATGCAGACAAATATAATTTCCTTGCCCCTTGAAGTCTTTTTAAATGTTGGGCAATGGACACAAAGTCATACTTGATATTTCAATACCACACAATAAAGAGATGAAGTTTCCAGAACTTTAAACAACTAACATAATACATAATAATATTTATATTTTTGGGGAAAAAAATAAGTTGATGAAAAAAGGACCTAACACATTTTGTTTTGTTTTGTGTTTCTTCCATGGGGTAGGCGATATAGAGTTAGGGCCTACAGTGCAGGAAATGATTAAAACTGCCCCCCCCCCCCAAAAAAAAAAACAATTGTAAGAATTTTTTAAATCCCAAAGATATGGTTAAATCGCATAAAATATTTATAAAAATGGTAAAACACCAAGGAATAGGCCTATTTGAAAACTTCCCAAATAATTATACAATTGTTAATATAAATTTACAAAAATGCCAAAAAAGTTGTTATTAAAATCGCAGGAAATATTTAAAAAAAATGCAAACAATTGTAAATCACAGGAAATAATCTGAAAACATCCTAACATTTGTAGAATTCCAGGATATATTTTTACAATGTCCCAAAAATTGCGAAAACACAGTAAATATTTCAAAATGGGTAAAATATAAGTAAAATCACAAAAATGGCTTCAACAATTAAAAAAAAAGAGTGAAATTGGGAAATATTCAGGGCAGAACAAATTTTTTGTCTAAATTTTTAGGCTTGGGAATTCCCAAAAATTTTGGCTAAAATTTGCTTGTCTTCTTTAGGGACACCAGGAATTCCCAATTTTTTAAAGCATTTTTTTTTCTGGCAGTGGGAATTCCCCCCAAAAAGGGCAGCATATTGATGAAACCCTAAAGAAGACATGGGAATTCCCAAGAAAAGTGCCCCTTTTTTAGGCTTGGGAATTCCCAAAAATTTTGACAAAAATTTGTATGTCTTCTTTAGGGTCACTGGGAATTCCCAATATTTTTAAGCATTTTTTTTTATCAAAATGGGAATTCCCAATTTTTTGGGATAAAATTTTGTTCTGGGAATTCCCAAAAATTTATGGTACAAATTCACATGTCTTCTTTAGGGGGTGCCATTAATTTCTGGAATAGCCCATTGTCGAAACTGTTTGGTCGCAGGCTGAAAAGAATTAATGTAAAACCATGGAAATTATTTTACCAAAGAGATTATACACAAAGAGTACCGACTCAAAATTAGCCTGTGCGTAACGCTATGTATTATGTAAGTCTTTAATTTTGGTTTGACACTCATGGAGGGGGGAATAGTGTACCTTCTATTCGTTTTTTTTTTTCGACAAGAGCCCGAAATTGAACGATAATTTGTGTCTTTAAGCTTGAGAGTTTAAGGTTTGGGCACTATATGCTTACCGCGCATTTTAGACACGGCACGTTACACGCAGAACACAAACCACAACGCATTTTAAATCGCAAGTTTACCAGACGCATAGACATGACCATATCCGGTACAATATTTGTCCTTCATCAGAGACACGAATATCCTTCCAAATGTCATTTGTCTTAATAAGAAATAGTGGGAGTAGTCTACTACGTCCATGATTTGATGATTGTACTTTTAACATCAATGTACGTTGGCGTGGAAAAGAACTTGTCTTTATTAAGGGAACTGGAATGAGCGTTTATGGCGTTTCGACAGTATTTTTTATGGGACATGAGAGCACCTCAGACGTATCGAATTGCACTCTGAATACGAAGCATGTCTTTCTGATATCAAATAATTTTCATTTTTTGAAAATCACGATATAATACAAATTTTATGGCAAATTATAAAAATTTGCATGTTCTTAGTAAAAACATGGATATGTTTATTTTGGAATTTGGCAATTCTAGCTCTCTTCAGCGTACCACGCGTAACAAAAATAAATATAAACCATTTTCAAAAACAATTCCGAGTCCTTGTTGTCCCTGTTTGTGCAAACATTTACTTATACAAATAGTATCATTGTTATCCTTTAATGCAGGGTAAAATCCAACAAACGAGAAGGAAATGAAATTGACAGGTCATTCCAGGTCACCAGCTTTGGTTAAACAAAATTTTACAGTTATGTATACATTTAAGGGATCTGGAATGAGCGTTTTGAGCGTTTCGACAGTATTTTTTTGTGGAACATGAGAGCATGAAATTCACGATATAATACAAATTTTATGACATATTATTAAAATTTGATAATTTTTCACATTTTTGATATATAACAGTCCTCGAAGTAAATTTTATAAATCTAATGATATATTCTTAAAGTGTATGTAGCTGGGAGGAAAAGCCGACGATCAATTGAACATTTTGACCTTTCATATTGAAAATATGGATTTTTTTTTGTGTTTTGGGAAAAAAATCCATATCTTCAATACGAAAGGTCAAAAGTTTCAATTAATCGTCGGCTTTTCATCCCACCTACATACACTTTAAGTATAAATCATCAGATTTATAAAGTTTACTTCGAGTACTGTTAAATATCAAAAATATCAATTTTTAATCATTTGCCATAAAATGTGTATTACATTGCGAATTTCAAAAATCAGAAGGACATTCTTCGTATTCAGAATGCAATTCGATATGTTTGATGTGCTCTAATGTCCCACAATAAATACTGTCCAAACGTTCATACCCCATACGGACCTGTAGCATGTAACACGCCGCCTTGTACCAGAGGAGATGCTTATACAAACACATTATTTGCATAACGACTCTCATTCATCGATACGTCACAGTTAAGGTATAGAGGTTATCCACTTTACTCATGTGTGACTTCTAACAAAAGGTGCTGGTTCCAGCAGTAGTCCTCATTTAAGGTTATTAATTATTTTAAACTGTTGTGATTTGGTAGTTCACAGCATCTTACGAATGGTAGTGAGCTTTGGCAAAAACTGCATTGCTCAATTCATAGCGAGCGTGTAGAAGAATTAAAATATCACAGATATACTTTAGGTGCTGCGGTTCTTGAGTTATGTTGTAAAGAGGGTTGAAACAACAACACTTTTGTAAAACGTACACTACTAGTTAACAACAATAAATTAAACAAGTTTGCAAAGTATACGATTTGTAGTATGAACTTTTACAAAACATCAAGGTGTTAATTTTCAATAATATATTGATCTACATAAAGAAAATCGATTTTTAGGTTGCTTCGACCAACAATACCTCGTCTACCCTTAAAACAATTCAATGCACGATCTCAAAGTTACCTTCATGACTTTGGCGGGCTATTTTGAAACAGTCATGGTTGCACATGCAGTACTTCTTTTGAAAGCCCTAAACAAGGTATATCAGTTACTGACTAGCAGCCTTTAGTTGGGTCCCCGTCGGCTACAATGCATCCCAAATGTGAAATGATTCGGCCTTGGCGGAAATTTTAAACTGCATTCCATCACCCGTTTTACACCTTCCGCGAAAACACAGGTAGACAAAAGAATGATTTAAGTTTACAACACAATACAGTTCCAACAGTTGTGCAAATAAAAGCCGCCTTGCACCTAGAGAAGGTCGAGGAGGGTTAATAGAATAATACAATAGAGATAATTCCGCAGGTAATCCCGTCGCATATATTCATAGATGTACAAATTGATGAACAAAAGGACTATGTATGAATAGATGCGACAGGATTACCTCTATTGTATATATTATTCTATTAACCCTCCTCGTCTTTGCATCTTCTCCAGGTGTTATGCAGCTTTTATTTGCACAATCGGGCGCTCAAAACCCCAGGTTGGTGCGAGCGGGAAACCAAAGATGGCCGACCAAATCCTGACCATGACTTGGCTCGTTGGATTCGTCTATCGAACACGGATAACCTCTATTAGAGAGATTGTGATGTTACATACGTGATGCGTGGACCATGCGTTTTAAACGACGTTCAAAACGGCGTTAAATGTTGCAAGTCTAGGTTCCAAGCTAGATTGTGCTCATTCGTCACGAAGGAGAACAAGGCGGCTGGAACAAAGATTAATACCTGATCTGATAAATAAAAACAAAAAAACAAAAAAACAAAAAAAAACATGACTTTACTTTCAAATTAAGGCTTTTTCTTTGTGAAAATTAGGCGCGTTACATGAACCTCGATATGCTATAAAATCAACATATGTGATGCGATCAAGCAAAATCAGTCGGAACTCGGAAATATTGATTTTGAGATACAGCCAAATAAAGGAAATATTTTCTTTTGTTTCGTATTGTTTTGGAAACACTTTAATTACTCATATCTTTGGAACTGGTTGTTCAATTTCAATGGGGTTTTCTGCAAAAGGCAGCTTTGTAAATGCTTTTTACTATACTTTTCGAAACTGAAAATTCAATATTTCCGAGTGCCGACTGATTTTGCTTGATCGCATCACATATTTCAACGTAGCCCGTGCGTTTTATACGACGTTGGTGTCCACAATGTGCAATCGCAATGGCATTTTTATAAGGAAAGTATCATCCGCATTTCAATGCGTGTATCTCTGCGTATGAACATCGCGTATAAACTAAAATGATATATTAATTTAACACATCGCTGTAGCTTTATTATAATGATTTGTTACAAACAAAAAGGATCATAATAATAATTCGACTTTCATTATTCATTATTATATCCCTGACTGTCTTTAACATAAAAATGCGCATTTTCAACGATTTTGAACGTGCAAAATCTTAAAAACTGGCTAAATACGTAAGCTCGCTTCGATACAGGAGAGTAGTTTTGAACAGATTAACGAGCATACGTTGGTTCCTCGTTGTACATGCGGAAGTTTCACCATAAAAATAAAATGAACTGTAAAGTTATATTCATGTCTGATTACGGGGTATATTCTATTTCGTATCTTTAAAAAATATATCAAAATGTGTGTATATTCGTCTTATTACAAGATTAACTCTATATTATGTGAGTCTTGTGTTATGCTGAATCAACACCTACCCAAACAGACACAGATTAAGAGCAATACAATGTATTTTACCTTTTAAAATAATTTTATCGGTGTCTTGTTATTTCTCGAATTGATTATTGTAAAGTTATATGGAACAACTGTAAAAAACACACAAAACTACAAAAGATACAAAACAGAGCTGCCAGACTTGTTTTCAAGGCAAACCGTATGGAACACACCACTCCTCTGCTG
Source organism: Amphiura filiformis (assembly GCF_039555335.1). Taxonomy (NCBI): domain Eukaryota; kingdom Metazoa; phylum Echinodermata; class Ophiuroidea; order Amphilepidida; family Amphiuridae; genus Amphiura; species Amphiura filiformis. Next base: position 42,411,843 of record NC_092640.1, on the reverse strand, counting down.
AAAGAGCTTCACTGGCTTCCAGTAAATGAGCGTATTACCTACAAACTACTCGCATTCGCTTATAAAAGTAGACATGAAACAACACCACTGTACATACAAAATCTCCTAAAATCTCACACATTTTCTGATGATATGTTCCTACGATCACATGCTGATGGCAGTCTGCTTGAATGTAAAAGAACTCACACAACATAATGATGCCTTCTGCAATTCTGTGCCAGCTCTCTGGAAAAAATTACCTGTAAAACTTCGTACTTCACATAGTCTGGCCACTTTTAAATCTAATCTGAAAACCTATTTGTTTCCAAACTAAGTTTTTTATTTTTAATTAAGTTGTACATTTTACTGTAGCCTAAGATGTAGTGTAAGTTGTACTTTTAAGATCATTGTAAAGCGCTTTGTTCATACTTATGCTAAGGCGCTATATAAATTCCGTTTATTGTTTATTGTATTGTCTAAAATTTACTGTAAGGTCTGATAACCTTTTAGAGCATTGTAGAATTTTTGTCTCCAAGCTGAAAGTTAGCAATAAAGACACTCAGGTTCTTTTTCACTTGCTATTTTCAAACTACTTTCCCGGCTTGATGTTATAATCTGGTGTTCAAAATCCAAGTGTCGTCTCCATATAAAATTTAGCAATTTCCCTTAAACAGAATCATGTTGTAATCATGGCAAATATGAGCGAGCTGATATTTGCAGAAGCAGATATATGCGGGTTGATGCAAAAATGTTGAATGACCCCCGTAGAACCTGAATTTTTTTTAAAACGATTATTCACGATATTTACTTAAAAGCTAATAATTATATCTAATATAATTCAATTTAATTTTATCAAATCTAATTGTACCTTTTTATTGTCCGTTGTTATTAAAGCATTGATAATGACGTGGATAATTATAACTGTTCTGTTTTTACAGGGACAGAAGAGGATAATATTCGATTACAAAATGAATTCATCTTCTCGGTTCCCCACGTAGGATTGACGGACCCGGTTACGATCTGGATTACTACGCCTTCTTCTAAACCAATCTGTACTAGTCTCACCATACCTGGTGTTGGATTTGCCGTTAACAACACCATGAGTAAAGACAACCCAGTGGAAATTCGCTTGCCAGATTCTATAAACGGTACTGACTTACGTCTTCGGCTAAGAGATCAAAAACAAAACAAGACATTTGTGGTGAGATCATCAGCAACGGTATCAGTACATGCTATAGATAACGAAAAAGGATATGGTGATGGATTTGCTGTGTTTCCGTCATCACAACTAGGTACACAATATTATGTCGCCTCCTACAAGCGTTACTTAATTCCGTCATTTCTCTGTATATCGTCACTCTACTCCAATACGTCAATAATCATCAAAACACCTGCAGGACAATTGTACCAAATCTTGTTAGAAAAACATGAAAGTTACCGGTTTGATGGAGGATATGATAATCATGATGATCTATCGGGAACTCTCGTGCAAAGTGATAAGCCAGTTGCTGTGATATCTGGTATAAACACCCGGGTTCCTGATGACCGTATATTATCTAGTGGTGGCTTAATAGAGCAACTACCACATACACAGAGTTGGGGGTACAAATTCACATTGTCTCCATTTCTAAGTTTAAATTCGGGTTATGTTTACAGAGTATATACTACAAACATTTCAGCTACATTGCTTATGTCCAATGGCAACATTGCCCATATTCCAGCTGAGTCTTTCCATGAAGGAAACGTCATAAATGACACTATTGTATCATTTACATCAGATAAGCCAATCATGGTGGTACAATATATGAAGGGGTTCTATGCCAATGACCCTGGACGTGGTAGTCCGTCGATGCTTATCGTTCCACCGATCACATCTTTCAATGGTAATATAACATTCCCCGTGATTAAGTACGATATTTCACACACATATTACATCAACGTTGTCATAGAATGTGTCTTCATTGATGGACTATTCTTGGATGACTTACCGTTAATAAGTGAAGATACACTTAAGAGTCATGATCAATCCATGTGCTGTTTACGCACCAGTTTGTCTGATGGACAACATAGCATATCACACACCAATTCCTCGGCAAGATTTGCCGTGTCAGTTTATGCCCTATCTTACTTTTCTTCATACGCTTATTCGGCGAATGTTTTAGTCTCTTCAAGTGTGTATTTACATATCCTTACTTAATTTTGTTTATCATACATGTATGTGGATTCAACACTCGCTAGTTAAACGCAATAATTCCTTGATTTAACAAGAACTTTTGGAATTAAAATTTCTTACTTTCCCCATCCAACTACAGCTTTAAAGTATAAAAACGTAGATAGATTTGAACCACTAAGAGTAAACATTATTTGATACTCATTTCTCTTTTTCAAGAGGAATGTACATTATAACCAAATATACGCATATAAAAAGCTATTATAAAAAATATGATCTATTCTGTTATTATATAGGACCCCATTCAAGTGAACCAGGATTTTCCACAACCTCGTATTCGACCAGCCCAAGTGCAATGACCGATTCTAGTCGTAAGTTAAACAAGAGTCTAAATTAATGTTTGTAAACAAGTTTCGATGTACTTTTAGAGTCGGATGGCGAGCTTTATTTTGCTGGTCCTATGACGTTACATGAGGATAAGTCGGTCATTTATTAGCTATTAATGATCCTCCCGTGACATTTATCATAATGACCGTCAATTATCAATGTACTGTGAATAACATTATTATCTTAGTTGAGATATAATTTTTTACTTTACACGAAATACTTCGTATTATGTCCTTTACAGGACCAACTACGGATTTTGCAGATGTCAGTGATGAGTCTGAGGAGTCGGAATTTAATACAGGTATGTAAAAATCCTTTCATATTGATGTGATAATGTTGGACGCTCTTCGAGATGTCAAATTAGAGGAATGTCGTTTCACAAAATTCAAAACATTTGTGGGACCACAATATGTGGTAGTACATATGTCTTTCTAATTCTCTGCACATGCAGAGTGCAGTTTGAAATGAAACCTAATAGTATGACAACACTAGTGCGAGCATTCCCCATACTTTGGCATATATAATGACCTGGCCGGTTATTACTTACATTATGATTTTTGCATAATGCTGAATAACACTTTGCTATAAACAGCCCCTATCTAAAACGTGAAGTACTTTGCGCAATTTGGCGAGCGCGAGTAGCGAAACAAGGCAACAAAGATTTTCCATGGTATAAATATCAGTAAGGTCACAAAATATTATAATAAAATGGGTTGTAGGTGGCCGTGGATGCTATTTTACAAAATGTCGTATAAGTATGTAGCGTATATTATTTAAATATAAATAGCAAGGAAATTTAAATTATTTTATTTTGCAGCTATCGTCGTCGGTGCGGGTGTCGCTGGTGGTGTGGTGTTGATATGCATCATTATCTTGATATTACATGTCGTAAGGTACATCAATTGTATTCCTCATCTCTTCCATCTATGCCTGTCTGTCTGCCGGTCTGTCTGTATACCTGTGGGTGTGTGTGTGTCTGTCTGACCGAATGTAACCACTTATTATGTATAGTCTATTCAGTAATAAAGTGGCGGTACAAATAATATTATGAATTTCATTTTTCCTCAGGACCAAACGCAAACGAAGTTCAAACTCTACTAGAGATGAATCAGCGGTCACGGGTGCTAATGGAAGAATTGACAACAGCAACCTCCACGAAAATAATGTATACCAGCCTCAGGATGCAGCTGAAAATGCTTACGACAATTACCAAGAAATTAACAACGGGTCACAGGAATATGCGTACGCCTATGCCGATGGTCAACATCCAATGCATCCAATAACGCGAAACGATGATAGTAATGACGGGTATGCGTATGCTGAGACAAGTCGAGTCCAACGCCCATCTGAATCAGTGGCAGAAGGAGAGGATCATGAAGAGGAGGAAGGATGGATGGATAACACGGTTTATGTATCATGGGATAAGACACGTGCTGAAGAGAATGCACAGGAGGGGTGGATGGATAACTCTATTTATAGCAGCGAATGAAGCATTAAAGATCAAAACGAGTTTGGTCAACAGGTTTTTTTTAGAAAATCCACCTTTGTCTTCCTTTGTCATTTAATGAGTACGCTATAGATTCTTTTAAGTTTTAAGTAATTCTACTGGAGAGCGTTAATCCCAAATTTCCAATCTCCCTGAAATGACAATCACTTTACTAAGTTTGCCAAGATGAGTTTTGCGTGAAGCGCGCGCGAATTTGCAATTTCCCCCTATTTCAGCACTGAATCAATGTGCATTTAGGTGCGTAACCGCCCCAAAAGAAGGTGCACAGAGTAGTTTTGAGAGATTTCTCGTCTAGGGGATTGCATATGCCCATGCCCTGGCCCTTAGTAAGGATGGATTAATTAAGTTTTGCGGGGGGAAATTAGCATCGTTGTAAAAAAAGTGGTCAGACAATTGAAAGTAAAAACGGAAACACTTTTTTTTTCAAGTTTCGGTTCGTAACAAAGAGGGTTGTGGAGTGCGTTTTCGTGGAAAATGCTTTTCACTACGGAATAAAGCTTGACTTCCATACAACATTATCCAAGTGGCAAAATTCATGTCCCGTTCAAGACCATTTTCATAACCAAAACAAAAACTAAAACCAGGAACTTAAAAGTTCCCATTGTCATTAATGGACCTAATCCCATGTTCAACTTCCGAATCATGATTATAATATACGAGCGTAACTGCTGATTTCTTTGTTTTCAAACTCATTACTATACTTAACTCTGTAAAATTTGTTCGAATTTTGAGAATATACTAGTATTTTGTGAAGACATAATCATCACGATTTTTGTCAGTGCTGGGCGGTATATACCATGGCGGTAAATATGATATTCACCAATAAATACCACCCAGGGAATTTGGAACACCGTGATTAATTTAAAAAAAAAAAACGATTAACAGTTTACTCAGACATATAATGACCACATTGTCAAAAACAGTAAGGGAAGTAATATGTCCTTTATGCATAGACGGTCAATGCAAACACTTCCACCCGACACTCCAGCGGAGGTCCCGGGTTCAACTATCTCTAAATTCACCCACTGATTGCTCTTTGAAACTCTTTTAATTGCATTCATATATTTACTTAACCCTAGGACTACTGAGCCATATTTTGTAACACGGACTACGAAGGGGTGTGGGGTTGTTGCAACCCCCCCCCCTAATTTTTCAATTATAAACGTCAGATAGCGTTATATTTGGTACTAATGTATAGCTATTGGCCTCTGCTATCAAGTGATACCAAAATAAGTACAACCATTCCCCACCTAATGTCGCTATGACGTCATAATGTGAGGGCGCCCTTGCAAATTTGGGAAATTTTGGCTATGTACAAAAGTATAGGCAAAATAGATTTTCGGCTAAAAATACTTTTAAAAAAATCGATATTCACCGAATTTTCTCCTAATTATAAATGGAAATGACTATTTTGACCTAACCAACAAGTAAAAAATGAATAATTTCACAAGAGAGAATTGAATATCATTGGGGCCTCACCAACCCCTCCTCTATGGTCATCTTTGATGGCTGGTCCTACCCCCGGGTAAATATTTTATTTCTAAAATAAGCGCAAAGGATGGATCTATGAGGTCGTTTGGGCGTATACGCGTGCGGTGTATTTTATGACGGATACAAAATCTTAGGGGGGTAGTTCTAAGGTTAACACATGAAGACAAATCAGTCCACTTCTATAGAAAGCTTGTAAAATCATGTTATTTTTGTTTCAGTTTTCCATTTCGTTTTATGTCTGTGTCAAGAACAACAAGGAAGAGAGTGAGAAAACAAGGAAACGTGTCATCTCATGTGATGTTTGTTTCGATTTTGTTTCATTTTCATTTTGCCCATTATGTAGTTGGCATTTAACACAAATTTACTTATTATGGAGGAAGCATGCTGTTATGTAATGACAATAATGAAATTGGAATTCTTTCGAATCAAAAGAATACAATTGAATTATGTTAAGGCCGCTACAGACTCCGAGTATTCGACGTAAAATAATTGATGTAACATATCTACGTTATTTAATCTCAGAGAAGATGAGAATATTCCCATTCTTTTCCTAATTCAAGTTCTAATGAATGTTTAATGACGTAAAATCGATAATAATTATGTTACTTAGAATATCTGGTAGAAATATGTATGATTAGATGTGACATGTCATGTCAAAAGGAGACACTTTTGGGCAGGTTATCAATTTTGAGGTTTTACATATCTTAAATATAGAGATATTTTGCTCCACAACGCCGTTTTCTCCAATGAAATCGGACATTCATAAGAAAAGATATTGAGTTCATAAGTTATGATATTATAAAATTGAGATATTGGGAAATTGAGATATCAACCTTTAAAAATATTATTGCCAATGTTGAGAGTAGGAATTACCTTGAAAAATGTCTAAAAAAATACAAGATGCCAGTTATATTCCGGTCTGAAACTATCAGATAATATTTTAAATATTAATAACATCACAAATTCGCAACAAAACCAAATTGTGAAAAAATCACCCCGTGCAGATTTTTGGCTATTTCTCCATTTACGATCCTGCCCAAAAGTGTCTCCTTTTGACATGACACGTCACATATAATGTCTTGTAATGTGATATAATGATGTGATGCTTTGTAATTATGTGAATTATGTGATGTCTTCCACTAGAACACGACAAAAAGTAATGAGGCAATTTAACAGCAATTTATTTTGTATCTTTATTTTCACCTTAATACAATCGTATAAGTATAATATTATAATGCCACATTATATTACATTATCCCAAGTAAGCACTGCTCACTTTGATGGTGTATTTTAAGGGAAAATCGCTCGTTTTGTTTATTCATTATCTTAAGCTGAAAACTTTCATCAACACCATACTTTTTTTGTAGTTTTACTGTTTTTTGTAATATATTTTCTGTCATTTACTTCATCGCAGCGTACTGTTAGTGAAGGTAGTACAATATTTTGTCATTACATATCAGAACCAATTTAGTGCAAACTTTGCGCATGTGTTATTGTACAGAAATACAGGCGGCGGATGACATGATCGCGCCGGCAACTCGTGAAACCGCCCGGCCGTATGGCATTTTCCATATACTCGGTTAGTTTGTGGGGTTCATTATCGAACCCCAACGGTTTTAGCTTGTATTTATATTATTTATCAACATAGGCCTATTTGTTTGTGATATTTCAAGCGTTTTAAAATTTCAAAATAATCCCATTCAATTACACGGTTGACGATGAAAATTTACTGAATTTAGGGACTGCACGTCATACACCACCTGCAGAAATACTACTCTTTTGCGCATGCGGTTTATGATCATTATCTGCGCATGTGCTTTTGGTCAGAAATCACTCCGCACACGTGCTGTGAGGAAAATGCTTAAGTCCATCGTATTTACATACGTATCATAATTACACTTAAATTTAATTGATTTTAGACTTAGGTGTACAATGCTTTTGCTATGCATAATCAGAATGTTTTATTTTGAAGCACCGCAAATGCATGGCTCAAATTATTTCTTAGAAGTAGAGACTTAAGACATTGGTGGGCTTTTTTACACTTAAATTTACACTTAAATTTAATTGATTTTAGAATAAGTTGTATATGCATAATCGGAATGTTTTATTTTGAAGCACCGCAGATGTAACTCAATGGTCAAATTATTTTAAGACCTAAGACATTGGCGGGCTTTTCTATCGCCTTACATAAACTACCTTTCATCAACTCTTGAATATTTGAAGTATCTTCCCTTCCAATTTTTTGTTATCATTAGGAAAGGTTGGTCTCGCCATATTTCGATTTTCCCTTAAATTACTAAAACAATTACCAACGAGATTTTACGAGACTTTCAGGTATACATAATTAAGTAGCGTATATAAAATAATCAATCATTTTACATAACAAAAGTAACATGACATTAAAAAAAAATCAAAATAAATCGAGGAAAATATTGGATAACAGTATTATTTTGCTCCAAAACAAATAAAGACATGCCTCTTCTAAGGATATGTATCTTAAATACTAAAAAGTTAATTCAAAAAGTCACGTGCTTATCTCAAATATTTTGAGAGATTATTACAGTGATTAATATCATCATTCAAATTTAAATCATATCACAAATTTCACCACATATATTATTGTTACGCGCTTCTTCTTTCTTTCTTTCACATGGCGCAGGGAAAGTAAATATTTTACTTCTTGCGCTAGAATTGTATAAAATATTCATAAACTTCTTCACACAAGACAATCTACCAAATGAAAAATATATAATACACTCAACTCACAAAATAAAAAGCAACTAAGGGTTAACTTTAATATCTACTGTCTTGTGTTGAAAATCAAAGACTTATTACTATCAAAGACCTATTACTACTCTTGAAAATAAGGGGACAAACTAGACCCATTAAGGGTGACATAAAATACATGAATACATGAACTTATTATTCAAAACATTATTTCTACTTTGGAATATAGGCATATAATATGCAGCGTTCTTATTGCACTGTTGAAATTGCACTTTTAGAATTATTATTGCACATTACGTTTTAAGTTAAGGTAAAATAGGAATATTTCACTGCTTTAAAAGTCACACTTAAATATTACACTGCATTTTTAAATGCAGTGAAAATCTAAAATCTTTCATTTTAAAAATCTTTAATTCACACTGTTATGTTTTGTTACAATATTGGTAAAGAACAACTTTTATATATATCTTCTGCGCTGATAGTTTTCACTTCCAACTTTTTTTAGGGTTTTGTTTTCTCACAAACTGAACATTCTGTTTTTGTGCGTGTCTTTTTTAACATGCATGCAAGGAATTCATTATTTGCATACAACAAAGTGACTAAATAATGCAAAATTACTCCTCACATAGTTGGAAAAACAAAAGACCAACAAAGCAACCTATCTTAATTCAATGAAGAAGTAGTAAGATTGATATCGAATTAAAAATATCGATGTTAACCGTGTGGATTGGGGTCTTTGAACACCCATTTGGTCAACATGTGAGGATATTATAAGTATCTCCATTCCCGGTCTCCATCATGCTATAAAATATGTTTTATAAGTATATTTTAGAACACTCTGATATTGCTCTGTACTGTAGTCTGTTAATGTTGAATTGATAATTGGATATTTACATCACATTAATAGCATATTATTGTCAGAAGATATAAAGAGACCAACGTCGTGTTAAATTGCGTATGGTGTGTGTGTGTTCTCTCAGTGACCATTTTTGACTTTTTTTTTGACATCTTCACAATTCTTTGAAGTAATTAATTCAATTATTACACATAAATAAGGAGGTATTTTGAGGAATACTGTGGGTTCGGGTTCAAACATTGCTGCAATACCGACTAGAACACGCGAAGGTGTTGTGTTTTTCCCATTCGTATTAAAAGTTCCCTGGAAGAATAAAAGTGCTGGTTCCATTTCACGGCGAAGTACCATACTAGAACTGAGTATCGGCTGAAGGTTTACTGTCCATATCAATGGCTGTTTCTTCGTGTTCCGGTTTTGTCGTTGCTGCATGTGGTCGTCTGTGTAAAAAAAAAAATATTTACATCTATTAATATCTGTACCCAGTTGAATTTCTGTTCAATAATGAGATCTTTTCAGAGCCACCAGAAGGTAAGAAACTTCCCATGCCCTTGGTATTATAGTACACCAGGGTCTGATCAATACTTGATGATACCTACTTACATATTAGATCAAAGTGTTTTGAAATTATGAAATGAAATTTTTCAGACCCCTACTCACATTGTACTGTTAAAACAGCATGTGCCCAAACACACCCCAGCACTCAATTGGGCGGGTCCTGGTTACGTTGATATGTCGTGTAGGTAACATTTTTAAATACGAGCCAACTTGAGCAGTCATTATTGTCTCGTCTGTGAGTAACATTTACGTTCAAACCCCCTTAAAATATATGGATGTTTTACCGTGATTTAGGGAAGGGGTAATTTCTCATTGCAACATGCTGTGATCTCTTGTGTAAAACTTGTCAGTGGCTGTCACCATCATGTTTAGACTAACACTTGTTCAGTGCGTAGGGGACATCACAAAAGGCTTCGCACACTCCCCCCCCCCCCCTCCTGGGCGCGAGAAACTGGAACCAGTGCTATAATTGAAGACCGAATTAAAAAGACTAGTTTGCGTCTGACGTCCGGGTCCGGGCAAAGGCGCGACGTGATTGGTTGCTGACCTGCGCAGTATTGCATTTTTGGTCTGCTTGACAGGACGTCATACGCAAACTAGTCTTTTTAATTCGATCTTCAATTATAGTTTCGACCATAAAATTCTTCAGGTGACGGTTACGGTAAGTCAGTTTATGTACTGACCGTGGATCTAGTCAAGTAACAAATTACAGTGACAGTTCAAATTTGCGGGGGAGACTGTCATTTTGTCCCTGAGATCATAATGACGGATGCTCAACATTCATGGCAATTCTCAAGTACTACTACCTTTTCAGTTCTAAACATCTCAAAAAAAGTAACTAACCCCCTTAAATAATGACCATTATTCAAAAACAGGTGATTGTATTACAAATCTGTAAAATGCGTTGGAAGCAGAATTTATTTCTGCAGATTTTGACACCTCATTTGCAGCAATTGACTAAATATTGACGTCACAGCGTACATTTAAATCAATGTAACCCAAGATTTGAAAGTTGCAGTAAATTGTATTGATTTTGTATTCAATGTAATGGAAGGAAACCTGTGTAATGATATCTGAGTGTTTTTGTATTGTTAAAATTTGTATGTAAGTGCAACTTTTAAATCTGGACCTCACTACATTAAATTGACCGGTGTTTTATTGTTTTCTGGGCTATCGTATCAAATGAGGTGTCAAAATGCGCAGAAATAAATTCTGCTTCCAACGCATTTTACAGATTTGTAATACAATAGTCTCTTTTTGAATAATAGCCATTATTTAAGGGGGGTTAGTTACATTTTTTGAGATGTTTATTGTAATTACATACCTTCTTGTGCTTGATGGGCTTGTCGTGATGTTTTCAAAACCCTTTGGGTGTGTGGTGCCTGTATATCGTAGGTTGCCTAGAGCAAGTGCAGTCTGCCTTTTTCGCTCTTCTTCTGGGTCGTCTTTCTCCTCCTCATCTACATTTGTCTGAACGTGGGGGTTAAAGGTCACCTTGTTGGCTGGAATGCTGAGAGCTGCTCCGTTTTCGAGTTCTACTGTTAGTGTTCCTGACCGTTGACGGGTGTACTAGATTGAGAAATAAAAATAATACAATAGGATTTATTGTTGTAAGCATTCCCTTTATATACATGCGTTTTTGTTCCTACTGTTGGATGGTGACTGTGGAATTATTAAGGGATCTGGAATGAGCGTTTTGAGCGTTTCGACAGTATTTTTTAGGGACCTGAGAGCACCTCAGACGTATCGAATTGCATTCTGAATACGAAGCATGTATATCTGATATCAAATAATTTTCATTTTTTGAAAATCATGATATAATACAAATTTTATGAGAAATTATAAAAAAATGATATTTTTCAAATTTTTGATATATAACAGTCCTCGAAGTAAATTATATAAATCTAATGATATATTCTTAAAGTGTATGTAGGTGGGAGGAAAAGCCGACGATCAATTGAAAATTTTGACCTTTCATATTGAAGATATGATTTTTTTCCCAAAAAGACCTAATTTTTTTTTTTTGGGAAAAAAAAAAATCCATATCTTCAATACGAAAGGTCAAATTTTTCAATTGATCGTCGGCTTATATCCCACCTACATACACTTTAAGTATAAATCATCAGATTTATAAAGTTTACTTCGAGTACTGTTAAATATCAAACATATCAATTTTAATGATTTGCCATAAAATGTGTATTACATTGCGAATTTCAAAAAATCAAAATTATTTGATATCAGAAGGCCATTCTTCGTATTCAGAATGCAATTCGATGTCTGATGTGCTCTAATGTCCCACAATAAATACTGTCCAAACGTTCATACCCCTCCCCTTAAAGTGAGACAAAGAATGGAGTTTTACCGATAGCAGCAATACCGTTTAACATTATAGGCTAATGAAGGTATTCGTTTGAGATGAAAATGGAACCACCCATCAGATAGGCAATGAAAACAATGAATATCGCAAATTTGACACTTTTTCAACATGACCGTCCGCTTCACTTTTTACATCTGCATGTGCGTGATCTTTACAAAATGGTAACGATAATTCAATAATAACAACAACAATAATAATGAACAGTTTAACGTTCGTAAAGCAATATTTCTAGACAAAACTTTTTGTATTTGTTGGGAACATTTATAATGGGATGTCTCCGGGTTCCTCGCTATCAATTTTTGTGTTTGATTAAGCATGAAATGGGTTATGGGTGACTTGCTGGCTATAAATATTCTGTGGTGTGTCCAATACTGTAGGCCTATATTAATAATTATTTTATAGACAGCCCGTCGCCCATAAATTTACATTATATTTACATAATACTAGATATAATAATAGTAGAATACGATAAATGTCACCCTAATGTGAAAATGATGCACATAAAAAGAATTTGAAAACGTCATCATCATCATCATCATCATCATCATCATCATCATCATCATCATTATAATAATAATAATAAAAATAATAAAAAGAACAAAATAATAATAAATCTCACTGACCTCTTCTTGTTCTGCCTTTTCCCTCTCCTCTTCTTCAAGCTTCTGTTTCTTCTTGCTCTCAGGAATGACGTCATCAAGTGCACCCATTTCATATTGAGTGAAGAATAAGTCCAGGAGTTTACGGATGAAGACGATAGCCATGACCTACAAAGTGCAAGAAAAAGTCTTCAGTTTTTGAAACATTTCATGTATAAATATAATTTTGCCTCATTGTGCGGGAATTGCTTTAAACTTCTTGTGAGTATATCCCGCCCAATATAAAATAGTATCATTTTATAATAATGCATTCTGGTTATTCTGTTTTCTAGAGTACAGTATCTTGTTAACAATAAGTGGTCGTTTGGTTCCAGTGGGGGCGCTATGTATCAACCACCGATACACACAGGCGGTGATGGAAGCGATATCGCCAATTTTGAGGTCGCCATTGGATTAACACATAATCATGAAATCTTCACAAACAATTCTAAATTTGTTATGTAGTATCAAAGCAAAATTATCTTACTCTAAAACCGTCGGGGTTCTACAAAGTACCCCACTGCAAGTATGTTAATTTTCCATTTGTAATTGCTAACCGTGTATTTTGAATGGGGCTGTCAGCCCTGTATCTTCGCCAGCCTCGTACGTCACGTGTTGCGCTTCCTATGCCGCCTGGATACACATACATTATATTACTGATTCTTGTATTGCCATATTGTAACCGCGCACGTGGTAATAAATTAGAATTGCCACACGCCGTTTTGCCACACTCATATTATGTTGTTCATAGTGACAAGGTGGTCATTTTACTCATCACATTATCATAGTGACAGCGTATCTTCTTACCATAACAGGAAAGACGATAGAAGCCATGGACTCCTTGATAATCCACAACAGAGCAAGACAGATGATTTGGATGACAGTGAACACGTGGACACGCCATAGCTTGACTTTCCTCAAGTAAGAATAGTCAGGTTGATGCTTGCCAGGAATGAAGAACAAAACAATACGTTCGACGAGCTGGAAGGAAGTAAAAAGGTACATGCTGTGTTTAGTACAAAGAAGTAAAAAGGTAGTACGCGCTGTGTTTAGTACAAAGGAAGTAAATATGTTGTACATGCTTTGTTATTTACTTGTAAATACTGTATTCTGATTGGATACCTGGTTCACCGAGTCAGGGGGCGCGCTTTATAAATTGGCTCGTTGACAGGCCCGAAATATTATTTGCAGATTAATATTGTTAATTGTTGATCCCATTGTTTTTTCGCCAGGGCAGTCGAGGCATCATGCAGTTATTGTTAACTACATGTATGCACACAACACAGGGGCACTCACAATAGGCAATTGACCCGTACTGGTAGCGCTGTGTTGTAGATATAGGAGATGAACTAGTTAGCGTCATATATCAAAAAGTATAAAAGCTATGATTTTAGTACAGAGGAGGCTTAAAGGCATTCCTACAATGCACTATGATTGGGAAATCTGATCAATATAACCTAATTTTAAAGGCAAAGTCCCCATTGCCACACACACAAAATGGTCATTTTAAAACTGCAGCCAACGAGTTAATAGTTGAGACTTAGGACTGATATTTGATTTTCTTACAGGAAACATTCATATTGTCCCACTGCATTAATTTTATTCCTAAGTCTCGATGTTTTGAATGTTAAATAATAGGATGAAAACACCAGATATTTGCACACAATCCGAATGTAAGGTATGATCAACTGTGCCACATGTGTACAAAAGCCAGACATACAAGGTCAGAAACCCCATTGGGTTGTGGGAATGTCTTTAAACATCCTCTGATTTTAGTACTTGCTCTATGTTTCAAATACTTATTCTTTTCAAAATATCTGAATTTTTAACCCGGTACAAGCTTTAATAATGGGGGACCATACATTTGTATGAGAAAGGAAATCGACATCTTATCCAAAATCCTGTGTTAATCCAATGCACATTTTGCTTCACCGGGCCGCCCTGACTTGGTCGCATTTGCAAGAGGGGTGCCATGAAACCGTAATAGGTACAAATTTAGTACTTTCTGTCAATCAAGTATGGTTTATTCTCTACATGTCAATCTTTAAATTATTAGCACAGTCCTTATAATAACGGGGACCGCCTTGATAAGTAAATGATAGCAAACCAGTGAAAAATACCCCAAAACTCAGTCAGTGGACCTCCGTCCGTACATGTCAATAGCGTCATTATCGATTGGATTAATCGACCGTAGCGGACAATTCGATCGCTCATTGGATTAATATTATCACGTGGTAAGAAATTTGCATTGGACAATCGATTACTATAATGGTTTAGTACTGCATATTTCGGTTTAATCTTCACTAAGCGGGTTTATGGCTGAAAAGGTCACGGTGAATTTGCCGTGGACAAAACTGCACTATGAATCTCCAATATCACCAGTAACGAAAATGGGCCACAATTAGTACAAAGTGAGATATTGTAGCCATTACAATTTTGTGATTTTTCGGCAATTTTTTCTAATAATGTTTATCCACAGAGTATTCGATGAATAATACAAAATTACGTCAACCACCAAATAAATAATAATACGACAAAAACTTGCTCAAACCAAATACGAATGGATTATAAATATGCAATCAGCTAGACTTACCTGGACACCACGTAGAGATGCAATACCCATGTACAAGAATATACCGTAGAGGACAGGCATTGGAATGAGCTATCAGAAAGAACAAAATATTCAGATTAATAATTGCTAATTATGATTATTACACCTCATGAATATTCAGGACCTAAGTCATTGGTCACTTTAATAACAGTACAATTTCCCTGTGGTTGACTATTTCCTTACAACCTCATTCCCAAAGTCACAGTGGCCGCAGTCTTCAATATACTTGTACCATCCAAGGTGAGGTAAAACTTAGAACCCATGCGGCTAGAGTGGGGCCCAATTGTTGCTGGGACACAGGAATCGTGTACACTTGAGTAAATACTGTATAATTAATATCCCCTATGAGAAGTTTTGCCACCTCTTGTTTTGTACCCATTTTTGTCTCAACATTTACCTTCCTTGATTCCCAATTCAGAAAAAGGTATGGCCACGCCACTGTTAATATCTACCAGATTTGAATGGGCCAGAGTAGGGGGCCCAGTAGAGTGAGACCGTTTTATGTAACCAAAAGTACCTAACTAAGACTATGGTTTAAAAACGTTTTCTGGCCACACTTGTGTGCCATTTTGAAAATGTTGCGAAAGCTTGTTTTTCGGGGTAATAGCTATTAACGGGCTTTTAAAATTTGATTTTGAAATAAATCTTAAAAACATAAAACATGAATCATGCTATGAAAACATGACATATCATTTATACACAAACGCGCCAGAAAATGATTTATTTATAATAAAATTGCATGTATCGGAAACTATCGTTTGTTATGCTAAATAGCCTTCCAAATTATACGTGTTGAAGGTCGCATTCTCAGTGAACATCAAAAGAGAAGCTAGGATGTTCTTCGTGTCATGTCAAAAATGACACGGAATTTCTGACGCACTTGTGATATAAAATTGGATCGATTGAGCCCATATTTATTGGTCGAGCTATGAGTTTAACGTCTCGTCCAATATTTTAAAACTCATAGCGAGACCAATAAATATTGGGCGTAAAGCATCAATTTTATCATTATTATGTGTTGGATCCAATATTTTCACACACTTGGATCCATCAAAACATAATAATGTATAATATTGTGCAATGTTGAATTCTGGCCATACATACCCTCAATACACTGGTCAATAGGCTGGACACACCCATTAAAAGAAAGACGACGACACCTGTCACACGTTGCTCCCTGAAAGATAGTGAAACAATAGTGTGAGATTGACCTCTAAATTCTGATAACTGAGGCCCCGATGCTTAATCTCGCCGATTAACTCTACGTCGTCTCGTCTCGGGCTCTCCTGCGGCTTGCAGTTTCAAGCCGCAGCACGCCGACGAATTAATATAGTATAGCCATATCCCTGGTTGCGAGATCGCGAGCATTTATGGGCAACGAGTTCGCAAAATCTTGCCATCTTCTTGTTCTGCGGTTTTTCATTCATTACTCGAAACCTTTATATTAATGTTTATTGTAGTACCCAAAGAGCTTTTAAATAGAAATAGAGTCGCAATAGATTATATAATCTTTTGTTCGTTTGATACCGATTAGAAGTTGCGACAGGCTATTCATAAAAGTGGTACCATTGTTTCGAATAAAGGGGTTCCGCCATTAAATTGGTCACTGATCCGGCATCATATTAACGCTCTACATGACAGGCGAGTATCAATAAGTGACCACACTACAGTCATGTGTAAGGGCAGTCATGTGTAAAGTGGTACCATTGTACTAACGTATCCCAAATGTGTGCTTGTGTGGGTCTGAACTCTATAAAGGAGGCTTTAGCTGTCGATGCAATCATCTTTACCACCCACCTGACGTTAGGCGTTTCATTTAAATAAATTGAATGCTCCTCCTGATCGATTACACATTAGAATGTATGAAGGCTGCCATGTCCACGTATACATGTAAGTATAAGTATAGGCCTATAAAGGTTGTTTTTAAGAAATTTCCATTTAATTTTATTTTAAGAAGGAGATTGGTGTAGAAATAGTGGCGTACCCAATGAGGGGAGGGGGTTGGGAAGGGGCAGATTCACCCCTGTGGGAAGTCTTGGGAGGAGAGGAGGGAGGAAGAGGGAGGAGGGGATATAGAGATTGAGAGAGGGCTGGAGGAAGGGAGAAATAAAAATATATATACAAGTAGATAAATAGAAATATAAGGAAAATGATGGGAATGAGAGAGGGAGGGTGAGAGAGGACAATGAGAGGGAGGGAGTGATAAAGTGTAGGCCTAGGAAAGAATAAGTACAGAGAAGGGAAAAGAAAGGAATGATGAATACATTTAATAATAATTATTAGGCATATATAATAACTAAACACATAACAGCACTGGGCAGCCATTCGATGATGTCAATGCCTTTATTCTTTACGTAATTAAAACGCCCAGTCAGATGTATTTCACACCTACCAAACACAAGTCACCCAATTTCGAAAACTGGACGTTGAATGTACACTCTCATGAATATTGATTGGCAACATTTTCCAATATGTCAGCGCTCTAATCGGAAACAATAGAACAGTAGACCCTGCAGAGCGTTGGTAGTACCTACTTGAGTTTACTCACCGTGAGCAATTTTCGGATCAGTCGATATAATCCAGCAAAGAATCAACGCACTCAAGGACACTAATTTGTAAGGCTATTGTTGTCAAGTGTTATAAGCCAGTTGCGAGAAATGCAGGAGTTGGGCCGATCAAGCCGATGAACGGGTGACTGAACATGGCTTTTCATCGAGCAGACACACATTTTGTTAGTGCATATCGCAACAGTATTTTATTTCTCAGCATATGTGCATCGGCGTGGGTCTGCGGCTTAAGTTCCGGGCACGCCGAAGAGTTAATCGGCGAGATTAAGCACAATAAATTATTATTATTATGTAGACTATAGCATGTTAGAAGTAGTGTAAGGAAATGTTGTGTATCATACTATAGCTGACGTTAGAAGTTATAAAAAATAAATACGACAATGGACAACATTTGCTCTTCTTACCTGCATCCCACAATCTTTGGTGGTTCTCCTGGCACTGTGGTCTCTGACATGACTCTTAAACTGTCGACGTGGTTGATTGACAACACAGTAGCAGCGACAAACCAAGGCATACCAAGAACGGACATCAGGAACAGAAGTATACCGACTACTAACAGATCCAAGTGATAACCGACTCCTTTCTGTAATGCAATAAGGAAAAATGAAGAAACAGTTGAACTTCACGATATTTAAAATACCTTCTTATACTCCTCACGTGACATGAAAATGTAGAAGTGGTACACAACCTTTGAATGCGGATTATTTTAGAAATTAAGTATGAACATTGTTAGTGTATTAAAAGGAAGCACAGCATAATTTCGCCAATGTCTCTGGTGGTGGCCAGTAGGCTTGACCAATGCAATGTAGCGGTCTCCAACTTAACAGGCAGCGGTCACAAAAATGCACGATTAAGCAAGGTCAAGAGTAAGCATCTAACTAGGTCAATACATTTCCTTTGTAGTCGCTGAGAGCACTTTAGATATTCAAAGTGCAATATTTAACTCAACCAAAGTAATCAATAATCAGTTGACAATAGTGTACATGTCAAGAGTTCTATTTTTTTCCAAGTACTAAGTACTAGACAGTACTAGTGACCACAAATAGAATTCGGCGCGGCCGCAAGCTCTTGGATAAGTGTTTGTTTTCTTTTTGTTTTATGATGGTGTTCCACAGGGGTCGGGATATTGAGCCAGTGCTTACCTTAAGTTTGTTTTCCTGTCTGTTGACGATGACAGCTGTAATCTGTTGATCCATGAAGATTAGAATACCACATAGGAAGGCTGGGAGAATGGCTGCGAAATATGTCCACCATGGGTTTACACCAAAGATGGGTACCATCCATCCACGGTCTGAACGGGTTGGCTAATGGAACCAACAAAAATAAATGAATCAGTTTATAAGCGACTATTATGAATAAAAGGTTCAACAAAGAGACATGTGCAACATTCCTGTTTGAGGAACAACTACTTTTATGAAGAATATTAAGAAAGAAAGAAGAAGAGAAAAGTTGTCACCTCCGACCGGTTTTGAACGTTGCTCTGCCAACGATTTTGTGTGTATATGTGATTTTGGATGGTTAAGCAATCGCATCACGTGGGTGCTTGGTGTTGCAGTCGCGTTATATAGTATTATTTTGTAGTAGTGGGTACTGTTATGGGTAAGTGTTAAGACTTGGCATATTAAAAGTGTTTCATTTTTATATTACAGCTTTCCCCCAAGGTCATGCAGTTGGCCCTTACCGCAAATTCACTCGGTACAGTCAGTTTTGGAGTTGGGATGCCGACCATGTAATCGATGAACGTCATGAGAATGAAGGCCATGAAGACACCGAAATCACTGATCAGGAAACGAGCCTAAAGATAAAGAGAACAACAGAATAAAATCGTTGTTGAAATACATTACATTCCTGAATACACTACTGTGATATTTACTCCGCACAATATATTCGTGCAATACTCTCTTTTCATGTTCATTCACCTGTGTAAGAACGATCTTGCACACACAAAATAGGAACATGATTGAGCATAACCAAAGAGCAAGCTCCGACATCCATGCAGTGTAAAATCTACGGAGCGTGAGATCTGTCTGATTTACATAACAAGGCGAATGTTCTTTTTTTATATCGACAATACCCTTTTGAGCAAGTTGGCAGGAATAATAGACGAAGGGATAAGCATCCTAGGTTACATAACCAAACCGGAAGATGTAGCCTAGGTCTAGACAATAGGCGCCATATTGCAAGAGGGTTAGAGTTCATAGAGGAAACGTTAAAGGTTAGTAGATTTAGGTCACCCAGGCACATCACTAATGTGTTTCACGAGTTGTAATACCGACAGGTAAAAACATTGATTTCTTAAAATTCTCCCGATTTTCAATTACTAAATATAAGTATAGTACTTAACAAACCATTCTTTGGTGAATCTATGCAATATGGCGGTAATTTTTGAAACATCTATGAATCAATCTTAAACATCTCCATGTTATTATTTTTTTTGCGCATGGTCAAAGCGTGCTCTTACGCTCTATCCGGTGGAAATTTCAAAGCAACGATCATGCGTTAATATTTACAAAATGGCGAATGATGTATCCTAGGTCGAACAATAGCGTGACGTAGTTTCCGGCATTGTTCCTATGCACTTTCAACCTCCTGGTTGGTTGCCATCTGATTTCTATCATCAGTCTTGTGCTGACATTAACTATAATCATGCACAATCAGGAACGATTGGTAATGGGTGAATTTCGCTGTGCAATGTTCGTGTACATATTGTTTTACTAAGCCTTCGACTTAATAGCTACTGTTGATAATCCCCCTATTCCTCTAAATGTTGGCATATTCCACAACACTTGGGGAACTGAATTGTCTATAGGTCGGAATCACATATAGTATAACTTACCTTGGTTGGGAAATAGTTGGTATACTTGAACATCTTCAAAGAATAGGCAGCGATAAAGGTAGCGAAGAACAGGATGACGGAGAAGAAGAACACGTCTGGTACTGGTAGATGATGTTCGCAGTATTTGCCCACCAGTGTTCCATTAAATTTCTCGCAGTCTTCCATAGCGATTTCACTGCCGTTGATGAGTGATCCTTCGGGCGTGCTATCTGATGGTTCACAGACGCAGTCGGAGTGGGGAAGTTCAGGATGATGCGGGTCTATCCCTCTGTAATAACAACGTTAAGTATTGGTTGTTTAGAGTAATGCTTCCAGTGTTGGTTTGCACTTTAAAATGTAACGGTTGAGGTTTAATCGAAACAAAAAATACATTAGCAATCAAAATGTCGTAACATGGAAGCCAGACCGGCTCGTCGTCTGGTCGTGGCAGCTAGCTAGCCTGGGACTTTCGCGCCCACCGGTCTTGGTAGGAATATTTTTTTCCCATAGGTAAGAATATCTGTTCATGTTCAGTTCTAAAGAAATACATCGAAACAACCATCAGAACATAATTTCCTAGATGTTAAGTTATTAACTTATGGAAATGGAAAGCTACCCGATTACCCGAATGATTAAAGTGCAGCTGACTATCGGGAAATTTAGCAACTCCCAATATGTATTCTAACTAAGATTGAGCAGCTAGAAAAATTTTAATTTTGTAAATGAGTTCATTCATTATTCACTATTCAGTAAACATGGTAAATGAGTTTCAACTCTTTATGTTTTGACATTTTAAATGATGTGAATCTCAAACTTTATATAGAAAACGTTCGTTCCCGGGGTTCGTTCGTAGCGCTTACGAAATTAAGCCTCGGAGACTACGAAATAGTATAATGCTAAAAAATACAACATACATTCCAGCGATCGGGTACTCATGGCTGATTTCGTAGCAGTTATGAAAGGCTTCAGCGATAAAGATGAAGGCAATGAGAGCGGCGAAAGCTTCCTCAGTAAACCTTGTGACGTATCGCACATATGCACTGGCATCCGTTGCTACGAGAATCAGCATGAAGACAAAGGTCCAGAAACCAATCCATACACGAAACGAGAGGTAGTCGATCCCTACCGTCCTGAAATGGAACCGTATTAATGTTAATAAGTTAAAGTAATAAGTGTTCATTTGGTCGATATGTAATTGCATTATTTTCAATGACGCAATTTTAAACTATACTGCGCCAATAAAGTATCCTTACACTTGGAAAAATAATCACAATTTCCGAACTGAACAATATTGGGGTAAATTTGTTTTTTTTTAATAGATGCACTAGCTAATCCTGCACATTATGACACCACATTGAATCCAATGTGACTTCAAGCCTATTCAAAACTCCACAGACTAGATATTTGGTTTGAGAGTGGTAAATGGCTAATTTATGCGTTTGGCTTTAATTTAAAACAAAAGGAACAAAATGAACTGACAAATAAAATGAAAGCTTTGAAAAGTACAGAGAAGTAAAACTGAAATAAAAACTGCTTTAAATAACGCTTCATTGAAGAAACTGTGTTGTCTCTTTGTTTCGCTTGTTGGAATCTTTTTGCGCCTTGTATAGGCCAGTTTGTCACTTTTAAAACTGGACCTTCGTATATTCAAATGCTTGTAACTTTACTTCTTGAGGTCACATTGGATTCAATGTGGTGTCATAATATGCAGAATTAGATAGTGCATCTATTAAAAAAACAAATTTACCCCAATATTGTTCAGTTTTAAAATTGTGATTATTTTTCCAATTGTAAGGATACTTTATTGGCGCAGTATATTTAGACTGCACATGCACAATGGCTACAAACAAGCCAAATATCATATGGGCACATATAGACATTGAAGGCTGTCATACAGCTTAAAGAAACTTAATTGTTTGTGTATTTTATCACCACAACTAAACATAACTAAATAACTGGTGTGGTTGAGGATGAAATCAGCTATCACATACTTTTTGAATTTTGACAATAGACCACACCGTTCTTGAAATGTAAGAATTGTACGAAACTCCCTCATTTTCAAACTTTTCCACGGATTCAATTATCAATTGATGATCTGTATTCGGAGTGCTAATCACAGCGCAGCATTTAGCGCATGAGGCGCCCATTGTCATTGATAGATATTTGACTCCGTGAAACGGATTGAAAATGAGCTAGTTGAGTCAAATTCTTTTATTTCAAAAAGGGAGTGGTCAATTGTCAAAATTCAATAAGTATGTGATAGCTGATATATTCCTCAACCACATTGGTTATTTAGTAATGTTGGCCTATGCGTTAAAATACCCAACGAATTCAGTTCCAGACGAACAGTTCTTTCAGGGACACCCTGTATGACCCAGATGAGGGAAAGAGGTTTATTTAGTAAGATGACATCGTGCAGTCATATGTAGTTCGTAAGAAGTGATCTTCACCTGATGCAGTTGGTTGTCAATGGACTATTCTAGTTGAAATCCATATACCCTATGTAAGACATGACCAAAAATCTCCCACACAGGGAGTGTGAATTTCAAATGAGGTTACCTGAATAATAGGTACATCCATTTAAAAAATACAACCCTTTTTGTGAGATTAAGATCATGTTTTCCATATGGGGTGATGGATTTCAACTGGAATAGCTAAATGTGGACAGTCTCTCTGCATTGATTGTTATCTTACTATCTAATAAATCAATCAATCAATCAATCAATCAATCAATCAATCAATCAATTAATTAATTAATTAATTAATTAATTAATTAATTATTTAATAATAAATAAATAAATAAATAAATAAAGAAAGAAATTAGGTAATTAATTAATTAATAATTAATTAATTAATTAATTAATTAATTAATTAATTAATTAATTAATTAATTAATTAATTAATTAATTAATTAATAATTAAATAATTAAATATTTATTTATTTATTTATTTATTTATTTATTTATTTATTTATTTCATATTTATATAGAGGTATGCTACCGGCATTATTTATTTATTTATTTATTTATTTATTTATTTATTTATTTTATATTTATATAGAGGGTATGCTACCGGCATTGTTTTACTAAATTAAGTTATTATCGTACATATTTTTAAAGCACTTGTACTTTACTTACGTGCACAATTGGAACATAATCGTCTCGAATATGAGAATCGGTCCCGTACTTCCAATGATGGTAAGTGGTTGTCCAGAGAACATATGATACAAGCACCCACAAATAGCGGCTCCGATTAAACTCTCAAATGCAGCCTGATTGTAAAAAAAGAAGAAAAAAAAGAAAGAGTTTTATATTTACAGTTTAGGCTAGACAGAAAATGTGATAATTTCTACAAACTACGTCTAATGTCATTCGGAATACAGGGTGTATCAAAATTGAGTATACAGTTTTAAAAATGCCACTAGATTAAAAAGTATGAGTATTTGGTCAAAATGCTATAATTGAAAGCTGAATCAACATCTTGTCCTCCCATAACTGTAAAATCACTGGCGCGTGACCGTTATTTTAATAACGGAATCAAAAAAGGAATCAATAGCTATTTTAAAAGGAATCAATAGCTATTTTAGCGAGCCGAGTAAAAATTGCAGTTGCGCGAAGTCAATTAAAATCAAAGCAACAAATCAGAACAAATTCACATGTTTAACCACTCTCTTTACAGCAATGGACAGCCTTAGTCTTCCACATGACTATCCAGAGCATAGCCTCTGTATGCAGAAAGTGGTGAAACTGTGATTTACATGTTATTTTAATTGACTTCACGCAACTGCATTTTCATACGGCTCACAAAAAAATAGCCATTGCGTCCTTGTTAATGGTCACACGCTAGTGATTTTATAGTTGTGGGAGGACAAGATGTTGATTGTGCTATCAATTAAATTATTTTTACCAAATACCTCATACTTTATTTTGATACAACCTGTATACATTATATTAGGGATGACCAATGAACCATCAACTTGATTAGAACACTCCCATAGACATGCAGGGAGCTCAACTGTGCACTGCTTGCACATACATTTCTAAATTGATCTCATTCTTTTATTTTTCAATATTTTCTGTAAAATTTGGGAAAGTTACTGCCAATTATATTTTGTAACTATCTTGCAAATTACAGCAACATAACTTATTTTGTTTTTCTGTAAGTGCGAGTCAAAATTGGTCCATCGCCACAGTGCGCTTAATTGCCAGTGGCTGAGTTTAGCACTGCTCAAGAATGGCACAAAATATTCAAATCAGTAAGATCAGGTGAAAAACGTGGCCTACTGAGCTATAATTTGGCAGAGTTGCCAGTAATACCTCTATCATACCCTCTGTAAAAAGGTTAAAAAAATTGAACAAGTAGATCTCGAGTTACAAATTAAATCACCAGCTTCCCTTTGGAATTTTTATATTCCTTTCAAATCATGTTAAGAAGACACCTTTCTGAACATAAATGTGAAGTTTCGTGCTCATTCGATGTATTGTTCACCTGATCTTAACCCTAAACGTTTTCTTATATTTAGGCCTATAATATCTACAACTTGCTGCTGGCTATACCTTGTTTAGGACTTTCAAAAGAAGTACCTGAATGTGCAACCATAACTGTTTCAAAATAGCCCGCGATAGTCATGCAGGTAACTCCGAGGTCAAGCATTGAATTGGTTTGAACAAAGATACTCATAATGTATTGAGTGCTACTTTGGTTTGAATGAGGAATACTACAGGAATACACATGAGCATGATGAGGATAATCTCTATTGTTGTGAATGAGTCAATGACCTTCAAAACTTAAGATTTTGTTTACATACACCTACTAATTGGTCATATTAAACCCAATAACATTGAAATTCTTGGTTGTGAAAAAAAAGTTCACCTACTTAGTGCAATTTTGATTTTGTGCCATATCGGCTATCTTGGATGATTTTTGGCAAATGTCCTCTAAATGCATGATTTCAATGCCTTGGTTTGAAAAAATAAGTTATGCCAGTGACTAGTTAAGTGCCATTTCATAAGAAACCCTTTGATACTTTCACAATATGCTTGTTTCATGTTTGCAAATATGTTAAAATAAAGAAATATATAAAGGTAAATATATGCTTATGCCAATTTTGCTCCCAACTGCTATTTTTGGACCTTGTCATTTTATTTCGTTCCACTTACCGGTCAGAATGGGAAACTTTGATAATTCATAATTCGAAAAGTTTTTGACCGATTTTGACCATTTAACCACCAAAATACTTCTGTTGATTAGTTCTACTCAGAAAACAATCTTTTGTAGCAATAGGGTCAACATGAAATTTTGATGGTTATCCCTAATTATATACGTTTCGTATAATAAGTAGATCAGTTATTGTTGGTCGAAGCAGCCGCAGCCAAAAAAACAATTTTCATTATCTAAATCAATATATTATTGAAACATAACACCTTGATGTTTTGCACAAATTCATTCTGCAAATCATATACTTTGAAAACTTGCTCTATTTATTGTTGTTAACGAGTTATGTACGTTTTACAAAATTGTTGTTGTTTCATCCCTCTTTACAACATAACTCAAGAACCACAGGACCTACAAAAGTATATCTGTGATATTTGAATTCTTCTACACACTCGCTATGAAATGATCAATGCAAAGCTCACTACCATTCGCAAGATGCTGTGAACTACCAAATCGCAACAGTTTAAGATAGTTGCTGACATTCAGATGATTTATTTCGTTTTTAATTTGCTTACTGAGCAATAGTCTCATACTCACAATGTAGTCGTCCGTAGCTGATCCAAGCAGACCACCGAATGTAATAATAGGTGTAACACATGCGATATACATGAAAATTTATTTCGGTTTTTTTTAAATTTGTTTACTGAGCAATAGTCTCATACTCACAATGTAGTCGTCCGTAGCTGATCCAAGCAGACCACCGAATGTAATAATAGGTGTAACACATGCGATATACATGAAAATGAAGGAGGAAACACACTGTATGCTGAGACCATCGGTATAATCACTGAGATAATGCGGTATTTTTCTCTTGACGTCTTCAATGAGACCTCCAAATAGTCTGGAAATAAAGAGCAATAAAGAGACTGTTATACCTCCGATAGTCGTAGTTAGAGACACCACATCTGGTGAAATGACCTTGAGACCAATTCAGCCATGGAATATTAAGCAGCATTGTGACTATGCATAACACCATGCAAATGTTAATTAATAGCTTGATACAATGTATATATACGTCACCAGGGTATGACAGAAAGTCATCGGTACCTAACCGGGCACCGATAGAGCTATAGGCCCAAATTCGATGTGTTGCCTAAAAGAGTAACCCCATCCAATATTTATTATAAAGGGTTCACGATACTTTTTTAATAAATCGAAAAAAGTGTTTCACAAAATTAAAACACTATATAAATTATTGGTAGCTTATTTTCTTTCACGCACTTGGTCCAATTTACAATATCGCACATCGTTAGGTTCGGTCACAATAACCCGTATAAGAAATGATGCAGTTTTGACAGTTGCACTTTGGTCCATCAACATCATCATACTGCATTTTGTGAGAGTTGAATGGACCAAAGTGCAACTTTTTTTCTTACTTAACTGCCTATTGAGCCATTGTTACCGAATCCAATAATGTGTGACTTTGAAAATTGGACCACTTGTCAAACAGAATGTGCTACCAATAACGTTTATAATTAATAATATTGAGTGCCATTAGTAGGGTATTGTAACGATATTTTTTAAAGTGCCCGAGATACAAAGTCGTTAGCGACTTCAGCAGAGAATATCTTTTAAAGATCTAAGAAATCTTAAATCATATGGTGCAAATCTTAATGCTCTGCACGCTAGCATAGGCTTAAACATAAGAAGTCCCAAGTTTTGAGATATTTTCTCAAAATATCAAAACTATCTCAAGAACCACTGAACCAATACTAGGCTTGTTTGTACTCATTTTAATGCATTTTTCATGCTGATTCCAAATATGGTCATGAAAATTCACATTTCTGAAATTTCTGACTTTAAAAAAAAATTGAAACTTGTCGTCTGCAGTTGACACCTGCGTGAAGAGAGTTAAATTATGTTTTACCTTCCAGTACGCTGCAAATCAACGCCGTGCTCTTCTTCTTCGTGTTTCACAGCCATCGGATGGACAAAAT
Organism: Amphiura filiformis; assembly: GCF_039555335.1. Lineage (NCBI taxonomy): Eukaryota > Metazoa > Echinodermata > Ophiuroidea > Amphilepidida > Amphiuridae > Amphiura > Amphiura filiformis. Next base: position 42,384,012 of record NC_092640.1, on the reverse strand, counting down.
GTTGAGATTTTCGTCTGGCTTCTGCTGTACTGGTTGCTGACTTCGGAGGCTCAATTCTGATGCTTGGATCCCAGCTTCCTGCAAGATGAATGGAAACAATCCATGTGGCAACAATAGTAATAATTCAAAGATTATTTATTTTTAAGGACTTATAAAGTTGGGCGGGTTCTAATGTAATTTTTACATGTTCATTCTCGCTCAATTAAAAAATATTTTTGCGTATATATAATTGAAATACAATTATCTGCCTCTTAAACGACATCAAATGTGCCACAATTGGGTATCACGAATCGTTATATATGATGGGCAGTTAATTATTCATATATTCTTTTATGCATGGATGTTTCAGTTTTGACACAAAAATATTTCATTGAAAACCCTCCCACTCGTCTATTTCAAAAAGGTAACCACGCTTCCCTAGAATGTGCAATATATTAGCATAAAAACATTCTTATTTTAGCAGCATTCTAGAAACACTGAGCGTTTGGTGAAAAGAGGAGTTCTTGAAGTAGTGGGACAACAGATGGTAATATAACGTCATATGATTCGGTACCCGTAGCCATGGTAGCTTGGAATTGATCATTTCGATATATCCCGAAATCCTTTGTAAATGAAACCAAAATAACGTCTGATAGCCCCAACTAATGTCTTGACTCCCATGCCTACGTTGTAGGTATATATTTTACTCGTATGGTATCTTTAGTCCACTTACTTTCATTTACTTTAAGAGTTTTCACTAAAAAAGCGTTCTTATGACGAAGTAGCCTTAGCTGAACCATACACTCATACAAATGACTTGTTCGCCTTGTTGGCGCAATTCAAAAGGAGCAGAGGCGGATTTAAGGAAAAGGGCCTTGTCAGCAAAATATCCTGGGGGCCCAATAGTAAAGAGTTGAAATCAGGAGCGTGCCTGAATTTTTGTCGGGAGGAGGGCAAGGACAAAATTTGGTAGTGATCATTAGTTCGGCCCAATGTTATGAGATACGTGCACGTAGTGCACGAACATTCATTCCATTTCTTATTATTTGAAGTAAAAGTTGTTGTAGGCCTACATTTGGTAAATTGCGCGCGAAGCGCGCTAAAATGTGCATTTTGACACTATTCTATATCCAAATCGAGAGTTTATCAGATTTGTGAAAACGGTACTAAAGAACAAGGAATATTTCCTTTTCTGTTTTTGCTTGATAGTCAAGAAGGAAGCAAAATCCCAGATTAAGGTCCAGAATCAGTTTTAATATCACAATCTGACCTCAAGGAATAGGAAGCCAATATGCTGGTACGCGTGAATTTTGACATTAGGGGGGATGGGGGTTGGAAAAAATCTTTAATCCAGGACCTTTGGCGACCAAATAAGTTTATGGCACAAATGTGCGCGAAGCGCGAGAAAAATGTTGCCATTTTGAAACTAAACTGTTAAAACATAGTGCAAAAGGGAGGATTTGTCCCCATCCCCACACCCCGGATGTGCACCTTAGGGTCGGATTTGCCTTTTTGAGGATCCTGGGCCCGGCCAAAATTTGGAGGGCCCCAAACTCACTGTGAGGAAGGCATATGCACTCAAGTGGCTTAGTTTAATTTGATTTACGTATAAGATTACGGCAGAAGCATAACAATTTAGAGAGAGCCGAGCATATTTTGTTTTCGATTTTACTATGACATTTGCGGGCGAAGCACGGAAAAAATCAGTCTGTTTTAGCCCAAAATAAAGGTAAATTTTGCTATACATATAGGGCCAGTGCGCGCTTCGCGCCGGCAAAATTATTATGCGATTTTACCCTATTTTGGCCCAAAACATGGTGTTTTAGGTCTAAAAAGGAAGATGCACAGGGCAATTTGGGGGAAAGGCCCATTTTGGGGGCCCTGGGCCCTGTAGCCCATAGTATTTGACATTATGAGGCTCAGGTACCCAAAAGGTACACTGCCCAAGTGCTGGGTGAACCAACTCAGAACCATGAACTGTTATATTTGCTTTAAATTACTTTTTAAAAATATTTTAGACCCTGGGGCAGAGGGCCGCAAATGTTAAAACAAAGGGCCCCTGACCTTTGATCTCTTGCTGTGGCCAAAACGGGCAAAATTTAATGAAAATTTTCAAGAATCATAAATGCGGATGCGGGCATAAATAGAATGTCCTCTTGCGTGCACGGGCATATATTTATAACCTTTTCAGTACTATTCTACCCACCGCACCTTTGAACATTGCCGAAAACAATTAAAGCAAAAAAAAAAAAAAAAAAAAAAGCAGGGGGCCCTTTGGCCAAAATAACAGGGGGGCCTTGTCAGCAACTGCTGACTTGCTGACAGCTTAAATCCGCCACTGAAAAGGAGTAAGTTTGGACAACTCCAAAATAGTGTAAAAGTTGCCAAAACAAAATTCATTTTAGTTATCCGAACTTAAAAATGCTGAAAAAGCTCAAAAAATTCCGTCAACTAATCAACTTTGTTGGCATTACTTAAAAAGTTGATGTAAGTCGTTGCGTCAACTTTTTAAGTAATGCCAACTTCTGAATTCAAGTTCAGGGAACTTAGAAAAATAAACAAGGTTCAAAGAACCAATTAGTTGAGTTATTGTAACTCAACATGTAAGTTGATGTAACTCGTTCATATTAAGTTACTGGTACTTATTGTTTTGAGTTATTCCAATTTGGTACTTAGTTACTTAATACACGTAATTGGATCATTTTCTGCACAATTAGCAGTATTCAAATATTTATTTTTGTAATCAGTGCAAAATTGTGTATACTATAGCACACCTCTAGAAAATTATGCTAGGCTAGTTTAATTTTCTGAGTTGTAACAACTCAATAAAGTAAGTGCAAATGAGTGCGACCAACATAATGATATCGAGTCAGCGTTACTCAAAATTGTACGCGTTGGCATTACTCGGAAAGTTGACGCAACGACTTACATCAACTTACTGAGTAATGCCAACGAACAATTTCTATGAGTGTACACTTGAAGACCTGAGCGCAAGAAGACCGTAAGTCCACTTGGCCCATCAACATGTATACACTAAAGTTGCGTATATAGTTTCGTATAGTTTGGTAATGTTTTATACATGTTCATGGGCCAAAACAAATCTTTCACAACCTTTAATGATGTTTTCACCCTGGAACATGTATTAAACATCGTAAAACCCTAAGAAACTATACGTAACTTTAGTGTATACATGTTGAGGGGCCAAGTGGACTTACGGTCTTCTTGCGCTCAGGTCTACACTTGAAGTCACTAAACCACTTACCTGGCGGTAATACAGTGACCTGTTCTAAGAACTCATCGATACCAGCTAGAAGATCGATACGATCACGTGCTTTGTACGCAACATCATGAAAGACCTGCAAAATAATTAGCATTGTACAAAAAGTTACTTATAGTACAAATGATCATAGATGATCTATGAAATGATTGATCTACTGTTATTGTGTGTACTGAATGTTATTTTTAGAGGTGTTATCGGTGAAACATTAACTCCTTATATTTATATACACGGCTCTTTTTAAGGCCACAATATTTCAGCAAAATTAATAGGCAATTCGGTCGATTCCCAATACGATGCGCCTCCAGCGGTTTCCTGGGGAGAGGCCAAATACGCAGTGCATCAAGGGAAAATATCAACATCCAAAGCCCGCGTAATACGAATACAACATATGAGCATAATTATGTCATTGTATGTTTAAATGTCAATAATAATAATGTTACACACAAATGTACACTAAAACAGCAATCTACAATATTATGGTAGATCCATTTTCTATATATTGATGACACGGAATCCTTTGTAAAGTTAATGTCAACATTATTATTATCACACTCTGGTAAAAATCCAATGGTGGCTAGAACGGCGATGTCAACCCTTGAGGTCAAAAATAGCAACCGCTGGTGGCGCATCGTTTTCTCAGTCACAAGAATTTACATTTGTGTTCACATACTTTAAATTAACCTCGTGACCATCTTTCAGGACATAGTTCTTTAAACCCACACTCAACAATGACCTTTGAATGTCTTGGATAGACAACGCATACTCCACAATTTGAGGTAAATTTGACCTCTAATAATTATTAAGTAGAGGTTAACGAACCTAACCATTTGAACGAGTCCAATTTTGGTTCAAAGCGTTACTGTTTTATCAGCAGCAACCTGAATCTCGATCTATTCCCCTAAACATGTTTATCAGGTGATGAATAAAATGAATACGAATAAATTGCATATTTTAGGGGGGTTCATCAAGATGGAGGTTATTGCGTTTTACCCACCTCGTCTGACATAAGTGTAGCGATACAACGTCCGATTTCTTTGTACACAACTGAGTCACTGCTTGGTGGCCCAAGCATGATGAAGAGGAACCGAGTAGGGATCGGTACTTCTGTTAATGTTTCCAAGTTGACTCCTTGGCTCAATCTAACGAAGGCAATGATTGGTTTCTCAAGAAAATCTACTTCACCAACTAGTACGTTGGCTGCTTCTGCACCTTGTGGTATTTTGCGCAAGAATTTGGTCTGTGTGTGAGAGAGATAGAGATATGAGAAAAGTTATTATACGTTTCCAAGTGGAAAAATGGTAATCATTTGAAGTACTATGTTGTATTTAAAGTTCATTAGCTAGCGATTAGCGATAGGTTTTTAGTCTTAGACATGATATGAAGTTTTATGCTACCCGATTTACCCACATCATACTACAACTACAACATTGCCTATTATACTGCTCGAGTATTATCAGCAACACCACGCGTTTTCAGTAAATCATGCTTATTAGTTACCTATTAAAGTATCAAGTATAAGTTACTTTTAAGTTTGATTGGTTGGTCCCGTATCACTAGGATCCACAACATGCTCATCTATCACGGCACAGTTCTATAACCCCAATACATTTGCACATACATTGAATGACCTTTGAAAATTTGAGTACAAATCGGTGATTAGTTGTTTGGTTATCAAAAGCTTCCTTCACCCAATGGAATTTGGGGAGCTGCACAGATAATTGGTGGATGTTACAATCTAAATGCGGATAGGTGTGCGCCGTTCGGCAGCAACCTAGTTGATGCGATCTGATTGTGATGATTCACCATTGCAGCGAAATTACAGCGCTTTGAGTCCTCTAAGATCTGGAAAAAGGCGCTTTATAAATCCAAAATTTATTTATTATTTATTATTTATTTACTCTGCAACATGATGTCAAATTTTGCAATATCGACTGTTTAATTGAGGTTATTGAATTATGCCATTGGGATGAGGCTATTGTGGTCCATAGTGTGTATATGATCTTACATTTTGCTCTTTTAGTTGTTCGTCACTATCTCCAAGGGAGTTTTTTCTCAGGCCAAGTTTGTTTGCCAGGCTACCCGATGAACTGTTTCTCTTCATGGCGATTTCTCTCAGGGCAGCAACTGTAAATAACAAAAGAGCAGATACTACATGTTACGATAATTTTTCATCAGGGCAGATACTGAAATAACAAGAGTATTTTGTATAATATAAGTATAATAAGTATTTTGTGTTATTGTTACTAGACCTACTATCGTTATTTGAATAAGGGTTGGCCCAAAATGGGCTATTCCATTTAAAATTCACACTACCCCTGTGGAAGATTTAGCTTAAGTCTTCCACAGGGGGAGTATGAGTTTTGAATAGAATAGGTAATTAGGTAACTTCCATTTGAAATACTCACTCCAGTTGTGGAAGATATAGGTAAAGCCACAACACAGGAGGAGTATGAGTTTCAAAAGGATTAACCCTGATCAATTACATTTGAAAAACATACTCCCTCTGTGGAATATATTTCCAAAATCTTCCACAGGGGTAGTGTGGGTTTTAAATGGAATAGCCCAATGTGAAACACAACTTGAATCCCGTTATAATATTTTCACAATCGGAATATTTTGGTGAGTTCAAGGTATATTGTTCTTGTAAAGACTACACAGAATTAGCCTAGCACAGAAATCTTCGATTGAAGATTTACCGGTATAGTGTGTGAGCTGGGGGTTGGACGGTACCACTCATCCTTTTCGGCTATAACTCAAGAACGATACGTCCTAGATAATTCAAACTATACATTTTCTGAATCCTTGTGACTAGATAAATACATTGAAAAGGTTTTTAACACAATTTGTGCAACTTTAAAATTTGACCATGTGTAAAGTTTGATGACCTTTTCCCGCCAAAGGCCACTCCGTTTCAATTGCTATCAGGCATTTTTGTGTAGCCCATAATGGCAACTACTTATAGTAAAAGTGTAGCCTATATAACCATGGGGATTAGGCTACCACGTTTTAGGAGCTTTCTTGGAAAATTTCTATTTTGATGTGGGTGGGACACGGGGCTGTCAATCGGGTCACCCACCTTTAAGTTGTAACTTTTTCATGATCACAGCAGACGTGTTTGATTTCAGAGATTTTAATTGTTCCCGCCAATGGCGTTCAGATACGTGTTTAGGACAAGGTGCCATACTAGGCCTATCTGGTTTACCTCAACCTGCGCAATGAGGACAATGTCCTTTGATAGTAAGGGAAAACACATCTCGCGGGAAATAGTGACGAGATGTTAAATCATTTCCTCAATGACTTCTTTTGCACTGTTTCCTATACTATAGCTGTCATGCACGCATTTCCTGGAGGGACGAGAGGTTACATGGCCTAGCAGTCGCGCGCAGGTTTAAAAATTAAACTTAGACCTATAAATATGGACCGAAATCAAATTTTGCGCATGCCGACAGCGATCATAGTAACCGTTTCGTGTCCGGTAGACTATCATGGATTCATGATAGCAAGGCTGCGGAGGTTCGAACCCCGTCATGGCCAACGGGTTGTGACATTACGCAAGACACTTTATCTCGCTTGTTCCACTCCGTATGATGGGGAGCTGGTAGGGGTAATCATACTGGAACCGTTGTTGTTAGCAGCCACGTGGTGTGATATATCAATGGCAATGGAATAAATCCGGGGAATAAAGAACTTTAAACAAATTAAAAAGGCGCTATAAATGCCAACATATATTTTTAACCGATTATCGTTGCACCGTGACTTTGCAAGATTAATCAGCGGTCAACTTAACTCAAGTGCTAGACCCGAGGGACGCACTAACTGAAATATGGTAATGGGGGCTACTATGGTAAGGTGCTAGGTTTATTCGTATATTAGATTAGAATAACCTCAAAAAACATTTTGGTGAAAAATTAAGATGTCAATGTCATAAAATGGGTCAATTATATCCTTCCGATATAAAATATTTTTATGTTTCCGAAAAGAATTCGTGTACGAGGCTGTTAAGGGTCAAAAGTTCACCCCTGATGGATATTATCTTTCAGTGGGGAAAAAAGGTAATCTGAAGGTAGAATGAAAATCATATACCCTGAACTTTAATGAAATCGGTTATTGGAGGTAGTATCCTCCTAAGATGATTCATTTATGAAAATATGTCTTATTTTATCCAATTAAGGAGGCAATAAAATTCTCAAAATTGTCCGTCTTAATTCATATTTTCTATAATTCTAACCCATAATTTTAGGCCTACTATATGAAAGTTTGAACTTCTGCCAAGTTTTCTTTTATTTTTATAAATGCTACGACAGATCACTTCCACGCAAATAAAATGCGTGTGTGTTCACTGTGTGACCATATTTGGCAAAACCCTACTATTTTTAGAATACGCTAATGATTAGATTACGTGTCCCACACAAGCGGTATAACGTGTTCCGTGACAGGCGTTAAAAAGTTTGAACTTGTTTGGTGAGCGTGTTTCTGATCATTATGACCATAAACTGTAAATATAAACGTTTTAACACTTATCTTAACACTTCAATATATTTGCTTGTAACACTTTTTAAAAACTTATAGTGTTTACAGAGTTAAGGTTTAAGAGCTAAACACTAGATTAAACGTTTTTAATTCTAAATTAAAAATTAAACACATAATCATTCCTAAACACTAAATAATAAACACATCAATATATCTGGGTATAAAACATACTAAACATAATGCTTTTAGGAACTAAACATCCTAAACTAAACATAGATATTTAGCCTAGTTCATAAACAGTGTGTTAATGTAAACATGTATAGTAATATCCAAATAGTTTGGGTCTAAGAGCGTTTATGTGTTTAATTTAGTGTTAAAAGTGTATAATTGAGTGTTTACCTTATATACCTTAAGTGTGTAAATACTAAGAAGTGTTTAAAAGTGTTATAAGATGAATACAATAATTTAAAGAATCATGTCTTTAGCGGTATACTATTATAAGATGTGCTGTCCGGGCAAAGTATTTTACATAAAAGACAGCTATTCCTTTCTAAATTACAAGTATTCATCCATTATTATGAGTATTTTGGTCCCACTTGCGGAATTCCCTTGAGTAAGCAAGCAATTTGATGAGGGAAATAAAATGTCGCTCAAAAGTTTCGGAAGTTTTAAAGATGGTGAAGTTTTATTTCAGGAACGATATTCAAGAACAGTCTCCTTTCCATTCGGCTCGCGTTTATCGTCACCAAGATGTTAGGTGACAGGGGAGCACACAACGACTGATAAGGACACGTGCTATTTTTATCACTGCTGCGCTTGTGCGAAGTAATTATCCAGCATATACTACGTGTATAAAGCTAATCCAGTTAAAATGCATATGGAATTTTGACCTCACAGATGAACTTATCAAGTCTTTGCCATTCTAAATATGTATACTTTTATACTTTTATATACTTTAGACCAACAATTTAGTAGTTATGAGGCCCGAAAGTTTCCATAATTCCAGGGTTCAGACCTACCTTAACATAATTATAGATATCAAATGTTATAACTAAGATCTTACTTTGTTCCATGCTTAGTCCTTGTCCTCCTGCTCCATGTGATTGGCTACGTCCGATCTCTCCCATGGGTCTCTGACGCCCACCATTCTCCTTTGCTGGGAGAGTGTTTCCTTCCTTTTTCTTTTCCTGTAAATTTTTATCAATACCCGGCAACATACTACTCCTTCGACGGCCTTTCTGGCCCATGAATTTCATCATGTCTTTTTCAAATTTTTTTCATCTTTTGTTTTCTTGTCTTTTACACCTTGATGGCGATGACGTCTAAGTAACGCTTCTTTAACTTGAGGTCTTTTCTCTTCTTCCAGTTGTCCAGTTGCTACCATGTTTTCAAGGACCAAATCTGTAATTTTAATAACCGAGTGAAATAATTCAATTAATTCAAGTAATAATCGTAATTATGTTTCTTTAACATTCAAATTGGTTTAATAAAGATTATGCAAACATGGAAATCTATATAGTATTATTCCAGTTTTTCCTTTTAAATTAAATGACATTTAGTTTGGTGCCCTAATTGGTACCATTGGCTCTTTGTAGCGTTCCCTGGAGATGTAATAAATTGTATCAATAATGAACATTTTGCATACAGCATCACTATGCAAATGCTCAGGGCATTTCAAACTTCTTCATTGCATTCTACATGCATACTGAATTATACTGCCCATCAGCGCACGCAAGAATCCTGTTTGGGCGCACTATATGCAGCTTCACTATGTCAAATTTAACTTGACACTCTTATTTTCCTCATAATCGATGCTTATTCTCATGTATAAACGTTAAGTTTTCGCCACTTTAGTGGTTAAGGGTATCTACTCTTTCTAATTAGGCAAGAAGTAACTCATTTGACAATTCTAAACCCTCGTCTATCAATGAAAATATAATACTATGTTGGTATACCTCATTTCCGCAGTATAAAAATGGTTTCCGTTTTAAGATAAAGCCACATTTTGTGTCAATAATTAAAGTATAGGCATATGCATTTAGTAGTAAGTTTGTGGTGTCAATTACATAACAATGTTTGATATATTTATTAATATGAACAGGAAAGCTCGTCATTTGATTGATCTCAACCAATCTCCATTGTATCTATAAGGCAGAATTTTGCGTACGATCATCCTCTTTAAATATAGCAGGTCACGCTTTGTTCCGACCTTGGGCGGAAAGGCTGCATAGTGAGCAACACTGTACTGAGTGTTATAGTTGAGTGTGAATGACCATATTGACTACTTTTTCTTAACCAATGAACTGGAAAACTGCGCAAAGCATTATAGAATGAATTTGGAGAAAACCTTCTGATAATTACAAACACTCGCTGAGCAGCAAGGCCTTCCCTCTAAGCTTTTAATCCGATAAGCTGATTATCTATTTGTTTTCATGAATTGGAAGACATTCTTTGATGTATTACTGAGCTCAATCATATGAAATTACTGGAGCGTGAGCCACCCAGGCTGGTGGCTCAGCATAGTATTTTATTAACAGAAGGTTTTCTCCAAATTCGTTTCCTAAAGGTATCCCATAGAATAAATTTCTTATGGTACGATAGAAAAAAGTCATCGATACCATGGATACCTATCGGAACACCGATAGCGATATAGCACCAAACATAATGTGGTACCTAACTTAAAAATACAAGGACGTACCGCATATAGTGAATAGGTTATCTGCATCCATATCGAGACATACTGTTCCTGTCATTAAGTTTTTCCGAAGTTCGAACAGACTGTGTAACGATAAGGTAGCCACGTGAGGCTTACTCCATCTTCCTGCACCATGATCTACGTCTTCTTCATATTTCACCCACCTATATCAGAATGAAGAAGAATTTGGAAGTCAATTGAAGTGGTTCATCATCCTGTTACCAAGCAATTATATAACATGATAAACACATCTCATAAATGAGTTACTCCCTTCATTATGTGATAATTATTCAAAAAATATGCATCACATTTCAAAGCTGAAATAGCAGAAACACAGTTTATGTTGCAAATGTTGACGCCTCGGTTGTCTTAATAGCCCAAAAGTTGTTGCTATGGTGACCCTTTGAATGGAAAAGGTGCAGATTCAAAAGTTTCGCTAAACCCATTAAAATGCTGATAGAGTGTTTCAACGTCACTGGTCACCGCGGGTCATCCTTGACCAGTCTTGTAGAGCATGTAATGATACACTAACTTTATTAAGGTTTTAGTGTAACTTTTGAACCTGCATCTTTTTGTCATTCAATGAGTCACCATAGCTATAAATTTGGGGCTATCCATGCAAATGCAAATGCAATCTTTTTTTTGCTATTTCAGTTTTAAAATTTGATGCCTATATTTTGAGTCACAGTCATTGTGATGTGTTAGTTAGAACTAAACGCATCCCAAAAAGAAAGTATCCAGTTTGATTTTTGTCCATAAATCAATGAAGGGGGTCTTATAACAAGACCTATCAAAAGTATGTTACAGATGAATTTATTCCGCACAGTTTGATACCTCATTTGTCGAAATCGATGCAGAATTAATGACACAGTGATCTTTTAAATGTAGGCACTTCAATTTTTAAAGTTGCAGTAATTCCTATTGTTGTTGTTTTCCTGCTTCTCAAGATTCGTCATAAAGGTACTCAATAACAGAGACGGTCTGAGCCAACGCTCTGCAGGGTCTATTGTTCTATTGTTTCCTATTAGAACGCTGACATATTGGAAAATGTTGGCAATCAATATTCATGAGAGTGTACATTCGACGTCCAGTTTGCGAAATTGGGTGAGTTGTGTTTGGTAGGTGTGAAATACAGCTGACTGGGCGTTTTAATTACGTAACGAATAAAGGCATTGACATCGTCGAATGGCTGCCCAGTGCTGTTATGCGTTTAGTTATTATATAGGCCTAAAAATTATTATTAAATGTATTCATCATTCCTTTCTTTTTTCCTTCTCTATACTTATTCTTTCCTAGACCTACACTGTCTTTATCACTCCCTCGCTCTCATTGTCCCCTCTCACCCTCCCTCTCTCATTCCCATAATTTTTCTTATATTTCTATTTATCTACTTGTCTTTATTATATCTTTTTATTTCTGCCTTCCTCGAGCCCTCTCCCATTCTCCATATCCCCTCCTCCCTTCTTCCTCCCTCCTCCCCTCCCAAGACTTCTTACAGAGGTGAATCTGCCCCTCCCCAACCCCCTCCCCTCTTTAGGCACGCCACTATTTCTATACCAATCTCCTTCTTAAAATAAAATTAAATGGAAATTTCTTAAAAACAACCTTTATAGGCCTATACTTATATTTACATGTATACGTATAGCGATTACCATTATAGTGTAATATAGATACATGGACTGCACATGGCAGCCTTCATACATTCTAATGTGTAATCGATCACCAAGAGCATTCAATTTATTTAAATGAAACGCCTATCGTCAGTTGGGTGGTAAAGATGATTGCATCGACAGCTAAAGCCTCCTTATAGTCTTCAGACCCACACAAGCACACATTTGGGATACATGATTACAATGGTACCACTTTACACATGACTGCCCTTACACATGACTGTAGTGTGGTCACTTATTGATACCCGCCTGTTGTGTAGAGCGTTAATATGATGCCGGATCAGTGACCAATTTAATGGCGGAACCCCTTTCTTCGAAACAATGGTACCACTTTTATGAATAGCCTGTCGCAACTTCTAATCGGCATCAAAAGAACAAAAAGATTATATAATCTATTGCGACTCTATTTCTATTAAAAGCTCTTTGGTCTGAGCCGTTTGACTCCACTTCATGTGTTTTATTCAATACAGATACTCTTTTACACATTGTTTTCCCGTTCACTCTTCACAGTCCATATCTGGAATGTCCTCCTGCTGCATCAATGATTGCCAGACATCTGTGGCCCATGCTCTCAGCGAGACTTCTGATGCGCCCTCGCCTTGATCTATCGCTACCCATATTGAGTAGCAGTACCAAATTAATTTACTGCAACTTTTGAAATTGAGGTGACTGCATTCAAAAGGTCATTGTGTCATAACTTCTGCATCAATTTAGACATAAGGTATCAAATTCTGCGGAATACATTTATCTGTAACATACTTTTAGTAGGTCTTGATTTAAGACCACACCTTTGACTTATGGACCAAAATCAAACTGGATACTTTCTTTTTGGGATGCGTTTATATAAGCTTCACATGTAGTATTGTCGCCAGGTCTCACTTTCTTGTAATTTTTTTTATTAATTACGACATTAAGTCAAGATACGGATTAAATGCACTGACGTCATAATTGTAAACATGTGCATGACGTCATAATTATACGATTGTCTTGCTGTTTGCTTTGGAATTGGACTCGACATTATATGGATCATCGTGGCATTAATGCAATACTAAATGCCTGTAAAGACCATTCCTATAATTGGCACTTTGCTGCCGTTGATGGGGTGATTATCGATATCACGTATTAAACGTAACGAAAGCGAGGACAAGAAGGACGTCATATCGATGTTCATCACACAGCTGTAAAGTGCCAGTTATAGGAATAGGTAGGCCAGTAATATTATAGCTGTATAAACGAATTGGGGTTGCGGCCCGAGTTTACTCTAAATACTCTAACTGGCCTTCACTACAGAAACATACCTGGCTGTTTCCTTCCATTCCAACACGTTGCCATCCTCATCATAAAACAGTTCTCCCATTTCTGAGAAGACATTATGCGATTCCTTTTGATCATCAACACCAAGAAGATACTGCACTCTCTGGGCGGGTGTTTCGCCTTCAGCTGTGTAAAAACAATAAAAGCAAATAAAACATGATAAATTCAACTTAACAAAAAAATGTTTCTTTGTAGCTTAAAAAGTCATTGATTATTATGGTGGTTAGATGTTGATGTAACTTTTAACTTAAGAATATGACAGGGTATGACTAAACCTCCTAAAGCAGCTATTCTGTATTTCACACCGAAACACACGCAAAGAACACCCCCACCATCCCCCCACCCCCACCCCACACACCCCCACACACCACACATGCACCTCATATTAGAGCCTTAGTTGACAGCGAAGTTTATATAGTACGAAACTCTAGGAACGGGATTACAGGAAACACAAAATCGCTTTCGTGATTTGAAACTGATATTGTATTCAAGCGTATGAGGGCGCAGAGGGCGCCACTCAGCCAAAACATGGAAAACGAAGGGATTGGATAATTATTCCTGCAAACCTGTATAGTGCATGGAAAGCTCCAAAAAAAATAGGAAGAGATGCGGGCAGTTCGGTCCCTTTTTAAATGTGCCCTTGTGTAACGACTCCTCATCGAATTGAATTCAATTAATTTGTAATAAATATCCGATCATACTATTAATATGATAATGGATGTTTAAAGCCACTGCACTGCTGAAGGATACCTGCAAGGCACGAGTTATTATGACGTCATTGAGGCGCGGGCTAAAAACCATTTTATTTCGGCGTCATAATCAGCACATTCAGGTCATATGTTTTGTTATTTTGAGCCAGACAAGCCAGCCTATTTAATGTATCTCATTATGTTTGTATTCACGTTATGCTCTATTTTCTTCTTGCCCTCCGGTCCGAAATGTTAACATGTTTCAAAAATCGTCTCACAAAGTTTCCCATCAATCATGCTATATGATTATAAGTTACAAAGTTAGCAACTTATGTGGGTGTTCACGATGATTCATCCATTCTATTTAAGGTGGTACAAAATTAAGGGTATGTTTGCAGGCTGATTATTGGAGTAGCATGACAGTGTACAATCATTTTTATCTTCGGTTAAAATCTGACAAAGATATCAATACCGTACATCACTTGTGTATTTGCATACACAAAATATTAATTATTAACCGATTACTGCGATACTTATTACTGAGTCGTTATATATAAAGTTTAATATTTAAGGCACCACATCTTATTTAGTCCTATAGCGCTATCGGTGGTCCCTATTAGGTACCGATGGCTCATTTGATCGTACCCTGAACATTTACTCAGTGTTCCATAAATAACCAAAACACTATGCAACTGTTTATTATTATGCTTGATACAATCAACGTATTACATCAGCAGGGTAGGTCTATAATTATGATAAAAAAATAAGTCATCGGTACCTAACCGGGCACCGTTGCTACGCGTTGGTGCTGTAGGATAAAAATAAACGTGGTGCCTTAGTAATTTTCATATACAACGTCCTCACTATAGGATATCAAACATGATCATCTATCACGACACAGTTATTTAACCCTAATATGTTTGTACATGTATTGCATGAGTTTTGTACAAAAACTCACACTTCGCAACTTGAGGTCAAATGGGGTTAATGTACTGAGTCACTGGTACGAGGTCATTGTGACGTATAGTTTCTTGCAAACACAGACACTACACCTTAGCAACGAACTCCGCTACTCCTATCCTAATCAACATAATCGTCGCTATATAAAGAGCGCGCAGATTTAAAAGTTATTTTTGTTAATCTCACATACAGCTTATATGGTCTTCCCAAATCAATCCAGGAAAGTAATAAAGTGATTTCCTTTCTCCAAAAATATCTTAATACAAATTGGAGACTTAAATGTATATTATAGGGTTGGCCTTCCGCGAATGCCGAATATATCGAGAAAGCAGACATACGGCAATTCCAACAGAACAATTCGCTTTGAGGAATTATCATAGATTTTCTCTCCTAGACGTGTATTGATTGTAGAAACAGCTTCAGTCAAATTCGTCATTGGGCAGGAAAAACCTCATATGTACTTGTGGCCCTTGAACATGTTTTAAACAAAACTGCCAAGAGGTTACATGGGAGGTTTTGCTTTAAACATGTTCAGGGGCCAGTGATACATGAAGGTTTTTCCTGCCCAACGACGTAATTTTAACTTTTTTTGTTCAGAATGAGCTTATTTATATAGAAAAAAAGAAATGTTTAAAGCAAACAAATAACAAAACAAGACCGTGAGGAAAAATGGGTATGCTTGATCAGTCGTGTGTGGAGCTTAAGGGAAGAGCTGAAATCTGATGAGAATGGCATAGATGTGAGCCACGGACCTGGAGTTTAACCCTAACCCCCTAAGGGCTTTTTGGCGACGGGAAGGGAAAGAAGGAAAGAATAAAGAGAGAAAAGAAAGAAAGAAGTTGTTTGTTCTGGGTGGGATTCGAACCCGAGACCCCTCGCTTCGCTGGCCAGCGAAACCGTGCCTATATATCACTTAGGGCGATTGCGTCATCACACCACGTGGGATGCACGCACGAACAGCGCATATATCAAGTAGTATTTTGTAGTATACAGGCGGGTTATGGTTAAGGGAAGAGCTGATATCTGATGAGAATGGCAAAAATACTAAGGAAAGCAACTGAAGTATCCCATTCATTTGACGATACACATGTGGCATGAGTTTGACGCTATTTTTGAGTCCGGAAATTCCTTACTAAACACTATATATATGCTGACCCAAATTCGTCCATTTCTCTAATCCTGTTTTCCTTGGTTATACCCCATCTAATTTGAATAAGAAAATGAGTCAGTGAAATTGTGATTGGACGCGTGGGTGGGCGAACGATCGTGTGACCGCTAGGGAGTTATTTTTAAAATATATATAGTACCATTAAGAATCTCTAACTGGACCAATCTGACAAGAGGTGGCAATCTGTTTTGGCTTCAAGTTGGTTCAAGTAGCTGAGTAACTGCACCCGATATAGGTATTCTCACTTGGATACTCCGCTATTCTATCCTCTCGAATATAGCATCCCAGTTTAATAATGTTAATTCCGTAGAGGAAACCAGGAAGATAGCCTGCTCTTATGGCAAGCCACAAGGGCCAAAACGCGTTGCTTATTTTACTCAAAGCGTTGAAGCAACGCGTTTTGGCCCTTGTGGTTTGCCATCAAACTCTCGCGTGATTCCGACATGCCCACTCTGCTACCTAGATTTATTAGATTGAGAGGTTGCTTGGCAACAAGGATCATGTAGATAGAAAAACGCAGTCACAACATAGATACATATACGTAGACCCTAAATATGCCGACACATGTCTGTGAAACGTCTGATGGTGATTTTTGTTATTGAAATAAACTTGTATTTCTCTGATACACCGACTAGCAAGATGCTGCAAAACTGATTGTCCTTACCATAGATACTTTCACCTGCGGCATGGGATGCAGGTCTACCGTTCATGATTGGTGTTGCTGAACCGTTTTGTTGACCTTGTGGTGGTGCAGAATTCCTTTTTTCTTTCCCTGAATGCAGACGATGACGCCCTCCTTTGGCGGGAAAGTGCACTCCGACGAACATGTCATGGCGATGTTCTGTAAAAATATAACAATGTGAAACGATAAGTGTTTAATGTAGCGATTAAATTTAGATATAATAATTTGGATATATACCTGACTGAACAACACCAACACTATTGTGTAAACAAAAATAACCATTATTGACGACACAGGGTACGAGTGAAATTGAATTTATAGGTTAACCGAAGAAAAAAGAAAACCCTGTTCTACGGGCCCGACCGACCCATATTTTACCAAAATTGGCAAACAAGTTTTTCCTTTACAAATGAATACCGACCCTAATTTCAAAAATTTCAGGAGCAAAAAGCACGACCGACCGTAATTGAAAGGTCCGTCCGCCCCTAGAACAGGGTTTGTTTCCGTCACCTAAACATAGGACACAAACAATACAATAATTAACTCCTTTAGCGAGAATGAATGAGTATAATCATTACCAGTAATGCTTAGGCACCAGAAACAAATTTGTTCGATCTTTGCATCGACCGTCGATCCTGCTTCGATGCTTGTTATTAATGAACTATCAATTAATTAATCATAATGAATGCTTAATTTATATTGGTCAATATCGCAACAGGCAGAAATTACTATTTTATCACAATTAACAATAGTAAATTACTTGATTTCATAAATAATAAGGATCGACCAAGCATCGATGCTCGATCGAAAGATCGAACTAATTTGTTTCTGGTGCCTTAACAGTTGATCTTAATATGAATTGATCTTAGATAAGGTAATTGAAAGCCTGTTAGGAGTATAATGTCCAATAAAACTAGAGAAAACTTTGGCAACTTGTCAAGGACATTGACCAACTTGAAGTCCCAATGCTCAATAACTACTACTGATTCCAGATGAATACAGCACTAATATTTTGGAATTTATTAAATATTATCTTGTTTGGCCAAATTAAATATAAGGACATTTCAATCCTTTACTTACCTCTAACTGGCAATGAAAGTAAAAATTTTAATATTCGTGCAATTTGATGGAAAATGGGCTAAAAACATACAATTTTCTATGTTTTCTTACAATTGTAGTCACGAAATTCATAGAATTGACAGTAGTCTAAGCAATCAAAATCTTGAATGTAGAGTTATCTCATAATTTTAATATTTTATGCAATTTTTAATAATTGGTTATAAAAAAATTTAGAAAATCCGTTTTTCAAAAATTAGAATGCATAACTCGAAATTAGTCTTTGTACAAGTCGTTGGACTTAATTGTCACATCAAACGTGCTTTGGCCCTTATTTTCAGAAATTGACCAAAAATTAAAATTTAACTTTCATTGCCAGTTAGAAATAACTAAAGAATTAATTTAGCTGTTTCATTTGACCAAACTGCAGGATAATATTCTGTTTTAATCAATACAAAAAGAGTGGTGTTGGAATAGGGTGTATACACTGTACGCTACATTATTTTTGATTTACCGGCTCTTAAGGAAAAGTACGTTTATAAAAATGTGATTCAGTTCTCTCGTGATGATTAAAATCACGAGTATTGGGTGGGATTGCTAAAACTGACATCGCTAACATGCATATTTCCTATTATTCACTCTACTAAAATAAAAATCTTTGATGAAAAAACAACTCTTACACAGCAAAATAATTGGTAAAAGTGTTGAGTAACTATGTAACTTTTGTAGTAAAGGTTTACTCAACAAAGTTAACTGTTGCATAGTTACTCAATGTATGCTGGGTTAAATACAATTTATTCAACGATTTTGCAAGGAACAGGTGAATGAAATCGTAATCGAATCGAAAAACAAAGCAACGCAACATGATTTCTAGCACAGGGTCTTGGCTGTATATGATGATCTAAATAATTTCCAACTGTGGCTCGCTATTGGAGAGGCGTCGCGGTTTGCGAACGGCGCTAGATCTGGGTAACAATCTTCATCTACTGTAGGTTTATGCTGGTTTCATACTACCCTGCCGCTTGCCGCTGAGCGGCGTGGCGCACGCGCATTGCAGACAAACGGACACAATAAAGGCTTGTCATTGGTTGAAACGCCCTACCGCTTGTATGCTGGAGGCTTTACACATTAAGTGAGAGCGAAGTAAGCTTAAGTTTGTAATAAGAATATGAATTTGTATCAGACTCATCTGGTTTCTAATAATAGCAGACTATACTTATAGAAGAAATGGTAGTGCTTGTAAATGTGTTAATATATTGGCCTATATATATACGTGATCCTGATGTATGTTAAGGACAAGGACTTTCTGTCATGTTTGAGTCATGTCAGATAATTCCTGATTATATACGGGTTATGACCTGATTTTACTATGGCACTTTTCTTTCACAATGTTTGGATGTGTGACGTCAATGCCTGACAGTATGCGCACGCATCATCACAATTTCCATTATTTTTTGCCTGGCAGTATGCGTGCGCGTCATATTTTGTTCAGGGCTCATGTTTTTAAAACTCCCGCCACATCACAATAAGGCTATTGAACAGTGTAGTGGTTGCACGGGGTTTAGTCAAGCATATCGATATACCAGTCCCTTGCATTTATTGATAAACATTGAGGTCAACTCATCTATAAGGCCTGTTAATTACCTAAACAAACTAAGAATTGCGCGAGTAATGAATACCGAAACATTTCTTGGACATTCTGGAGAGGAAGATGTTTCACGGGTGCGTATCTGGAACTTTGATTGTTTGTTTGTTGAGGATTTGATTGCTTGTTTATTTGTTTGACTCACTTAATAATTACTCCTACCTGTGTCGGCATCTTCATGCGTTAAAATCAATTTTAAATGAATTTGGTAAAATGCCGTAAAAACTCGATAATTAGCATATGAAAACAAGAAATTGTACCAAAGTCCGACGCTTTACCAACTGAGCTAATGGGGTTGAGACACACATTTGCAGGTTTACTTGTTCGTATATAACTATGTGTATCGATGATTTGCTCAAAACCCTTTACACTTTTGTGGATGGGGCTCTTCATGTTTGCATGTTTTAAAAGCGCTCGATAGTAAGCACATATGCTAACTATCGAGTTTTTACGGTACGCAAACATGATTTTATTTAAAAATGGTGTGAACCATGTAAAGGTCTTTGAATCAGTGACGCGCTGATGAATATAAAAATCTTGAAACGTCAATCTTTTGATTAACTTTCTTTCACGCACCTTGCCATTACATGTGTTAACATATGTGTACATCATCCGGTGCTAAAACCTATTCCCTTTGCGGATTTGTTGAGTTAGTGCTATTACGATGCAGAGGATTAATTCTTTGTATCCCATACTGCATCGCGACCTACAATCAAACTATGATGAATGTCGAATATGATAACCATATGACACTGGCTCAGTTCAAAATCTTTGATTAGGTTTTTGTAATGAGTTCCCCGACAAACTCACAAAACAATGTTACAATGCTAATCCTATAAAGAGCCTAGACGTGTTGTATACTGTCATTGGCCTGTCAATCAAACTTGGTAACTCAACAATAGCTGTCAATCAATACCAATCAATGGCCATTGTTATGCATTCCCGGGTATGCATTACAACAAATTTGAATTTAGCCAATGTGTCCAGGTAGTGCTCCTTTTTTTTTTGTACATAATAATATTAATCATCATTGCCTTGAAACAATGATACCTTTTTAAAATTATAAATACTGTTTATAAGTTAGTTTGTAATATCTAAGGTACTAATTAACCATGGAACTATGATTGCTAAAATAGGATGCTAATGAATGCTATTGAATGCTACGGAATGCTATTGAACGCTAAGGATCTCCGTGATGCAACATACAGTGACTTTATGATGAAAGTGGCGACTACGGAATATTAATATATTTATACACGTTATTATTGTAATGAATTCTGGGAGCAGTATTAACACAAAGCATCATGGGAAGACATTGAATGAATCAGTGATGATGACGAGGTAGCCCAATGAAGAACAACGGCGCCAGATTAGCGAAAAGATAGATATGTGATTTGACTTTTTGTTGAAATGATTTGCGTAGCGTTTGAACTCTATCAAGAAGCATTATACACATTTTTCACCGTTGCTAACAACCAAATTTATTTAAAGTGTACATTCAGCCTTCAAATCAACTTTATTCAAAGAACTGCAACATTGTGGTAGCATATAACAAAATAGTAAAACAATAACGGGGGAAACCCGTCGGCTGATTAACATTAACATTTGATGTCACCCATTATGCGAACCTAGTAAGAAAAAGAATCTTGGCAAAATATTTGAAAATCCCTGAATTTGATTTGGACCAAGATTTTACTCTTTCTATGTCATAAACTTTGACCTTACAAGACTCTTAGATATATTATTAAGGGGGTACTACACCCCTGCCCAATTTTGTGCCTATTTTTGCATTTTTCTCAAAATTTATAGCGCATTGGTGACAAGTATGATATGTATATTATAGGGGCAAGGACTACAACGACTGCACTGAAAATTCAGCAACTCAAGGCAAGTAGTTATTGATTTCTTGATCAAATATTGGTTTTCCCTCATTTTTGACTGTAATTCCACAACAGTTGAGTGTGCTGTAATAAAATTTCAATGCGCTCTAATTTGTGAGAAAAATGCAAAAACAGGCACAAAATTGGGCAGGGGTGTAGTACCCCCTTAAGGTAAATATAATTTTGGCTTGTGTGCACAAAACAAGTAAGACCAGATTTAACTTTAGACCTGAACTAAACAATGAGGTACAACAAAGCGTACCGAATTCACCATGTTTGTTTGTCACTCGTGGAGTGTAAAGTAGTGTACCTCCGAATTATTTACCCAGCGGCGCGAATAGTGAAATAATCCGGATGTGCACTATTGTGTACTTCTTAAGTGACAAGCAAGCATGGTGAAGTCGGAATTCTTTGTTGTACCTTAAGGGTAGACGAGGTATTGTTGGTCGAAGCAACCTAAAAATCGATTTTCATTATCTATATCAATATATTATTGAAAATTAACACCTTCATGTTTTGCAAAAGTTCATTCTACAAATCGTATACTTTGCAAACTTGCTTAATTTATTGTTGTTGAATGAGTTATGTACGTTTTACAAAAGAGTTGTTGTTTCAGCCCTCTTTACAACGTAACTCAAGAACCGCAGCACCTATAAAAGTATATCTGTGATATTTTAATTCTTCTACACGCTCGCTATGAATTGAGCAATGCAGTTTTTGACAAAGCTCACTACCATTTATAAGATGCTGTAAACTACCAAATCACAACAGTTTAAAATAACTAATAACCTTAATGTTCATCATCATGATCTTCCAATACTGTGCAGAAACCTTCGATGGAGTATACTTGCACATTGGTGCATTGAAGTAAGTGCAAACAAAGACTGATGCTGTTAGATCAGGTTTAAAGTTAGTCCTGGTGTAACTTGTTTTGCGCATGCATTAGAGCTAGTATTATTCATCTTTTGATCTACCCTTCCATGTCATAACGCGGTATCTGCTGTACATTTACCATGCATGTACTATTTTGGGAAGCTGACGATCAATTTTTATCATTTGGCGCCAACGCAAGAACGCAGTAAGTGTTATGTTGTTTACTTGCATAAACCGTATTCTACTTTTGAGTCACACCGATTTAGACGTACTAGTATCTGTCCATGCTTTTGTATTTACAAATGACTGTGATTTTACTTGAGAAAGCGGATATCAGCCACGTGGTCATTCTCATATCGTGAGATTTCACTTGAGATATAGGCCTATTTGATGAAAACCTGATTTTTAAATCTATCCGGTTCCGGAAATAAAATATGGCTATCTTTCTAATCTGTGCTACTTTTTTTCTGTTATTTCGACAGCATACACGGTTAACAGGCAATAAAATGCGGGTTTTTTGTTTTTGTATATTTTATGCTACTGATGGCCATATTATCTTAATGTTGTCACTTATGTATTCAAATTAGTAAATAAATAGCATATTGGTGGTGGTTAGAACTTCCCTAAAAGTTTGTGACTTTTCTATGCATGATGAAAGCACATAGACCTCAAACACATGGTTGGCATTAACTTAATCTGCAGAGCGGAAGATTAAATTAACATGATTACTAAAATTATTTAACACTAAGAACTGAACGTTTCAAAAGTATTTTTGGAACTTCTTCAGTCCGTTCCTATACCTACCGTTTCTGTATCTGTATCACGGGATTCCACGTGACACAACACGGGTTGCCAGGTATTAACTTCTTGATACAAGGGTACCCAAATTGTATTAAGAAATGAAGAAAAAGGAAGTTCCTCCGGCTACGGAAGTTCTGGGGCATGCGACAGGGAAACTGTTGCATGGGTACTCGGTTGGTTAAGTTTGAACTTTTACTAACCTTATTCGGGAGTTGCAAATCTATGTTTGAAATTGGTGATAGAAAGGTTAGTGAATTTCAGTTCAAATAAACTTCAAGCCCAACTGAAACTACTTTTCCCCTTAAATTTTCTTGTAGTATGTTTTGTCCGAGTATAAAATAACCTTTTTTTAATTTTGTTTGAAACTATACCTAGCCATTCCACTTTGATTCTGAAAGCAGGCTATTCCAGTTGAAATCCAAACACCCCCTATGAAAGACATTGACCTTAATCTCCAACACAGGGAGTATATATTTCAAATAGAGTAACCTATTCAGGTAACCCTATTTGAAAATCGCACTCCCTGTGTGGAAAATTAAGGACATGTCTTCCATATGGATTTCAACTGGAATAGCCCAATAGTCTCATTTTCAGTTGCATATAGTTATTGAATCTGAATCATAGCTCAAAAACTGTCCTATAGCCTAGTCCTACAAAAAATTGTGGTGTGTGAATTGTGATACTCAGCGCATTCAAAGGACGTCCAATAAATCTGGATTTGGCCTATGACCATTATGACAGTCTGTACTTCGTCTAAGAGGAAGGATATTTCTTAATTCCACGGATATTTTATATAAAACAGTTGCAGACAAAGTGACAGACTTCCCACCTAGCAACATGTCATTAACGTCTAGGGTACAATAATTACTTTCTTAATTCGATTGCGCCAAAATCATTACTCCCTCACTTTCTCGATAAAATTATAGTCATTATTACTTCGAGTTTGTAAAGCAAGCGTTAATATGTCTACCCAAGCTGGCTGGGGTCAGAACGCGGACCAAGAAAGGTGCAAAATTCGGCAGCATATGAAAGTGACACGTTTGGAGAAGAGAATTCATTAATAAGACTGAAATTCCTTTGTAGACCTATTTAACTGGCCTGTACAACAAAACAAAGGACCCAAGCAAATACAAAACGTTTTTAAAACGTTTTAAACGAATTATATTTTTAGTGGGTTTTGGTTTTGGTAAAAACGTTTCAATAACATTAAATGTCGGGTTATATAAAGGCTTTTTAAAAGGTTTTGTATGAAAACACAATACAACAACATTTTTTAAATGTTGTCAAAATGTTATTGTAAAATATTGTTTGCAAACATTTTTTGCCAAATATTTCGGCAACACTTAAATAATGTCACAATATTAAGTTGCAGTAAATTTTCAAAAAACGTTTTGGATCGAATGTTATGAAAACGTTTTATAACCTTCATATATCCTTTAAATAACCTGGCATTTAAACGTTTTCTGACAACATTTTCTATATTTTGTATTTGCTGGATAAACACGTAATTAATGTCTATGACGTTGACATAGCAAAGGCAATCCAGTGTGTGGGGTGGGGTGTGTGCGGTTTGTAAGTGGTGTTTGTTGTGTGACGCGAAGTGGGTCATTTATAAGATGATGATCGAAGCTATTTTGTGCAGTTTGAATTGTCAGAAAGAAATCAAATAAGCACGAAGTTATATCATTAACAGGATAACCAAATTAACACATCGGGATGTAAAGGATTTTGACAATTAATTACTTAAATAGACTTCATTGTAGACAGGCGGATTGTTGGCTGGTATATAGCTATAGCCAAGTTTTAAAACTGAACATGGTCATAAAAAAAAGTAGATTAAAAACATACTGAAAGTTTCCAAATATTAAACATTTCAAGCATAATGAGATGTTATATATATTATTACATTTTGACCTCTTTGACCTGATGCATTTTCAACAGTCCGACCATTGTTGTCATTTGATACCGACGCTGTGTTTATCTCTCGTGTATTTAGAGCAGAACCAGCACAGTATCACTACCCATTGAAAACGGTATTGACATGATGAAAACCTACCAGGCCTGCGAAGTAAATTTTGAAAAGTAAAATCATATCCTAAGTATAAATCCTGGTTGGTGTTGTTGTTTTTATTTTTTATTTTTTATCGTTATTTGATGGAAATAAATTCTCATATTATTTTGTATGATTTTGTGGTTTTTGGTAGCGCAAATGCAGGATTCTCCGACTTAAAGCACACAATAAAGATAGTTTTAATTTATTCTGTTTTAGAGTCGTACGGATCATGCTTTTTTACATATTTGCATCGACTTTGTTCCAAGAATTTAAAATAATTGGCCTTTTGCCACTATTTTTAAAACACTTCCGCCGGCAGAGGAGTTACCATGATTACTAATGATCATGTTTATTGTTAACGATATTGAAGCCAAGATGAAAAGTTTGTGGCCAAAAAAGGTTTATTTTAAATTTTTTTAAAGGATATGATATTTAATAAAATTTGTGTCAACTTTGCCAACTGAACTTTAAGTTTATTGACAAGGCTGAAGGACATTTTATTAGTTGCCATAATTCACACAGTACCTACTGGACTTGCAAGAAGATAAATGCTGTATATATATGGCAGTGACATGCCAATTATTCCAATGTATGTTTAGGCATTTACACTTTGAAACGATCTCATCTTTAAAGTAATCATGTTTAAACATGGCCGTCATGTAAATTTCTTGTGATTTGGTATTCATGATAGTATTCTCCTGAAATACCGTAAAACTTCGTCTACAAGCATATACAGTGCTTTTGATGAAAGCTTGATTAATCCAGGTGCCATTCTTCGACAAAATTAAACATTATAGAGAGCACGAGTTTCAGCAAATACCTTACCGATACAAGCATATACAAACAAGTATTATTGTAAAACCAATATATTGTATTATCATATTTACGGCTGTTTCGTATTTAGCTTTCATCAAAAACACTCCATATGCTTGTAGACGAGGTTTTATGGTATCCGCGATGAGACATTTAAGATGCATATAATAAAGGGTCCAGACTCCAAAATATAGGTCTGTGGATTACAGAAGGGCTGTGATTGGATCTGAAGATTCCAAAAATAACTTACACGTAGGTGTATAAATCCATACCATTCCATTCCAAATCATCAAAACCGGAAATTGGTGTAATACTACTCAAGATACTGTGCAACAGGTTCAAAGTTTTCTGACTCTATCCAGTGACCAAAGAAACTCGGGACTTCGCGGTATTTAATTAATTAATCACGCGTCGTAGAGTAAAATAGGATATATTAATTTATTTGTGGTTCCATATGATATACCTGGAAAGTATAGGCCCACAACAAATTTCCTTATCTTTTATATAACGATTGACCTAGAAAAATAAAAGGAGATATGATTTGCAAGGTTTGTATATAGCTTGGATAAGTTGAGAGCGCTTGTCTAGAAACTCGGAGGTCTGGGCTCAAACTTAGGTGAAGAAAATGTAATTTAATGCATTGGTCAACTCCCAGGACCAACTGAAGGGAATGGAGATTGAACATGTTTGAAAGTGACCATTTCTATTTTTAAGCACCAGTTCAATAATCTTATCGACTGCTCAGTGCCAGAAGTGGGTAAGTGCAATAGCTGCCATGTGTAGATGAGTACAATATACAGTGTGTAAATTGACACATGTTCACAGGGCAGCTATTGCATTGAGCACACCTTTGTTTCCAATGGTCATTTTATTGTGAAATGTCATTGTACAAGGAATACATAAAAAAAATTCCACATAGCCCCCGAATGAAAAGTATTTAATTATCTTTGTAATCACTCAAAAAGCATTTTGTGTGAATTTTACATCCGAACTAGAGGCTATTAAATTTTTACGAGCCTTTTTATTTTACATGTAAAGCCTATGGGGGTGACGATTAGAAATGGACAGCAATATTGAAAAACCCTCATTTTGGGCCATTTTAGACACTAAAATGCCCATAAAAAAAGAACAGCCTCTAGTCCGGATGTAAAATTCACACACAATGCTACCTGAGTGAGTACAAACATAATTAAATAAATTTCATTCGGGGGCTATAGCAAAAACAAAAAATGTCCTATACCTTCATGGTTATGAAACAAAGGTGAGCAGTCGTTATTATGTGATGCGATCAAGCAAAATCAGTCGGAACTCGGAAATAATAAATTTTCAATTTCTTATATGAGAGTAAAAACTTACAAAGCTGCATTTTGCAGAAAACCCTCTTTTAATTGAACAACCAGTTCCAAAGATATGAGTAATTAAAGAGTTTCCAAAACAACAGGAAACAAAAGGTAATAATTCCTTTGTTTGGCTATATCTCAAAATCAAAATTTTCCGAGTTCCGACTGTTTTTGATTGATCGCATCACATATGACTTTTTAAAAGACGAGCTTTTCTTATGCTTCGTCTGGCAGCTTCTATCAATCATAGGAATTAATTTAGTCACATAATATTAACATTTTGAAGTATGGCGTATACACAAAATATGAACAGGCAAGACGCGGCAAATTCAAAAGACATTACTCACTTCGTGCAGCGCCATCCTCTAAAATACGAATTAATAATGAAGTTTATAGCATTACAAAAAGAACTCTGCCTTTCAAAATATATAATCTAAAATATATTTGTGACCCGTTTAAACAACACAAGGACAATGTTGAAAAGTAAATTTCAAGATTTTTGTGCCATGATTAAGACCATTTTAAACCGGTTTAATATGATGTAAACGTTATCAAAATCTAACGTCAAGCTGTACAGTCATAAACATTAGGTATTTGAATAATTAAACCAGGCCATTTTAAATTTGGCATCGCATGCATATATAAATGGATATGTTGCAGTCTTTTTAATGCTTAAAATGTTATCATTCTGAGCACAGAATGATAACAAGTCATTTTTTTGTCAGTAAAAACAGAACATATAATTACTTAAGCCTATATCTAACATCTTGTCGTCAGGTAATTGAATGCAAGTATTTTGAACACGTATACAATGCTACCAGATTTGTTTACTGATTCAACAATCTTTTATTTAAATTTCCAATATTGTGAATTTTATTTAAATGCTTAATGCTGTATGTTATGTGTAGATGTTGCCCTTGTAATTTAAGTGATGCTATCCATGTTAATTAAACAGAATTACAGTGTAGGCCTGTACAATTTACCCTAATATGAACTTAAGAACTTCATTAAATTGTGGTACTTGAAGCTTCCGTATCTTGGTTGTTGTTGTTGCTTTTTTTTTTTTTTTTTTTTTTTTTAGTTTTTTAGGTTTTAATAATATTTGTAGGCTTTTGTTTTTGTTTGTTAAGTTTTTTTTGTTAAAAGTATGTCTGCTATAACAAGATATCATTTCTCTACACATTGTGATTCAGACGTCCATCTAGGACCAGAAAACATAATTATATCCCACTAGTATTTATATCGTCCTTTGGAGGCCGGTCGACTGCATATCCGTCAGTACACGCTTTTCAATACGGAATAAATGCTAACCTCATCGTGACATCATCCAAGCAGCAAAGTTCATTTCCCATTGAAAAAGCGTGTATTGACGGATATGCAGTTGACCGTTCTGTTTGTATAATTGTCAAAACAAAGACCAATAAGTTAAAGTATTCAACCTTAAACATAATTAGATTCTGAAAATGGTGTATTTCCTGCATGACAGTCGCGATGATTTTAAACAACCGGAAGCAACTGATTGTTCAGTTCGCCCGCTACTTGCATACAATGTTTTAACTTAACAGTAATATAATCGTTGTAACAATTATTACACTCAATTAATCAATTAATTAATTAATTCAGCTAATTAATTTCTTTAAAGCAATAATGTGTGATTTGCATAAAGAATAGATTCCTATTTAAATGTTTGTTTTCACTGATCACATTATCCCCTTTTAATTTTGAGCCAAACAAATGAAGTATAACGAAGAAAATTGCGATTTCATTCCAGCGCCTACAATGCGTGTACTTCGCTCGCCGATCGTATTACATGTAATACTGCACAACATTTTACACAAAGCTGACATCCGCGGACATGTTAGCAAACATTCGATCGCTGAACTCTGAATAAAACCGAGTCGACCCGGTTTTAATATAAAAAGTTTAGTTTTACTGTTATTAAAGCACTTCAGGCTTGGTCTTTTACATGGTATTTTAGTACACCACTGGGCATTATGATTATGCAAAAAGTAGAAATCCGAGTAAAATTGAGGGCGTCGCTGTGAAGCAAATCACACATTATGGTTTTAATTCCACAATATGCGCAATTCTTGTCATCATCATAATAAAAAGCAAAACAAAAAAGTACAGTATCCATGTTTTCCGGGTAATCTTCGCTTTAATATAGTCCACTGCTTTATATAGCTAGCATAATTATTTCTTCACATTTCGCGCGCATTTTGATTCAAGAAATAAACTCACCGCTTATATCGCCGTCGTCGACTTTTTCCGATCGGCTCTGATGGGAATCCACAACAACCTCCTCGTCCGTAACTCCTTTCGTTGGATATTCTGGATCCATGTTGTAACAATGAACTTTGTCCCTACAGTTGATATTTAAACAGATTGTATTATGAAGGTATACATGTAATACCTAGTAATGATCTCCTGGTAAAATAAAGTATTAACTCCGTATAACCTGTCAGATTCTGCCGGCCGGTTTGTGGGAAGAGAGGCCACAGAGGCAGAGAGAATCCCGACTTACACCACCGCCACCAACTTGAAGAGTGACAATGAATCAAGCAAGAAAGCTCTGATTTATCCACTGTAGTGTTGCCAGAAAAATCACCATAACTCCCACTTGCATCCTTACAAAGACCAAAAAGATTCATAGGGCCTAACTTAAGTTTATCTAAAGTGCGGCACGTAATGATCTGAAAACCCGTCTTATATTACTTTTGATCAATCCCGTTCATGAAACAAAAATAATAACCGAATTTACTCCCAAGACCGTGAATAATGGTAGGTCTTATTTGGTAAAAGTAGACTATAATTGGGCTGTTTAGCGGATGTATCGGCAACACTTATTCTAACCACTTACAGAATGTGTAAAGGACACGTGAAAGAAAATTTGAATTTCCGTAGGACTGTGCTAATAATACACACAGGAACACCCGTGACATAGTACGTTGAATCATAGATCTTCTTATGGTTGAATCAACAGTTGGTTGAACCAAACTTATTTTTCAGTCTTCTCATGTAGCCTTGTCATGTGACATATTTTCTAAAGGGGCAGGTTTAGGTTTGCGCGGTTATAAATCAATTAAACTTGGAGCAAAATCTGTTAATTTAAATTTTACTACTAGGCCTATATTAAATTGCTTAACATCTCGCGTACAATCAGCGATCATTAACAATAATTTGTTTATTTTTTTGAAAACTTATAGGCTAAACATGTTTATAACCGTATTTTGTATATGTTAAAACAAACGTTTTTTAAATCGTTTCTAAAACACAGGAAAACAGCATTTTTCAAAATGATATCAAAATGTTATCGTAAAATAATAATTGAATAACTTTGGACAAGCATATTTGAAAAATATTCTGTCAACACGTAAATAAAATTGTATAAAATGTTTTGCAGCAAATTTTCAAAACTGTTTTTTCATGCACCCTTTAAATGCCCTTGATATAACCCGACATTTAAAGGGGAAACACCAAATTAATTAATGAAGTCTTACAAATAGGTCATAATTTTATTGATTTTTATTAGAATAATAGCCTGTCATTGAGATATATGTGATGTGATCAAGCAAAATCAGTCGGAACTCGGAAATATTAGATTTTCAGTTTCTTATAGGATAGTAAAAATCATTTACAGAGCTGCATAGAAAACCCCAGTGAAATTGAATAACCAGTTATATGAGCAATTAACATGATTAAAGAGTTTCTTAAGGGAAGGGGTTTGGACAGTATTTATTGACATTAGAGCACATCAGACATATCGAATTGCATTCTGAATACGAAGAATGTCATTCTGATATCAAATAATTTTGATTTTTTGAAATTCGCAATGTAATACACATTTTATGGCAAATCATTAAAATTGATATTTTTGATATTTAACAGTACTCGAAGTAAACTTTATAAATCTGATGATTTATACTTCACGTGTATGTAGGTGGGATGAAAAGCCGACGATCAATTGAAAATTTTGACCTTTCGTATTGAAGATATGGATTTTTTTCCCAAAACACAACGGCTTTTCCTCCCAGCTACATACACATATCATTTGATTTATAAAATTTACTTCGAGGACTGTTATATATCAACAATTTGAAAAATATCAAATTTTTCTAATTTGTCATAAAATTTGTATTATATCGTGATTTTCAAAAAATGAAAATTATTTGATATCAGAAAGACATGCTTCGTATTCAAAATGCAATTCGATACGTCTGAGGTGCTCTCATGTTCCATAAAAAATACTGTCGAAACGCTCAAAACGCTCATTCCAGATCCCTTAAACAATAGGAAACAAAAAGAAATATTTCCTTTGTTTAGCTATATCTCAAAATCAATATTTCCGAGTTTCGACTGATTTTGCTTGATCACATCACATATAGCTACTGTCAAAAGCATCTCGGTCCAGACACCAAGGTCCAGAGATGTACAAACACTGGATATGGGATAACCTTGACTTGACTCAATTGGCTTATAAATCACACAAAACAAAAAGCTCTGCCAAGAATTGACCAGGCCAACTTTGTTCCCCCTTTAAACTTTTTATGGGAATACAATCGCACATGGCAACTATAGTATAATACGTGCCAAGAATTGGGCTAAACAAAAACAAAATAAACTTAAACAATACAACAAGAAGTTTGCTTTCTGTAGTGTGTGACTATTTTGATTGTGACAATTTGAGAAATCGCAGGAAGAATTATAATTTTATGCATAAAATTCCTTTAAAAAAAAGTTTTTTTCACACAGTTTACAAAATGAAATCGGAAACAGGTCGTTAGTTCGAAGGGTCATTAGTCCTAAAACCAAAGAACTTAATTTAAAAAAACTCTAATTTCCTTATAGCCATAACTTATATCCGAATCCCTATCCTATAACCCTAAACATCATCGTCACCCTAAAACATAAACCAACTCAAAACCCTTAGCTGAACTATATACTCCTAACACTAACCCTAATGCCAACCCTAACCCTAACCTTATCCTTAACCCTAATCCTAACCTAAAATGCCCTAAACACTACCTTATTCGAACTAATAACACTTCGGACTATATATTGGATTGTTCCCGTACAACCAGTAACACTTATCATGCTTATTGAAAGTCAATCTACCTAAAAGTTTCTGTTTTAAAACATTTTCCATACTTTGCAACTGCTCTGGTGATAAATTTGGGATTGATGCCTATTGTACAAAAAATCCGGATACAAACATTAAAATAGTTTTAACTAAATAAAAAAACTTACATCTTGCATCTTTATTTTTGGAACATATAAAATTATATATACCTTCTTTAGAGATACCACATAATACAATCACGAGTCAAATGAATTAAACCATGAAATTATAACAACTGTGAATGTCTATACCACATAAAACTAGAGCGGTCGCCGGTTACCGCACCATTCGGCAGTATATTGTGTTCATAAGGATCATTACATTTAAATTTCAGCTCAATTGGAGCATTTTGAAAACTTGACCTTTGACCCCATTATGACCCCGTAATGACCCCGTAATGACCTTAAATGAATTTTAAAATATTTTAAACATGTTTAGAATGTCATAAAGATCATTGCATTTAAATATCAGCTCAATTGGAGCATTTTTGAAAAGTTGACCTTTGACCCCTTTATAACCACTTAATGACCTTAAATGAATATTAAGATATTCTAAACATGTTTAGAATGTCATAAGGATCTTTGCATTTAAATTTCAGCTCAATTGGAGCATTTTCAGTTAAAATTACATTTTTTGACCCCTGTGACCCCTTGGATGACCTCTGACGTTAAGAAATATTTTTTATTATATTCTTTACTCCTTCCTCTTACATGTGACACCACTCGGGGGTTATACTTTCGTGGTATTTTGAGATATGTACATTTCAGACCAAATGGTTAGTCAGTTAGTAAGCTAGTAACATTCACTAATAGGCTGATACCATTCCATGGTTCAGCAAAAAAAAATAGAGAGAGAGAGAGAAAATGTAGTTGACCTTTTCCTTTGACCTTTCTTTTCACAGCGCATACATACTATTATTATGGGTGTAAACCGCGTTGCATAATTACTTAATTGTCTCTACCAAAACACTAATCCTTACCACAATTCTATTCTTATCTATATAGGCCCCATAATCCTATTAAGCTCTAATTAGCACTAATTAGCTTTCTTTGGAACGTACCTGAACATTTTTTTTTACCAGTCGGCAAAGAAAAAACGCCCATTGAGCATTAGTTTCCCAGCAAACACAAAACGTTTTCGATATCATTCGCAAAAGGTTGGAAAATGTTGCCAGAAAACGTTTAAATGTCGGTTACATAAAGGACATGGTATAAAACGTTATCATAACATCCAAAAACATTTGTTGATAACCTACTGCAAATATTCTAACATGTTATATAAGTGTTGACAAAATATTTGGCAACACATTTTTGCAAAAATAAAAAATTTACAATAACATAGTGAAAACGTTTTTAAAATATTGTTGTAGTGTGTTTTATAAGAATGTTTTAAAACATTTCCATGACCTTTATATAACCCGACATTTAATGTTATTAAAACGTTTTTATCTAAACCAAAACCCAACATATAACATGTTTAAAATGTTTTGAAAACATTATTGTGTTTGCTGGGTTGGCCCAACTTTACTGGGATATCTGCGAAAAGTTTAAGTTTCATATTATTTGAAGTGAAAGGTGATACACATTAAGTTAATTTCGCGATAAAATTAGATATTTTACACCATTCATATCCAAATCAAGATATTAACCGAATGTGTGCGTACTTAAAGAGTACTAAAAAGTTTTAGTTTTTCCCCTCCCCCTCCCCTCGTCAGGCACGCCACACGAATATTCCAAACTATATCTGGTAACAGGCCCGTAACCGGGGGGAGGGCTGGTGGCGGCCGCCCCAAATGTCCACTTTTTCAAAGTCCCCCCCCTAGTCCAAAAAGGTCCAAATTTTGAAATAAAACTGGTCCATCCACTTTTTCAAAATCAGCCCCTCCCCCCCCCCCCCCCCCCCCACCCCCCCAATAAATCCTGGTTACGGGCTGTCTGGTAATATTTATTCATGTCAAAATGGACACGAATTTGCTCCCACATTTTTTTTTATTTATTTTTTTTTATCATTCTTCAAATTCCTTTCACGACCACGAACGGTATACCCTAATTTACAAATTAGGTATCAAAATACAATACTATGATGTTCAACAAGGAAATTAATTAAATTATCGGTATTAACAACATAATAGTTGATACATGCATTACTTCCGAGTGTCTGTCTTTATGGTGGTTTAGACTACCAGAGTATATGTTTATGCCGATTTGAATTCATTCATTTCATTACATTCGGCTGCGAAGCAGGCGACTACAAAGTGTCTCCAAGTACCATAATCCATAGCTATAGGCAAGAGCATCTGTTTGTAAATCATCGTCGGTATCTCCCAATAGCTTCTGTATAAAGTCAGATCACTTGTCCTTTATCGCCCTAGTCCCAGTCAGGGGCGTAGCAAGAGCCTTGGGCAGGGCCGTCGCTAGAGGGGGTATGGGGGGTGACACCCCAATACACAATTTTGTCGGCAAAATTTGATTGCTGTCGGCAAAATCATGTGACTGTCGGCAAATGTAGTCAAAGGTATGTGTGATTGTCGGCAAATTGTGAGAGCCATATAACAGATTAATCATGTGTTGTTACGTAATTGTGTTGTTTTAACGTAATAGACCTACTGTGAATGGTATAGTAGTTACTAGTTAAAAAAATTGTTTTGAAAATTTTTGTACTCCTACCCCCGGGCGTTGCTCACACTGTCAAGGCCCTTGTCGGTTTAAAAAGGCTTGAAAATATACACTGTCCGAGGCTGGCCTAGACCTACGACAATTCATTTCTGACACTGTCGTTTCAATTTATTAGAGTCACGCGGTAGCTTGACCAGCAAGTTTTAAAAAAACGACTGATAAAGAAGAATAAACAGATGCACCGCGAGACTATATTTACACGGAACAAAACGCTATTGTTCTATGATATTTTTCGCTGGGTACAAAATATATCTAAAACCATGCTAAATCGTATTTACTGTCCAAAGTGTCATATTTTAATAATTCTTTATTTCAAAAAGTTACACGAATGTTACAGTCAATCCGATTGTTTGATAATAAACAAACATTCTTGCTTTATTTCACGCGGTATTTCATAGCCAAAATTAGTGGCAAATCATAGCTAATCATACTGATATCCACAATCTTTCGACACTGCTACAGCCATACATGGCTGTCACTGTCGCACTAATTTTTCAGATTCACTTTCAAATATACCCAGGCATTTTCCTGGATACCCTACATACAAATTCTGGACCCCATTCGCCAAAAAATCAAGTTTTTCACAATTCTTTTATTCTTTCCGGACCACAGCATATATTGATATTAATAAATACTCCACTTTCACACATCGTAATAACGGGACGTCCCCGTGGCGAAGTGGTTAAGGCCATGGACTTCTAATCCATTTATGAATTTTTGCTCAAGTTCGAAACTTCCCACCACTTTTTTTTTAATGTTTTATTAATCAATTTATTGTCGTAAATCAAGAATAACACCATTTCGAACATCCATTGCTATTGTGATATTATCATTTTTTGCATCAAACAAACATGTTTGATTTTTTATTCACATTTAGGCCTAGGCCCTGGGCCTACTTTCACCATCCAGATGCTATCACCATGCCTGACTATCATGGCATCTTCGTCATTTAAAACACCGAAATTTATTTATTATTTATTATTTATTTATCAGTGGCTCTGTTCACAGCTCAGACTGAAATTATATTTGATATAAATATTATAAATGAAAATCACAAACCGCGAAAGATCGCCACCAACTGCCGCTGAATATTGATATCCAACTAGATTTCCCCACAGGGCTAAAGGGCAGGACTTAATTAGGCGAATTAAAATCACAAACCGCGAAAGATCGCCGACAACCGCCGCTTAATAGGGTATCCAACTAGATTGCCCCGCAGGGCTACAAAGAACTACAAACCGCGAAATTTGGATATCCAACCAGATTGCCCGCAGGCATATTGATTATATGGATATATCCAACAAATTAAGACCACAAACCGCGAAAGATCGCCAACAACTGCCGCTCAATATTGATATCCAAGTAGATTGCCCCGCAGGGCTATAAAGAACCACAAACCGCGAAATTTGGATATGGAACTATTGCCCCAAAGGGCTTCAAAGAACCACAAACCACGAAATATGGATATCCAACAAGCTTAAACTACAAATTATCTCCCGATAGAGAGCAGGACTTGATTCAGGGAAATTAAAACCACAAAACACGAAAGATTACAAAGAACCACAAACCGCGAAAGACTAGATTGCCCGCAGGCCTATCGATTATAAAGAATCACAAACCACGAAATACGGATATCCAACAAGCTTAGACTATAAACTAGCTCCCGATAGAGGGCAGGGCTTGATGAGGAAATGAAAACCACAAACCACGATATTCAACTCGATTGCCCCGCTGGGCTACAAAGAGCCACAAACCCCGAAATTGGGATATCCAATTAGAGTGCCCGCAGGCCTATCGATTATTCGATTATAAAGAACCACAAACCGCGAAAGATCAACAACAACTGCCGCTTAATATTGATACCAACTAGATTGCTCCGCAGGGCTATAAAGAACCACAAACCGCGAAATTTGGATATGCAACCAGATTGCCCCACAGGGCTACAAAGATCCACAAACCACGAAATATGGATATTCAACAAGCTTAAACTATAAATTAGCTCCCGATAGAGTGCAGGGCTTGATGAAAACCACAAACCACGAAAGATCGCCGACACCCGCCGCTTAATAGGAATATTCAACTAGGTTGCCCCGAAGGGCTGCAAAGAACCACAAACCGCGAAATTCGGATAGCCAAGTAGATTGCCCCGCAGGGCTACAAAGAACCACCAACATTAAAACACGATTATCTGGGGCATTTAGACGCTTCCGTAGTATAGGCTTAAATATATGCGCATTTACCAGTTCCGACATGAAGTAGGCCTAAATCGGATTTACTCTATGTGTGTCTCTCTGGCATTGTCAACATTGGGTGTGTGTTGTTCAATAATTAAAGTATATTAAAATGTTTATTGATCATTGTGTACGCCTCTGAACATTACAGTCACGCGTGACGAGCAAGTTTTAAAAATAAACGACTGATAAAGTTTTGTTTAATTATTTATTGTCATGAATCAAGAATGGCAACTTCAAACATCCATTTTCGTTTTATTCGTTTTATGGTGCACTTCATAACCTGACTTTCCAAGCTTGGAGCTGCTTGGCTACATTCATAAAAAGAAAAGAAATCTACCAAAAAACGTTGACAACGTAAAGAAATCAGCAAGTTTAAAAAACCCACCTCGGCTCACTTTTTGAAACTTGGTCCCATTTGAACACCAACAGCAAATCAGTGTTTTTATTTTATTTCAACAGAATACAGCGTTTCCAACAAGATTACAAACAAGCCTACTTGTTATTCGTTTAATTCAATCATTAATCATGATATTATAAAACAAAACACAAAAAGATATTGGCTTATCATGCAAGAACAAGATAATAACCGTTCAGGTCGTTCCAGAAAGCTTACAAATTAATATCGCATCTGCACATTAAAGATACATAACACTTCTGGAAATGTTTTAAATTGATGTAAATATGATAAAGTTTAAATCAGTACCTTTTACAAATGGGACCAAGTTTCAAAAAGTGAGCCGAGGTGGGTTTTTTAAACTTGCTGATTTCTTTACGTTGTCAACGTTTTTTGGTAGATAGAAAGTATCGTGCCATTATAAACATGATGATGGGATTATTCAATATTTTAGAATAAAACATCTGCGACAGCATATTTACAATGTTGTTAATCCGTATAAATCGAATAATCTTAAGGTTATCAACTATTTTAAAACGTTGCGATTTGGTAGTTCACATCATCTTGCGAATGGTAGTGAACTTTGGCGAAATTTGCATTAATCATTTCATAACGAGTGTTATTATTCAAATATCACAGATATACCTTTGTAGGTCATGTGGTTCTTGAGTTATGTTGTAAAGGGGGATTTGCCATTTTATCTAATACCATTTGGTCTAATATCCATTTCGTCTACATCCATTTCGTCTAAACCCATTAGGTCTATATCCACTACGTCCAATAATCATTTGGTCCTTTAACCATTTGGTCCGATAACCATTTTGGTCCGATAACCATTTAGTCTAACAACTATTTAGTCTAATACTCATTTGGTCTATAACCAATTGGTCTAATAGCCATTTGGTCCAATACCCTTTTGGTCTACACACCATTTAGTCTCACAAGCATTTAGTTTATTAGTAAATAGACGAAATGGTATTAGACTAACTGGTTATTAGACCTTACGAATATTAGACCTAACGGTTATTAGACCAAACGGTTATTAGACCAAATGGTTATTAAAGAAATATTAGACCAAATGGTTAGTAGACTATATGGTTAGTAGACATACCGGTTATTAGATCAAACAATACCGTAAACGTTCGCCTAATGGCGCTATGGAGTTCATGGAAATGAGAGAGCGCCATCCCTGTAAAAGCCGAATATTATCACTGATCATTAAGGGTACGTGTAGTTAAAGGGTGAAACCTATCGACACATACAATTATGAACAAGATCGAACAAACTTGTTCATGATAATGCGGTAATCATTCACCTGATACGTTGTGGCCCAGTGAGCAGAGCATTAGACTATAGTGCGAGGATAAAGAGAACTTGTGGAGAAGATTGATGGTTCGAATCTCATGCAGTAATTTCTGACAGATTATGATGTCTGTCAATGTTTTTTTTCTGATTTGAGGAAATTTTATTCTCTATTTTCTTGATTTTATCTTTAGCATTGTTTATATAATTGTATTATTTTATCTTGTATGTGTCTTTTTTCATGATTCTTTGTTTTTATCGTTTCATTTTAGAGTAACTCAATCCATTCAATCAAATGTTGTAATGAACCTATTTGATTGTATAGGCATTTGTTATGTGTGTGAGACGAAATGTCGCGTGCGACAAGTCTTTCCATTCGCGCGAGTGTCCTTGCCTATGCATCAGTAGTCATAAGAGGTATATCATTTTATTCAAAGGTCCCAAATATACGGGGGTCATAAAGTCTTGGAAAGAATAATAGGAGGGGGTCATAAAATGTTTTATGACCAAAATGTAGGGAGTCACACGATGACCACAGAAAGTGTGTTATTTTATTCAAAAAGACTGATTTCAGTACACTTTTGGGGTTTGGGATCATAAAATTTTTGTTGCCGAAATAGGGGGTGTGCAATTTTATTGACGCAGACTTTTTGTAAATTTGGGACCCCCTTCCGAAAAAAATGATAGCCCTCTAAGAGGATTCAAAAGATAACCTCTGAACCCAATAATCCCTAGCTATATTTGTTTGAAACTGTTCCACGGAGGATGTATCATAATAGGCTCAGTCTTCAAATGATATAAATAAAATTTAAATGAGTGAACGAACAAAATCATACAACGACCAACTGAATAGAGGCTGTGCATATGACGTATCATCCCGTAAATATGGCGGACTACTCAAATGCATTCAACAAAAGCATGATTGCATCTACCGCGACAGTTCGTCTCACACACATAACAAAATGCACTACGATCAAATAGGTTGATGACAACATTTGATTGAATGGACTGCACTGCGCCATGATTACGGAGAAGAAACCGGTTCAAATCCTTTGTTTGGAGCCAATCGATAAACGCAAGGCCTCTATAGCTATCATTGAATACTGGCTAGGATTCCAAAACACAATGAGAACATGTTATAAGGCGCTTTGGAAGGCACACAATACCCCAATGGCTTTCCATATTATGTACACTCAACAACTATTCAGTATCGAAGCCCGATATCGAAGTTACGTAATGTTACTATGTCAACGGGATCACGCGCTTAAGAAATGAACCACGATCGAAACAATCAGTACACAAAAAAGGCATACCAAAATAGCGTGATCGTAATGATCGCCATACAAACAGTGCTTGGTTCCGATACCATCACGGAGTTACGTAACTACTTCGTGGTCTGATAGTTATATGATCAATGGTCTGATCTACTTGGG
Organism: Amphiura filiformis; assembly: GCF_039555335.1. Taxonomy (NCBI): domain Eukaryota; kingdom Metazoa; phylum Echinodermata; class Ophiuroidea; order Amphilepidida; family Amphiuridae; genus Amphiura; species Amphiura filiformis. The sequence continues at coordinate 42,343,487 of NC_092640.1, read as the reverse complement.
TTCGATTCTTTTAAGAAAAGAAAAAATAGCTGATCATTTATAATGCATAAATGAATAAAGTAATGTAGTTACACAATTTGAAACATTGAGGCCGTTCTATTTTTCAAAGGTCATTTAACTGTTAAATGTAGTGGAATATATCACGCATTGATAGGTAGCAGGTGGAGCCAATTTTGTCAGCGGTTTTTGTTGCCGTTTGTTCGCAGTGCCTATTTATCTAAAAAAAAATAAGAAAATTAAAATTAAATTTGTAAAAAAATCACAATATTCGTTCGTAAAATGGGGACAAAATCAAAAAACATTTCTTGACCCTTCTTCACATAAAAGTGGGGGCAGAAATCAAGATTCGAACCAGTACCATTCACCATTCAAGGCGCACCCTCTACCGACTGAGCTAACGGGTCAGACAATAGAAGGGTGTAATTTTGAACTGAAGAATATTAAAAAAATATGAAGAAAATACAATGTTATAAAAAGATTTACCAAAATGAGTTAGGTATAACGTATGAATCGATTTACAAATTAAGTCCAATGGCACTTTGAGAAAGAATACCGGAAGAAACCCCAAAACATTTGCTGCTCTAGCAACTAACCTAGTGACCTAAAGTATTGGGTCATGTCACGATATTTTTTCTGAGGCATTATGTCCAGGTTGCTCAATTTAACATACACGTGTCCTTAATGCTGTTGAGATTTTACAAGGATGGCGCTCTCACATTTCTAAGAATCCAAAAGCGCCATTAGGCGAACGTTTACGGTATTAGACTAAATGGACATTAGACTATATGATTATTAGACTAAGTGGCAATTAGCCTTTGTGGTAATAGCCCAATTGAATATAGACTAACCGGGAATTAGACCAAATGGTATTAGACCAAATGGCAATAGACCGTTGTAAAGTAGGTTGAAACAACAACACTTTTGTATAACGTACATAACTCATTAACAACAATAAATCAAGCAAGTTTTCAAAGTATATGATTTGTAGAATGAACTTTTGCAAAACATCAAAGTGTTATTTTTCAATAATATATTGATTAAGACAATGATATTTTGTTTTTTTCGACCAACAATACCGCGTCTACCCTTAAACGTATAAAAAAATAAAAAGCATTACATGGTGGGTAATTTACAGGTTACTTCAAAGATTCCACGACTAAGCTTATCAAGGCTGAAATGTTATAATTGAAGTCTGAATTATAGTTTGCGTCTCACGTCAGGGTAAATGCGCGGTGTGATTGGTTGCTGACCTGCGCAGTACGACATTTTTGGTCTGGTTGACAGGACGTCATACGCAAACTAGTCTTTTTAATTCGGTATTCAATTATAGTGCAGCGACATAGCGCGAGTCATACTATATTTTTAATTTACCATTTTGCAATTAAAACTTATAGATATGTTGAGGCGTAGCCCGGGGTACATTCAATTTTTTAATGATAAGTTCTAAAAATTGTGAAATTTTCTACTCTATGACCTTTAAAAAAATATATACCAAATTACAAAATATTTTCCCAATTTTATATCCAATGATCCCTTTTTCATTGGTTTATATCCAATGTCCCACTGCTTTTTAAACATCATTGATAGGCGATAGGTCTCTATTTCCAGAAGCCGGTAGACATATATCCGTTTACCTTTAAAGTTAAATACCCTCAAGGGGAAGCTGGTGCAGCTAATACCTGGCATCCCCACATCCTATAACACTGAGCTGGATTCGTTCGTTTGACAGGCATTATAACAGAAAATTTGATGGGAAGACAATTTGTTATTTTCATATCGCTGTGGTCAATTGAAAACTCTTGTTGCATGCACGGGAGACGTGACAACGATGAACTTTCCATAATCATGATAATCGACTGCTCAGCATGCTCAGTGCCAAAAGTGGGTAAGTGCAATAGATGCCTTGTGAACATTTGGCAACATACACACAGCATATTGTTCTCTTCTACACATGGCAGCTCCACATGGCAGCTATTGTACTTAACCACATCTGTCACTGAGTGGTCATAATACTAAGAGTTGTGTCCAAATGGAGGTCGTCTATTACCAAATAGACCTAACGTCACCTTGTACTTATTTTAAAACTGAGTTAGGTGTCACAATATTGGAGCAGCTTCCGAGCCTGTACTCAAATTGAGATTTTCACACTTAAGTTAGGACCTATTAATAAACTGGGCTCAAAAATAAACTTATAATATTTCAGGTCATACAGGGTGAGTCAAAAAAAGTGCAATAGAGAAAAGAATCCATTTTTATTTAAGAACGGTGTTGAAACTTTTAGGTTTTAAAACATTTTATATATGGTATATACATTAGTAACCTTGTGTGAAAGAATTAACGAATTAGCCTTTGCCGTTTTGTTTTTATGACACATTCTATAGCGCTACCCAATTTTAATGTTTGTCCAAGAGACATCTAAAATTTAAACTCTGTGTAAGGTAGACTTGGAACAACTGCCATTTTCTTAACCTTATTGGCATTGAAATAAAATGGAGCACCCAAAGTGTTATTGCCCTTGGTCTTGTTTAAGGAAAAGAAACATTATTTGTTGTTATTTTCATTTTATCTTTAAAGATGTTTATTCGCTATCAAAAACAAACAAATTTGTAGGCGGGTTTTCAAATGTCAAAATGAAATGCGCGCAAATTGAAGTGGAGTGAATTACAAAATATCCAGTAAGTTGGACATATTGGGATTAAAATAACTGGAGTTGGAGACAAGGGATGTATGAAAGACTTAAAGTAATGTTAGAAAGTTTATTTGAAAAGAGAAAAAAAAATTAAAATAACGCAAAAATCAACCTTATTTAAGTTAAAGTCAGTTTCATATCTGGTGCCTTTACCGTGCACTGTGTGCTCCTATTCAAAATTCATGGTATCTCGTGGACAAATAACGAAATTGGCTATCGCAGTAAAAGGACTCATAAAAATTAAACGGTGGTCGCGATTCACTTCATATTTTCACCGAAGGTGGCCATAGAGTGTGGCATTTATAGAATATTTCAATATTGGGAAAGTTCGACTTGTTTCTTACAAAAATATGGATTCTTTGTTCTATTGCAGTTTTTTTTGACTCACCCTGTATATTAAAATCCTGTCTATAAAAATGAACCAAAATTACACACAGGATTACTTCAATACTCCACTCTAAACATATGTCAGTAACCAAGCAGTTGTCCAACTGACACAACAGCAAAATGCAATGACACGGAACAGCTTCCTGGACCACATTCACAGGCGAATAATTGGCACCCAGCAAAAGAAATCTGTGAGAATGCGTACAAGATCCTTACACAGGTGATAATTGCCAAAGAGTAAGTGCAATAGTGTAGAACGGGGCTGCTTCTGCTTTTCACACACTTTCTTCAAGAAGCAGGTCTTGTTCCATACTATTCCACTTACTTACAGATTTCTTGTGTTGGGCTGTGTATGTGGACCAAGAAGCTGTTTCATATGTCAGTGTATTTTGCTGTTGTGTCAGTTGGACAACTGTTTGGTTACTTACTGACCAATGTTTAGAGCAGAGTATTGAAGTAATCCTGTGTGCAATTTAATTTTGGTTCATTTGTATGGACAGGATTTTAATGACCTTGTGAAAAATTAAAAGTTTCTTTTTGAGCCCAGTTTAGATTACTTTATAGAACCAAGAGACTACCTTCATTTTGTCAAGAATGAGAATTGATGAGAGGTCATCACCTTCCAAAGATTGAAAATGGCCCTTCTGCAGAGGTGAACTGCAATTTTGAGGAACATGATTGCCACGCTTACGCTATTAATATGCTTTTCCTATGATCTAGTGAAAACAATTTTTGCTCATGTGTTTCAAAAAACTTCATCTTCTTCATGTTCATCTTCATCTTTATCTTCATCTTCATCTTCATCTTCATCTTCATCTTCATCTTCATCTTCATCTTCATCTTCATCTTCATCTTCATCTTCATCTTCATCTTCATCTTCATCTTCATCTTCATCTCCATCTCCATCTTCATCTTCATCTTCATCTTCATCCTTCCCTTGAATCCCTTCTCCATGTTCCCCATCATTCAATGTTGGGAAGATGATGAAAATACTGATGACATTTCAACATTGACAAAGTGGGAGGAGAAACATTCAGGGGAATTGGGAATGGCTGTGGGCTGAGCTTTCATGGCTGTGAAAATATTGTTTTGCAGGTATTGCAAATGGATACTTATGGGAAGGAAAATAAATGTTACCATGATTAATACAGTGGTTGAAAAATTGACCCATCGAAACGTGCCGAAGCTATATTGGCCTTTTAAAGAGACACGATCATATGCCCTTGAGATTCACTTGTTGACATTATAGTGTCTTTGGCTAACTTGTGACATATGTTTACGGGTCATTTTGAAAATTTAGTCACCAAGGTCAACATTGAAGCATGTTTAGTCCAATGAATAAAGCCTGATATGAAGGATAATAAGCAGAGGTACACTAGGGCAGGAACTTTTATGAGTAGACTATAGGACTGTTGGTCGAAGCAACCATATAAAATCAATTTCATTATCTAAATCAATACATGATTGAAAAATAACACTTTGATGTTTTGCAAAAGTTCATTCTACAAATCATATATTTTGAAAACTTGCTTGATTTAATGTTGTTATTCAATAACCACACCTACAATAGTATATCTGTGATATTTGATTTCTTCTACACACTCTATATGATATGATCAATGCAATTTTTGCTAAAGCTCACTACCATTCGCAAGATGATGTGAACTACCAAATCGCGACAGTTTGAAATAAACTGCGCTAAAAAACTATCCTTACACTTGGAAAAATAATCACAATTTCTAAACTGAACCATATTGGAATAAATTTGTTATTGAAATAGATGCACTATCTAATCCTGCACATTATGACACCACATTGAATCCAATTGTGATTATTTTTCCAAGTGTAAGGATACTTTTTGGCGCAGTATATAAACCTTAACAGACCTATCTATATATTGGATTCATTTTATTTTGAGAAGGAACTAACTAGGTTGCATTATGCTCGGGTCCGACAGCAGAGTTAGAGTTCCATCCATTGATTGTTATGCGTGTGTTACATCTACCCTTGTAAATCTACTGATGCGCTCGTGTTAAGGGATCGGATAGCAAAGCAATCTTTGCATGGTATTTTTGTGGAACATGCGAGCCCATCAGATTATCGAATTGCATTCTGAATACGAGGAATGTCCTTCTGATATCATATGTGTTTGGGGAAAAAATGTGTATCTTCACTACGAAAGGTCAAACTTTTCAAATGATGGTCGGCTTTTCCTCCCATTTACATACACTTTAAGTACATATCATTAGTTTTACTTCGAGGACTTTTAATATCAAAAATAAAATGAATATCAATTTTAAATAATTTGCCATAAAAATTTGTATTATATCACGAAATTTAAACAAAAATCAAAAATGTTTGTTATCCGAAGGACAGTCCTCGTATTCAGGAATGCAAATCGATATGCCTGATGTGCTCTCATGTCCTGCAAAAAATATTGTGCTAACGTTGCAACCGTTCCCTTAAATCTATTCTCACATGTTAAAAACTCTATAACAGTAGATTAGAGAGCAGAAAAAAAAAACAATTAAAAAATAAAGGATAATGCAGTATCCTTAACACCCAAATACAATCTGTCCGAGGCAGTAAAAATGTAAAGAATTGTGGTGGATCAGTCGAATTAACCCATTGTTTAAAAGTTTTTAATGCCGATGATACATTATTTAGGTGTAAAGGGTAACGCCACACTCTCTATTTCTATTCTATAACCACAAAATAGTGTGATTTAAAGAGAAATTATCACTTTTTTGTCCACATATTTAAGTTATTTAAAAACGAGCCCGCAGAGTGCGTGCTGTGTGCGTAGGCCTGTCAAACGCATGCTTTAATCACCTCGCACGCTTTGTAAAAGCCTTCTGCTGCGTTGCTTTAAATTCGCGAGAAACAAATGCACATTTTGGGCATGCGTTTGCAGGGAGAACCTCGTTTTGGTAGCAAGACGGCGGATCCGTGCAAAGGGCGAATTGACATGATTGAATAGGGAGTATAAAACTCAGACATTTGTTGTTTAGTGGCTCCACTTTTTAACGACCATGACCATGGTGAATAATAGCATAATATCATAGCAAATTGAGGCGAAATGAATTTCTAACCAGTATGACTAGTATAGTAAGTCAAAACAATTCAAGCACAACCCCGGTTAACCTAATGGAATAAAATCATAGTAACGTCACGGTAGTAGATATGGCTAGGCCAATGGAGTTGACCTAAACTTAAGGGCTATATAAACCAGGGATATGAGTAAACAAAAGGCAGATATGTAAGGCATTTCCAAACTCATGCCTCATTAATCATTACCTATATACCTGTCTTATGTGACACGTTTCTTCACGCATGTCAATCACTCAACTTTCCTCCTTCGTCAGAAAGGTTCGTCCTTGAAAAGAAGAGTAAGATAATAACCCTCCCAACAAACACAACACCGTTTTAAAAACGTTTTAAATAAGTTATATTTTGGGTCTTGGTTTATAGGTAAAAACGTTTTAATAACATTAAATGTCGGGTTATATAAAACACACTGCAGCAGTATTTTTAAAATGTTTTCTGTGCAGTAGATTATCATAAAATGTTTTTAATGGTATGAAAAAGTTTTATACCCTTAATATACCCTTTATATAACCCGACATTTAAACGTTTTCTGACAACCTTTTATAACCTTTTGCGAATGATGTCGAAAACGTTCTGTTTGCTGGGCTGCGACATGGACTTAGCTAAACCATAGATCCTGGCTAAACACTGCCATAATTTGGCTATATGGTTTTGCTGGAATGTCATCATGTTGCTAATGAGGTACCTAACTTGGGTACACACAACCAGGTAGAATGGGAGTATCTCATCAACTCATTTGCATGATAATTGCATGATTGTGGCATTTTTCCAAAAGAGTAGTCACAGTTAATTTTGTTACATCACCACTTCTACGACGAATGTCGACTGCATGTTATGTCCGAAGCTACTTTGTCAACAATATTTGGGGAGATATCACCAATGATAGCTATCTGTGTAGTTGCAAGGAGATCCATATAATCTTTGTCTCATACCCTGATCTAATGATAAGACAAAAGGATAGCATGGAGAACGCAGGTTAACGTTACAAACTAATGTCAGTTATAATTGAGGACGTAGTGACCAATTCGGTCAGAATTTCCGGCAAACTTATTAATGTATGGTAATGATGAAAGCAAATCGGATCCAAAGTGTTTTGGTAGAGTTTAGAAATGTAAACCAAAGGCATGCACGGTCATATATCAAAGACTGCGCGCACATGTTTTCAAATTGAAGCTGCACGTGGAAATTGTACATCCTATTTTATGACGTCACAACAAATATAAGTACTTTGACATTATAGGTAATTCTAACATAGATTCTCATTTCTATATCAAATTATTCAACTTTTTCTACTTTTTGCGTTAAATTTGTATTCTGCACATTTGTGTGAAAATTGAGGGCGCTCTTCATATACATTTTAAATTTAAATCAGCCAAATAATATGAGCTATTCCTTACATTTCATGATAAAAAGGTCAATCCAGTGGCGTGCCTGGAATTTTTGACAAAAAATTGTTCAATGAGCATTATTTCGGCCCAATTTTACCGAGATATTCCGCTCTAAAATTTCAAACGCAAGCGTGCATCATGAGCGCCGTAGGATGACGTCAAATCATGTCAACAGATAATCTGACATCAGAAATGGCTTCTCATTGTTGTCAATATTAAGGTCACAACATGGCCTCCGATATTGACAGACTGTACTGTCTCTTTATAACCAGTCAAAATGAATGGGTAAAATTTCACGGGAAAATTTTCTGGATACTTGTCACCCATGGGTGCAGACATATATATTAGCATTGTGATCCCGTGCGCAATTATTTGTTTTCGTACATCATATTTATAATAATTGATTTTTTTTTTTCGTTTTTAATAATCAAACACGGAATAAAGCAAAACTCACTGAAAAAAATCAGATTTTCTGAAAAATCAATGGATTTTACACGTATGCGTTACAAATATGATGTACGAAAAAAAATCGCATCCCGAGCACAGCGGGTCGTCTAGCAATGTGTTTGAGTTTCCGCATAGATAAATATTTTTTCCGTTGGTAAATATTTTTGATATCATTACGTTTTGATGATATTGTGAAGAAATTAAGATTGCGTTATATTCAATAAATTTGACATGCGGTCAAGACCCGGGGTCAAGAACGCTATTCCAATTCAAAACGACTAAGATTAGAATAGCGAGGTCACCACCGAAGGTCAGGGATCAGGCTCGAGGTTCATGGGTTATAGACGAATCCAACGAGCCAAGTCATGGTCAGGATTTGGTCGGCCATGACTGGTCCCCGCTTGCACCAAACTGGTGTAGTGACTGCCCAATTGGGTGGATTAAAGCCGCTTAAAATTCGATGTTAGATTCTTTTGTGTTGTATACTGTCATTATTCTTTTGTCTATGTGTAACACAGGTAAATGCAGTTTAAAATACCCTTCAAGGCCGCATCATTTCACATTTTAGGTGAGATGGAGCCGACGGGGACCCAACTTTGGCAGCCATTTAAAAAGGTGTACGAATGCGTGAAATTGGATTCGTCTATACTTACATTGATACGCATTGGTTACGTGTCCAGAAAATTTTCCCGTGAAAATTTAGCCTACCCATTAATGTTGACTGTTTATGTGGGTGTCAAATGGGTTATATAAACGAGGTTGTTCAACAACATACAAACCATTGCAGAGTCTGTGCACCTTCCCCTATATCCACAGTAGTGTTACACTATATGTCATCTCATATCTAAGTAATCATCTGAGGTCAATTAAGTCGATTTGTCACTAAAGCATGCTAAGACTATAAGTCTCATTCAAAATTAGTTGTGTCATATTGGGTAATATTCGTACTTTCTTTCAAAATAACAGACATGTCAAGGAGGCGTGATTCATTTCAGGTCAAGTTGCCAAATAGTCATGTACAAGCTCAATTGTGAAGGACCAAGCCTTGTGGTTTGACAATTGCCTTGTTTCCCTAGCCTTTCAAAATAGACCCATTTCTCTATGGCCTCCAAAAACTAATGTCATCCGAGAACCAACTTTATACCGTGGCCTATGAATCTCTGGCAGTACGATGCTCGGGTGATTATATTTTACAGTCCATGGGTTTTCGGGGGCCATGGTAAAACCCCCGGGGCACCTAATGCAAATGACCATACGGGTATGCTCCCCCAGAAAGACCCCTGTTTTGGGACCACGCAGCTCCGAAAGACCCCTGAGAGATTGCGGGGAATCTTTACACACACAAAAAAAAATCAAAATATGACATTATACGCCGTGTCATGTATATGATATTTGTGTGCATTATGGTATCCAAATCACACAATTTGTGGCAATTTTTAGAATTTTTAGGCATTTTGGCGGCCATTTTGAAAAGCGCCCTCTATCTGGAGTATTGCAACATTTGACAAGTTTGGTTACTTTTAAATGATTCCCCATCCTTCAAAGTGTAAAATATCACTTTCAAACATTCGTAAGAAGTTATAAATGACTGGAAATAGAATAGGAATATAATAAATATTTAATACCGGAAACATGTTGTATCGAATATTCTACAATTTGAACCAAACAATTTCCTGATGATGATATTCCCTTTTTCATTTCATTGTTAATATTGAAATCCGGGATTGAAATGCTTGATTATAAACAAATTATATTTGCAAAATGGTTTTTTTTTTAACTGTTGCATTTTTAATTGCGATTCTTATCAAATTTCAGTGGCTCCATTTCTGTATCTCAGCCCCGGGGGGGCACTTCGATTTGAAATGGATATAGGTGTAGGGCTGGCACTTTCGCACCCAGGGGCATTCGGTGAGAGCAAAATGTAAAAAATATGGGGTCATTGGGTGACAGCATGATTTTTGGCATTCGGTGAGAGCAAAATGTAAAAAATATGGGGTCATTGGGTGAGAACATGACCTTTTTTTTAAACGGAATCTTTGGGTGAGAGCCGAAACAGTGCGACATAAACCTCGAAAATCAAATTTCTCGTTCTAAATGGCTTCAAATTTCTTTGTTTTTTCAAAATAAGTGACAAAATCAGTGATAAATGAAAGTTGCTGTTAAAAGTGAACAAGTAAGGGTCTTTGGGTGACAGATCAAATGAAAAATAGGGGGTCTTTGGGTGACAGAGCATGTGTTCGTAAAAAATATGGGGTCTTTGGGTGACAGCGACGCTGAAAAAGGGGGACTTAACAGCCCTACATACGCGTCACCTCCAAAGTTGGAGTGCCCCCCCGGGATCTCAGCTTCTGTAAATGCCAACAGCTTTCGGATATTTCGCCCCCTGGACCCCACCATGGGCCTTTAAGTGGGCTCCTGGATCGTCATTGTGTTTGCGCTTCGCGCTGCGGCTATCGTGAAACGCGCTTCGACTCTATTATTTCATCCCCACCACTTTCTACAACAGATCTACATCCCCTTATACCCCTGGACACCGGGTGGTATTCTGCACTGTAACTTATCACCCTTTCTTACTCAAAAAACCACAGGAGCAACATAAAACTTTATGTTAATGCATTTTTTTTTTTTCTTTCATTTGAAAGTGAACTAACAATTTAAACGTTTTAATTTTTTTTAATGTTCAAGCTTTTCTGGGTCTGCATGGCATGCTCAGGCAAAGTGGGCACTGGTGAGTCATTCATCCTGATGCAGTCATGTGCTGTGGCTAATTACGCTAAGTTCCTGGCTTACTGAGAGTAGGCCTTCTTGTTGTAGTGAGGCGAAACTATAAACGCGTTGATTTTCCATGGCATGGTAAAAATGTGTGCCTTTTTGGCTGTAGGCTTTATCAAACACCAAAGTTGATTATGGCAACATTTAGAATCTGTGACACTGTGAACACTAATGCGCGATGACGTCCCTTCGACTTCGAAAGAAGACATTAAACCTAACATTCTGGTTCACGTATTATAGGGGTCTACAAATAAAATGTCCGTCTGAAACAAAGGTGAAGCAGGGGTATCAAGTTGCTATGAGTGACAACGCATACGCGATGGCATGGGTTGCCCCATCTCCCAAATCAGCACAAAAACTACTATTTGGAGGCAACAAATGCATAATTTGCGAACTTGATTTCATGTTGCCTGTCCACTCTTCTAGCCAGCCCCGCCTAAATACAAATCCTGGCGCCGCCACTGGCTATAACGGTTCCCCGCGGTTCATGGTTGTGATTAAAATTAATTAGAAACACACTGAAAGATGAATTACAATTAGGCACGTTAGAACTAGAATGTAGGCATCGGAAGTGGGGGATACGCCCCCTCCCCTTAATTTTTGCAACGGGAGCGTCCCCCTAAAAATCAGGATGGCGGAAAAAATCAAGCATTTGCACTGCGCATCTTCCTTCTTAGTACAAAAAATACCTTGTTTTTGACGCAAATATGGTAAAATTTCACAATTTTGCCCGCATGGCGTACCCATTGCAAACGAAAGCACACCTTCATTTGGGGCTTAAGTAGTCTGAAATTGACATTTTTCGCACGATTTCCAAAGGAGAATTGACCATTGCTCATTGAAATGAATCTGGAATATGGTAAATATAAGTGTGCTCTTTCATTTAATGACATAAAAATTGAAAAATATTGTTAGGATCACTCGGGGTTTTGACTTTTAAAACCTATATCTTGGTCAAAAATTGTGCTTGAATAGGTCGTTTTCAAGAGATTTACCACATTCGCCTTGCTATAAACATTGAATTGCGTCATCTGTTGACGTAATGCAAAATATATTTTCAGCGGAAAGTATTAGCTTTCCGTTCGATATAAAAACTTTTCTGATTGGATGACAGCAACATTCGGGGTTTTGACAAAAACCAATTACAGATGCCGTATTTTAGTCACCAGCTAGAAGCTCACACAGCTCTTATGATGATATGCACTTAACCGTGTAGTATAGGCCCTAAACACAGACTGTGTAGAGACAAGACATTGCTAGCTTGGACAAATAATGCGTATTCAGGTGTATCGAAGTGGAAACTGTGCATATATGCGTTTATAAGAGAATTGTTTTGTAGCCAAATCCTTCGTCCGGCAAGGCTCGCAGAGCTGGCATAGTGATTGCTCGCGGGCAACCCAACCCAAACCTCCACGTGGTGTCGGATGGGTAACGCTAACTTGGGCAATGAGGAACAGGCGTGGAAGCGAAGATTTCGGCGTAGTCGGATACCATGTATAGTGTTGGTCACGGTCTAGCCACTTCTTCTGCTGATTCGGCCTGGTGTGGCTCTGAGAATTAAGACTCCGTTTGGTTTTGGAAATAAGTGTAAGGAAATGACAGGAAATTAACGCACAAGCATCTGAGAGGAATTAACGTAAAAGCAACCGTTTGGGAAACGTGTACATCATAGCATAACCAAGGGCAGTGAAGCATATAAAGTATGGTATTGTATGGAAACAATTGTTCACGAGAGACTTGTACAGCTGGTGGTGCACCGGGGGGGGCACTCCAACTTTGGAGGTGACGCGTATGTAGGGCTGTTAAGACCCCCTTTTTCAGCATCGCTGTCACCCAAAGACCCCATATTTTTTTACGAACACATGCTCGCTCCGCGCTCTGTCACCCGAAGACCCCCTATTTTTCTATTTGATCTGTCACCCAAAGACCCTTTACAAGTTCAATTTGAACAGCAACTTTCATTTATCACTGATTTTGTTACTTATTTTGAAAAAATAAAGAAATTTGATGCCATTTAGAACTAGAAATTCGATTTTCGAGGTTTTTGTGGCGCTGTTTTGGTTCTCACCCAAAGATTCCATTTAAAAAAAAAGGTCATGTTCTCACCCAATGACCCCATATTTTTTACATTTTGCTCTCACCGAATGCCAAAAATCATGCTCTCACCCAATGACCCCATATTTTTTACATGTTGCTCTCACCGAATGCCCCTTAGTGCGAAAGCGCCAGCCCTACACCTATATCCATTTCAAATTGAAGTGCCCCCCCCCCCGGGTGGTGCACATAGCCGTAGCAGCTGAAAGCACCAACCCTCTTCAAATAAACGCAAACGCAAAATCTTAACATACGTAATTAGTTAGCACAGAAGACGTAACTCATCGCGGTGAGAAATTAGCGGAAATAACAGGTGTATACGTCATCAGATGTGTTTTTCAGTTATGCAATTAATTCCTCTCGTTATTTGATTGATAGCATGAATGGACTAATTGGTTCGATTAATTAGATCATTAGGCCTATAGTGGACTCACGCGCCAAGAACTTAAAATTAATGAAAACCACAAAATGTTCCATCAAGAACGAGAGGTTGACGAGCCGGGATACATCATATTTTTGGTAGAATTAATTATGCTCTCTTTTTTATTGTTCTGGTAGGTAGGCCCCTCTAATGATCACAGAACCATCCAGACTTGTTTCTTGTATATTAGCAAGGCTATTATATAAAGCATTCCTAGAGATTTTCTAATAAGTTATAACAGAATTTATAAAAGAAAACCAATAAAGTTGAAGCGGCCTTTAATAAAGTAAGCGAGTGTGGACGAGAAACGTGTTTCATTTTTTACATGGCCTTATACAAACATACATAGTTAAGCATGATACGTCTAACATTAAATTTATACGATGAACAAGTTCATGTAATACGAAAATGGAAAGCGGATATGTTAATCATAACAGTTAAAATATCTCCTTCATTCATCAGGCAACCCTTGGCATTTCGGTTGGACGATGTTGCCATGGTGATCGATTACAAATACTACTGGAAAGAATCAAGTTGAATCCAAAATAGTAATTAAATGTGATTTTTTCATACAATTAAATACTGTTATTTTTAAGAATTTAATGGTCAAGAAAATACAATAGACTATACCTATATAATACTCGGGACTATGGGATAGTGTCAGCCGTGCACCTTTGTTTCATAACCATGAAGGTATAGGACATTTTTTGTTTTTGCTGTAGCCCCCGAATGAAATTTATTTAATTATGTTTGTACTCACTCAGGTAGCATTGTGTGTGAATTTTACATCCGGACTAGAGGCTATTCATACTGCAGTTACTGTCCGTTTTCCTATACACAATACACAGTGCTCTCACCATTGACGCGTGACCCCTACAAATGATGTATGTTGGGAGAATGGACACTTGCCTAGTTAACATCACTGTGTGAAAAATAACCAGCCAATATTTTATTTATTCTCCAAAACTTCTAGCAAATATATTTCTCTAACATGACCTAAAATTACAGCTAGGTTAGATGTTCAGAAATGGTCGCACTTTTGTAAAATATGAGTGAGGGCAAGGCATAGCTAGCCAACTCCCCGTGTTATTTGAATGGAGATTTGACCGAAAATATTGGTATCGGACCGCTCACTTCTGAAGGATGCCACAAAAAACCGGTAAAAGCTACATTTAAATTATTCTAAATAGGTTCTAGAAAATAAAGTTTTGTAACATGTCCTAAATTTTTAGCTAATTTAGGTGTTTGAGAGGGTCGTACTTTTGTGTTTTAGGAAGGACATGTAAACGACAGATAACACCAAAATATGAAGAAATTATTTCTAAACCGTGTTAAGTCAAAAATCATTATGTTGCTCATTTTCAAGAATGCTGGTTTACAAAAAGCACGACATTGTCTGATTTCGTGAACAAAGCCACACATAACATTGTTTCCTTTCGTTTCCTTTATAATCGGTTACCCAACTGAAGCTATGAATACCAGCTTTATTGCGATATCGCACATGAAAACAGTCACTTGTGCACAACCAGAGAAGATCCGATTTAATCAGTTGAGCTGTTTCAATGAGTGTTATCTTGGTTTAATAGCTTTTAATGGGGTTAAGTCCTGCAAAGGTCGAGATGAATTCTACTGTAGACATGACTGCATCATGTCTTTTTTTATGGGCATTTTAGTGTCTAAAATGACCCAAAATGAGGGTTTTTCAATATTGCCGTCCATTTCTAATCGTCACCCCCATAGGCTTTACATGTAAAATAAAAAGGCTCGTAAAAATTTAATAGCCTCTAGTTCGGATGTAAAATTCACACAAAATGCTTTTTGAGTGATTACAAAGATAATTAAATACTTTTCATTCGGGGGCTATGTGGAAATTTTTTTATGTATTCCTTGTACAATGACATTTCACAATAAAATGTCCACAAAAGTGCGGGGGTGTCAGGCCCATACGAAGAGGTGATTGCGGGATGTGGCAGCACCATGCCCCCCCCCACACACACACCCACACAAAAATCCAAGAAAAAATTACCAAAAAAAAGTCCACTATATTTGACGTTGAAAAGTATAAAGAAAGCAAATTATACCATCTTATCCAAATAAGGGGTTAGTAAAGGTTTTTTGGAACGGACAGGTTGAAGGGGGAAGCAAGTACATTTTGGCATTGATATTTTCGCATACATGATTAGATAATTCAATGGTTTAATTATTAGGTTTCCGAAAATCTTGCGTAAAGGGGAGGTGTGAATACTTGTGGGCATATCGTATTCGGGATAAAGATTTTTTGACACGACCAAAGGTGCGGGCAAGCCATTTTTACAGAACATTTTGAGAATTCACCACCCCGGGGTAGGCCTACGCATAATTATTGCCCAGCCCCTTAAAGGATCTTTGTCATGAAAATTATTTTGAAAGACCTGACCAAATTCCTAGTCCCCATTTATTTTTACCAAGGATAGCGTTATTACACTCTTGAATTTGACTAGGCTTATGGTAGGGCCTAAAATAAATATATGACTCAAGCTCAATCCATGTCAAATATTAAGTGCATAGTCAAAGTAAATGGATAGGCCTAGTGTGGTGTGTTGCCAAATGCTAAAAGGCGTCAAAGAACAAGCAATATCAGGCCTAACACTAATTCTTGATGGAAAGTTTAGATTGTTGACATGGTTATAAGGTTTTACTTTGGGAACATTTATGAGTCAGATTGATGCGTCACAGGCTCAAAGTTTGTTTTAGGAATAAAGAAAAATGTGACCGTGACATTAATCCCAAACAGGCCTAATTTAACTAAAAAGGTCGATAACCTGTCGAAGACAATGGCAGATCTTCTTAAACTTTGTTATTGTTATTATTGTTGCTATAAATGAAAGTCTGCATGATGAGATGGATTGTTGCCAAATTCAGCGTCTCAAGAACAAGTCATTAATTAACACTTATTCAAGATGCCACCATTCAAGCATTTAATACCACTAGATAAGAATAAAAGAACGACAGCTTGACAAAATGCCAAACACTGAAAAATAAAGGAGGAGCCGTTTATAGAATCATTTTGAACTCCCCCAGAACATAACGAAAGTTCGAAAACAATTACAATAAAGAGGAACAAATAATTGAAAATTAAATTCTTTGCTTCAACCTAATGGCGCTGCAAGTGAATAAAAATAAAATAAAATAAATTATGATCTCTATTGAGAAAGTATGTTAAATTCCGGGGTTAAATTTTAACAAAGTTCTAATTTAACATAATTTATAATGATCTATTGTTTATTACCACTAATTATTATGGTCTGTCGTTTTGATAAAACTTTTGGCACCCATCATGAATGTGTGCAACCCCCCCCCATTTTACCCTCCCCATGACTAATAAATATTGCACAGCCCTAATGGAAAATAAGATCCGTGTGATAATTAGGCATACGCGCCTTTATTAAGCAACCGGTAGCGTGGCCGAGCGGTCTAAGGCGCTGGTTTAAGGCACCAGTCATTTCGATGGCGTGGGTTCGAATCCCACCGCTGCCAAATATTTTAAAGAAAAAAACATGGTTTTACTACTCATTCTTGGCCTAGCTGCTGTTCTTCTTCATCTTCTTTCTTTCATTTTTTTTTCGTCTTCTTTTTTTCGTGTTTATGTATCATTTTTTAATTCAAACAATAAACTGCCCATACGTCATAGTCATATTAAAAGGGCATTTCGTGATCCACAGGCTCATCCCCCCACTTTTCTCAACAAAAAAAAGAGATTTTTATACCACTGGAAACCTCTGGCTACATAATGTTTATGTACGAAATATTTCTTGCAAATTAATTCGTTTCGCAAAAATATCGTGAAATTTGAATTTCGTTCTGGTATACCAGAACGAAATTACAACACATTGTCTATATAGAGCAGTGCAATGCACATATTATGATTAAATCATGCATGACTCACAAACGCAAAATCGGAATCCACTGAAATTTTGGGAATAAGCTTTTTTCATGGATATCTACTGAAAAATGTCATAAAAAGAGGCTGATAGGATCACAAAATACGGTACTCCTTTAATACAGGCGGATTGAGGTTCACAATAATATAATGTGTGTGTGTGGGGGGTTAAAATCCGGACAAATTAGCAAAAGATGCGGATCCTGGAATCCGAGATATAATCTGGATATGGATCTGAACCAAATACGCATAGTCTTTTTTTTTTTTATTAAGATAATATAGTCCAGTTTTGCTAAAATAAAATATAGCTAAATCCTAATCCTTTAGTTTCTTCTAAGTAATAGAAATCATACAGATATTTATATAGCGCTTTATGCCGTAAACAGCCTCAAAGCGGTTTCCATTATTTTATCATTCCGCCGTTATTAGAATATGTCGGAACCATGTTTGTTGCCTACAAATGGTATAGGGTTCATCAGTACAACGACTGTGACTACCCCTAACAGCTTCCCATTGCACCTGGGTGGGGTGAGGCAAGCGAGGCATATCGCCTTGCCCAAGTGCGCAACATGGTGGTACATTCCACGCACGTCGAGCAAGCTCTCAGATTATGAGTCCAAGGCCGTAACCCGGTGGCCGTAGCCATTGAGCCACCGTGTCCTCATAGCCACCGTGTCCTAACCGTGGCAATAAAAGTCAAATTTTAAAATTTAAAAATGGGCAAAAACATGTAATTTTTCATGTTTTCTTATACAATTGTAGTCACAAAATTCTAACTTCACAATACAAGTCTAAGCATTCAAAATCTTAAGTAGGGCCTTTAGGGTAAGGGTTTACTCATAATTTAAATAAACATCTCAAAAAAAGTACCTAACCCCCATTAAATAATGGCCATTATTCAAAAAGGGGCTATTGTAATGCAAATCTGTAAAATGCGTTGGAAGCAGAATTTATTTCTGCGCATTTTGACACCTCATTTGATACGATAGCCCAGAAAACAATAAAACACCGGTCAATTTAATGTAGTGAGGTCCAGATTTGAAAGTTGTACTTACATACAAATTTTTACAATACAAAAACACTCAGATATCATTACACAGATTTCCTTCCATTACACTGAATGCAAAATCAATAGAATTTACTGCTGCAACTTTCAAATCTTGGGCTACATTGATTTAAATGTACGCTGTGACGTCAATATTTAGTCAATTGCTACAAATGAGGTGTCAAAATGTGCAGAAATAAATTCTGCTTTCAACGCATTTCACATATTTGTAATACAATCATCCGTTTTTGAATAATGGTCATTATTTAAGGGGGTCGGTTACTTTTTTTGAGATGTTTATTATAAACTGGAACTTGAAATTAGACTTTGTACAAGTCTTTGGACTTGATTGTCACAGCATACAAAAACCGCCCTAAAAACGCTTGTTTTTGGCCCTTATTTCCAACAGTTGACCAAATAGTAAAATTTGACTTTTATTGCCAGTTTAATATAAGATTAGATTTTAGCTATGTTTCATTTGGCAAAAATAAGATAATTTTTTTAAATTACAAATTAGTGCTGTATTTTTCTTGAATAGGGAGTAAATGGATGAAAATCAGAGCGTAGGGACCTACACTGTTTAGCTTAAAATTGTGACCTCTTTCTTAATCATACGAATTGGGAATAATTATTACCTATTACTATTTGATTAGAATTACGCAATCATGTTGTCATCGCTATATCCACGTGTGTTCCGATTTATTCAATTATTCTTTATTAATCATTAAAAATATATCAAAATTTACAAAAACGTTTAGTCTCAAAAAATACATTGATCGTCTAAGTTATTATATGGTACATTTCTAAAGTTGTTGTTTAATTTATATACATGTAGGTCGCCGCCCTGCCTTTGACTGTTGACAAGCTCATGGTTGATTATACACGAATCCAACGAGCTAAGTCATGGTCAGGATTTGGTCGGCCATATACTGGGTCCCCGCAGCACCAAACTGGTCTTGTGACTGCCCAATTGGGTGGATTAAAGCCGCTTAAAATTCGATGTTAGATTGTTTTGTGTTGTAAACTGTCATCATTCTTTTGTTTACGTGTAACACGGGTGATAGAATGCAGTTTAAATACCCTTCAAGGCCGCATCATTTCAAATTTTAGGTGCGATGGAGCCGACGGGGACCCAGCTATGGCTGGCATTGAGGTGTAGGAATGCGTGAAATTGGATTCGTCTATAATTGACATTTAGGGCTCAGTTGTGGCGAGGAGTCACAAATATCTTTTATGTCTTACTCATGAAGCATTTTAACCTTAACAAAAAATTAATGGCAGCGGTGGGATTCGAACCCACGCCATCGAAATGACTGGTGCCTAAAACCAGCGCCTTAGACCGCTCGGCCACGCTACCACTTACGATAAAACATAACCAATAATATATTAAACCACTTTGTATCATCTTTTGTTGTTTTCTGGGAGTGTACTTGTAATCGAAGTTGATATCATGTTCGTGAAAAACACACATAGAAGGGTACTTTTCACTGACAAGCGATGCGATGTACTAAAAAGGGTCAACATTGTTCAGGGCGGCTGGGCTTCGCAACCGTTTTTCCTGTGACCCAAATGGCGCGACCCACAGTATAACATTACTTTCCGAAACTATCAGCGGAATACGGGGCAAAATTTCTAAAGGGAGCACAATTTCCAAGTCGTCCAGCTGAACGGCTCCCAGAATGACTTTACCAGGACAAACGCTCGTGAAGCGCGCGAAATTGGCAATTTTAATGCTAAAATAAATCAAAATAGGGTTACAGGACCAATATGATGGTACCCTGCACTTAAGGGATCTGGAATGAGCGTTTATTGCGTTTCGACAGTATTTTTTGTGGGACATGAGAGCACATCAGACATATCGAATTGCATTCTGAATACGAAGAATGTCTTTCTGATATCAAATAATTTTCATTTTTTGAAATATCATGAAATAGACCGTTTCAATAAAACAGTTAAAACATTTTTATGTCTTACTCATGAGGCAACTTAACCTTAACAAAAATGTAGTGGCAGCGGTGGGATTCGAACCCACGCCATCGAAATGACTGGTGCCTTAAACCAGCGCCTTAGACCGCTCGGCCACGCTACCCGTTACGATAACATTTATCCAGTCATGTCATCTTTCGATGTTGTTCGGGAGTATGTATTTCGTGTAAAAAAACATAGAAAGGGTAATTTTCACTGGCAAGCGATGTACATACATTACATAGTATATAGGGCCTACATTTTTCAGGGCAGGGCTTCCCAAATCCTTTTTTCCCTTGACCAAAATTTCATTAAAAATTATGACTCGAATAACACAAATACTATACTGTTACTTACTGAAATTTATCAGCGGAATACCGGGTAAAATTTCTAAAGTGAACACAATTTCCAAGTCGTCCAGCTGACCGGCTCCCAGAATGACTTTACCAAGACAAACGCTCGTGAAGCGCGGGAAATTTGTAATTTTAATGCTAAAATAGGTCAAAATAGGGTTACATGACCAATACGACAATTTCCAGCAAGTCCCGCGACCTTTTTTGGAAGAGACCGTGACCCCCCAAATCGGTCGCAACCCAAAAATACGAAGAAATGGCTATAATGTTGGACAGGATCTCGAACATGAAACATCAAAAAGTACATCATTTTAGGGTGTCAAAAAGTCAAAAATTTGACATTAAATCAAATAAAGTGTTTGTTTGAAATAAAGGGTCTGTTTATATTATCCAAATAATTACCGTTTTCCTCTGTTTTATGATAGTAAACGCGCATAAAAAACTTAAACTATGGGACAGTTGAAATGACGCGATTTTCTTTTCATATTCATGAACATTTTCAATATGCAATTGACATACCCCCAAAAAAAGTTATGGCAGCGGCGGGATTCGAACCCACGCCATCGAAATGACTGGTGCCTAAAACCAGCGCCTTAGACCGCTCGGCCACCCTACCACTTACGATAAGACATATCCAATAATATATTAAACCACTTTATATCATCTTTCGTTGTTTTCCATACTGCAGTTCACGGCCCTGCCATGATGCAGTCATGTCTACAGTAGAATTCATCTCGACCTTTGCAGGACTTAACCCCATTAAAAGCTATTAAACCAAGATAACACTCATTGAAACAGCTCAACTGATTAAATCGGATCTTCTCTGGCTGTGCACATGTGACTGTTTTCATGTGCGATATCGCAATAAAGTTTGTATTGAGCTTCAGTTGGGTAACCGATTATAAAGGAAACGAAAGGAAACAATGGTATGTGTACTTTTGTTCACGAAATGAGACAATGGCGTGCTTTTTGTAAAACAGCATTCTTGAAAATGAGCAACATAATGATTGTTGACTTAACACGGTTTGGAAATAATTTCTTCATATTTTTGGTGTTATCTGTCGTTTACATATCCTTCCTAAAATACAAAAGTACGACCCTCTCCAAACACCTAAATTAGCTAAAAATTTAGGACATGTTACAAAACTATATTGTCTAGAATTTTAGAAGAGTACTTTTAATATTGGCCGGTTATTTTTCACACAGCGACGTTAACTAGGCAATGTACTATTACCTATAACATTAACTAAAACACCAAAGTACGAATATTTCCAAATATCTAAATTAGCTAAAATTTAGGACATGTTAAAAACTATATTTTCTAGAACTTTAGAAGAGTACTTTTAATATTGGCCGGTTATTTTTCACACAGCGACGTTAACTAGTCATATCCCCATAGTTTTAACGTGGGGCTATTTGTAGAGGTCACGCGTCAATGGGAAAGAGCACTGTGTATTGTGTATAGGAAAACGGACAGTAACTGCAGTATGCAAGGTCCTAACACTTCAAAGTGTTCATAGTTCTGGTCGCTAGGGTTCAAATCCCCGCACAGGCATGGAATCCTACGTAATATGTATCATGTTCGCTTCCATCTAGCGATCAATAACCTGAATAACCATTGTGTAATTCAATTCAATGCACAAGCTCATGTGGTTCTTTGATGTCAATCGCATACAATACAACCCGTGATCAATAATGAACGTTGGTCAAAAGATGAGCTTACTGAAGTGAAAAATTAGGTACATGCAGATTCATCATTTATGCATATTGCCTTGAAAATCATAAAAAGAGACTTCTTGATCAACCCAAATGATTTTATTAGCGTTATTTCTAAACCAAATTTCAAAACCACAAAGTGTTTTACCTGACGTTTGACCCAGAAATGTATGAATTTGATGAGAAATTGTGATGAAAAATAATATTTTACAAGTCAGATTCAGAAATTAATTACATCACAGTCCAAACACAGATAGTCAAGTTCATGGAGAATGTTACAAACTGTTGTATGTTTTGCCATATTGTTTTTCCTATAGGGAATAATGCTTTATCGTTAAAATCGGACAAAATCAAAAACACAACAAAAACGTGCATCGCTATTTGTACATGTATGCATGAAACAAATTATAAGAATTGTACAGAAGTGACCTAACACTTATGAAGGCTGTATCTTGAGAAAGCAAATGGTCTGATGCTAGAATCTTGGCAAGGACACTCTGGTGAAATAAAGAAAAATATGTGTGATTGATTTTGTAAATGTTTCAAAATTTAAAAATTAACAAAATGCGAGTAATTATGATGTCATCAACATGACAATAATATTCATGATAGATAATTATTGCTCCCTAAAAAAGAAATGGTTAACAAATGGTTTGAATACATCGCACCACGATCTGGCGCCCAATTTTGCTTATAGATACAAAGAACATGAAGGAGGTGGGTTGAAATTAATCAAATGACAAGGTTTTTCTTTTAAACATGCTTATGTAAATGATACATAAAACTTACCACTTACCAATTTTATATTGTGGAAATGAAGCAACAGCATATCAATTTTCATTGAAAGACGAGGGCTTAGGATTGCCAAAAAAATTGTTTCTTTTATAATCACGAAAATCACGAAAATCCGTTTCAATAAAACAGTTTATATCATTTAATCTTAACAAAAAATTAATGGCAGCGGTGGGATTCGAACCCACGCCATCGAAATGACTGGTGCCTTAAACCAGCTCCTTAGACCGCTCGGCCACGCTACCAGTTATGATAATCCATATCCAGTCAAATATTTAAATACTTCCTTACAACTTTGCAAATGACATGAAGGAGGTCAAAATGAAGGAGGTGGATTGAAGTTAATCAAATGACGAGGTTTACTTTTCATATTCATGAATATTTTAAACATAAAACTTACCACTTCAATCAAACACTTCGTTGTTTGGTACCAAAATGTCTTGTGGTTTTATTTCAGTGGAAACCAATTTTATATTGTTGACATGAGGCAACAACATAATGATTTTCATTGAAAGAAGAGGGATTGGAATTGTCAAAAAATGTTTCTTTCGTAATCAGAAAGAGTGGACATCCATTATCACGAAAATATATACCAAACAATCGCGAAATATACCGTTTCAATAAAACAGTTAAAACGTGTTTTTATGTCTTACTCATTAACCTTAACATTAACATTAACCTGACCATGTTCTATAAGATCCAACATGGCCTGGTCAACATACAACTGCCGCACATTATCCTACCAGCAACATACATAGGTAGACACGACCATCAATTGAAATATTCCATACCAGAAGCCACCATAGACTGCTACAAATATGCATACTATCCTAGAGCCGTAAGATTGTGGAACCAACTACCATCAGCGACAGTGTTAGCACCATCTTTAGCCACTTTCAAGGAAGCCGCCCTACCAGCTGTGAGGGGATGAAGGTACCTGTTGGCTCAAGACTCCTGTAAACCACCACAGCAAGTATGTTTTTATCCCGCACCCTAAGTTTTTCGTTTGGTATGGTCGTTACTTTTTCTTCACCTACACTTTTCTGCACTTTGCCTGTTGACGTCACTTCTGCACCATCCTAGTATAGCTTTTAAAGCTGCAAAAGGATTCACCTTTGAAGATTGAAGATTGAAGATTAACAAAAATGTAATGGCAGCGGTGGGATTCGAACCCACGCCATCGAAATGACTGGTGCCTTAAACCAGCGCCTTAGACCGCTCGGCCACGCTACCAGCTGTGGTAATAATGATCCAGTCATATATTAAGCCACTTCACATCATCTTTCGTTGTTGTCTGGGAAAGTATTTGTCTTTCGAGGTAGATATCACATGATGCAGTCATGTCTACAGTAGAATTCATCTCGACCTTTGCAGGACTTAAACCCCATTAAAAGCTATTAAACCAAGATAACACTCATTGAAGCAGCTCAACTGATTAAATCAGATCTTCTCTGGTTGTGCACAAGTGTCTGTTTTACATGTGCGACATCGCAATAAAGCTGGTATTATAGCTTCAGTTGGGTAACCGATTATAAAGGAAACGAAAGGAAACAATAGGATGTGTACCTTTGTTCACGAAATGAGACAATGACCTGCTTTTTGTTAACCAGCATTCTTCAAAATGAGCAACATAATGATTGTTGACTTAACACGATTTGGAAATAATTTCTTCATATTTTTGGTGTTATCTGTCGTTTACATATCCTTCCTAAAACACAAAAGTGCGACCCTCTCCAAACATCTAAATTAGCTAAAAATTTAGGACATGTTACAAAACTATATTTTCTAGAACCTATTTAGAATAGTTTAAATGTAGCTTGTACCGTTTTTTGTGGCATCCTTCAGAACGGAGCGGTCCGTTACCAATATAGCTCAATATTTTCGGTCAAATCTCCATTCAATTAACACGGGGAGTTGGCTAGCTATGAGCTAGCTATGCTTTGCCCTCACTCATATTCTACGAAAGTGCGACCCCTTCTGAACATCTAACCTAGCTGTAATTTTAGGTCATGTTAGAGAAATATATTTGCTAGAAGTTTGGAGAATAGTTAAAATATTGGCCGGTTATTTTTCACACAGTGATGTTAACTAGGTAATGCCCATATACCTATAACATACACTGTTTGTAGAGGTCACGCGTCAATGGTGAGAGCACTGTGTATTGTGTATAGGAAAACGGACAGTAACTGCAGTATGATGCTCGTGATTAAAGGCCCATTCAGTGATTTGCTCATCCGGACGATCGTAAAAATCATCAAAATTCAGATTTTGGTACCTTTGTAATTGGCATAGATGTGCTAACATAGCCTGCTAGTGGTTCGGTCGAAAGCCGTGTATTTTAAACAAAATAAAGCATTTACATGAATCTGGACTTTTGATACTAACAGTACAAAAAGTCCGACTCGAGATCGAAAGAAGCTCACTCTCCACCATACCAACACGCGTTGCGTATTGTTTCTACTACTTATTACATCAGTAGCTACTATTTTAAACAAAATACACAATTTTAACTGTTTTTCATATTTGAATTGACCGTTAGTTTGCCTCGGTGACGTTTAATTGCTTATTTTGTTTTCTACTACAAAAATTAAGCGTCTGTTACTCTGTTTTAAATCAATTTAGACTCTACTTCCCCGTGTTAGAAACACTGGACTAGGAAGTTTTTCCAGTCGATTGGTGGCGCACTGTACGAAAATCTCGATTTTCTCGAGTCGATCTGAGTTGAAGTAGAAAACCTTTCTAAAACTTCTGTTTTTGACTAATTTGTCGATGTATTCAGGGAAAAGTGGTTTAATGAAATTCTGTAGACTTATTCTTTATTTCTAAGCAACTCTGACAAATTTCCATTTTTTTAATGTTCCTGTGAAATCACTGAAAGGGCCTTTAACACACATAGAAAATAGTTTTCACTGGCAAGCGATGTACATATTAGGGCCAGCATTGTTCAAGGCAGGGCTTCCCTAACTTTTTTTCCGTCACCCCAATTTTACAAGAAAAACATGGCGCGACTCACAATATAACACAAATTCTGTTACTTTCCGAGACTGTCAGCGGAATACGGGGCAAAATTTCCAAAGGAAGCACAATTTCCAAGTCGTCCAGTTGAACGGCTCCCAGAATGACTTTACCAGGACAAACGCTCGTGAAGCGCACGAAATTTGTAATTTTAATGCTTAAATCGGTTAAAATAGGGTAATAGGACAAATACGATGGTACCCTGCATTTTAATGCACAGCGATGTATTTTGTTTTTAATTCCAGCAAGTTCCGAGGCCCCTTTTGGAAGAGGCCGCGACCCCCAAATGGGTCGAAACGCACAGTTTGGTAACCAATGGCTTAGGGTATCAAAAACAAAACTCCGAAAAGGAGTATATGTTTGACAGGATCTCGAACATGAAACATCAAAAAGTACATCATTTCTTTCATAAATCGGGAAAGAGTGGACATCCATAATCACGAAAATACCAAAAATCATGAAATAGACCGTTTCAATCAAACATTTTTATGTCTTACTCAACTTAAGGGATCTGGAATGAGCGTTTTGAGCGTTTCGACAGTATTTTTTGTGGGGCATGAGAGCACATCAGACATATCGAATTGCATTCTGAATACGAAGAATGTCTTTCTGATATCAAATAATTTTCATTTGTTGACATTCACGATATAATGCAAATTTTATGACAAATTATTAAAATTTGACATTTTCACATTTTTGATATATAACAGTCCTCGAAGTAAATTTTATAAATCTAATGATATATTCTTAAAGTGTATGTAGCTGGGAGGAAAAGCCGACGATCAATTGAAAATTCTGACCTTTCATATTGAAGATATGGATTTTTTTTCCCAAAAGACCTAATTTTTTTGGGTGTTTTTAAAAAAATCCATATCTTCAATACAAAAGGTCGAAATTTTCAATTGATCGTCGGCTTTTCATCCCACCTACATACACTTTAAGTATAAATCATCAGATTTATAAAGTTTACTTCGAGTACTGTTAAA
This sequence comes from Amphiura filiformis, assembly GCF_039555335.1. Lineage (NCBI taxonomy): Eukaryota > Metazoa > Echinodermata > Ophiuroidea > Amphilepidida > Amphiuridae > Amphiura > Amphiura filiformis. The sequence continues at coordinate 42,316,390 of NC_092640.1, read as the reverse complement.
TATCAAAAATATAAATTTTAATCATTTGCCATAAAATGTGTATTACATTGCGAATTTCAAAAATCAAAATTATTTGATATCAGGAGGACATTCTTCGTATTCAGAATGCAATTCGATATGTCTGATGTGCTCTAATGTCCCACAATAAATGCTGTCCAAACGTTCATACCCCATCCCTTAACCTTAACAAAAATGCAATGGCAGCGGTGGGATTCGAACCCACGCCATCGAAATGACTGAAAGGTTAGAAAAAAAAGCATATGGGTGTATGGGGGACTAAAAAGAGAGGACATCCATAATCACCTAAAACAGATAAAACATTTATGTCTCACTCGTGAAGCAACTTAATCTTAACAAAAATGTATTGGAAGCGGTGGGATTCGAACCCACGCCATCGAAATGACTGGTGCCTAAAACCAGCGCCTTAGACCGCTCGGCCACGCTACCAGTTGTGATAGTTCAAATCCAGTCACATATTACACCACTTCATATCATCTTTCGTTGTTGCCAGGGAGTGTACTTGTATTTCGAGGTAGATATCATGCTCGTGAAAAACACACAGAAAGGGTACTTTTTACTGGCAAGCGATATACATACGCAGGGCTTACATTATTCAGGGCAGGTTTTCCCAAACATTTTTCCCGTGACCCAAATTTTATAAGACAAATATGGCGCGACATCATAACACAAAAAAGCTGTTAGTGTTACTTTCCGAAACTATGACATTATGCAGTTATTGTTGCCTACATGTATGCACACAACACAGGGGCACTCACAATAGGCAATTGACCCCGACTGGTAGCGCTGTGTTGTAGATATAGGAGATGAACTAGTTAGCGTCATATATCAAAAAGTATAAAAGCTATGATTTAAGTACTTGCTCTATGTTTCAATTACTTATTCTTTTCAAAATATCTGAATTTTCAACCCGGTACAAGCTTTAATAACGGGGGACCATACATTTGTATGAGAAAGAAATCTATCATTTATATCCAAACTCCCGTGTTTAATATTCCAGTGCACATTTTGCTTCACCGGGCCGCCCTGGTTTAGTCGCATTTGGAAGAGGGGTGTCACGAAACCGTAATAGGTAAAAATTTATTACTTTCTGTCAATCAAGTATGGTTTATTCGCTACATGTCGATCTTTAAATCATTAGTATAGTCCTTATAATAACGGGGGACCGCATTGATGAGAAAATGACAGCATACCCCAAAACTCGGTCAGTGGAGCTCCGCCCGTACATGTCAATAGCGTCATTATCGATTGGATTAGTCGACCGTAGCGTACAATTCGATCGCTCATTGGATTAATATTATCCCGTGGTAATAATTTGCATTGGACATAGGGCCTGCACTTTGGCTCGACATTTGAAAGGGGCGTGAATTCATTTTTGGATACGCCCCTATTATAATTAGGTAATACTCGACTCACACACATTCCCTATTATGTATACATGTACCACATGTAGTAAATCTGTCTGCTTTATCTGTATTGTGCCGTTCTTAAGCAAATAGTTAAACACGATTTCATCAAACATTATAACAATAGCTCTTTTACAGTGTGCAATCATCCCGGGCAATAATTTGGCAATAATAGAGGATGTGCGTGAAATTATTGATTGGCTCCATACAAAGGACTTGAACCGGTGTCCTTCACCGTAATCATGGCGCAATGCAGTGCATTCAATCAAACGTTGTCGTCAACCTATTTGATCGTATAGTGCATTAAATTTGTTATGTGTGTGAGACGAGCTGTCGCGGTAGATTGCAATAGCTTGTAATCATGCTTTTGTTGAATGAATTTGAGTACTCCGCCATATTTACGGTATGCTACGTCATAATCTAGGTGATTATTTGCATTGGATGTCTTGAATACGCTGGCAAAGTTGTGTAATAATCGGACTAATGCTATAACAGTAGGTGAATACAAGTATTGAATATAGGCCTATCGCGTTGCAAAGCCCAATTCAGTGATCCCAGCGAAAGTGAAAAAAAAATCAAATTGTTACTTTTATACAAATTTTAATGAAAAAATTGGCAAAAACCCAAGAAAACGGCAGTATCGACGAAGTTGAAGCCTCATTCAAATAGGCCTACATGTAGCTAATTTATATACTGTCTGTAATTACAGATTCACGTAAATGCATTATTTTTGTCTTCTTTTGTGGCGAGTGACATGGTCAGTTCAATTCACACCGAGTGTCCTTGACAGGTTTGACTCTGCTTCAGTGGTCATGAAAGAATTCAAAAGATAACATCTGCCCCAACAATCCCAAGCAATTGAGGGAGAGCGTGGCGCAATGGTTAGGGTACTTGCCTTTAGTGCATGAGGTCCCGGGTTCGATTCCCGGCGGTGGCGATTTGCTGGGATATTGACTTGGAAAAAAAAAGTCTGAAATTAATTGGCAACATCTGTAGATTAAATTCAGACTTCCGCTCTCCCTCATGGTTCATTTAGAATTGGGTAAATGAATCATGAAAGTACTCCGTCCTTCGGAGGGGACGTTAAGCCGTCGGTCCCGTGTGCAGAGAGTCATACCTGTACATGTATCTCGCAGCCAGTTTCGAAAAGAGTAGGGTGTTAACCCCTGACTGTTCCCAACCCGTCCCGGTGTTCAGATGGACCCCAATGGAAATAAGCTTCAATAGAGGCTTTCTTGGGTTATCCAGGGTTGTCAAAACCCGAACAAATCAAATCAAATGTCTGAAACTGCTTTTCGGATGATGTATCATAAGAACTCAGTCGTCAAATAATGATAGTCATATAATGACCAAAAGATTATTACTGACTACTATATCATTGAAGACTGAGTTCCGCAGTACAAAATCTGAATTTTGATGATTTTTACGATCGTCCAGATGAAAAAATCACTGAATGGGCCGTTAGTTCCCTCCTCTCCTTACCTTGGCAATATGAATCAAAAAAAAATAAAGAAAAAATAAATAAAACAAAAAAAAAAAAAAGAAAAAGAAAAGAAACAATAAAAGAAAAACAAATATGAAAAGTTCGAACAATATTTGGTTTATAAAATTAATGTGACCGTGATGAGGCTCGAACTCACCACCTTCCGATTTAAAGTTCGAAGCGCTCGTGAACAAAATTCTGATGCCTTACCAAGTGAGCTGTGCTCCTGAGATACGAAATAAAAATAAAATAATGCACTGTATACCTGCTTGTGTCGGTAATTGATTTGCTCATATTCCATAATGGTACAGTGCAACAGAGCAAAAATGCCCATAATTTAAAAGCTATATAATTTATGAACAATATACACTACACATAAAAATACTAATACAAGGGCATTTCAACATAAGAATCCAAACAATTAAGTACCAACATGCACAGCTTTGTCCTTATATCACATTTGGGTTTTTAACAAAATGTTAAAGTCATAATGTACGATCTTATAATATGAATTTGGTTAATTTTTTTCAAACCTGATTTTTTAGCATAATTGTAATGTTTACAACTTGCACCTAAATGGAATCAGCCAAATTGCTTGTGTTTGTAGCTAAATAGATAATAATAATTTTTTTCATCCCGACGATCGTAAAAATCATCAAAATTCAGATTTTGGATACTAGACTGCGGAACTCGGTCTTCAATGATAGTCAGTAATTTTTATATTTTGGACATTACTATGACTATCATTTGAGGACTGAGTTCTTATGATCCGAGGAGCAGTTTCAGACAATTGCTTGGGATTATTGGGGCAGAGGTTATCTTTTGAATTCTTTCATGACCACTGAAGCATAGTCAAACTTGTCAAGGACACTCGGCGTGAATTGAAAGACCATGTCACTCGCCACAAAATAATTAATGTCAAAGGTCATAAAACACCAATTTGGTCATTTGGTGTCTTCTGCTAAATAAAGGCCTTATATGGCTGATTTTGTACCTTTCGTCATTGTCATAGATGTGCTAACAAAGCTTGCTAGTGCAGTGGTTCAGCCGAAAGCCGTGTGTCTAAGGCAAAAACTAATGCATTTACGTGAGTCTGTAATTTATATACCGGTACTGACAGTATATAAATTAGCTACATGTATTTGAATGGGGCTTCAACTTCGTCAATACTGTCGTTTTCCTGTTTTGTTTTTTTGCCATTTGTTTTTCATTAAAAAATTTATAAACGTAACAATTTGATTTTTTTTTTTCACTTTCGCTGGGATCACTGAATGGGACTTTGTAGCGCGGATTATTCAAAACTTGTTTTTACCTACTGCTATATATATAGTATTAATCCGATTATTACATAACTTTGCCAGCGTATTCAAGACATAGGTTATGTAAGGGATAAACTGTCAGGGGCGGACTGGCCACTGTGGCGTTGTGGCGACCGCCACATGGGCCGCTTGGTTCTGGGCCACTCAAGGGCCGGTTGCTTAAAAAGAAGAGAAAAAGAAAGAAAAAGGAAAAGAAAGGAGAAGGGGAGAAAAAAGAGAAGAGAGAAAAGGAAAAAGAGGAGAAAGAAAGGGAAAATAGAAGAAAAGGGGAGAGAATGGGGAAGGAGTATAGTAGCTTAAGACATAGGCCCTAGGGCCTGAGGCATAGGTCCGAGGGCCAAAGGCGTAAGGCCTAAGACATAGGCCCTAGGGCTTAAGGTATATGCCCTAACACTAAGCTATTATAGGCCGGCCACTAGTACACCGTCACGGCATCACCTACAAATGGCCTTTTGAATCAATTCTCTAAACCGTATACACAGCAAAAGGCCAATACTCTAGATGCAAAATATTGGGCCGGCTGTCAATGGAATATTGGCATTTCATTGCGGCTGCGGAATGAGGCTTGGACCGATATGGGCATTTGGTATATAGGCAGACATAGGAGAAAGAAAGGAAAAGAGAAGAAAAGAGGGGGATTATTGAGGGGGGATGAGTTAAGGGCCTACACAGTGTGCCCGCTGTTTGTCTGCATAGTGATAGGGCCTAAGGCCTGTAGAAATAGAGGCTGATAGGCCTATAGGCACTCGACTTTCGAAGTGACGGGGATGTGCGGACATGGGACACCAGTTTGAAACTATATTAGGGGTCTTTTGGTGAGAGCTTCGACGCCATATAACCAAGGGGGTCATTCAGTAAGGAGGTCTCAAAAGGGGGTTCTTTCAGTGAGACTGGGACAAAACTTGGGTCAAAATATAAACGTTTACAAATTTGTGATAATTGTTTTTCAAAAGTCATCAAAATGGGATTTTTTTGGAGAAACAACGGTGAAAGATTACCAGAAATTTGTCAAAAATTCTTTACAAAGGGAGGTCTTTTTGTGACAGGAAAAGAAAAAATAGGGGTCATTGAGTGAGGAGTTCAGTAATTCAGTAAAATAAAAAATAAAAAAGTGGTCATTGAGAGAGGGAGTTGAAAATGGGGGTTAATGTGGGTTGTGGCCGCACTGCACGCACATCGCTTCACTCATTTTTAGTGAGTGCCCCCCTCCCGGCCTTTGGCCCTTTGGACCACCATCAGCTGTCAAAACTAGCATGGCTAGACCACCATTCGAAAACCTCTGGGCTGGGGTGCTCCTTGTAATGCAGGGATTACATTACATAATACTTACAGCTAGCCATATTACTCAGTTCAATACTCAAACCAATTTCTTTCCCTTTTGATGTTTCAACTCATAGGTGTAGATCCTGGGGGATGGGGTATAATCCCCCCAATATTTTGAAAGGTCCATACAATCTCCCTCTCCCCTCCCATGATGACACCTGTAGGCCTATGTGAGTTTCTGACCAAATCAATCTCATATTTGGCCATTTTAGCCTAAAAAGTGTCAATTTTATCGCGCTTCGCGCGAATTTATTCCACTGCATCATCACCAGTTTAGCTTCAATATGCTAAAAATGTTTGTGCGCTTCGCGCGCATTTGTACAATAAACTTATAATGTCGCCAAAAGGTGTTATTTCAAGAATATTTTTCCAACCCCTATGTCAAAAACAAATCTACGCCACTGTGGAGTTTTATCACGCTCGCTATTAAATGATCAATGCAATTTTTGCCAAAGCTCACTACTACCATTCGCTAGATGCTGTGAACTACCAAATCGCAACAGTTTAAAAAAGTTGCTATTAACCTTTACCCAGTAGGCCTAAACAATTTTCAGCATTTGTCTTATATACTCACGATATGATAACACAGTTCCGCAAAGATGTAGTTCTATATGTGTGCAAAATCTTGATTATTGCAAGTGAGTGACAATGGATAAAGAATAATTATTTCAAGTCTGTACAAATGGAATTTGGCTTGAGAAATCGTTGTCAAATACGGGCTTCTTGACCCCATAGAATAGCTAAAACCCTTAGTTGTCCGGGGGCTTCGCCCCCTGGACCCCCACCAGGGGCTTTGCCCCTGGACCCTACCAGGGGCCCTTACGCGGGCCCCTGGACCCCATGCGCTAGTTGCTACGCTCGCTTTGCTCGCTGCGCTCTACTTTAGTAATAGGGCCGGTCTTAATCAATTTGCCACGGCCACCTAAAACCACCAGTCCGCCCCTGTAAACTGTACATGGGTATAAGAGGCCCTGCATGCTTTTATTGATTGGCTCCAAACAATGGATTTGAAAAGTGTCCTTCACCGTAATCACGGCGCAGTAGCCTACAGTCCATTCAATCAAATGTTGTCAGTGTGCGAGACGAACGATGTATAAATCTGGAGGTCACATCATCACTTATCATGCTTATTGTAAAAAGTTTGTCCAATGCATATACTGTGTGTAGGCCTATTGTTCTCGGTATTGTCAATGCAATCAAGCAAACAGGTATTATATTTTGAAAAGGCCGCTATAGTATATTCACATGGGTGTCTTGAATGGCCAATCATATGGGACATAATCAAATTGCAGTGACTGCTTCCTTTGTTACCACATGTCAGTCATCTTGTGATTATTGGACCATGTAAACCTGCAAAAAACGAGCCAAAGTGCAGGCCCTATGACAATCGACGCGATTACTATGATAGTTTAGTACTGCATATCTCGGTTTAATCTTCACTAAGCGGGTTTACTGTGAATTTGCTAGTTTTAATGCTAAAATAGGTCTAACTTGGGTTACATGACCAATACGATGGTATCCTGCACTTAAATGCACACCGATGTATTTTTTTAAATTCCAGCAAGTTCCGCAGCCCCTCTTGGAAGAGGCCGCGACCCCCAAATGTGTCGCAACCCACAGTTTAGAAACCGCGCTGGTTTAGGGTGTCAAAAACAAAACTCCGAAAAAGGAGTATTATGTTTGACCATGTCGAACATGAAACACCAACATCATTTAAGGTGTCAAAAGCGTCAAAAATTTGAAATTAAATCAAGCTTCTGTTTGAAATGTTCTCTAACATGAAACATGAGAAAATTGGAAAAGCTATGGGACATATTTCACAGTAAGCTCAGAGTTGCTCATTTTACAGCCTTTCCGTCCAAAGTCAGAATTACCAGAGCATGAATTGCTCTTATTAAAGAAGGTGTTCTGACGCCCAATCTTGCCTATAGATGCAAAGGACATGAAAGAGGAGGGATGAAATTAATCAAATGACAAGGTTTTTCTTTTTATATTCGCGAAAATTTTAAACATGCTTATGTAAATGATACATAAAACTTACCACTTACCAATTTTATATTGTGGAAATGAAGCAACAGCATATCAATTTTCATTGAAAGACGAGGGCTTAGGATTGCCAAAAAAATTGTTTCTTTTATAATCACGAAAATACCGAAAATCACGAAAATCCGTTTCAATAAAATAGTTAAAACACTTTATATCTTACTCATGAAGCATTTAACTTAACAAAAAATTAATGGCAGCGGTGGGATTCGAACCCACGCCATCGAAATGACTGGTGCCTTAAACCAGCGCCTTAGACCGCTCGGCCACGCTACCAGTTGTGATATACCATATCCAGTCAAATATTTAAATACTTCCTTACAACTTTGCAAATGACATGAAGGGGGACAAATATTTCCCTTCCCTTCTATTTTTGTTTTGGTGGTCTTCGAGGTGCCTGGCACCTGTTCGCTCCAGCCATTCACTGGACTTTTTAAAACAAATATTGTTCCTTTCATAATATTGTGTAATTTTAAATAAATAAATAAATAAATAAATAAATAAATAAATAAATAGATAAATAAATAAATAGGTTTCTTTTCATATTCATGAATATTTTAAACATTCTTATGTAATTGACACATAAAACTTACCACTTCAATCAAACACTTCATTGTTTGCCACCAACATGTCTTTGGTTTGTTTGTTTGGGTTTTTTTCTTCAAGTTCAAAGTGGAAACCAATTTTATATTGTGGAAATAAGGCAACAACATATAAATTTTCATTGAAAGATGAGGGCTTGGGATTGTAAAAAAAAATGTTTCTTTCATAAACAGAAAGAGGGGACGTCTATAATCACAGAAATACTGAAAACTTAAAATTTCGATGATAAAGAGTTTGATTATGACGAAAAGAATAGCGTTGTCTTGTTTAACTGCAATGTGTGCACAAGCAGTAATTTTTTTGCGTGATGGGCATTATAATTACTCCCATCGAATGTGTGTTATCAGTCCTCAGATCGGCCCTCAGACTGTAGGAACCTATGGATTCGATCCATGTACATTATAATTCATCAGTAAACGTGGTGCTGAGTGAATAAGTTCGATGGACCAAAATATGTAATATTTATGTTTCGTTTTGTTCTGTTGCTTGTTTTCATTTTCATGCCTATATTCATGCGCTTGGTGTTGCAGTTATATAGTATTTCATTCAATTCGCCGTAGAAGTGATGATGTAACAGGATTAACTACCATAGTAATAGCTTAAAACAATGTTTGCATATATCGCCCTGCACTACAAGTAGGTTGCACTCATCACCTGTTTATGTCAACTAGTGCAGTGTGATATATTAAAAAATATTGCTAATAAGTTATTGCTGTGGTGGTTACTCGTGTTACATCATCACTTCTGTGGCGAATTCATTTCATTCTACTCATACTACTGCGGAGCAGGCGACTACAAAATCATGTGATGGAACATAAAGAGCATTATCTTCTACAGGGCTCCTCAATTGGAATCCACAGGATGTCCGAGGAAGGTAAGTTAGCGCTGCCTTACAAGATTGATGAGAGGCTGTGTGTCGGCAGAGATTAGGATCTTTGGTGTCAGTCAAATTCGGCCCATACACGTTCAATTGTATTGGGCAATATTAAAGACCCTAGATACAATGTCTAACTGGACATTATGATTAATATTTTAGTGAATAATACCCGGGCAATAGTTGATTTTGTATCTAGGGTCTTTGATATTGCCCAATAGATCCGGGCGTTGCTCACACAGTCAAGGCGCTTGATATGTTGAGCATAATCCTTTAGCATGATGATATCGCATAATAATATTATTAAGATTATTTTAGGCTTAATTAAATTAAAATTACAATGGTGAACAAATCCCTCATTATAAGTGTGACGTATATTAATTAATTGCGTCAATTATTATCTCTAATCGAGGTCAAATCGGAGAGGAAGTACCCAGCAAACACAAAACGTTTGATAGAAAACGTTTAAATATCGGGCTATATTCAGTGTATTATAAGGATATTAAGCGTTAATAACATTGAAAACTTGTTGCTAAACATTCTAGCATAGGCTAATGTTATTGAAGTGGTGCCTACTAACATTTTGACAACATTTTCAAAATGTTGTTGTTGTGGGTTTTTATTATTCAAATCAGAAACTAATATCCAATTTTTTAATATATACGTATTCATGTTCTAAACTTTTTTGGAGGGGGGGGGGGGTGAATGTGCGACTGGAACAAATTACCCGACTTTAAAATAAAAATTGACGAAACAATGACCCGAAATTATACCGGTTTTGGACAAAATTTATTAAAACATATTTATCTATACAGTCAATTGGGTAAGTGGAGCAGTAGATCACCTCGTCTTCGTTTCATCCGTGGCTCCCTTAAAGTTTGTCCAGGTTGATTTCTTTAAAGAAGTATGGTCCGATTCAAGCACTATTCATCTATTCATACTAATTACTATTCATCTTTAACCTTGTTTGAATGACAATGACTTTCATAGATAAGTTCTTGCATACAAATGTTAATCCAAAAATTATTGGGTACAAAAATGATGCTAAACATAACTATAATATAACCTCAATGACCAACTCTCCCGCATATTTATAACCAGTTCCTTAACTCACAGACAAACTTCAAAACTCCAAAACAGCTCCGCCAACGGCAGGTTCAAGGTATGTTTAACATCATTTTATACCCAATAATTTCTGGACATGTCTACACGAACTTTCTGCAAGTTATGACAAAGTATGAATTATGGACAATCTTGACAGTTTATTTTACGAATCTATATAATTAAATAATTAGAAAAGGTCAGAATCTAGATCTATATAAATGATGGCGTCACCACTTTTGCTTTTGTTCAGTGCTAATTTACCGGGTGTAGACTTGAGGCTGTGCTGTCTATATCTGTCTATATTCTGAAATCACAAAAATTATCAACATGATAAAGCACTTTTAAAAAAGCGGATGAACCTGATGTCCAGTTAATTTAATTGGCATTAAAGAGTACAGATTTTCTTGAACTGGTGTGTGGGATTTTGTGGTTGAGGGTCGTTAGGCAAATTCCTCCGGCTCCCTTTCCTCTGTCATACTCAAGTTTGTCACTTTGCTATAAATACTGCTACGGTGACACTTTGTTTCCGAAAATAGCCTGTGTCTAAAAATAGCGTCATTGACGAGATATCAAGTTGGTCTATATTTAGAACATTTTGTTTGAAAGAGAAGTAAATAGATAGGGCTAAATCTTAGTTTTGAAAGCTGTGCGCAGAATTTTTTTTTACAAGCCTTTTCATCATGTAAATAAAACTGCCCGAGAAAATTGTTATTGTCTTCATGCGCATCTCAGAAAGGTTCCAACCCTCAATATTTATATACTGAATTTGAGGGCGCTCTAAGAAGTTCCAAAAGGGTTCTAAATAAAGCATTCAGAGAGAATCCTCGCTCTTGAACTACAATAAAATTCAGGAACTGTTTGCGAACCAATGCCGTTACTGTGGGTCTTTTTTAGAGAGCCACATAAATTCCAGTAGGCCTATACCCAAATACCCTTTCTTGGTTGCTTCGCTCTCATAAAGAAGGCAAATAAAGAACTATTTTTTCTGAAAGTGAAGATCTAGACTTGCCTGAATGTTCAGGAGTGGGCTATGTGAGTTTTGCACGTTCAAGGAAGGAATTAAAAGGAAGGGCGGAAGGTCGTCTGCTTTATGTATAAGTTCTCAGTATCAGAAAAGTATGCCTAAAAGAGGCCCACTATATATAGATCTGCTCGTGTTTGTTGGGCTGCTTTACAGATCCCTACGTCCTTACAACTCGGCCAGGTTTTCGGAACGGGGGGGGGGGGGGAATGGGTACAAACTTTCGCATATAGCCTAACGACAAAAATATTATCAAAACAAAACAAAATCTGCAAGCCAAAGCCAGCTGACCTTTTTGCAAATCTTAAGGAACTATAGTGCCCGTCGCTTGTAAAATTACGCTACATTGTTATGACAATTTAAAATTTCCGGCCTCCGAAAATAACTGGGTCTAATAATATAGGCCTATAGTCATTAACAAGATTTTGTTGTAAGTCTACATGTAGGCCTATTTATAGAGCTAGACTTAGTCTATAGGCCACAAGTTGTAATTGCATCAATACATGATGCTCAATAATAGCACCCGACGATGCGCACATCGATGTGAATATCATAATGTGTGCGCATATGTATGACGTATAATTCTAGGTTTCAATTGCAAAAGCTTTCAGGAATTTACAAAACGGTCAATTGACCTTTTCGGTAATCCCATAATTCCTTGCGGTTAGACCCCATATGTCGTCATTTGACGTCACGCCGATGCGGCTTCGTTTAGCGAACGTAACTACTGCGCATTGCAGAGGATGATTTTTAAAAAGCACCCCAACATTCCACTATATGTTACTTGCGGTTAGCATAGCTGTGTGAGCGAACATAACACCACTACTCGCCCACTGCATATAGACGTACTGCACGTGCATGCTTTAATTTGAATGTGTACAGTTATATTTACATAAAAAACGCTGTGAAGATGCTAGTCGGTTTCACATTTTATGTTATCTACAGAAGGTGTAAATTATCCTTTAAACACACATCACTTTTGTTCTGAAATCGACCAAGTAATAATGACACACCCACAATTCTAAAACAACATCTTTTGCACAGAGTTCAATGGGATTTGAGAAGTAAAGTGGCAGTTGAAACTCTAGCGATAACACTTTTGCAGTGCATGATGGGGCTTCCTTAAATCATCCTCTGTGCGCATTGCAAGTCGGCGTGATGTCAAATGACGACATCTGGGGGTCTAACGGAATGAATCATGGGATTTACCGAAAAAGTCAATTTGGTCCAGTCAAATAAGTCAAATCGGCATCAAAATTCGCAATGTGGGGCAGTTTTTGCAGAGTGTGACCTGTTGGGAAAATTGTTTTGCGCAAGCAAAATATTGTTTGAAAATGTTTTAAACATACTTAAAAATGGTCATCTCACAAATAAATTATTTATTAAACATATTTTATTGATGTTTTTGTGTTTCATATAAAAGAATGTTTTCATGACCTTTATATAATCCACCATTTAAAGGTTTTTAAAATGTTCCAAACATATTTTCGGAACATTCTGAAACAATTTCCTCATGATGACCTTGAACTTTATAACACTATATCCACTAAACTGTACCCATAGATAGTGCACTGCAAACTATACCATTTTTTATCCTTTTGACGAGAGGATTAAGTTGATATTATAATGGTAGGCCCTATACTTTTAATGTTATTCTGTAATATTTTCGAGGTATAATAATAAATCCCTGAACAGTTTGTTTTTCAATTAGTGCTTTCCTCAGTTTGACTGAACTTATTTTGAAATGTTGCCTTATTGCCAAAAACCAGCAATCAGGATTTTGGCAATCTCAAGTCGCAACAAATTATTCTGCACGGCAGGGGCGTGACCAGCTTTCTTAGTTGAGGGGGGGGGGGGGATAAAAGTATTAGAGGCAAAGAGGAAAAAAAATCCCGTTTGCATCATTGTTACCCGGTAATATCGGTGGAATATAAAGTGTGTGTTTTTTTAATTCTATAAAGTCTTCAGCCATACAAAAAAGGACTTTATTGGGACATTCGCACAGTGTCATCGCCCAGATATCTTCATGGCAGAAATCGCCATGGTAGGTTGGATCCACCGCCACGCATGGCCATTTTGTATCGACCTGTTTAATAGTTTTGAGTCGCATAATGGACCGAAGGACATCTGACTAAGGCTACTGACAATAGCCCCGATTAGCTCGGTTACTGACCTCGCTGTGTGTGAGTCGTGCATTGTACGCCATAGTTCATATGGTTTTAGACATACCTCCACGATTGGCCTATACACTGCGCTATATAATTCGGCACATATAAATCAGAATTATTGTCAGTTTTTGACTCAAGACGCTAACGACTATCATATCTGTTCAAAATATATATTCAAGTGCAAGGAACCACATCTGGTTTCTTTATACGAAGATTTTCTTCTCATATCAAACTCGTGCATAGCAAATTCACGTGTATCGATCCGGGTATTTATTTTGCTGACAAAGTAATTATTAGCCAGGCGATGTCGGTGTGATTCGTAGCGCGCAAAAATTTGGTATTTTACACTATTTTGAGCATAACTCGCAAACACAAAATTGGAATCACATGAACTTTGGGGAATAAGCTTCTTTTAGTGGATGTCTACTGAAACATACCATAAAAAGAGGATGGTGGAATCACAAAATACTCCTTCATCACAACATAACTTTGCTGGACACTTCTTTACTATGGATGGACTCTAATGGATGTCATCTCAATGCCAAATACTCATCCTACAAAACAAATTGAAATTCTTTGAATTTGATTAAATTTTGATGGAAAGCGGGCTCCTTGCCACTTTTCTTTTCTTTTCTTTTTTTCTTTTCTTTTCTTTTCTTTTCTTTTCTTTTCTTTTCTTTTCTTTTCTTTTCTTTTCTTTTCTTTTCTTTTCTTTTCTTTTCTTTTCTTTTCTTTTCTTTTCTTTTCTTTTCTTTTCTTTTCTTTTCTTTTCTTTTCTTTTCTTTTCTTTTCTTTTCTTTTCTTTTCTTTTCTTTTCTTTCTTTTTCTTTTTTTTTGCCTTCCCTATTTTCATTTTTTGTCAGGAGATGGTACTCTGCCCCCCACTCAATCTGCCCATCGCTGGCTACGCTACTGCTGCATGCACAATAGCTCGTATTAGATGATGATCGCACTGACAGAAATCTTTTAAAAAAACCTGTTGAATGTTTGTTTGATATGATAAAATTGGGTATCGCTATAAAATGTGTCATAACTACAAAACGGTAAATCCTTGATTTTTACACGCAAGGTCACTGATGGATATATCATGTATAAAATGTTTTTAAACCTAATAGGTTCAACTCGGTTCTTAAATAAAAATGGATTCCTTTCTCTATTGCACTTTTTTTTACTCACACTGTATGTGTAGGCGTTTACGCCTAATCTATATGGTGCTATAAATGTTCTGTGATAAAATAATCACATTGCCTATACTTGACGAATGTTCAGTATCTCGTGATTGCGCGATTGAACTACTTGGGAACTTCCTGCTAGAAAGAAAATAATGTATAAGACTTATACTAGATTTACGGCTAGACACTTAAGTATTAAATAGAAATTCTTCAACAATCCTGTGTGTTGTTTCAACAAAACTGCAAACTATATTGTGAGTGGGTACAATATTATAAAACAAATTGAGTACTTAAGGTTATTAATTATTTTAAACTGTTGTGATTTGGTAGTTCACAGCATCTTACGAATGGTAGTGAGCTTTGGCAAAACTGCATTGCTCAATTCATAGCGAGTGTGTAGAAGAATTAAAATATCACAGATACTTTTATAGGTGCTGCGGTTCTTGAGTTACGTTGTAAAGAGGGCTGAAACAACAACACGTTTGTAAAACGTACATAACTCATTAACAACAATAAATTAAGCAAGTTTGCAAAGTATACGATTTGTAGAATGAACTTTTGCAAAACATCTAGGTGTTATTTTTCAATAATATATTGATCTAGATAATGAAAATCGATTTTTAGGTTGCTTCGACCAACAATACCTCTTCTAACCAAACTGCCGAGGGGAGATCAGATAATGTTGATCCAGGTATTTCCACATTTTCTTGCTGACAAGCTTCTCCATCACTTTTGACATAATACAGAGCAGAGAGATGGGCCTGTAGTTTCCCGGTGTGTGTTGGGCTGGCATGTAACCTTTGTCAAAAGGTAATTGAAAGAGGCGAGCAAGTGGAGTAGCAAGTTCAGGAGCCGCCATCTTCAGGGCCAGAGCAGGGACGTCATCAGGGCCAGAAGCCTTATTGATATCAGGCTTTCTTAACTTTGCTGGGCCAGAACACGACCTTCGAGCAGCTGGAGGAAGTCCTAGTGTGCAGCTTTGAGACACTTTTGTTGTTGTCTTCTTCGGGGATGGTAGATTTTTCACAGAAAAGAGATGATAAAACATTTGGTGCTGCCAAATGTAAAACCACTACTATCTCCAACCGGAGAGATTCTGATGGCAACCATCTACAACTTCACTTTTTCGGAGTTACTCTTCAAGAAGCTGACAGCGTGGACCTTCTATGTCTTACATTGAATAATGGAACCAAGTAGTTACCAAAATGTCTAAGACAGCCGGTCAGCGACTGGGACTCCTCAGAAGAGCTTCGCCTTATATTCTACCTGCGGCACTAGCTCAGCGAATGAGTACATTCAGCCATTGAGCCATCGCATGTCCAGTTGGAGCAGCCATCCTCTTCTATCGTATATGTTCTACAAGGAGGCTCCTGAGTTGTTATGCCAGATGATGCCAGACATCCATGTTCATGAGCCCAGGTTGCGACGGTCTGTGAGATCTCATGACCTAGCAGTGGAAGTCCCAAGATCAAACCTTGTCAGCCATGAAAGATCATTTCTACCATCTACAGCCCAATTATGGAATTCTCGTCCGACCCATATTCCAGCCACTAGATCAAGGGCCAGCTTCAGCAGGGAGGTTAATCGCTTTCTGGGTGCTTCCTCGTCAGCAGCTTCAAAATGATTTTTTTTGTCTCTGCTGTTGATGCCCAGTTATGCCATGTCGTAAAAAAAGCGTAAAAAACCACCACCACCACCAACATCAACAACAACAACAACAACAACAACAACAACAACAATAACAATAATAATAATAATAATAATAATAATAATAATAATAATAATAATAATAATAATAATAATAACAACAAACAACTATCATCAACGTCAACAACAGCAACATAGTACTATAATGTACCATAACATTAATCAGAGTACGGTAGCGTGGCGATATTTTGCTTTTATGACCTTTCCCTTTACGACCTTAACATTAGCGGACATTATAACCTTAACATTAACGAACATTACATTTCATGTTTGATTAACTAATTAATAGCATGCATGCGTCTTAACATGTGATATGTGTGTGAGAGACATAATTTTGCAGTTGCTAAGAGCATAATCGGATAACTAATTAGGAAGTAATTATGCAATTAACATTGGTAACGTGAAATTAAAGAAGCTTTCAAGATATCCGGGGCGGGCGGCAAGTTGGTAACAGGAACAGAGCAGGTAAATATTGCATCACAGATTACCTTTTTAAAATGTAGGCCTAGATATTCGATGACCATGGGTTTACACTATTTTTGAATGTATTGCCCTTCAATATAATCAGTTCGCACTCATCACCTGTGCATGTGTGCAATCCTTAATTTTATACAATACCGATCTGTATAATTTCAAAGACACTAGTTGTACAGGTGCGAGTGAAACATACAATGGACTCAGCATAATGTGAAATTTCTATAGAATTACGATCCCGATTTATCCCCATTCTTTGACAGTCCCTCATTTCAAATTATAAGTTTTGCTTTCTTTTTTGTTCAGAAACCAAAAATCAAGGGATTAAAAATTGGAGCAGAGCTGGTATGCGATCATAAACACTATTGTGCTGGGAGGACACAGTAGGGCATATAACAATAAGTATATATATGGCCTATTGTGCTAACATAACTATTATCGGATATCTATGACCGCGGGCGGTAGTTGATCTGATTTAGTCTTACTTCAGAGAGGTCTGTCGTAGGTGGCATACTTTCATTCACCGTATTACATCCCGAATTCTACGGGCCGAGGCCTAGAAATCATGTGCGTATATGGGGGGTCTTTGTTTGTTTGTATGAAACATAAACGATGCATGATAATGGAGATGATTATATTACTCTCTAAATGTAAAAGAGTGAAAAACTCACTCCGTAAAAGAGTGATTCACTTATAATTTTGACCTTTGTATGAACTTTGACCCGCCATATCTCAAAATGCTCAATGCTGACAGAGGTCCAGTAAACTTATTTTTAAGATTGCCGGTCTTGAGAAGCAATATCCATCAAAAACAAAACTATGGACACCAAAGCAACGTCATGTACCCACTGGCAGCCAGACTAGGATGGGTACCAATCATTTTTATCGGTTGATACCAAACCAATCAAAATTGTTCCCATCCGCAAATCAGTTTTGATTTATAACTACGTCTACTTTTTCCAAATTAAACTCTTGAATTTATCAAAGTTTATAGCTTCATCATGACATTTTATAACTTGGGATCAATAAATAAGGCCGATCTTTATCAGAATGGGTGTGACAGTGCTGTCCATAAGTAGTTAGGCTTAAAGGAATGTTGTATTGACGTAACTTATTGGGTTAAGGCGTGTCAGGGCCTTGAGGTCATATTTTTCCAGGTTTTGTAATTTTGCCGCGTAAATGCCCCTCAACATGTATACACTAAAGTTACGTATACTTTCTTAGGGTTTTGTAATGTTTAATACATGTCCCCGGGTGAAAACATCATGAAAGGTTATGAAAGATTTGTTTTGGCCCCTGAACATGTATAAAACATTACCAAACTATACGAAACTATACGCAACTTGAGTGTATACATGTTGAGGGGCATTAGTGGACTTACGGTCTTCTTGCACTCAGGTCTTCACTTGTATTAGGTATTTAGTTATGACAAATAATATCAATAGGCCAAAACAAATGTTTTTGCTATTTCCCCTCCCAAGTAAATTATACACATGGTGGAATTTTCACCCTGATCCTGGTATTCTCCGATCCGACCCGATCCGTCCCGAACAATTTGGAAAGACACACAACAACGAGGATATTGAGACCCCATGTCACATGCGAAAACGCGGTAAATCACACATTATATTTGCAGAATCTCTGCTCAGTTATCTCCATTTGGTAGATTTAAAGCTTTCTTAGCAGATTTTTGGCGATTTTCGGAGGTTTTAGCCGATTGATCAAAATTTGAAACAATTTTGTAAAATTTATTTGAATTTCCTGTGGTTTATCAAACTTTAACACGATTCGTATAGTGATCGGTCACAGTATTTAGCATGGTTTTAGTTAATTTGCTGTGATTTCCGGCAATTTTGTAGATTTTAAGCAATCGTAGCAGATTTTTTGGCGATTTTAGCCGATTGATCAAAATTTGAAACAATTTTGTATACTTTAACACAATTTACTGTGGTTTATCAAAATTTAACACGATTCTTAGTGATCGGTCACAATTTAGCATAATTTTGTGCAATTTACTGTCATTTGCAGCAATTATTGCGGTTTGGGCGATTTACCGCGTTTCCTAACATGGGCCTATATTGTACATAACGAGGACCTAATGTTTTGTGTAACGATATAGTATTTCGGGGGGGGGGATAACCCAAAATAATGTTCCCTTGAAAGAAATAATATGTTTTATTTCCTAGTGTCACCAAAGGGACTCCATAAATAACAATTAGAACACCTTAAACGTCTCTATGCGAAAAAAAAGTTAGAATTTTGTTCTCTATTTTTGTAGATCCTGTTAAGGGCAGCTGCAGTTTACTAAGTTTTGGACTTTACTAGGAGTAAAGGTAAAGGCGGAAAAGAAAAGATTAAAGGGATCCCGTGAATTCTAACCTCCATAATTAGACCAGGTCTAACTTGTTATGTGCATACGAAAAGTTTAACCTGACGACGTCGAAATTTTACCCTGCACCTCATGATCAAAATGCTTCTTCTGTCACATATTATATAGTACAATGATGTCATTTGAATATACATCAGCTACACCACACGCCTATAACTTGCATACAGAATTGGGGTCAAAGGTCATTAAGGGGGTAAAATCTTACAATCGCATTATCTGGACATCTTTAAGGGGTATGGGGCTCAAACTCGGTGAGAACAAATCTCATGACCGGAGGAACATTTTGCAGGGGTCAGTTCAAAGGTCATGCAGAGGTCAAATTTTACAAATGCATTTCTTGTACATCTGTAAGGAGCACGGGCTCAAACTTGGTGAAAAGTTTAACCTGACGACGTCGAAATTTTAGCCTGCACCTCATGATGTATAACGCACTGTAAAATAGCGCCATCATTTACATTAGAGAATTTAACGTTTACATACATAAAAATGAGGGCGCATGCAATGTCACCACTGAATGTCACCAGCTGTATTAAATCTCTTTCCTTTTTCTTTCTTTCTTTCTTTCTTTCACTATGGTAGTGCCCCCGGGACACTAGGTTTCAACAATTGCTTAATGAAACTGATCACAAACAAAAAATATTTGTACATCCTAGAACTAATCCCGGGACCTAACACGTTTACACATCTTCTACAACAATAGCAATTTCTTGATGTCACTTTTATTTCTAAAAATTGTCATTCCACCTTTTAAGAAGCCTATTTGGATCTATCCGACAAGACATGAGCTTATTTTGAACATTGACCAATATTGTTTTATTTTCAAAAACAATCTTACGAAGTAACATCTTGCGCATTCTTGACATAAAACATGTCTTCATTCATTGAAATGAAACTCGACAACTCGATTAATAATACATTACGTCGTGATGTCGACATAACTGCAGAATACATGTATGACGTATTATATTATTTTGGCAACAGAGTAACGCATTTTTCTGCCTCCGCAGGAGGTAGTTTGCTTTGAAATTGACACCTAAAATGCCGCACATTGCGCGGCATGTAGGCCGATTGTACAAATTTATATTCTGACAAGTACTCTAATTTCCGCCCAATATTGAGAGCCCAATATATATCCCCACCTCTCTGCGCCATACATAAATTCGCCTATCGCCATTTCCGAATGTTCAAAAAGGTAATCACGCTTCCTCAGCATGTGCAATAAATTAGCATTAAAATTAATCTTATTCTATAGGGATTCTAGAAACACCTAGCACGTGGCGCCAATGGCGTGGGTCTATCAAGTTAATGAATTATGCATTAGAATATTTTCAAACTCATATGTTGTATAATTGAAGACCGAATTAAAAAAGACTAGCTTGCGTATGCCGTCAAAAACCAGACCAAAAATGCCATACTGCGCAGGTCAGCAACCAATCACGGCGCGCCTTTGTCATGACGTCAGACGTAAACTAGTCTTTTTTTAATTCAGTCTTTAATTATAGGTTGTAGCCTCAGCAGCTTTTAATATCGTAGAAGACAAGTTGGAAAACCGTTATGCTGTGGCAATGGGAATACACATCAAACAAAGTTTAATTTCATGATTACATGAAACCTGATTATCAATGCAAAAACTTTGGCTGGAGAAGTTGAAGCTGACGTTCATGGCGACACTTTGGATGTGATAATTTGACATCATGGATTGTTTTGTGCAAAATTGGAGGTATTTTTGTGCCGCGGCGAGTCAGCAGACCGACTGGCATGCATGCTAGGCTCGACTAGGCCACAATCATGATCATGATGCATTTGAACTGCAATGTATGTTATGATAAGCCTAGCCGCGCCTATGGCCGGCTTCATTGCTGTTCAAATACATGTACTAAAGTATTGCAATTTTATTGCGTTGATATAATTCGGAATAATTCGTTTTAAAGTATTTGCTTCATCAATTCCCATGCGTGGTTGGTCATGTATCAGCTTTTTATGTTCTACTGAGTACTGTTGTAATATTTTTGCATGCATACCCATGACCGTTTCAAGACTTTGACTGAGAAATTTGCTTTTTGTTTGATAAAAATATAAAAAGATAAAAATAAAAATAAAATGCAAGAATCATCTTTCCCCACACAATACTTCTTACAAACAAGGTGTTGATATTGGCCCTTTCGATGCAAGACAAAGCACAAATGAAGGAAACAAAACAAAACAATAATGTTTTTGATTTTTTATTCAATTACACATACAAAAGAGTAATGGCCTATAAAAAGACCCCCCTAAATATAATAATAGTATTATTATTTTAGTCCTGAATACAAAATATAATAAACAAGCATAACAAAATCTGATACGAAAATGTGTTACTCTGAAACGTTACAATCGTAATTTTCAGTCAAAAAATCCACGAGAAATGACTCTTGATACAACTTGGGCATATTTAAAAAACAGAAACGGCTGCCTGCATCTGGAACTCTTCATATCTGAAAGTTTGAAGGTCTTATTTCATACATCAGAATCCAGAAATATCTGCAAGATTGCAAGATGGCTTTAGGTGACCGTAGCCCTATTGGCTAATGCACAAATTTAGATTTTCTTTCTATTTAAATAATATGTTAAAGCTTATGCCCTGTAGATTACATTCGGTTCTTGAAATATGGCCTGTCAAAATGGCGCGAAACCAAAACAAAAAATTGGCAACAACTCTCCAGTTGCCAGATGATTTTCTAATTACATGCATGAATTATGCAAAGTAAAGATTTCAGATACAATTAAAAGAGCTATAGTACTGAGGCATGGTACATGGGTAGAACACACACTATACTACAAATTTACGGTTGCGTTTTGGCAAATTTCAATTTGCATAATTACCGGGTAATTAGGGCCACTTATTAGAAAAGTTGATTAGGGCCCTAATTAATTATGCAAATGGCAATTTGCATGGAAAAAGGCATCCATGGGTTTTATATCTTATTTTGTAGCCGATCTGAACATTTTACTTTGTACAATTCTTGCATATATAATTAGAAAATAAGGCCTACCTGACAACATTGCATAACAAAAATAAAAGAAATTTGTTGCCAACTTCTTGGTTTCGCGCCATTTTGACAGGCCATATATTTTGGTAACCGCGACCGAATATCCGATTAAAATAAAATTTTCAGTCTTGTAATCAGGAGAGAATGGACTCACATGTTTCAATCAGACAAAAATCTATATCCAATAGCGTTACCTTAAAGCTAGCATTATAAGTGTCTCCTTAACTAATAACAAAAGGTGCCCACTGGTATCTTGGAGGCATTGTCTTTTTTAAAGACATTTCTTGTTTTTGTTTACAGTGAAACGTCGTAATTCGGCATCCTGCAAAATTCACAACAATAATGCGTCATCAAAAATGCGCAAAAAAAGAAGTTTTTAGTTTTTGTCACCAATAAAACACACCGGTAACTTGTGCACGTTAAAGGATGTCTTCGGCAATCACAACATTATGCCTTCTATGTAAGAAAAATAATTATCAAGCACGAATCTCGTGGTTTTATTTAAAAGAAACTCATAGTGACCATGAAAACGAATAAAAACATCCGTCTCTCAACACGCGATATTTAAAATTCCCTGGCGCTGAAATGACGTCCCAATAATACAATGAAGGCTGACAATTGAGCACAAATAACTAAATTACGTCATTGCACTTAGACAATTTCGGCGCGAGAATTTTGAATATCGTATGTTGAGAGCTGGCTGATTTTATTCGGTTTTTTTTGTGGTCAATATGAGTTTGTTTTAAATAAAACCATGCATGTGATTCGTGCTTGATAATTATTTGTTTAACATAACAAGGCATAATCGTATGATTGCCGGAGACCCCCTTGAAACATAAATGTTTTTATAATTTCTGCCTCACAGTATCAATACAAAAGTTTCGCCTCGTGGATCCTGGACAATATTCCATCCATAGCAGCTCATACTCAGGCAGATGTATTGTGATTCTGGTATTCAGATCGATTGGACGCTAACGAACATACCAGGAATACAATAATTTCACCTGTTGCGCCTGGACAACATTCCATCCATAGCAGCTCATACTCAGGTAGATGTATTGTGATTCTGGTATTCAGATCGATTGGGTGCTAACGAACATACCAGGAATATAATAGTTTCACCTGCTGGGCCAAGACAGCAGTCCATTTATAGCAGCTCATACTCAGGTGGATGTATTGTGATTCTGGTATTCAGACTGATTGGATGCGTTTTTATTGAGGGCGTTTCTTTAGTATATGCTTCTAGACGGGTTTTTACGGTATATATACTGCAACTGACAAACTTTTAACCGGTAGTTCAATCACTTCATTTGTTTTCTACTCCATGTTACTTTCAACTACCAAGAGCATGATTGAATATTCTATACAAGCACCTGGATCTTAGGTGAATGGGCTAAATGTGTTCCTTTATATAATTGTAAATTCTCAAAATTAAATATATCACAATTTTTATTTACGATTTAAAAATCGTTACTTATAAAATGCAGTAAAATATATCCACATCAAACAGCAATGGCCGCTAATTAGTGTATTTAATTTCAAGGTAGTGTATTAAAAACAAAATCTGGGTTTTACCTGAAAACAAATCGAAATCGAATCGAAATAGCAATATCATATGGGGTACTAGAGCATGCACAAATCGTAATAATATGTAGAATAGAAACTTGGTGGTATCTCATATGATAGTCGTATGGTGTAAATGGTATGCTTAGCCTGAGTTGCTCGGCCTATCTCGAACAAAATCGCCATGCGTAGCTATTGAAAAACGAGAGGATTCGCCGTACTATCACGGCAATTTTTGACACGAAGATATAGGGATGATGACGCTGTGCCACAACGAACCATCATCAAAGTTCCAAACACATTGCCGAAATGGGCTATTCAGAAAATAATTGCACATCCCTATAGAGGAGTAAATTTTCAATCAAAGACACGTCCGGATTTCCAAGTCTGCTTACTGAAAACGACTGGAATTCCAGTTGCCAATATCACTTGAAAAAGCTTGGAAATCCAATTAAATGAAGGATAAATGACGGAAATGTCCAAAATAAACTCTTAAATTGAGGATTTCTGATGTTGAACTATTTTTCTGCCGGATATTTTTACTTTTGGACACTTTAAAAGTCTGGATTTCCAACAGTCTCGATTGGACAAATAGTCCGGATATCCGCACTCCTCTATAGGGGGTGTACATCTATTTTCTGGAATAGCCCAATGTACATTCACGTTTCTATACACTTCAACCGCTATTGTTATATCATAATCCTCGGGATTATATCCCAACACGATGGTCATCGGTGACGTAACATTTCTATGACATGACATTTTCAATTCTTAGGCTGCAGTCAAGCGACCATTGCTTATAGAATAAATGCGGTCTTGTGAGCAGGAAAGGGCGGGAAATATGAATGCACTATGGGACATATGGGATAACATAGCCAAAAATAATGCCTTGTGGGAAGGATTACCAAAATCGGAAGTAGAAAGTCATATATTTGAAACATTTAGGGACAAATTTACCTATGTGGGAGGTCTGGGGCTCATATGAAGGCAATTTGATAGAATTGATTTTCCGTTTGTCTTATGATAGAATCTGTTCCCATTTTTCGGAAACAACCGGAACAACTTGTTTTATACCTTTATATTTTAATTAAATTTGGGGTCAGCGAAAATACGATTATCCTTACAAAATGTAAAACTTTTTCAAAAGTGCCTTTAGTCGAAAATACAACGTATTTTGATTAAATTTCCATATTTGAATTGTTTTGACTTCTCTGCATCTGAAAATGCAGAAACTTGTTGCAAATGTTTACAGAATCCAGTCTAAATGAACGTTAAAAGTGCGCTTTATCAACCAAGGTCACAACAACCGGTTCAAAATTTGTTTCGCAAAGATTATCGTTATGAATTCCTTCCTTTGTAATGAAGAATAGATAAGAGGGATTAGTCACAGGCGATCGATTTCGTTGTGATTCCTTCTCATCTACTATTTCCATGGTCATCTCCAAAATTCAGCATCGAAGTGGTTACGTAATTCTCTTGGTTACCGGATCACGCTTTTTTGGTATGCCTTCGAGTGCCATATACTTTGTGTGGTGATCGTTTCGATCGTGGTTCATTACTCAAGAGCGTGATCCCGTTGACATAGTAACATTACGTAACTTTGATACTGAATACTAGCGAGTCCTGTAAAAAGAAAATCGAGGCTGGTCAATCTATCCAAACCGTATGGCCTGTACTGAAGCATTTGTTGGAACTGGCCGGTTTATTGGGCGATTTATCGTAGGTCGACCAGTAATGTTATGTGTTAGGGATGGATGGGATGAATGGATGTGATGGGGTGCTTGTTAAGGGGTCGGATTTGTGTGTCGGGGCGTTTGCTTATTACTTCCGAGGACTATAACTGAATAACACACTGACATAACAAGGATTAGGACCTAAACACGCGTCCTCGAAACGAAGTCCTCAGAAAGCGTAAAAACACGATCTTAGATGTCCCCTACTACATCTTCAGCTGAGTGTTAACATTGCGTGGACTTATTCGGTATTACCGATGTAAGTGGATTTGGACTTTTTTGTTCGTGATCAAGTCACAAAAATATCTGAAATAAGTTTAAAAAAATGAAATTTGACCCGTACCAACGCGTTCATTTTCACGTATGAATTTGTCTTGCATTATAGATATTGACTTCAAGCACAGCAGCAAGCCAATTTCATAGATCGTGATTCTTTCAGCTTCCTAGTTCATTTAAGTTCAATTTTATATTGTCATTGCATGTATCAATTTTGGATTATAGTGTCTTTTTCATCATGCCTTACTCGTATAAATATATAGAAACTAAATACTATTTTAAAGTGTAATCTTTGACAATCCCCCCCCCACCTGCAAAATTCTTCCACAAAATAAAGTTAATGAAAATTAAATCAGTTTTAAGTGCAAAGTTCATGACTGCATTTCTGGAACACTGACTTGATGTACGGTGTACTATGAGGGACATGCAAACTTGAAATAATTTGTGCAAACTTAAAATAATTTTTTATAAACTCAAATAATTTTTTACAAACTCAAATAATTGTTTAAAAACTCAAATAATTTTTTACAAGCTCAATTAATTTTTGTGAACTTGAATTATTGTTGCAAGATTAAATTAATCTTTTACAAACTCAAATAATTTTTGCAAACTTAAATTATTTTTTGCTAACTCAAAATAAGTTAAAGTTTGCAAAAATTATTTGAGTTTGTAAAAAATTATTTTAAGTTTGCATGTCCCTCATGGTACACCGTATCGATGCCCATTCAAGCGTTTCCTTCCGTCAGAGATATTTCAATAATACACTTTCCTATTACTACATAATAAAAATAGTCATACAACAGGGCCTGTTATGTGTCGCCATTTTGAAGAGGAAATAATTATAGTTCTCGTGATTTAAAGTAAGTATTGATTGTATTATCGACTTTTCTTTTCCTGCTTTTCTTTTTTATTCCATTCCTGCTTTGTTTTTCTGTTAAATGTGTTCTGTATTTTCCTATTGCTACTTTTCATCTTCTCTGTGCTAACAAACCACTAGCCACTGAGATATTTCAATGTTGCTGTATATGTCAATGTCAACTGCGTGGTACTCAAAACAATAGTTTATGTTTAATCCTTAAAATTTAGAGTGTACCACTACCACAAAGCATAACAAACTCTACATGCACAAGCCCATAGTAACTCGGACCTATATGCTGTTATTAAAAAACCAAACCAAAACAAAAAACAAAAAACCCAAACCATTCACTTTTCAAATTTTGAGTGCTATTCTGGGATGGGTTTTCCATATTTCCGTATCAAATTTGGCCTAGAAATAATCATCAGAAAAATGAAAGTTGTATCTCATCTTAAAGGTTAAGGCTTATATATTATTATTTTCTCATTGTTATTCTATATAATAGTCTTAATCAGATTGTCACTGGAAGTCTATGATTTGGGTCATCGCTTTTACCACTCGCTGTTTTATTTTTGGAACATTGACATTATGTTATACTTCACACCGATTTCTCTACCAAATTGTAGGCATATGTCAAACATGCCAAAATTACATTCTTGCTATAAAATTTTAATATACGGTCCACAAGTTATAAGTTCTCCCTAGTACTTTTTAGAATAAGTCAAAACATATTTTACGAAATGTAAAAAAATATTAATGTAAAAAAATGTGGACCAATAAATAGCGTCACATGTCATTGCGTTCAGTCACAATGGTTAGGGAACAAACCAAAAGATCGATGACGTCCTATAAACGTAACTAGTTTCGTTTCTCAGCCGACCCCCTCCCTCCCTGCCAGAAATGTAATAATGAAATGTTGAAAATTTGACATAATAATAATAACAACACATACGTCAGACCGATGTTTTTGTACAAACGTAATCGAGTATTTTTACCCCCTCCCCCCTAAACGAAACTAGTTTCGTTTATAGGACGTCATCGATCTTTTGGTTTGTTCCCTTAATTGTGTAAGAAAAGAGGCCGTTTTAAAAGTTACACCTGAGTCCATAGCAGTCAGGTTTTCTTTATCAAATACATGAATAGACCTGGCCTACTGTATTGTTTGAGAGCTGACTCCTATGGACTCAGATGCCCGGGCTCAGATGCACCTTTTAACACTGTTTAAAACGGTCTCTTTTTTTACATAATGAACAATTGTGACAGAACACGATGTAAGTAAATAAGTAAATAAGTAAATAAATTAGTATATAAATAAGTAAATAAATAAGTAAGTAAATAAGTAAATAAATAAGTAAATAAATAAATAAGTAAGTAAATAAGTAAATAAATAAGTAAGTAAATAAGAAAATAAATAAGTAAGTAAATAAGTAAATAAATAAGTAAATAAATAAGTAGATAAATTAGTAAATAAATAAGTAAATAAATAAGTAAATAAATAAGTAAATAAGTAAATAAGTAAATAAATAAATAAATAAATAAATAAATAAATAAATAAATAGATAAATAAATAAATAAATAAATAAATAAATAACTAAATAAATAAATAAATAAATAAATAAATAAATAAATAAATATCACTCTGAAGTAATTAAAATAAGTATGTCCAAGCATGGAAATAGTAGATAAGATCTACTATTTCCAGGGTCCAAATAAGTTAGAATAGTAGTTAGTTAGTTTAAAAAAATCGCTTAATCCCAGAGAGGGGGGGGGGGCAATTGATTTTTGGCAGGCCGAAGGGGGAGCAAGCAACATTTTGGCACGCCATTATGAAATTTTACCCCCCCCCCCCCTCATATTTATTACACAACCCCTTAGGAGGGTGACAAATTTGAGGTTTTTTCAAACAGAAGGATCATTTTCCGCTCGCCAAAATCCCCCATCCCATTTTACCCTCCCACCAGGACTCATATAAATAATTATTGCACATGGGTTTTTTTTATTTCACCTGATTAATAGTCATATTAGCTTGTTAAAAATATTTTTAGACCAATCAACCTAGTACTCTAGAGTATGTTCCTTAACCACGGGTCTTGGGCTTCTCTGGCCAGCGAAACCGTGCCTATATGTCACTTAGGGCGATTGCGTCATCACACCACGTGGGATGCACGCACGAACAGCGCATATATCAAGTAGTATTTTGTAGTATACAGGCGGGTTAGGGTTAATGGTTTTTGTTTTGTTATGTTTTATGTTTTATGTTTTATATTTTATGTTTTATGTTTTATGTTTTATGTTTTATGTTTTTATTTATTTTATTTTATTTTTTTGCTCAAAGTGATTTCAGCAAGTTAAACGCACATAAGATGTGGGAGGCTGTGTAATAAATTGGTTCCAGAGATTATTCCCTGATTTCCCTCTCTGGTGCGAACATGATGAGTGCTTGGTAGCAGTCAAGTTAGCTCAATCGATAAGGCGTTCGACTATGGTGCGAGAGGTTGCGGGTTCGAACCCTGGCGGTGCCTAGTACGCTCTCGTGGAAAAATTGAGTTAGCTTGAAATTCCCCTGGACAAGGAGCTCACTGCTAATTTGTCTCGTTGTAACCCGTATGAAACTCGGGGAGCTGATCCTGGTTGCGATGGTTATTTGTGGAATGTCTAGGGTGTGCGCTCTTGAAGCAGCAAAGTCCCTGAATTGTTGTTTAATGGTTTATGGAATGATAGTTTTTACTGTTTTTACCGTTTTCTCATGATACAGGTATTATATGATTTTCTTTTTCCACTTAAAACAGATTAAAAGAGAAAAAGATCACATTCTCCTGTAAAATTAAATACATGTGCAAGTCAATGATTTTATCATGGTAAATACTGTTTTCTTTGTCACTCAGGACATGTTAAAAGACAAATAAATATTGCAAACTTCTAGGTTAATGAGCGGGTATTAATTGTTGGGAGAGAAATTAGACAATGATGCATGCGCGCTGATGTTGATGCGTCTTATTCACGCGCCCCGAAGGGGGGAGTGCATTAGACGCATCAACATCAGCTATCATTGATTTACATGTGCAGCCCTCTTCCCTAGTAAAAGTGGAACAATTGTGATTTTACCATTTCGTTGTTAACTAAACATATCTCGAGATTAAAATAAGCAAATTGAACAGAACAAACGGCATTTGAGAGCTAAGACTGCGCCCTTGACGTTGATGTTAGCATCATGTCATTACGGTATTTTCTAATTGCCATAGAGGGCGCTTTTCACTTGCACAATATTTTTTTGAGACAGGCTGTATACATAACTGCATCGTGGTGTTAACGTGCATAATTGTCCCATGACTTGAAACCAGCATTAATATTTGTTTTATTTTTTATTTGGCCTAATGTAACTAGACGTCTATGGTCGATGTTCATTTCCCTTAATTTGAAATTGCATCTTTCACCTGCCTCATTTTTCTATAATCTATAAACAGTCATCTTAGGGCATAAATAAATAAAGGCACTTAATTTAATGCCCACGTGACCAGATGGGCGCTGACATTACAACGTCTAGACAGGATGTCTGGAAAAGTGACCTTTGGCACAGCGGGTGGTCTTCCTGTGTATTTGTGATTGCAATTGGAAACGCGGGATGCATGTCCAAATTTTCTAGCAAATTTGCCATTTTTGCAACTTTGTAGTATTATTGTAAGAGTTTCCGTCGATAACTTTTTTCCGTCGACCAAAACTTTCAAAAGAATCCCCGTATGTATAATTAAGTTGCCTATTAATTTTTCAGTAATTTGGATCATATTATTTGTCTGAAAAATTCCTATCTCTTAGCATTGTAGCACATCTACTGATCACTTGGTGGTCTTGGTATGGTGGCGCACATGGGTCACGTGAACATTAAATTTCGTGCCTTTTATTTAATAAAATGCTGCAAATAAAATTCAATTTAATAACAAGTATACGTGTTTTAAACTTCATTCCAGCTTCGTGTTTTGCTGTCACTGTTGTCAAGATGACAGAAACATCATCAGAGCCAAAGACAGAAGAGGACCTAGAAGACCTTTATGAGGAAAAGAAACGTGCCATTGGGTCCAAGATTGAGTATCTGAAATCCTGTGATGAATATCTTACACAGGAAACGTATGATGCAATTGACCAGATGACAGATGTCTTTTTCCTTCTTGGCAGAGATGAAGACTACAAGAAGATTTGCAGTAGGATTGTTGGCTCCATGCTAGAGCAAGGTTTTGCGCAATTGATGGTGAAGATTGTAAAATCTACAGGAAAGGTTGCGTATGAAGTTAGGCATCAAACCGCAATGTTCTTATCTGTCACCATGTCGTACTTCCCGGAAGGAGTATGGCAACAAGTCGCAGTAGAATTTTGCAAGAGCGGTATAATACGGTATCTAGTGAAAGAATTAGACTTCTACGATCCATATACAAAGGATCCCAAACAACGGATTCTCATAACTAGTACCCTTGCGGACTTGAACAATCTGACATACACACCAAACGTCATTCCTATATATCGAGCGGCAAATGCAGTTAACGTCCTGATGAAATTTGCTGAGGCAGATGATGGTATGACCACAATTCACAGTCTGTGTATACTAGCTCAGATTGTAAATGAAAAGGAGAGTGAACGTTTGGCAACATCAGGAGAATGCATAGTAACGATGCTGGATATTTTCCAAAAGGCAGCTCAGTCTGATAATAGAATGTATTGCTTTGTAATAAAAATAGATGATGAAAATGAGGAGACGTTTGAAATTGCACTTTCGACGCAAGCGTCCGGTATTAATAATCTTGCAAGCAATGATGCCAACAAGGAGGCCATAGTACAACACGGAGGCGTACCAGTCCTAATTGCGATGTTGAGACCTGAGTATACAAACGCTGTGAAGAAATACACCATTGAAGCGTTGTGGAAGCTATCCTTCCTGGAGAGCAACCTTGACGCGATTCTTACTCATTTGACCTTTACAGATACACAAGCATTGGAAGGTGAGTTTATACAGTAATATTTGGGAAGGAAATT
The DNA here is from genome assembly GCF_039555335.1 of Amphiura filiformis. Classification (NCBI taxonomy): domain Eukaryota; kingdom Metazoa; phylum Echinodermata; class Ophiuroidea; order Amphilepidida; family Amphiuridae; genus Amphiura; species Amphiura filiformis. The sequence goes on along the minus strand of NC_092640.1, from coordinate 42,284,807 downwards.
TAAATGATTTGAATAATTTATTAAAGTAATAGGAGTCAGAGTGGATTCCTGCAAGCGAAAATTTAATCGAGAACCATTTTTATTTTTTATTTGAAACATTAAGTGACACAGGGTCAAATGCTGACTAAATTTGGAATCTGGAATCACCTGTTTATAAAGGTGTGCTTATCAATTAACATTGATTGAAGGGCTCATGAAGTCAACATGATACGCCTTAAAATTGTGGCTCAAGTCCCGTAGGCTTATATTGATAATTAATTATGATGTTGTTTATGATGTTATTTCGCGAAACTCAAAGATCAATTTTGGACTCTACCTAATGAGAGATTATTAAAATATTTTAATGACGATGATGGGTATGACAAATGATAGTATAATATACAATAATGAATACAATACAACTGACACCGACAAAGAAGCAAAAACTAATTGAACTGGTATTTTTGTTCCAATTTGATAGAACTAAAGGGCATGCGATCGTCTCCAAACCCAAGACTTCGTGACGCATGTCAAGGTCTTCTGCACCAGTTGGGCCTCCTTGACATTCATGAGGAACCTCCAGTGGAACAACAGACACAACCATCAGCATCTCGATCCCCATCAACGACATCGGCGCGTCCTCGCAAACCTCCCCCATCATATCAAGAAACCATGGATGCACCTCATATCATGATCAGTTACCAGCATGATCATCTGCAGAGGGTGATCAAAGTCCGAGATATGCTCCAGAGAAAAGGATACAACGTCTGGATGGACGTTGATAAAATGGGTAAGTATTTTATTATAATTATCGAAGGTTAACTCCAGAAATGATTGTGTTACCGTTCGGAGCTGAGGAAGTTGTCACCAACAGCTGTTATTCTTTCAGAAGGCAAGTATAGACCTTTTCCCTCTATCCCACAATGCACTATTCCAGGGGGTATGACGTAGTTCATCAACCTCATAGATCGTGTGCATCCGATGGTCTTTGCCAGGCCTTTGCAATTATTTTGTCTTAATATGGGCATACTGATTCCATATATGCGGATTATCGTAAAGGCCATCGATGTTACTAATTATGCAATTATTGAATACACGAGTGATGCAGTTACGGAGCGATGCAGAACATCTGTGTAAGAGATTTTGTGTTCGTTTTTTTCAACTACGAAAAAAAAGTGAAACGGACGCCGGTAAAATATCACTGCGTGTCCCGTCATCAGTTTTTCACCATTAGGTCTATAAAATGTATGCAAAGTTAGGTTTCAATAACAGGAAACTTTTTTTGGTGAATACACCATGTCCATAAGGCATAGAAATGTTGTTTTTTTCTTTCGAATGGTATTAGTGACCGTGGCGCCATTATCATCATTATCGGGGATTCCTTTTTTGTGATGAAGGCACCAGTCGAAATGTCCGTATTCCAGAATGTGATGAACATAACTCTGTACTCCCCCGGGGAGATGATGTATTTTGCGACACTCATACCCCCCTGGAATAGTGCATGATGGGAAAGAGGAAAAAAGGTCTATATTGATTAGCCCGGGCGATAAAACCATTAATATGGCCAGAGCAAAACGTCCACTAATAGATATAAACCTCAGACTAATGCTTGGCGACAGAGGAGGCGAGTTCTTGGTTTTCATGTCACAGATCACAAACAATATAGCTCCTGCATTTCAGGATAAGTTTAGAGAGGTTTTATTGCTTGAATTAAAAGCTTTCTTTTTCTTGGCCCTACATGATCGGAATGTCCACCAATGCACCCTCAAAATTGGTCATGATCTAACTTTCTGTATAGCAAATCCAATCAAACAGTTAAGTACGCCATACTTTGTCAAGAGCACTTTTAAAGATCATCGTGTCCATATTAAAACAGTATTTCCCCTACATACGTAGTCGTCGTTCCCTCGCCCTACACACCAAACCAACCCCTTACATATTGTCGCTCCTTTTGTCATTTAACAGAAGGTAACCTTCTAGTGTCGATGGCTAATGCCGTGGAGAAAGCAGATGCTGTTCTCGTCTGTTTTTCCAGGTCATATAAATCAAGCGTCAACTGTCAGGGAGGTATGTGCAAAATCGTCATAATTATTGTTGTCCTAAGATATTTTCGTGGGGTGAATTGGTGATGACTGCGACGGTTTTCCTAGTTATCGTGGTTTCGGAAGTATCGCAGAACGATAACATAATGGACTTTTTTTTTAAAAGCGTTATACGTTATATCGATGAAACATTCATAGTTAAGTCCTGGGTTCAAAATATTAAAACAAATCTACAAATTATAGGTTTGTACCGTCTTTTGCAAGTGAGAGAAGGTAGCAACATATAACTGAATCGTTAGAATCTTTGGTCCCAAAGATGTCATATATAAGCATCCAACGACTTATTTATTCTAAATTATCCCATGCTAAAATATAGTTAGAGGTTTTACGTGCGTGCGTCTGTCGCAACGACTGGTCTTTATCATAATTAAAGAAAATAAAATTGATTAAACGTGTTTGTTGCCGAAATCATTATTGTCATTACTATTACTTCTTTCTTAATTCAATTACCTCAGAGGCTATCTACGCCCGGGAACAACAAAAGCCAATAATTCCAGTGAAGATTGAAGACTACACACCAGACGGTTGGTTGGGATTCCTTATCGCTGGCAAGAAATACATCAGGGCGTATTCTGACGTGGTCCTGAACAAAGATATGCGAGATTTAATGCGGGAATTGGGTAACAAGGGAAGAGCTGTGTAAATTAATACGATAAGTCGGGAAGAGGTAGTCTTGGATATTGTTTACGCTTCCCTACTCATACAAGAGGTTCTGAATTAAATAGGATCAAAATAGGTGGGGTGTGTATTTTTTTACAAAATGTATAACAATATTTTGCTCCCCCCCTTTCAGAATATGTGGTTATACATACAAAACAAAAATTTACAGCAGTAATGAAAAAAATATATCAATTGCTAATCCCCCTGTACATTCCCTCTGAATGTTTTTGGTTGAGGTTGCCGAATTCGGCAGATTTGCACTATGTTTAACACAGAGATATTGTTATATACCATGTACAGGGTGTCCCAGAAAAAATTACCGGGCAAATAAATTTGGACGTAAGTCAAAAAATAGACATCAGAATCCAAAAATCTAAACATCAGCGTGTAGCCCATCTTATTCTGCATCTTATACGCCAATTTGACTGGAATCGGTTGACTGATCGCGAAGAAATGAGCGATTTCATAACGCATGTATATCAATTCACTTCATTCCAAGTTTGAAAGAAAGATCATTCAACACAATGCGCACTAGTGGTTAAACTATCAATGGGCTTCTTATTTTGTTCTATGAAATCCTTTTCGTTCTTTTGAAACAACCTGTTTCTTGCAAAACATTTAATTAGGTTTTGTTCAAATTTGAAAACCTGCACGATTTTAAAAATGAAAGCTTGCAAGTAAGATGATGCTCAGTGTTTGTAAATATCTTTTTTCGTTAATGTTGATATAAATGTTGCATAGTGAATTCCAGCTGGCTTAAAAATTTCTCACACACATAATGTTTTCGGAATATTTCCAAGGAATTGTAATGCAAAGTTTAAATCTTTTAAAACTTTAACATTAATGTTGCGTGGTATCAAAAATCACACGTAAAGCTGTTAGCACTTGATCATTGTCAGCATGGTCAGTTACTCAGTTTTGGCTCACATGTTCTTTGTAAAGTATATTTGCACAACCTAAAGAATTAAAGTTGGAGAGCTTCCAATTGCAGAAATCAAAGTTTTCTCGGACAAACTGTTATTCATCTTCAGTGAAAGCATGAATGACATAACACGGTGGGGTTTTAATAGATAATGTGGACTAAATTTAATAAGATACACAAACTTTAGGAAGTGGTGAGCGAGTATGAAAATAGCGCCTGTTTATCTGTTTTTTTCTGGGACACCCTGTATATATTGTATAGGCCCTACTGGTGTAACTTATATTATTGGTGATGAACTTACGCTTTCACTGTCTAAATTGGTACTAGGGTCTCATGGAACGGGGGTATGCACTCAACAAGGTCTATATATCACTTTTTCCAAATTTGGGAGCTTTTTCTGGATCATTTCTGGACTCAATTGTTGGCAATAGCTTTTGTCTGGAGCCCTTTCTATAGTTGATCTTGCTTGGCATTCAATTATTTCATGATATGAAGGGTATGCCTACTATGCTGCCCCAAATCTTGCTGTATTCTACAAAAAACCTGTAGGCCTTTGATCTATGAGATCTGAAGACTTGCACCTGACCTGAGAAGAGGAGACACATTGAAGCTGCTTTTTTTAACGTCAACTAGTTTTTTGATTATGTGGTAAAATGTTTTGGCAACTTTTTGATTTTATCATAAAGTGCCTCCTTGACGCTGACAGAAACATTCTTATTGTGGAATTATTTAGCATACAATTTTTCAGACAAAAGACCTTGGTCTGAATTCAGAGTCATATCAAAACTTACTTTGAACTTTTTGACATTTTATTACCTTATTTCTAGGCAGGTGGTTCTCTAAGAATATAAACGGTTCCAAAAAAATAATTTCCCCCCTAAAATTTTTTGGTATAATCCAAAAACGGCTTGAGCAATTCTCTTGTCTTAAAGTTGAGAACATAGGCTGATTAGTTATGCATCATGAACGGGGTTTTGTTGTTATCTTTTATCATCTTCACTGAGAAATACAGCCACTTATAAAATTTTCGGCCAAAAAAAGTTGCACTTTTCTACATAGGTTTTTTATGCATGACTTTTGGTTTCAGACCTCTTTCACTTGAAGAAAATTAATCAAAAATGAATGCGTCTATATATTTTTTTATTATTTATTAAAATAACTTAAGTTAAGATGTTCATGAATTAATTTTTACATATTTCAAACATGTTTTATGGTTCAGTGAGTAATCATAGCCATTTATGAAATTGTATTCATCACATTTATGCACTTTCCTAAATTGGCTTTTACTATGCATTAAAATGCGTAAATTTTTAATTCTAATTAGATTTATTAGGAAGGAACAACTGTAACTTCAATGATAAATCTTGAGTTCATTGATTAATTTAACCAATGGACCAACAGATTCCTGGTTAGATCTTTTATGCTGGATCCCTATACACTTGTTTCATTGGTCATTCCTTGAATGGTTCAAAACATTTATACGGGTGACGTTATCAAGACTTGTTACAAATTCGACTTTTTTACAAACGGACAAGTAAGGGACAACACCACCTTAAAGGACTTTGCAGCAAATCCTGCAGCATGCTGGGAACCAGCTTGACCAACAGCAGAGAAAACGATGCTTAGAAGCCATCTCACATGAAGGAAGGCCTATTAATTATTAAAAGAGATTAATAAGCTGCAGCATTCATTTTAATTTATTCACTGAACCATAGAATCTGTTGTTGAATATGTGACACCTAATTTAGGAAAAGCTTAAATAAAATTTAATTAAATTATGCTTCTTTTTGATTAAATTACTCAATTAAAGGGAAATATTGTCAAACACAAATTGAAGCATAAAAAGCCTATGTAGAAAAATGCAACTATTTGGGGGCAAAATTTTCATAAATGGCTGCATTTTACAATGAAGATGATAAAAAGTAGCAACAAAAACCCGCTCACTTGATGCATAACTAATCAGTCTATGTCTTTAAAACAAGAGAATTGATCAAGCCGTTTTTGGATTATACTAAAATGTCTTAGGGGGGGGGGGGCTTACTTTTTTGGAACCGTTTATTTACATATAGTCAGTTTTTCTTATTTTGAACAATTTTTCTCCAGTGTTTTGCGCTGGGAGACTTCCTTAGTTAAACAAGACTGCTATAATATGCAGTGTCTAAGGCTCGGGTATACACGATTGAAGTTTTTAGACTTAAAGTCGACTTCAACGTTACAATCACTTATTGACTTGTTCCTATATACTTGTTATGTTAAACATGTTAAATCGTTAAATTAATTTCAATTAAAACGTGTAAAGCTTGATTATATTTAGATCAATTCTTATACTGTTAAACATGAATTCGAAGTTACCTTATTTTGTTATCATTTGACATTTACTATAATTGTAAATTTTTATTTCTGTTAACATGATTAACTTTGAAACATTAAAAGCTCCGATAAAACATTTAATGCCCGTGTAATTTTAAACCACATAATTTAGCATTAAACGGGTTTTCAACGTTACATAAAACTTGATTTTTCTTACCAATTTTCCGCTTAAACATGTTAACATGTTCCGCTGTTACTTTATTTTCACTTGATACGTTTATTGGGCGTGGAAGGTGGGTTTTTAATAGCACATGATCTCTTGATGATAGCTTAAACATGAAGTGAAGAGTTAGAGCCCCTTTGCATTCGACCACCTGAGGTTGCATAGCAACGACAAAAAACATATAACAAAGCCATTATGAATGCAATACAGAAACAGGCACCTGTTTTAACACAGGTGAGCCCACACATCTTGAACCACCGATGTGCTTCCAAGCATGGAAGAAAGCAACGGCTTACGTCATATTATACACAAGGGTATACAATTTTCTATAAAATATATTTCGCCCCATTGACAATTAGTTTTCGACTTCGCTTAATGTTTGATGTTACATCGACTTTTCTACATGCACTAAAAAGTCTGCAGGCGCCTTAGCGCGTTATAGTTTTTGAATTTTGGTCAGTATTTTTGTGGGACATGAGAGCCCATCAGGTATATCGAATTGAATTCTGAATACGAAGAATGTCCTTCTGGTATCAAATAATTTTGATTTTTTGAAATTCGCGATATAATACAAATTTTATCACAAATTATTAAAATTTGACATTTTTAAAAATGTTGATATTTAACAGTCCTCGAAGTAAACTTTATAAATGAAAAGCCGACGATCAATTAAAAGTGTTTACCTCATATTGAAGATATACATTTTTTTCTCAAAAAGACTTTAATTGTTTTGGTGTTTGGGGGAAATCGATATTCTTAATACGAAAGGTCAAAATTTTCAATTGATCGTCGGCTTTTCGTCCCAGCTACACACACTTGAAGTGCAGAGCATTAGATCTATAAAGTTTATTTCGAGGACTGTTAAATATCAAAAAAAATCAATTTTTAATCATTTGCCATAGAAAGTGTATTATTTATTTGATATCAGAAGGACATTTTTCGTATTCAGAATGCAATTCGATATGTCTGATGTGCTCTCATATCCCACGAAAATACTGTCCAAACGTTGCTATAAGAGCCCTTAACATGTGTACTAGTAATCTGTACATTTTCCCAGTTGTCTGAAGCATAAGAAGCATCACATTGAAAAACCATTAACAAACGGTCACTTACAAAACATTATCTCGATACTTTGTTAAATCGCACACTTCAAAATAACATTTTATGACCAATAGTTGGTATATTTAAATGAGCATTTATTGTTTTGTATGGTAAGATTTATATCCATAACAAGCTGTCATCTTTTTCATACAAAATGTTTTAAACGTTTTCGTTTTCATAATCCGACATTTAGTGTTATTAAGACGTCTTGCTAAAGAAAACGTATTAATACCGTTTATGTGTTTGCTGGGATATATCTTAATAATTTCTATCTATCATAAAATTGCCTTCAGTTTGGCAGAAAATAAACTTATTTAAAACTTTAGGACGTTCGTTACCATGGTTACGGTAGATAAGGTAAGAAACAACCTCTCCTACCCATACCCCCCCTCCGACGCTTTCCTCCCCGTGACCGACAACGGGACCGACAATTTAACAGCCCAGTGGTTCTAGGCATGGAAATAAGAGGAACCGATTAACAGCCTCAATGGTTTTTATGGTAAATGTAATTTATTTTTCTTACAAATGTTTAGCAAAATACGCTGCTTGTTTTTTTCTTCTTTCTTTGTAATGGAGTTAAGATTAGCTCTCATGTATTTATTCGAACCCTCTTAATCTTTTGGATGAAATTCGAAAAATGGATTAATGTCAAAACATTTTTTTATCAATTTTCATCATATATACTTGTCCTTGGTCTTATATTATGAAACAATTTCTCTTGTTAAAATATTTGGAGACAGAGTACTTACATATCGATCCATTTTATCAGGGTCAATCCCCATTTTGCTACTAACAGCCCTGTACACTATGTTTATTAATTCGAATTTATAAATTCACCATACATGGGGGCAGCCATTACACGACAATATATCAGAAAAAGCATTTATATGAATAAGCTCGAGCCCCTCACAAATGAATAGAAAGACAAAATGAGGATATTCGTTGGTTTTCACAAAACGACTGACTACCAAATTCATATGGTGTGATTGATGAACCCTGTTAAACGAAAAGAATTAGCGGTTAATTTTATCACAGTTTTTTACACCAAATTATGAGCGACATGTTGCTGATGACAACAGCTGTCTTGACATTAAAAAGTATAGCCCAATGTGTGATAGGGGCCACTCGCCAGACACTGCCGCCAAGTTGTTATGGTAGCCTCCATGCAGTGGTCTCTCTCATGAATTTATAAATTCAAATTTATTATTGTGTACATATGGCTGGTTAATGTGTATATTATCCATTGTAAAGTTTAATATTATCTTTAGCGATATAACAACACATTTAGCGATATAAATTGCTATTGATCTTAAATTGGTAAACATCTTATAAAAAATACTGATTCCGTTATTTCTGTTATATTTCCTCATGTCACTTTAGCATCAGGATATAAACTTCATGGTAAACGAAGTAAATACTTCCCCATCAGATCCAAAACAGCTCTATTGTCTATTGTTAATCTTTGTAAAAGTTTTATTCAAAACCTGTTTCATCTGTTGGATAGAGCTTCTTCGCCTTCCTTTCCCGTTCTCTATCGCCTTTCTTCTTCTAACCTCTCTATAGAGTTCATGAAAGGCTTCACGTATGTTCTCATCCCCGGAGCAAGCGGAGCTCTCGAAGAAAGCACATTCTAGATCTTGGGCGCATTTTTCTCCTTCTTCCACCGTCACTTCACCATGTTCACGAATGTCGTCGCTGTTTTGGCATAGTGTCGTATGACGACTTTTGGCCAAAATGAGTTATATAAACTTTCAAAATCTATGAATGAAACTCTATATATTCACAAAGTTTTGAGACCTAAATGTAATTAGTTAATGAGATATGGCACTAATTAGTATGATACGACATGTTTTTTATGCAACACCCCCCCCCCTAATTCTTCATTCTGTGTTTTGGCATACAGTCGTATCATAGTCGTATCATGATACGTCGCCATAGGCCACCGTGTAATTGCAGTTTTCTATTGTTTTGGCATACTGTCGTATCACATGGCGTATCATATATTTTTACATAGGTTGTCAAATTGTGCATATTTTGGCATACTGCCGTATGAGTTTGCAGATTAATTACTTCTAATTAGTGAATGAATAAAAAGTTTATATTAAGTTGAGAACAAAGACAAATATATTATTGATTATTTTATTTATTTTATTTATTTTATTAGATCTTATTTTGCCTGGGGAACAAACTCAGTGGTCCACACTGATTTCCAGTCTGGCCCAGGGGTCAAACAAAATACATCAAAAATACAAATGAAATACATACAAAAGAATTACATACCATGGATTTAACAAATAACATCATATGAAGAGCTCTGTTTCAAAACCCCCCACATCCACCCGCCCAACCCCGAGAACACATCAACAAATCATCAAAACAATCACCGATACAAGGAGCCCCTCAACAAAATCAGTCTTTGGCAGGATGTTCATCCTACCCAAGCATCCCGCCAAAAACCGCCCCTGCTGCAAACCCCCACATACCAGCGACTCCCCCGATGATCCGCTGATGCGCTCCCAAAAATGGGCAAATGGATGTAAGGGGCTCTGAAACAAAGCTCTTCATATATGAACACACCAAGGAAGCACATCTGTGCTGGTCGGCTGCAGTGCAGCAATGTCGGCAGGCTTCTAAGACAGCCCGCAGAACAGAGTCCGCACTGCAGCCGACCATCATGCAACAACCTGAATAATTAAATAGTTTAATTGCACATCGCTTTGAAACGGCCTAGTGTATGAGGTAATGGTACTTTAACCTGGGTTGGCAATGAATTAAAAGAGACCACGCCTCTGGATGTAAATTTTCGCTTAGCCGACTCGCTCTTACTAAGTGGGATGATCAGATTACCTTGTGACCCTGCTCTAGTCAGGTGGTTGTGACTCGAAGCAACTGTGTGGAATATATTGCACAGGGGTGATGGGAGTAGGTTACAAAGGCTTTTGTACACCATTATATTTAGATGGAAATTACGGCAGCAATCCAGTTTATCCCATTTCAGGTTGTTGAGAAGTACTTCGGTGGGATATCTGCGTGGGAGCCCCAGAATGATCTTACCAGCTGCATTTTGAAGTTTATCAAGTCTACTGAGGGACGTCTTAGCAGCGTTGCCCCACACAGTATCGCAATAATCAAGTTGCGGAATGATGAGCGTTTTATACAAAAGAATGAGAGTTTCCTTGGGCAAGATGTTTCTCAGCCTTCTTAACAAACCATTACGTTTAGAAACGGAGCTTGAAATCTTCTCAATGTGAGAAGACCATTCTCTATATTTATATTCTTTGATAATAACAAACATATTTTACTTTGGTGCTCTCCAGTGGGTCTTCAAAAATTGGAAAAACTTTAAACGCGATTTTCTCAAAACGGCATTTTTCGTCATACGACAGTATAAGGGAGCACGGTGGCCGAGCGGAACGGGCTAGGACTCATAATCTGAAGGTTGCGGGTTCGAGCCCCGGCGACGCCATCGTGTTGTGCCCTTGAGTAAGGCACTTTATCTCGATTACTCCTCTCCACCCAGGTGTGAAATGGGGAGCTGTTATGAATACTGTCCATTGAGCGCCGCCCAAAGGTATGAGCATGCCTTGGGCATTGTATGGCAGCTGACATATTCTAATGACGGCGGAATAAATGTAAAGCGCTTTGGTACATGTTCACATGTGAAAGGCGCTGTATAAATACCAACATTTTTTTAATTTTTTTATTTTATGCCAAAACAGCGACGATGTGATCCAAGTCATTTTTGTTACCAATGATTATTAAAGAAACATTTCTGGCTTTCTTGATTTCATCGAGATAGTTTTTGATTTGCACAATGTCTTCAAAACTTTTTCTGTCCGTGATGCTGTATATTAATAGGAAGACATCCGCCCATCTTATATGACCTTCTCTGTGTATCGTTTCCTCCTGCAAAACAGAAAAACAAATTAATAAGGTCACGTTAAGCATATTAAGTGATGTTTAACAGAACTTTGTTGGAAATATTCTGTAGCATACTGCAAACTGACAAACTTTTTAAAACCGGTAGTTCAATCACTTCATTTGTTTTCTACTCCATGTTACTTTCAACTCCCAAGATCATAATGGGAAAAATGATTAACTACATCGTTGACATCCTATGAAGACCAAGATGAACACACAATAACATTAAGGGTGCACAACACCGTAAGAACTCAGCTAATTGAAATCATTTTGATTTTATTGCTTTGTGGTAAATTTGACTCGCGACTAATATTCGTAAACGAATTTTCACTGCTCTCAGTAATTTATCACTCAAAATTCACCCCAATATGGCTACCCGTATCCTCACATGCTTTACGGTATTCCTTACTACATCTTCTGTCGCGAAAACTGAAGCGCTGCGCGCATTCACTGGGACAAAATACCACTACTACGATCGTAATTTGCGTGGGGAACTTTTCCTGTTTCCAATTTTGGTTAACCTCCGCAAACTTCTAGTCCATCCCAAGGACAAGGTTGACCCCATTAACAGCACGGATTGCATCTATGAGATACCTTGTACCAATTGTAACAACACTTATGTTGGTGAGACCGGAAGGAAGTTTGCAACGCGACTCAAAGAACATCAAAAAGAAACTATGAGGGTGCAAAAGACAAAACAAAACTACACGCGTCAAACACGTAAACAGTCAGAAACTGAACAATCAAAATCGGCTATTGCAGACCATGCAGTTCAACAGAACCACGTAATAGATTGGGACAATTCAAAAATCCTTAGCAAGGAGTGTAATGCAAATAAAATATAAGACGCATCAAGGAATCAATCTGGATTCGTAGAAGAGGACCCAACGTCATGAATAGGGACGACGGGGCACACTATCTAAGTCACGTATATGATCCTCTACTGAGTGACATTTCTACACCCTCTGTCGTCGGGAATCGTCCAACCGGAAGAAGTGATCAACAATCAATATTCTGATTATGCTTTTCGACCATGAAAAGCGAAACCGTCAAACTAGTGAGTAAAATTTGGTTTTGTTTAGAAGAAATTGTATATTTAACCAATTTACACCTATTGTCACCAAAAACACACTCAACCTAAATTGCATACTCGGGATAAAAAAGAAACATACGTGTTTATCCAGAGGTGACGGAAGCGCGGGTGAGGGGACACGCTCCCTATTTTTTTTCCATTGAATCCCGAAGAAAAATAAATGAAGAAGTACCCTTTACATCTTCCTTTTTAGCCCGATAAACGCCGTGTTTTGGGCCTAAAATTACAAGCGGTTTTCATAGGTATAAAGAAATTCCAAATTATGTTGAGCCCATGACAATGCATGGCATTCTGAGAATATTTGACGGAAACTGTAGCTAATAAGGGCATGGATATCTAGGTAGCTTTCCTTCTCACTTAAATGTCATTCCTGGAAGTCATTACAATGCAAAAACGCATCACGTTTGAAGAGATCAAATTGATATGCAAAACTCTTCAATGGCCTTGTTATATGAGGGTTATAAACAAGTAACAAGGCCATTGTCACTGATCATTGCTATCTTAGTCAGAGTCCTGGTAATAAATAATTCCGAGAACTGATGATAATTAAAGCAAAAATAATAACTGAAATCGACAGAGCAACAACTTCAACGTTATCAACCCGATTGGAACGTGATGGATAATGATACTTGGTTTGTACTTCAATCGCAAGCCATTCAGCGACTGATTGAATGAAAATTCTTTTGCTGTATGAAATAGTCAACATAGTGTATAAAAGTGGGCAAAAAAGCGTGTTTAGGGATGGTGTGGGGGGGTCGTTGAACTCGGACTGAAAGATGAGGCTATAGTCTGTAGACTTTTTAGAGATATGAGATTCTCACCTGACCAGCTGTATCTAAAATCTCCATGGTAACGACTTCATCATCAATGGACGTTTGGTGTCGATATGTGAATTCTGCATTTGAAGAAAATGAAATATATAAATAACGTCGATATACATTAATACTTGGAATTCATCTTATTAAAAGGTTCTTATCAAATCTAAATTTAGAAACGATTTCAATCAAAATGATATATTGGTATCTGTAGCATTTGTACCTGGCACATTTGATTAGGCATCAGAAACAAATTTGTTCGATCTTTGGATCGACCGTCGATGCTACTTCGATGCTTGTTATTAATCACTAATTAATCAGAATTAATGCTAAATTTATATTGGTCAATATCAAAACAAACAAAGATTCTTATGTTATCAAAATTAACATTGTCAATTTATTGATTTCATAAATAATAAGGATCGACCAAGCATGGATGGTCGATCGAAAGATCGAAATAATTTGTTTCTATAGCCTTACCTTTTTGAATATTTCGAATTAATAAGACTCACTGTTTACATACCAAGGGGCACCCCCTACCTAACAAACGTGACACGCTGCGGTACATTTTGGAAAACTCCGACAACCGTGGACGTCCACGGTTGGGGATGTGCGTCCCCATTAGGCGGTAAAAAGTCAGATCAAGATTCACATTTGCAGATCTTTATTACACCGGTCTGCGCCCCATACTCCCCCTCCACCACCACCACTACCACCACCACCAGGGCTGTCAACTTTTAGGAATTGCTTGGCGCGAAATATCGTCGACAGGGGTACCAAGACGGAAATATTGTTTCGCGACTAAAATTAATTAATTATTAATTTTATTAATTGTTGACACCTGATTTTTGTCGCCGGGGCGTTCGAGAAGCTAAGATGGAAAAATTCTCGAACTATATATTGCCAATGCGTGAGATTTTACTGAGCGTGTAAAAGTGGCCAAATGCGTGAAACTGCGTGAGAGTTGACAGCCCTGACCTCACCCCGGCGCACCCTCCATACAAACACTACCCACATTCAGGCACAAACAACAACAATCAAACAAATTAACTTACCTAACGTGGGATCATATTCGTAGATAAATCTTTTCGTCAAGTAGCGGACTACAGTAGCTGAAATGAGAATAAAAAATGAACCATTATTTAGACTTTATACGACTGGACTGAAGGTATTATCTCTCTCGAGGAATTATTTTCAGGTGACATACTGATGATAAAGAAGGAAAGGCCAATGTTAACCAGCCATATTTGGATCCAATAACCGGAGACAAATTTCTCAAAAATCGTAATTTTGCCTCTTCCGATTAACGAACCGTTTGCGATGAAGTTTCACCTAAAACGTAAAGTAAAGAATGATGATTTTGTTAAGAATTTCATTAATACCGGGAACAGGTTGATTACCAGTAAAGAAAATTCTCGTTTTAATTGAAAATTACAGCAAACTCCTTACATCCATAATTTTGCACCTAAATTACAAACTTGACATTAAATTTTTTATGGTAATAAAAAATATGAATGAATGAATAAATATATCAGGCGAGCACTAGCAACATTATGCACACCGTGTTTGTTGAAGCTCTAAAGAAAACTATATATAAAACAGTTTAAAATGGTAAATGTAATTATGCTATCTACTGAAGATAGCAATCAGTTATGTATGGAGCGTTTTAAGGTATTTACGTCTCTTAAAACCTCTACTATTGTGTTAAAACATTATACCGAAAATGACTCTAATTAGACAATTGAATTACATTTAATAAGTAAATAAATGTTATCATTTATAGACCGCCTTTCACATGTATCAAAGAGCTTTACATTTATTCCGCTGTCATTAGAATATGTCAGCTGCCATACAATGCCCAAATGCTCACACCGTTCACGTTGGACGGCGCTCAATGGACAATATTCCTCCTAACAGCTCCCCATTTCACCCCTGGGTAGAGAGAAGCGAGTGAGGTAAAGTGCCTTGCCCAAGTGTACAGTACGATGACACCGCCACGGCGGCGCGCCGGGCTCGAACTCGTAACCCTCCGATTACGAGGTAAAGCCTGTACCACTTCGCCACCGTGCACCTATGCATTTGTATTTGCGTATTTGTTTATATAATATATTTGTATATACATGAGATGACATATAAGAGATTGATATTGTGGAAAAGATTTTATTGGGTTGCCCACAGAGGCAATATAGACCATATCAGAAAGGGGATCACCATCTAACCACCGGCTATCATCGACGCGTCGTCGTTGTCGATTTACAACATTGGCCATTCATACGAACAAACAAAAACAAGACAAAGCAAAAAAACCCTCCCATCCCCTCAAAACGCCGATTATAAAAGCAGGCGTATTATAGAGGGTACCGTACTTTAATTTAATACGTCGTCCTTGCCCTTGCGAATTGCGATGATACGTGATATTGAGGCATGAGGCATAGGTGTTCTGTATACTGAAGTTCCATTTTCATTTTTTCATTTTTCATAGCGAAGTGGCTTCCTCCAGGCCCAATACTAATACTCCATCACTGACTGGCGACGACGAGCGGTTGGTATTTTACCAATGAGGTAGCGTGTTTTTCCCAATGGACGCAACATAAAGCACGCTGCTTCGCTTAAACCAATCGCTCGTCGCTCAGCGATGGAGTATGAATTCAATTGAATAGCGAAACACCGATTGGAAACACCCGTACCGATGAGTTTATTGGTTGGAAATTAATCGCTCATCTTGAGCAACTTGTGTATGAATTCATCGTCATATCGCCAGCCTTCACCAACCGATATATCATGGATATCAAGGAACGCAACAGGATATAAAAATCATGCATTATGCACATACATATTATTTTTCAGAACACCCGAAGGCGTATTGGATACCTTGCGTCAATGTGAAGGATTATTGGATGATTCTATTTCATACAATTTTTGCACTAGTTTCGTCATTATTTTTTATATATACGTGTATAGCGCAACAAGATCGGCTAAAAAGATCGGCAAAACGCTACAAAATGTTGTGCAAGTTATCTAAATGTCTTATCTGATATAATTGAATAAATCTATTTTTTACCATATTATCTAAGATTTAACCAAATACGGTATGGTTATATTCTTGGCCAATAATTTTTACAGTTTCATAACAACCCTCTCCACATCTTTGTTTTTGAAACAGGATATCGCCTCAAAGGATCTTCCTTACTACCATTATAATAGCCTATAATATAAATACCCCACCGGTTTTTGTCTAAGGAATGAGGTTCAGGTGTGCTCAAACACCCATCCCGTATACGTCTTGTATTACTTCATCCGTCACCAGATTAGTTCTAAGAAAGTTGTCTCCATTAAGAAGCTTTGCGTGTATCTTATGGAATCAACGCGATTTACTCGACGAATATTGACTCATCTCAATTTAGCCATTGCGTGCCGATGTCAACTGCATGGGTCACGATGTTTAAACAAAAATTCAAAGTTTCACAATTTTTGTAAAATGACAAATAATGCCGTTATTCAAACTTACATAACAATCCTTTCAATTGCATGCAAGCCATCTTCAATATTTCTTCAGCTATTGTTGTAATACATTTTGATAAGAAAATACAATTTCCAATTTGGTGACAATACCTGTGTAGGTGAATATAGACTTCAATTTTAAATGATCCATGCTATATTATATCCACGGTGCGTTACAATTTTACAGAGCTTATAGTTCAAATCCATTTCAGGACGATCATGCTGTATCGCACCTTAATTCATGGTCGAGTAAATTAGAAACAAAAAAGCTGCCCTATGAGGGGTTTTATTTGTTTGTTTTTTATTTTGTTGTTGTTGGGTTTTTACGGGGGTTTATTTCGTCGGCAGAGTGCTACACTATCGTAAGTGCAGTTTGGACAGTTTTACAGGAGGAGCATTTTTGTGTTTAGCGTAGCCGTTTGTTTCAAAGTAGCCATAAAATGATATGGGAATGTAAAGCAATTTGATTTTAATAATATAAGCTATATAAATGGTGTTAAAGTTAATAAATCGATGAATTATTAACTGATTTAGATGTCGTAAGTGCCACATACGATAGTGTTACACTCAAATTGAAATGAGTGTAGATCGCAGTGGTCGCGGTAGTACTATACTACGAAAGTGTTGCACTCAAATAGAAATAGGTGTAGAGTGCAACACTATCGTATGTGCCACATACGATAGTGTAGCATTCTTGCTAAATTAGGATATGCGTAATATCGGCTCAAATATCCAATATTTTGTCATTTTATGTTTCTTAACAAGTGTTAATTTATTTTGGTACATAATATGTACAATAGCAAGACACCTTTTGCCGTAATGTTATCTCTCAAGATTTATTACTGAATCTAAAACTAAAAACACCGGATTGATCGTCTCTATTACCAGTCATGGGAGCTATGAACTTAACCAGCATGATGACAACGCATACAGCCGTCAGCGTCACAGCCAGTGATGTGTTAGAGACTGTTTTGCACTTACGATGGTGTAGCATTCCGTGATTTTGTTGTTTAGGCCCAATAAAGTAGCGTATGTGGCACATACGATAGTCTTGCAGCAAATGAAAAAACAAAATTAGCGTGCAAGACTATCGTAAGTGGCACATACGATAGTCTTGCATGCATTAATTAAAATTGCATTGCACTTACGATATTTTATTTTAATAATTAAAAATAATTAAGCAATTTTGAAACTTAAAACCTGGTTTAAAATGTGCGTTTTTATATGGCCTTCCATAATTCGTCAAAATCTCATTTTGGCCAAAAATGTCACTTACGATAGTGTAGCACTCCGGCGACGATTTGTTTTTGTTTTTCTCATGAGGAAGACGAACGACTTTACTTACAAAAATGGTTTTCACAGTTTCAGTCTTTCAGACTTCATGAACAGCTGATAGAGAACATCATGAATGGTGACAATGGTGAAAAATCACTTACTTTCACCGCATTCATTCCAGGACCATCGTTTGATTTTGTGTTTGTTTCAATCCCAGCGACCAATGGTTTTCATGTCTATTATTGGTAAATTATGCTTTACAAATCCACTTGATTACTCACGTTTTTAGACTTTTCATCTTCCTACGGAAGACTTCATCAATAATGTGATGAACCAGCAACACTCCTACTCTCATCTCCAGAGGGTGTAGTTCTTTGTAATAGCTGGTCATATACATGATTGAGTGAGTATGTCCCTTCATCGCGGTTGATAACGTTGGCCCCCCGTTTTCTGATCCACATTGCTTCTCTAATCCATCTGGTTTGCTTACATGAGTCTTTGTCGATTACTTTGGCTCCATCCCAATCAATATCAATGACATGGTTTTGTTGTGAAACATGGTCTATGATGGCGGACTTGTTAATTTCATCGACCGACTCCTTTCGAACAGCGCGTGTGAATTTCCTCTCTGTTATCTTTTCCGATTCTTTTAAATGTTCTTTCAGTCTTACCCCGAAAGGTCTGCCGCTTTCCCCAATGTACGACTTCTTGCAACTTTTGCATGGTATTTCGTAAACACAATCGCAAGTTGTGGTGGCTTCTATTTTGTCTTTGGGGTGTACAAGGTTTTGTTTCAGCGTATTGTGTGGTCTCATCGCTGTCTGGATGTTATGCTTTTTAAACACACGTTGCAGTCTTTCAGATACACCTTGGACATAGGGTATCACTACCATGCCCTTACTTCTTTCTGTGTTCTTGTCCTTTACTTTCTTCTTCGCTTTGGTTTTATCTCTGATCTGATGTTTTACTTTTTCAATCGTCCAGTTAGGATATCCACATTGATTTAGCGCATGTTTGATGTGTTCCTCCTCCTGTTGTTTATGTTCTGACTACACCCAATTTTTGGTGTAAGGGATGTTGCGAAGCAAAGTTTAAATACTGGTCGGTGTGCGTTTTCTTTCTGTACACTGTTGTCTTTACCGAACCGTCTTCTTTCCGATTGATCAGCGTATCGAGGAAAGGTATTTTTCCTTCAGCTTCTTCCTCGGGCGTGAACTTAATGTTGTTGGTTGGATCCGCTTTGTTGAGGTGATCTGTCAGTTCTTGCGTAGTGCCCTTTGGTATAATCTCGAGGATATCGTCGACATATCTTTTCCATAATTTCGGACGACAAGCGATGGGTGCATTGGCTATGGCTTTTTGTTCCAGCCATTCCATGAAAATGTTCGCGATAATCGCGCTCACTGGGCTTTCCATGGCCGCTCCAAATTTCTGCATGTAAATTTCTCCCTGAAGGAAAAATATGTCGTCGTCAAGACAAATTCAAGTAATTCGATGATGTCCTCGGTGTTAAGCAATGTTCTTTGTTTCAGCGTGGTGTCCTTGTCCAGATAATCTCTCACTATCTCCAGCGTTTTATTGATAGGTGTATTCGTGAACAGTGACACGACATCATGTGAATTAAAAATGTCCTCGTCGTCAATTCTGACGGTAGCTAGTTCTTCCGCTAATCCCCGCGAGTTGGTGACATGATGGGCTGTCTTTCCTACCGTGGGGGACATAATCTCCGCTAACGCTTTAGATGTCTGATACGCGATGGATCCAGTGTAATCCACAATTGGTCTGACCGGGTATCCCTCTTTGTGAATCTTTGTGGTGCAGTATATGCGTGGTGTACTTTCAGCAGATGGGTAGAGCAACTTATATTGGTTATTGTCAATCTTGTTTTCTTTCTTCAGTCTCTGTAAGGTACCCAACAACTTCCGCGTGTACTTTGAAGTGGGGTCTCCTTTAAGTTTCTCGTAAGTTTTTTCATCACTAAGCAAGTTGTTTACCTTTTCTTCATAACCGTCGGTAGATGTAACAACCGTGCTTCTACCCTTGTCTGCACCCATTATTATGATTGACTTGTCCTTTTCAACTGTTTGAGTGCTACTCTTTCCTCTTTGCTACTGTTCGATTTCGGGATTTTTGCTGATTTTAACACTCCTGCGACTTCCGCACGTAGGTTTTGTGCTTCTCCAGGTGGTAATTTCCAACTCACTTTCTCGGCCGCGACAATGAAATCCTCGTTGGGAATCCTGTCCACCGACTCTGCGAAATTTAAACCTTTTGCCAGCAGGGAATTCTGCGAGTCCGTAAGCTTCCTTTTTGTGTTGTTTACAACCCATTTTTTCAGCTGTGTTCCCGCCAAGTCAATATCCGGTACGGCATTATTTTTCTTCGCTAGATCTTCATTTTTGTCTTTGAGGCTGTTTAACTTCTTAATTTGTCTTTCCTTTGACTTTTCAAACGTGAGTAATCAAGTGGATTTGTAAAGCATAATTTACCAGTAATTGATATCTAACAATCCTGATGAACTTATTCAAAGATGTTTTCATGTCTGTTGCTCTAAAGCTGAGCTAATAAACATAATATGGCTATATATTTCCCAGAGTTGTATAATGTGGAGATACGGTCTTACGCCCCTCCAGTCCTTAGCGAGTTCTCCCAGTTTAGCGGTGCTCCCTGATAAAGAGGAATCAAGGTGGTTAATTGGTTGTTCCAGATAGAACAGAAATAAAGGATTGCCTTGAAGATAAAAAAAAAGCAAGTGCTCTCATGATCATTTGAGGTAATTCTTCCCCGGCGTCGAGTCCGAGCCTTCTTTTTGTCCGAGTCCGATCCGAGCCGAGTCCTTTTGTGTCAGAGTCCTAACCGAGTTCGATTTTGGCAAAAGAGTAGTTTCTGTACATTACTGTCATGACTGTCGTATATTGCCTTTATGTTATCAACTGTTCACTCCCTCCTTACATTGCCTAGCAACCTATGTTTGAAATTTAAAAATTCTACTTTGGTTCATGATTAAGCTATAGTAAAGACGTTTGGTTCAAGTGGATCGACGGGTCCGTAGACGTGGCAGCCACTTCAAGTAGCTGACGATTTAAATGTCTTGGATTTGCTAAACTTGATGTCGCGACTTTAACAGATTTTGATTCGATTTTTTGTAAATTTGTTAATTACGCTTCGAGATTTCCTTCAAAATCCCTTATATATTTTTGAATAGAAGGTGGTGTGTTATTGTTGAATTGATGAATAACGTAAAAGGTTAGGAAAGGTTGCCAAAACTTGTTTAAAGGAAGTGTTATATAGTATTACAGTCAAAACGATACGTTTAAAAACTTTTAAGTAGCGTAGAAGTATAATTTTGCTTTCTTTTTTAGAAATTGCAGCAAAATATTGTAACATTATGTTAATAACATTTGAAAAACTTTTATGTCATGTGTTTTTTTTTTCGAAAGGTTTTGTCATTAAATTTGAAGACAATAATAGACGTTGTCTTCAAGACGCATTTATTTAAAATTCCCCATCATGTATAGCGGCATTTATGGCAAAAAGTGTATGAGAGTATATCACAGACTATTTTGGAAGAAATTACCGATTTGTTTTAAAATCTTTATCCAGCACTAGCACTTCAGACTCTGATAAGTGATTAGAATGGTACAATTGGGTTTTCTATAAAAAGATAAATTAAGTCGATGTCGAGACGCATTTTATTCACTCGAATGAAAAGTTCAAACGTGAGAAATATGCATATAGCAAGAAATGATTACACAAGTTCACGTTACGGTTATACACGGTGCGCCAGTTTTTTATCTTGTGTTTTTTTTAGGGATCTGCCATAATAGAAATGTTAAAAATACAGACATGTTGTTTGTTTAAGAGCCAGTCTCCCTTATTATGTACATGAATAAGGGGGGTTGTGATACAAAAAAAAATAGAATTGTCTCTAAAAAATAATTTTGGTACATTAGCACCAACAACTCACATGTAAAATATGAGCGTGCACAGCGCCCTCGTTCAGCTTAAAAAAATTCTTGAAATTTCAGCCTCTCTGAGCCTTACTTGCAAATGGTAAACTTTGAAGGTGCATAACATCGTGCGCCATCATCATCCCAACCTGCATTTTGCATTTTTTTACATGGTTACATTACAAAAACCAAGAAAAAAAATTGGGATCTTGATGGCGCACAAAATCAGCAAATCCAATGATTTGATGAAAAGCGCCCTCGTGCAAACTTTAAAGCATCATAACGGGCTGCGCCATCAAGATCCCAAGTCCGAACAAGTTTGAAATTAAAGACCTCCATGGCAAGTTTCATTTTTCAGCAAAAAATTTTTGGGATTTCGTTGGCGCACCGAGTTAACAGAGGTCAAAGGTCAAAATGTCCTATTTTCGCACATATTTGCATGCCTGTATTATCGCGCGCCAACGTCACCTGACTCTCCGAACAGCATTTCATCAAAGAAGAGGTAATTCTCTGCAAGAACTGAAAAAAATAGCTTGGGATCTCTTGATCTTCATATTTTCTGATTTTTGAAAATGGACTTAGCCTCATTTTGGAGGTCAATTTGACCTCTTTCCCACTCGAACAATGACGCGCAGCACAATGTGGGCTTTTTACTGCATCACAAAAGGATGCGCCAACAAGATCCCAATTTTATTTGTCATCGTCTAGCTTCTTTGGCGACCAATAGATAAAACACAAGCAACAGCTAATTGGGATCACGTGGGCGCACTAATATAAAAGAGGTCAAAGGTCAAGCTTTGTGCCAAAGTGATGCATATTTTTTGCCTATGTACAGCACGAAAGTGGAACTTTGACCCGCAATAAAAATGTGCGCCA
Source organism: Amphiura filiformis (assembly GCF_039555335.1). NCBI lineage: Eukaryota > Metazoa > Echinodermata > Ophiuroidea > Amphilepidida > Amphiuridae > Amphiura > Amphiura filiformis. The sequence goes on along the minus strand of NC_092640.1, from coordinate 42,262,079 downwards.
ACAAGATCCCATCTTACTTTTTGGATGATTGGATAAAGGGGCTTATGTATAACTGATAACAAGTAAAAAAAAAGTGGGATCATGTGGGTGCACTAATTCAATAGAGGTCAAAGTTCATACTTTGTGCCGAATTGGCATTATTTTGTCTATGTGCAGCACAAAAGTGGAACTTTGACCCGCAATAAAAATTTGCGCCAACAAGATCCCATCTTACTTTTTGGATGATTGGATAAAGGGGCTTATGTATAACTAATAACAAGTAAAAAAAGTGGGATCATGTGGGCGCACTAATTCAATAGAGGTCAAAGTTCATACTTTGTGCCGAATTTTTTTTCAATGGGGATCACCAGACATGTCTCATAGAAACTTGTGTGAGTGCATTTCAAATGGTGCTGATTCCATCATGGTAGTTGGTGAGAGTAAAAAAAATTTTTGTCAAAATACTTAGTCATATTTTGCAAAATTTGATTGAAAGGTTGCTGAATTCGGCAACTTTAGGCTAAAAATCGGTTAATTTTGTATGAAGTATGAACTTTGACCTCTATTGAATTAGTGCGCCCACATGATCCCACTTTTTTTTTAACTTGTTATCAGTTATACATAAGCCCCTTTATCCAATCATCCAAAATGTAAGATGGGATCTTGTTGGCGCACATTTTTATTGCGGGTCAAAGTTCTACTTTTGTGCTGCACATAGGCAAAGTAATGCCAATTCGGCACAAAGTATGAACTTTGACCTCTATTGAATTAGTGCGCCCACATGATCCCACTTTTTTTTTTTACTTGTTATCAGTTATACATAAGCCCCTTTATCCAATCATCCAAAAAGTAAGATGGGATCTTGTTGGCGCACATTTTTATTGCGGGTCAAAGTTCCACTTTCGTGCTGCACATAGGCAAATATGCATCACTTTGGCACAAAGCTTGACCTTTGACCTCTTTTATATTAGTGCGCCCACATGATCCCAATTAGCTGTTGCTTGTTTTTTGTCTACTGGTCGCCAAAGAAGCTAGACGATGAAAAATAAAATTGGGATCTTGTTGGCGCATCTTTTTGTGATGCAGTAAAAATCCCACATTGTGCAGCGAGTGGGAAAAAGAGGTCAAATTTTCAAAAAATCAGAAAAATATAAAGATCAAGAGATCCCAAGCTAATTTTTTCAGTTCTTGCAGAAAATTAACTCTTCTTTGATGAAATGCTATTCGGAGAGTCAGGTGACGTTGGCGCGCAATAATACAGGCGTGCAAATATGTGCGAAAATAGGAAATTTTGACCTTTGACCTCTGTTAACTCGGTGCGCCAATGAAATCCCAAAAAAATTTTGCTGAAAAATGAAACTTGCCATGGAGGTCTTTAATTTCAAACTTGTTCGGACTTGGGATCTTGATGGCGCAGCCCGTTATGATGCTTTGAAGTTTGCACGAGGGCGCTTTTCATCAAATCATTGGCTTTGCTGATTTTGTGCGCCATCAAGATCCCAATTTTTTTTTCTTGGTTTTTGTAATGTAACCATTTGGTACTTTAAAAAATGCAAAATGCAGGTTGGGATGATGATGGCGCACGATGTTATGCACCTCCAAAGTTTACCATTTGCAAGTAAGGCTCAGAGAGGCTGAAATTTCAAGAATTTTTTCAAGTTGAACGAGGGCGCTGTGCACGCTCATATTTTACATGTGAGTTGTTGGTGCTAATATGTACCAAAATTATTTTTAGAGACAATTCTATTTTTTTTTGTATCGCAAATCCGTACATAATAAGGGAGACTGCCTCTTAAAGGGTCATTCCTTGCAGATACACGCTTGGGTTCTGATGGGGCCAGATCAAAACAAATGTATATGGGAGCTATATACGATATTATTATACCTACAGGATGTCCAAAAAAAGAGGCCCCTCAATGCGCCCTCTTTTTCTCCTATTTCTGAAAAGTTGATCAAATATATTTTGGTATGTAAAAAAACCTTGAGTCGTTAGCTTTAATAATCCAAAACAATTATATCAATCGGCTCACAACTTTTGAAGATAATGCTCTTTTAAAGAAATGTACCCGTTTTTCACTCTGTCCACGGATAAAGTTTGGCTACTTCAAAGATTGAAAAGGAGTACACATACCATGCATGAATATCAAACATTCCTCAATGATAACTTTATAAAATAACTTTATTTATGGAATGGGCTTTACCGGTGGGTTTATGGGCAATGGGTTTTGTTAATAGTGTCATTAATTTGTGGGTAAAATGGATGCCGAATGGGACTTCTTTTGCTTTACTTGCAATTACTTATTTTTTCTTACTATGTTGTTTCTTGCTTTCTTTTTTATTTACAATAAAAGGTAGCCCTAAAAGGCTGTTTGGTTTGTCTTTGGTTCTTCTGAAGTGAGTTTACTGTGCTGCTCTGCCCTCTACCTGGTTGCCTCCTTGGCGAATACAGCTAGGTTTCAGCCCTGGTCCTCATTGCATCAATTGCGTTGCGTACCACCCTTGTGCGCCGGATACTTGCGAACACGTTTGCGAAGATCTTGGATTTTGACACAAAGGAAAAAAATCAATGGTGTGAGATCTGGTGATCGTGCAGGCCACTCCACAGCATGAGCCATCCCAACCACTCTGTTTGCTATCCGTGGACAAAGTGAAAAACGGGTACTTTTATTCAAAAGGGCATATCTTTAAAAGTTGTGAGCCGATTGAAATAATTGTTTTGATTTATTAAAGCTAACGATTAAAGGTTTCTTTAAATACCAAAATATATTAAATCAACTTTTTAGAAATAGGAGAAAAAGAGGGCGTAATGAGGGGCCTCTTTTTTTTGGACACCCTGTATAAATACTAACGGTATGTTTTTATAAGAGTGTGGTGGTCGCACTATAATCACTAAATGTCTGACCAATTCAAAACCTTAGATAAAAACTATCAAACGGCATTGGTTGATGGTAAAAATATCAATGGTAATCTACCAATGAACTGTCTAGAATTTATGTATGAGTGATATTAAAAGAACTGCAAATGAAAGCATGTCTTCACTCACCTAGATTAAAATTTGATGTCCTATTACGAAAAGCTAATTCGATTCAGAACATTCAGAGCATTGCTAACTTTAATCTATTGATATCGAGTTTCTGAACAATAGATAAACCAAAATTTGAAACTTGAAAATGCCCATTGTTTTGCTGAATAATCTGTATAGTAGGCTACTTTGTGGTTTGGTGGCTGCCTTTTGTGTCCCTTAGCATCTCCAAGCCTGCGTTCCATTCCATGTACTGCATTTCCACATATTTTTGCCATTTTGTATAACTCTTAAAATGATCTTGTCGATTTGTCTCTACATTTTTAGTGAAATAAAATCCTACTAGATTTTCCGAGTCAATGTTAGCCCAAAATCGTCTCTAAAATCATGTCAAATTTGACTCGGAAAATTTAGTGAGATCGTATTTCATTGGTAATCTAGTCAAATCGAGTAGATGTTTTAAGAGTGTATTATTCTTTCAAAATTATTGTTGAGTATCTTACATAATACAATTCGACCACGTCATGACTTGGCCGATATGATGTGCAAGTTTAATCATAGATCGACAAAAAGGGATACAGAACTACAATCAACTTCAAGTTCAAAAGGCACGCCGCTACGAAATGAAACAAAAGTGCATACCCAATGACAGATTTCATTATCAATAGAACGTCAAAAAAGACGATTATGTGTAATACAATTAATTTCTTATCATAATTATGCAACCTTTAAACGCAGGTGATCTACCAATATGAATGTTGATTCTTTGAACAAGTTGGAATTTTATTTTTCTTGAAATTGTACACACACAAACAAATTAAGTTGAATGTTGATTTACCACATCCAGGAGTGTCATGCAGAAAGATTCGATGTGTATAAGAATAATAATTATTTAAGTTATAGCGATGTTAAATCATGTCATTTCCTAGTACTACTGTTTGCACACAGTTTGTACCAAATGTCTCCAAACAAAGTGTGAAACGTAATACCGGGTGTATTACCTGTTGTTCTCGGAAACTCGTAAGGTTCCTTTTGAAATTCTTATAATGTGAATTTTCATGTATCACATCTTACACATATTCAGGTAATTGGCACGGTTGACACATTACAAGTTGGGTTATTGACATTTTAAAATAAGATGTACCACGTTTCTTCCGTTTTATAATGTTTATCATATAGGTTACAAAATTGCCTTTCCGAGGATATGATCCTCATATCCACAAGCTATAGTAAAAGTTAATAATGTAGAAAATGTGGCTCTTTTATTTCGATTGAAAATAAACTTACAGCGTTGCAAAGACATTTTAATTTAAAATTTTCCCCATTTTCCTATTATCACAACATCCGCAAAGGCAATGCTTAGCAATGTGCTCGCTTCAACGCTTCTCCCACATCAGCGCCAGGAGCAGGTGCCCCCTTCATAATGTTAGCCCCACTCATCATTTCACTCAACTGTAATTCATATTGTATTCATTTGAAGAATTTGTTGCTTGCCGCAAATATATAGCTCTATCCATAAATTTTATGTGTACGTAACACCTAAATTCCCTAAAAATATATTGGATATGCTATATTCATTTGTCTGAAATTAAATGAAATTAAATCATTAATCATTAGAATTGCATTGTGATCATGCAGCGTATAACGCATATTCCTGACGCACCACAGACTTTAGAAAGAATCTAAAATCCTTTTCTATAGAGTCTGTGGACCGGCGCACAAAACTTCCCTTCGAAGCAACTTCAAAATATATAGCGGTCGGCAACCCGATGCAGATTATCCTAATTCTAGTGAACCTAACCCTAACCCTTATGCAAATGAGGTGACGATGGCGATTATCGTAACAGATAATTATTGCACAACCCGTCATTGATATGAGCATGCGCCGTAATGAATAAATAGAGTTACCAAATATCACCGAAACCTAGTGTCACTATGCGAGCTAATTATATTTGTCTGAATACGATGAATCAAGCATCGTATCTTGGGACGTCTGTAGCCTGACCATAACAACAACAGAAAGATAGTATGTCGATAAAACGTTACCGAATTCCCGATCAATTATATTTAGGGGAAACCCCTTTTAACATGGCCAAGCTCTTAGTTGTGTTGATTTCCCGAGATTCATTGCGAGAATTATATTCGCAGTTTTCCTTTTATGCTTTTGAATGGCTGATATCCCATAAACGCTCCCAGGGAACGCGTGTGTCTTGTTTGGTTCCAATGCTCGGGGAAGCGATGCCCACGGTATATTGTACTATAGCACTACAGGCCATATAAAATTTAGGTTTTGTTCTCGTCTCCTTCCGCCTTAATTTCTGAAATTATCAAGTTTTGAGGTACTCTAGGCCGGTTTATAATCAGAATCTCACAAAACCCCTTCTTTTTCCCGAGCACTCACTGAAAACTACTATAATTTTACATTGAAAAAAACACGCACATCCCTCACGCATCAATTCATGAAAACGAAACCCTTCGAACGGGAACTAAAACATGATGATTTTATTATACCAGTATACGGCCTAGAGTAAACTTTTGCGCCTCGCTATCTCGCCCCCTCGGTATGGATCGCGAAGGCCCTTTGGCAAAGACTATAAACCCGAGGAAACTCACTGACTTGATTTTCAGTACAAAATCAACACGGTCGCGGTAGTACTGCCTATGTAACGCGCTGTGTGAGCTAGAATATAGGTGTGTAAAACTGTGTTGGCGCTTAGTCGCCGCTTAGTCGCTGTCGCGCCTTTGGCGCTCCTCTCCGCTCCCTCCTCGGTATGGATCTCGAGGGTATTTGGCATAGGTTTCCTTACGGGGCCAAAATTTGGGCAAATGACCTATCTGGTACGCGCAACCTATAACTGCTACATGCGGGAAGGACAAGATTGTCTCGTACTTCCATAATTTGAATAAATTGAATATATTTTTGAAAAGTGATTGTAGCTGTTTGAAACAGTTATGCGTTGCATTTTGGGATCCATTACTTCCGCTCATTCTAGACTGGCACATTACAATAAATTGAACATCGTTTTGAATCGGAGACAAAAAAAATGAATTCTCCAATTACACCGCGGTATAGTTCAGACCATGTCATTTAAGAGGTTAGAAACAACGTAATTGGATGACACACATTGGACCGTTCACATGGAGCCTTTTAATCTGCATCAATATTATGCTACATAGAAATCTTCACTGAATTTAAACCTAAATACAAAAAAAATACCGGTATTCCTTGTGAACGATAAATCAAGAATTCAATTTTTTTTCAAATTTCACTGGCGAAATATTGGTAGTCTCGCTTGTTCAAACACTAATCTACTTACGTCAAATTGTTATGAATATTAAGACACCTTAATGTTAAGGCATTCCTCTTTCAGTGACCATTATGAACTTTTGTGTAATATTTGCGATGTATGTGTACTATTTTCCACGCAAATCCTTTAAATTGGAGGGTTTTTCGCTTTGCGCAATTTTCATTTTTTTTGTTCAATTATGATTTTGCTTTTGGGCGCAATTTCCCGCAATCTGCAAGTTTCAAATTTGTCACTTATTTTCGAGCAAACGGTTAGCATGATTTGGTCACAACTTTTGGACAAATCGCATAATAAAAATTCGCTTTAAAAGGGAAGGCCAGCCTCAATGCAGAAGAGGTCTTGTAAATAGTTTGGGTCACCGTGAAAGGCATTTTGTAGGATCACGCTTACATCCATGTTACATGACAGTTCACCAAACCATCAATGGTGAGAACATGCACACTGAAACAGCAAAAAACATTAACTCCTATAACTCCTGTCAACTCTTTAATTCATTACTCCAAATTGTTCTGTATTTTTGTCTTTACTGCTTTTTACCCATGCTTATTATTAAAATCAAGAAATACACTATGTTAACTCAACTTACATGCACATTTTATTTTAAAATAATTTTATATTATTTCGCAATGTATAGTTTACTATAAAGTAGATAGTGGCAAGCACATGATAAAGGACTGATCATTCACTACAATCTTCACTTTTAAACTGTATTTTTTGAATGTGTTGATTGTTAGTCCGAAACTCCTGCAAAGCTATGGACATGGCATCTTACCTACTCCATTCTGTAATAGTCTGCATTGTGTGTTTTCTTAGTCTTCAATCATTTTGTTGAATGTAATTTTATGAATCAAATAAAAAAAATAGAAATTGGCCTCACTTTAGTTATGTGTCATTTTACAGTATTTATAATTTATAAAGTAAGACAATAATTTATTTATTTTCTACAAGTGCATGTCAAAATATGGGATATATTGTTCAATATTATAGCTAGCCCTAAAAACTTTATTTTCAATCGGATTTTTCCGTTGAAAAGACAAAACTGATGTTAAAGATAGCAATAATATCATCAATAACATTTTGAGTCAATTTTATCCATAAAACGATACAGGATAGGATAGATAATTACTTTGACTTCAATGTGGTCCATATAATGAAGATTTTGATTCTACAACATTATTAGATCTGTTATCAACATATCAATTATGCACTCACACACAGGCAACCAAACATCATGTTATGCTCAGTAGTCCACTGATATGACCTCGTGACCATTCCCCCGCTTTGACCATGTCATTTTTTTGATATGCTGATTGCTGAACAAGTTTATGTTTATATGTGTAGGCCTAACCTATGATAACTTTTTATGTCATAATTAATTCAAACATAACTTTGGCAATACTCAATCGTTTTCGTTCGTTGAAACGGCAAAACATACTTTCTTTTCCTTGCAAATCGAATTAGCAGACATCAAAAACATTTCCACCACGAGAAGTAAAAAAAATAATTCATACCAATAGAAGAAGGCTATAATCTTAGCTAATCTTTAGTGTACACAAACCCCATCTCAGAATTAGGTACCAGCCCTATGGGCTGGCGAAAATGCTGTGGAGAACATAATATACAAAAAGTGACTTAATGTGGACCAATGCGAACCTGGAATATATAGTGTGGACACCCTCATTGATTTGAAAATGGTATAATGAACTTGTACAGGCTATACATCTTCAGTTCTGGTTCAGATTTAACTTTCTTGGCCCAAAGCGATAAAATAATGCTATAGATACCTGTCATTCAAACCGTCTTGTACGTGATAGTCGCGAAGCGAGGGGCGATAAAATTACTCAACAACCAGCAACTATTTTAAGACGGTAGATTTTTTAACGCTTTTTACACGTACACTTACTTCAGTTATAGGTCGACTTACCGCACAGGATAAAATGATTGTAATCTTATGATAGGATATTTCCTTTTTACTTTGTACGTATTTTTCTCAAAATAAATAAATAAATAAATAAATAAATAAATAAATAAATAAACAAATAAATAAATAAATAAATAAATAAATAAATAAATAAATAAATAAATAAATAAATAAATAAATAAATATAGTATTGTCCAAAAGGCAGATTTGTAATTTACATTCTAGCTACTGACAGTTTCATGCCAGCAAACTGCTGGCAATCATCAGACTGGTGTAAAAAAGTCCACACATAATAACAATACTTCTTGCATAAATAAATAAATAAATAAATAAATAAATAAATAAATACATATAAATAAATAAATAAATAAATAAATAAATAAATAAATAAATAAAACAGTATGAAACTCAGAGTAACGACTGCCTTTCTCAGAGCAACGGCTGCCTTTCCAGAGATCTATACTTTGAAATTTGTAAATAAATAAGTAAATAATAATATTCAGACAAATAAAGCTGCCACACAAGCGAAATGGTATGTATAAAGGAGATCCGAAGGCTTGAATGGAGTGTCATTTCCGCCCCATATAGATTTTCTCGAGAGGGGGAACGTCTATAACCTTCGTTAATATTTTATTGGCCTTAACTCAAGAACAGCAAGTTAGAAATATTATTATTGGCTTCCTATATCAAAAAGGACACTGCAGTTTTATATTTAAATGGCTAGAATTGGACAAATATGGTTCCTGCCATCCCACCGCTTTAACGAGATCTTTAATATAGCAAGAAAGTTGTAGATGTAAATTTTGAATGTCAAATACCATGTACATTATATAGCTCTACATTATTCTTAAGTCGATGTCAGTGACACCTAGCTGTACCTCTTATCAAATTGCCTTAAACTTTTTTTATATCATGATAATTAAGAAATTATATAGGCTACATGTAAAGTTTGAATGATAAATCCACGTACATTAGCTACATCATTAAAAGCCAATGTCAATGGCAGCTCTTGTCAAATTGCCCTAAACTGTTTCTACCGTCATGTTAATTTGAAGTGTGAACGATTATATCAGTGCATAAATTGTTGGCAGAGATGTGGCATGAAGTTATGTTCATATCAAGACGTAACCGTTTAACCCACAAGTCTATTTTTATCTTTTTGGATGAAAAAGTTATCCAAGTTACGTTAGTCCGACCAGTAGGACTAGTTTTTATTTAATCACAGGACATCAACTCAATATCTGATCGTGCATAAAAGTCGAACCGAGAAAGTCCGCGAATAGAACCCTTTTCGAGCGACGTGGTTTCGTGGACTTTCGTGGTTCACCCTGTTTGCGCGATCAGAGATTGCGCTGATGGTCTATCATGATTGACTAAAAACAGGTCCTATACTAGTCTGACTAGGTTCCCAGATGAATTACTGTGGATGTCAAATACAGTACAATGGTCTCATTTCAATGAACACAGCTGATTCAATTATGAATTTTACCTTAAAATTATTAATTTTACCTTAAAAATTATGAATTTACCTTATAATTATGAATGTTACCTTAAAATTGTGAATGTTACCTTAAGATTATGAATTTCGCCTTAAGATTATGAATTTCATCTTAAATTGTGATTTTTACATTGAAATTATTGATTTTACCTTAAAATTATGAAGTTTACCTTAACATTATGAAGTTTACCTTGAAGTTATTAATCTTCCCTTAAAATTACGAAGTTTACCTTTAATTATGAATTTTACCTTGCGATAATGAATTTTACCTTAAACAGTAAGAATTTCACCTGGAGTGGTTCTCGAGTTCCGGTGCCACTGATTCTTAAAGCTCGTTTAAAATTAAATTAGTGATGACTATGAAACTAAACAAAATATCATCAAATTCCGAACGTACAACTTTACACCAAATGGGATAAAAGATAAGATATTCGATCTTACTGCATTGTAAATTTATATAGATTGATGTTCAATCATTTTCCGAATCAAAAGATTGAATAAGCCGTCAAAAAGGAGTGAATCAATCTTTTCACCCAGTTCATCTCGTGTTGCAAGCGTAAATATTGAAACTTCAGCAATTCTCGCTATTCGCAATAAGGGCGCCGCCAGCGGTTTGCGATGTAATCGTGATGTATCATGGGAAAATCATGATGTATCATGGGAAAAGGTCGACATCAAGTCCGCGCAATACGAATATTACCATGCTATTACATAGGAACACGTGACAATATTTTTAGTTTGTCAATATAACGGTATTACACGCAAATCGATAGAGAAAAATTAATTGTGCACATTTCAAATCACATTATTAAGTATTATTGAGTATCGATTCGCGTGTAACACCTTTATTTTGACAAACTAAAAAATATTGTCACGTGTTCCTATGTAATAGCATGGTAATATTCGTATTGCGCGGACTTGATGTCGACCTTTCCCATGATACATCACGATTACATCGCAAACCGCTGGCGGCGCCCTTATTGCGAATAGCGAGAATTATATAACTGTCATCTAAAGTGCGGTTTTCTGTAAAGGCGGAAAAGATATTACTAAAATGCGTGACTGTGAAATTCATGATCATAGCCTCATCAGTACAATGTGACATGACAGGCTTGCTAAATTGCCCTAGAACTGCTCAACCAGTCAACTTAAATATAGATGAACTTGTAAAGCACCGCTCAGCAACGCACTGCAGAACTAGCCAAGGGTTGCAAGCTGTATTTACAGTATGCTTAAGGGGACGTTTGTCAAACTGACATTTTTGTTGAATTTGTAACATTGTTTCATAAAAATCGAAGGTTTGAAAAACAACACGATATTTTAATTCAAAACAAACGTTTGAAAGGTGAACCTATGAGCAATATTCTACGCTTACAAGGAGCCATTGCTGTTAATTAAAGACTTTGAGGAGCAACAGTTATTGTCTTTTTACAGTTGTACAATATGTTCTACTTTTACCTACAAAATAAAAGCAAAATGGGTGAATATACGTAAAAACCCTACGTGAAAATAATTTATTATATTCACAAGCAAATCGTCACAAGTACTGCACTATACAGTATCATCCTCTGAAGTTCCGGTCCATGAGAGTATCATCAAATGTGTACTAATAGTTTCTTTTCAAATACTATATTCGATTGGAATAACCTCCCATCATCTGTACTAGATCTGTACTAGACCAGGGGCGGATCTTGATATGGTTATGGTGGTGCAGCGCACCACCCTAGAATTCCAAAAAATAGTGTGATCAAATATATGTAATTATCATGTTACTTAAAAAACAATAAAACCCTACAAATTCCATTAAAAATGGCTATTCTGGCTTATTCTGTGAGTCTTAACCATGTATCATAGGGATTTTTAAGTTTTTGTCCAGTGCATAATTAGAAGTAAACTGGCAACCTCAAAATGGTACAGATTCCAGTTTCGCTCCACTAGTTGCTATCTCTCCCACATAAACCCACTATGCAATGACTATAAAAGCTTTTCCATTAGCTTCTATGCGACCCCTACACTACACCGTGGTGCAGAAAATAGGTTCGCTCCACTTTTTCATAATCTTCAACACAGTTCAACATCTTATGTGGCCCACAGAGTCAAGAAGAATGTCCTTACTCAACAGTCAAAAAGTTGAGGTTTCTGTGGAGTCTAGACATCATCAGCTTGTTTATTCACAGATATCGGAATATCTGTGGTTTATTGTAAGAAAGTTATTGTGGTTTCAAGGTTTTTGGATTAAAGTTTAATGGAAGTGTCATGGTGTGTGATCATTCAGGGTGAGTCAGTGCCACAATTATGTCAAAATATTGTTCAAACTAAACCTTTATAATAATGTAACCTCATGCAGACCTACTAAGCACTAAGCAAGAACTTATTGCACCCTATATATTTTTGGTGTGCTAATGCATGCATCATACACCAAAAATGCTATTGAAACTAGTATAAATATACCAGCTAGCATGACTAGTGTGTAGCTCAAGATATACTAGTATTCTGCAAGCCAAATTTATTCAATTTCAAGATGACTTCTGTCGACTATTTGTTTCAAAATCGCTTTTCTACACATGATGACAATATATTAGGTAAGTTTTATTTGAAGAATCAAGGATCTTGTTTTTAACCTATTTATGTTCAGGTTTTTTTTTAATTTACCTTAAAAGTATGCACCAAATCGCACCATTTTAACTTTATTTTTCAAAATTTCTCAATTTCTGAGGGGAAACATCCCCCCTCAGACACCCCCCTTGCGTCGCACAAGTGCTCCGGGAGGCGCTTCGCGCCGATTTGCACCAAGTAAAAAAACTACCACCAGCCGCCACTGTACTAGACTGTACTTCACTATGTAATATGTAATGTAAAGTTCAATCTGCATTGACGTAAAAATATTTGTATTTTCATCGTAGGCCATTTATGTTTAGATTTAGATTTAGATTAAGTTTGCATGTTAAGTAGCATATTGTTTTCTATTAACCTCTCTTAATTATTTGCTCCAATGCAGCCATCACTGTGTTAATTCTGTGAATTGTTTTCTTAGGTATTCTTATACAAATTCTTATGACTTCTCTATGCAAATATAACAAATGCAAAAGCTTGTCAAATTCATTATTCGTCCCATTCGAAATCTTAGACCATGTCTTAAATTATAGAACACACGTGCGAGAGCAGAATCACTTTTTCAAGTTTAATTAATTTGTAATTAACCCACTTATTGCGCCAAAAAAGAAAAACCTTATGAACCTCTAATAGCATTTCCATGAAAAACTTTCATAATAGTTCCCACGAGTATTGCTTTTAAAGTGGCTCTGGGAGATTTCAAGGGCAAATCAGATGAGAAAATTTCGCTTTATTTTGATGAATAGGATCCCTAAAAACCATCCCAGTGGTAATTTACAGGAAAAAAGTCTATGGAAAAAATAAAAGACATTTAGTGAGCGCTGCGTTACTCTTATCTTGTGCTTAGCGCTATACGTAGGTTGCGGAATTTAGCTCCGGATCCGGAACAAAAACACGAAATTTCACAAAAAAGACGACAGCTTAAGCTTCCATTTCATACAAAATAGAGGGAGTACGTTTTATAAAATCTCACAATGCCCCTTTAAGCTTTTAAAACCGTTAACCGCGAACATAATCCCGACATTCTCCTAACCGATATATGAAAGGCATGTAAATATTATGTGCACTATTTAATGATGTAGCACCAACACGTTCGACATTATGGTATGTTGAGCTATGGTTGGAATCTGCCTCTGTTTTTTTAAAGTAAATACTGTATTATTTCTTATTTAAATGCTATGTTAAATAAAATTGCTACAAATATTTACAACAAGCACACATTACCGATTTTTAATTCTGCTCGACTCGGGTAAAATAGTGTACCGATCATGTTCGGAGAGGTATGACGGTGTAATTGAAATCTAAAGTAAATGCTATGGACATCAATATGCTTAACTTTATTGTTAAGTATGTTCTCGTGACGGTGATCGGCATTCGCTTTGAGAGCATGTCGTGTATAATTTTAACTAAGAGTACTTCATGCTTAACATAGAACATGACATTAATGGGGTATTTACATTCTTTGGTGTAAACTTTTAAACTCTTAAGGCCGCGTTTCAGCCGTTTCTGTATTTTGTTCTTTAAAAACGAATTGAATTTAAATTTATTAGCAGCAATAAGAAAAATATGAACATAAGAACAGTAACATCATCATCATGATATCAACATAATCGTGAACAACAGCAACAACAATAGCAACAACAACATCATCATCATTATTATCATCTTCAATCGAGAGAGATTGTGCTGAGGGAACACTCTGTGAAAAGATTGAAAATTTCACTCTAAAAGACTGAAATTTCACTCTTTGCAGAGTGAAAATTTTACTCGTATGGAGGAAAATATGTGATTTTCACTCTTGGTAAATTTAAATGTCAATCTTTTCGATTGACCCGAAGAGTCACTCCGAGGAGGATTGACTTTTTCACTCTTTGGAATTTAGAGAGTAAGAACGTTAGGTGGACCTTCGATAGGATATTAATTAGCAAAATAATTTATTTAAATTTTATGGCTCTCTTCAGTGAAACCAAAAAGTAACCAAATAAGAATTATCTTTTTATATTTGGATCCATATTATATGATCAAAACGGCCATTCAAGTGCTATTTTATAATTCCCTGGAACTTGTCTAGATATCTGTGTTTTCTAAAGCCCAGTTAGCCCAATACTTTAAAAGTCACTGAGTTCTTAACGGTACCTTAACATCAAATATAGGTGGTCGGCTTAATTTACACATAACCAACGTATCATGTTTCGATATTTATGATCTAGTTAAAAGCAAATGTTTCTGACTATCACATTAATTTCATAGTTAGAATCCAGTGTCCACGATTCCATCACTTTTCACAGGCGATACTTGCACTGCATGCAAAGAACTCTTTTGAATTCAACTTTTTTGTAACCTTTTAAAATCTACAATTTGTTTGGCATGCTTCACGTGACAAACAGAGAGGTGGTAAAGCAAAGGAAGTAAACAACGTGAGCAAACAAACGAAGTAAGCAACAAACAAAAGAAGATGCATATATCAGTAAAAACATTCCCATGCTGTCAGGAGTCAATATGCTGATGTTAATCGAGACAAATCTTGACAAACAGGGTTTGCGGGGTGTGGTAAAATTACATTGCACGCAAGTTTGACTTTCCTGTTTAGTGTTTTTCGCTTTCGCAAGGAACTATAAAGTAGTGACATACATTGCACGAGGAAATGGGCTTACCGGTGGATATAACATAAATCAATGTTAACTAGAGTTACTTCACATGTACACCTGCTCACAAAACAACAAAAACAACAACAAACAGCACATTCTTTTGCTATCCGAGCTTCAAAGCCATCCGAGCAGAATGAGAGGAGGAGGAGGCAGTGAAGGCGGAGAAGAAGAAGGGTGAGGCGAATAAGATGACGTGTAGTGTAGGGCAGTTTATTGTAATAAATAATGATTTGTATTGTATGTGATGAAATGTAGTGTAATATATTGTAATGTAAAGCAATGCAACGCAAATGCAATGGAATGTAATGATAAGTATTGTAGTGCAATACAATGCAATGCCATCCAATGTAATGTAATGTAATGTAATGTAGTTTAATGTAATGTAATGCAATGTAATGCAATGCCATGCCATGCGATGCCATGACATGCCATACAATACAATACAATGCAATGCATGCAAATGAATACAATGTATATGCAATGCAAGTACGGTGCAATACAATAGAATACAATAGAATACAATACAATACAATACAATACAATACAATACAATGCAATGCATCGCAATGTAATGCAATGCAATGCAATACAATGTAATGCAATGCAATGCAATGCAAATGCAATGCAATGCAATGCAATAATGCAATGCAATACAACAATGCAATACAATGTAATGCAATGTAATGCAATGTTAGCCAATGCAATGTAGTGTGATGAAAACAGTAGTTCATTTAAAAATGCTGTAATAGAAAAAAAGCTGAAGTATATTTTGTATAATTATGTATAAAAGTATTGCAATTGTAAAATCAAATCTGGATAAGATATCATCTACATAATTATTACCATAATATGCAAATTTATATTGCTAATCTGATCATAGCATACATTTAAGTTACAGGTATACATGCAAAACAACATAATGCATCTGCAGAGATATACCATGCTAAAAGAAACGCAAAGTAGTTTAAAATCTAGCTTAAATATTCATGTCAGCTGGAAAACCAGATAATGTGAATAAATGCAACAATTTTGATTAAAACAAAAGCAGCCAGTAAGCCGATGGTATCGCAGCAAAATAAATATGAGACATAGAGATTGTTGGTTACACTTTGCAAAAATAATGTAATTGTATATATTTGTTCGACATATTTCGTATATGTTTAGCAAGATCACGAATACCCAAAAAGCACTGGGACAAATTGTGAAAGTCAGGTGATATTAATCTACTTTTCTCAAAAGTAATTGACAGGTACGCGATTCTTTGTACTTAGAACCGACGGTTTTACGGCCCCTCCAAATGAGGAAGCACTTCCGTGGTTCGTTTTCCCATCAGGGGATAATAATCTACTCTTCTCAATAAAACTCACAGCTACGCGTGACCTTGTACTTAGAACCGACGGTTTTACGTCCCCTCCGAATGAGGAAGCACTTCCATGGTTCGTTTCCTCATCAGGGGATAATAATCTACTCTTCTCAATAAAACTGATAGCTACCCTTGACCTTGTACTTAGAACAAACGGTTTTACGTCCCCTTCGAATGAGGAAGCTTCCATGGTTCGTGGATAATAATCTACTCTTCATAATAAAACTGACAACTACGCATGACCTTGTACTTAGAACCGACGGTTTTACGTCCCCTCTGAACCACTTCCATGGTTCGTTTCCATATCAGGGGATAATAATATGTGACCCGGCAGCACAAATGAGCCGTAAATTCCCTAAATTGTATTCTGAGTTGCGATGTAAAATGTGTACGCAGGTCGTATTCATCGGTAACTTAAGCTGGCCCGACATCCGTCTCATTTTGATAGTCAAAACTAATCAATAATCCTATTGTTGAAGTGGATAATAAGCTTCTACCTTAGATGGCTATAGAACTTTTAATAGCTCTGGTCTTTGTTTGCTTTTGCTAAATCCTCTTCAAGTGGTGGGTTACCAGGCATTGTATTTTGTACAGGTATTCATAACCAACAATTAACAATGAGAGAACTTTCTTAAACCTCGTTGACTTGGGGATGATTTGAAATGACCGCCAATTATTACTGTTTGATATTTATTGCCAGCAATGTGGAAAAAGAGACACATGTAAAAACGTAAAAAGCTACAATTTTGTTGACGGAGCAAAGTTTAACAAACCATAACCCCGCTTCTGGATATCGTTTGAAGACAAATGATATACCATTTTTAAGTTTATGATGTTTATTTTTTAAACACGAAATAAAACAAAATTGACCGGGGAGGAATTTACGGCTCATTCGCCGTGGACGGTCACATATACTCTTTTCAATAAAACTGACAGCTACGTGTGACCTTGTACTTACAGCCGACGGTTTATGTCCCCTTCGAATGAGGAAGCATTTCCTCATCAGTTAAAACCCAGCATTTGCCATGAATGAACAGGATACATGGCCTTGTGCCCCATTAAGCTATCAAGTGCATTTCTCTATAACCACTCTTCACGCTCCTTAATATCCATTCAAATTCCTCGATATCAGATATATTTACAAATGACAAAACAAATATACGATCAACCTTACTTCCTATCTCCAAAACGAGCAAGGAAATGTTCTCTCCTCTGACAGTCTGAAAGCTCTTCACGCAATGGATTTGTATGTTAAACAGTGCCCCACTATTTACTCTCACCATGCTCACTGGCTGACACATCACTTGAACAATTTCACTCAAATTGTATTCTTTTGGGTGTGATAGGTCTTTGATACCCAACAAACAGAGGTGTTTAGATAGCCTGAATCTATGCCAGCGATATAGGTCGCGAATTGGAAAGGTCTCGTGTACATTTATATAACTGACTGAAACAAGAGTGCATGCCACAGGTAGTAACATGTGCTTTACATGTTCACTTGTTGCAGAGTTTACAACTTTCTATGATAAAATGTAATGATCTGTACTCTGACAATTACTATGTAAGATTTCAAAAACAGTTTTACTAGTGAATGGCAAAGTCTGCCATCCTTGTAAATTAGTTTTGTACACAGGACTGCTGTTACAAGTAATCTCGAAGGATATATTCCCAGAAAACTCACATTTTGACGTAGTTTATCAAGTCTAGCTTAAATATTCATGTCAGTTGAAAAACCAGACATGTGAACTATTTATAAATGCAACGATTTTGATCAAAACAAAAGTAGTCAGTAAGCCGATGGTATCGCAGCAAAATAAATATGGGATATAGAGATTATTGATTACAAGTTGAAAATACAATGTAATTGTAGATTTTGTTCGACACATATCTGTAGTTAGATCACGAATACCCAAAGAACACTGGGACATATTATGACAGTTTTAATGGATAATAATCTACTCTTCTCAAAACTAACTGACAGCTACGCCTCTCTTTGTACTTGGAACCGATGATTTTACGTAACCTCCGAATGAGGAAGCACTTTCATGGTTCGTTCCCCATCAGTCAAAACCCAGCTGTCAGTTGTGCAACTGACACAACAGCAAAATGCACTAACACCGAACAGCTTCCTGGACCACTTTTACAGGCGAATAATTGGCACCCAGCAAATGAAATCTGTGAGAATGCGTACAAGATCCTTACACAGGTGATTATTTCTTAAGAGTAAGTGGAATAGAGTAAGTGGAATATTGTGAAACGGGGCTGCTTCTGCTTTTCACACACTTTATTTTTCAGGAAACAGGTCTTGTTTCACACTATTCCACTTACTCACAGATTTCCATGTGTTGGGTGCCAATTATTGGGCTGTGAATGTCCAAGAAGCTGTTCCATGTCAGTGCATTTTGCTGTTGTGTCAGCTGGACAACTGTTTGGTTACTCAGCAGTGTTTAGAGTAGAGCATTGAAGTAATCCTGTGTGCAATTTGGTTCATTTTTATGCACAGGATTTTAAGATATGACCTTGTAAAAACGTATAAGTTTCTTTTTGAGCCCAGTTTATATAACTTACGCACTGCCCCTATTAACGATGCACTTCACACTAGGAGATTATGTATCCGCCATTTTGTTTTATTTTCAAAAACAATCTTACAAAGTAACATCTTGCACATTCTTAACATGAAATCTTAATTCATTGGACTTGAGAAACTTGTAAAAATGAAATGAAATACGGGTTCACAAGTTTCAAGTTCCCCCAAGACATTTGAAAATGAATCGAAAAGTTGTGATGTTGACGAAAATTAATTTAAAAACATTCTAACGGTTAATGGTTGGTTATTTTGTATTATACACCTGGTCCAATTCACAATGTCAGACTCCGTTGCGTTCTGTGGCAATGGCTCAGTATGTAAGAAAAAAAAGAGTTAAAAAACTGCACTTTGATACATTAAAACTCTCATAAAGCACGCATTATTTAAAGTTGTCAAAATCATCTTTTCGCACATAATAAATCACTGTGACAGAAAGTAACAACATCTGACATTGTAAATTGCACCAGTTGTGTAAAACAAAATAGGCTACCAAAATCCAACCTCTGCCATAATTCTTTTAGAGTATTTTAATTTTGTTGGCAATTCGATTTATTATTGGATTAATTATTCATTACGTCGTGATGTATATATGACGTATTATATTATTTTGTCAATTCACAACAAAATATGCGTCATCAAAATGCACAATTATTTTAGTTTTTGTCACCATTTAATTATAAAACATGTAACTTGCATTTATGTTAATTTCATCTAGAAATTGTTTCTTATATAATTAAGCGTAGCGACACCTTTTGTGCGCAGTTTAAATATTCTAAACGTACACGTTAAACGTGTTTTTCTGCCTCACCCAGTATCAGGAATACAATAGTTTCGCATTCCACAACATTCCATCCATAGCAGTTGCTGTATTGTGATTCTGATATGAAGATCGATTGGGCGCTAAGGTGTACACAAACGTTTCTCTTGCTGCATCTGGACAACTTTCCATCCATATCAGCTCAGCCTCATACCCAAATGTGTGCTATATGGGCCACTCTCCAGACACTGGCACCCACAGTTGTAAAGGTAGCCTCCGTGCAGTGATCTCCCTCACGAATTTATCAATTAGGATTTATAATAGTGTACATGGCTGGTTAATATAATGTGTATTGTTATCCATGGTCAGCATGGTAAATATTATGTTTCTCATATAATTATATTGATCTTAAATTCGTAAAAATCCTATATCGAAATACTGTTTCCGTTCTTTCTGTTATTTTTCATCGTGTCACTTTAGCGTCAGGATAAACTTCATGGTAAACGAAGTAAATACATCTCCATTGGATTCCAAAACAGGTCTATTGCCTATTGTTAATCTTTGTAAAAGTTTTATTCAAAACCTGTTTCATCTGTTGGATAGAGCTTCTTCGCCTTCCTTTCCCATTCTCTATGGCTTTTCTTCTTCTAACCTCTCTGTAGAGTTCATGAAAGGCTTCACGTATGTTCTCATCTCCGGAACAAGCGGAGCTCTCAAAGAAAGCACATGCTAGATCTTGGGCGCATTTTTCGCCTTCTTCCACCGTCACTTCACGAATGTGATCCAAGTCATTTTTGTTACCAATGATTACTAAAGAAACATTTCTGGCTTTCTTGATTTCATCGAGATGGTTTTTGATTTGTACAATGTCTTCAAAACTTTTTCTGTCCGTGATGCTGTATATTAATAGGAAGCCATCCGCCCATCTTATATGACCTTCTCTATCGTTTCTTCCTGCAAATTGAAAAACAAATAAGGTCACGTTAAGTAAAATGTGATTTTAACAGAACTTGAAATAGTTTGTAACATAGAAGGCTTAATAATACTGCAACTGACAAACTTTAAACCGGTAGTTAAATCTCTTAATCTGTTTTCTACTCAATGTTACTACTTTTTTTCTACTCCCCTACTACCAAAAGCATGATGGGGAAAATGATTAACTACATCGTTCACATCCTATGAACAGTGAACACCCAGATGAACACACAATAACATTAAGGGTGCACAACACCATAAGAACCAGCTAAGTGACTTATTTACTTTGCGGTAAATTTGACTCGCGACTAATCTATTCATCTACCAATGTGACTCTCCGTATCCTCACATGCTTTAAAACACTGAAGCGGTGCATTCACTGGGATACTGGTTTTATAATGATTTTTGTACACTTCGTGATCTTGGATTTAAGGGAAAAATCGAGGTGGCCCGTGGGCTTTTTTTTTTGTCCTATTAAGCCAAGCAACATAATGTGCCAAGTTTGGTTCTGGTAGGAGAAAGCGGTAGTTTTTTTTGCCTGAGATTGACCTGCCTATCTGGTATTGCTTTCCTTCTCACTTAAAAGTCATTTCCGGAAATCGTTACGCATGCAAAACGCATCACGTTTGAAGAGATCAAATTTATATGCAAAACTCTTCAATGGCCTAGCGCCTTGTTATATGAGTGTTATAAACAAGTAACAAGGCCATTGTCACTGATCATTGCTATCTTAGCCAGAGTCCTGGTAATAAAGCATGCTTCATTCCGAGAACTGATGATGATATTTAAAGCCAAAATAATAACTGAAATCGACAGAGCAACAACTTCAACGATATCAACCCGATTGGAACGTGATGGATAATGATACTTGGTTTGTACTTCAATCGCAAACCATTCAGCGACTGATTGAATGAAAATTCTTTTGCTGTATGAAAAAGTCAACCTAGTGCATAAAAAGTGGGCAAAAGAAGCGTGTTTGGGGATGGTGTTATTGTGCAGGTATGAGGAATACCCCTACTCTTTTTGTACCTTTTTGTCTGCGAATTATTAATAAAAATTAATTCAATTTGTGTATGTTGATTTAGCAGACCCAGCTGTGCCATGAATTGTAATGAATGTTGGTGTGTGGGGGTGAGTGTGTGAGGGATGGATGGGATGAATGGATGTGATTTTGAAGGGTCGGATGTGTTTGTCGAGTGCGTTTGCTATAAGTTATACTTGCGAGAACTATATCTGAATAGCACACCGACATAACAAGGATTAGGATTTCGTCCTCGAAACGAAGTCCTCAGAAAGCGTAAAAACGTGATCTTAGATGTCCCATACTGTAGATCTTCCGCACAGTGTTAACATTGCGTGAACTTGTTCATGTATTACCGATTTAAATGGATTTGGTATGATAACACATACAACCGCAAAAAGAGGACTTTTAGACTTATGTTCGTGTTCAAGTCACGGTATTATATAAAATATGAAATAAGTTTTTTTTTCGACCCGTACCAACGCGTTCATTTTCACTTACAAATTTGACATGCATTTAGATGTAGACTTCAGGCACAGCAGCAAGCCAATTTCATAGATCGTGATTCTTTCAGTTTCCTAGTTCATTTCAGTTATCTCTTTAAGACTCAGTTTTATCAAATTTAAAAAGAATTCCGAATTCAAAACATTTATAAAAATCTCACGGGGCAATTTTATATTGTCATTGCATGTATCAATTTTGTGATATATAGTGTCTTTTTCATCATGCCTTACTCGTATAAATAGAAACTAAATACTATTTTAAAGTGTGATCTTTGACAACTCTAGGATCACTTTTGGAAATACATATGTCCCTATCAGTATATTATATTTATTATGTGTCAAAAATAGCAGCTACGATAAAAACCTTGTAAATATTTGTCTTATTTACCATGTTTACCTCTTTAAATACATTTATAGATGATTGATGTGTTTTTCTCTTTTCAATTTAGCTTTGACATTTTCAATGTTCAATGTATTTTCCCCCGTGGTGGGTTCTGAATTTTGTTTTCCGTTTTACATTACCTTATGGACGTAAACAAACTGCTAGCCTCAATTTTTGCACTTTCCCCTTTCATTTCTCAATTTTCATTTCAAAAGGAGTCTGTACGAGCGTATCGGATCATTAAATGAAATTTTTCGGGAAAAAATCACAAATTGTCATTTTAAATTAAGATGGGGAATCCAGTTTTAGCCATTTAACTAAAAACTGCGGATTATTTCTAATGTTAATACATTGTTCTTGGAAATTAGTGAAAGAAGCCAATAGTTGCATTTATATTAATAGAACCCATACCATTCCTCTTGTGTGTCAGCTTTATCTGTCTCGATATTGTGGTGTAATGCTCCCCTCTGACCATGCTGACCCGCAGTATACCTGACACCTCACGGTACGGATCATAACTCAAGAATTCCTGAACCAAATCAGGGGTATAGCCATACCATACTATATATTTTGTCAATAATTTTTAATTAAAATTAATCATAGTCAGGGTCAATATTAAAAAGAGCCGGAGATTGGAACTCATCAAGTGTTTGAATAGGAAGGGTTATGGAACTCGGCCTGAAAGATGAGGCTATAGTCTGTAGACTTTTTAGCGGTATGAGATTCTCACCTGACCAGCTGTATCTAAAATCTCCATGGTAACAACTTCATCATCAATGGACGTTTGATGCCGATATGTGAATTCTGCATTTGAAGAAAATGAAATATATAAATAACGTCGATATACATTAATACTTGGAATTCATCTTATCAATACGTTCTTATCAAATCTAAATTTAGAAACGATTTCAATCACAATGATATCTGTAGCATTGGTCCAACACCTGACACCTTTGATTGCCTTTAAAAAAAAAATATTTTGAATAAAATAAGTAAGTGTTAGACTACGTGGGTGTAGCAAGCGGATGGATAGGGTGCTCGAAGTCCAGGGCCCCAAGTTCAGGGGCCCCGATCAAAAGCGAATATGAAATGATTAGGAAAAGGGCTAATAAATGAGATGTTAAAAGGGTCCCGCACTGCTGGTGGTCCACGGTCCCTTGTTAAGGCTCTTGTTATGCCCCTGGCAGACTGTTTACATACCAAGGGGTATCCCCTACCTAACAGACGTGACAGCTGCTTTACAGTTTGCTGATTCCAACAACCGCGGACGTCCACGGTTGGAGGTGTGTAGCGGGGTGTGTAGGGGGCAAAAAGTCATATTTTTACAAACCAAAGCCCCCCTCCCCCCACACACACCAGAGCTGTTAACTTTTCGGAATTGCTTGGCGTGAAATATCGTCGAATAGGGGTACAGGACGGATTGTTTCACGACTTAAATATTATTAAAAGTTGACCCCTGCTTTTTCTCGCCTGGGTGCTCTAGAGTCTAAGAAGGAAAAATTGTATTTTGACGATGAGTGATATTTTACTACTGAGAGCGTGAAAAAGTGGCCAAATGCGTGAAACTGCGTGAGAGTTGACAACCCTGACCCAAACCAGCCGCACCTCCATACAAACACAACCCACATTCAGGCACAAATAACAACAATCAAACAAATTAACTTACCTAACGTGGGATCATATTCGTAGATAAATCTTTTGGTTAAGTAGCGGACTACAGTAGCTGAAATGAGAATAAAAAATGACCATTATTTAGACTTTTAAACGACTGGACTTGAGGTATAGCTCTCTCGGGAAATTATTTTCAGTTGACATAATGATGATAAAGAAGGAAACGCCAATGTTAATCAGCCATAATTTGAATTCAACAACCGGGGCAGATTTCTCAAAATTGTAATTTTGCTTCTTCCGATTCACGAACCGTTTGTGATGAAGTTTCACCTAAAACGTAAAGTAATGAATGACAATGTTGTTAAGAATTTCATTAATACCGGCAATAGGTTGGTAACCAGTAAAGGAAATTCTCGTTTTAATTGAAAATTACAGCATACACCTTACATCCATAATTTTGCACCTAAATTACAAACTTGACATTAAGTTTTTATGGAATTAAAAAAATATGAATGAACGAATGAATAATTATATTAGGAGATCACTAGCAACATTATACACACCGTGTTTGTTTAAGCTCTAAAGAAAACTAGAAAACAGTTTAAAATGGCAAATGTAATTATTATGCTATCTACTGAAGATAGCAATCAGTTATGTATTGAGTGTATTTACGTCTCTTAAGACCTCTATACTATTGTGTTAAAACATTATACCAAAAATGACTCTGAATTAGAGAATTGAATTACATTTAATAAGTAAATAAATGTTGACATTTAAAGACCGCCTTTCACATGTATCAAAGAGCTTTACATTTATTCCGCTGTCATTAGAATATGTCAGCTGCCATACAATGCCCAAATGCTCACACCGTTCACGTTGGGTGGCGCTCAATGGACAATATTCCTCCTAACAACTCCCCATTTCACCCCTGGGTAGAGAGAAGCAAGTGAGATAAAGTACCATGTCCAAGTGCACAATACGATGGCATTGTCGGGGCTCGAACTCACAACCCTCCGATTACGAGGTAGAGCCTCTACCGCTTCGCCACCGTGCACCTATGCATTTGTATATGCGTGTTTGTTTATATAATATATTTGTATATACATGCCTGTGAACTTCGCTAAAATAAATGAACAATTATAGAAATAAATTGAGGTAAACGTGGTAAGTTTCAAGCAATATTATGTTACAAACATGTGAGATGACATATAAGAGATTGATATTGTGGACATTAAGATTTTATTGGACAAGGACAATATAGACCATATCAGAAAGAGGATTACCACCGGCTATCATCGACGCGTCGTCGTTGTCGATTTACAACATAGGCCATATACACACGAACAAACAAAAAACATCAAGAACAAGCAAAAACCCCTCCCATCCCCCTCAAAACTCCGACTATAAAAGCAGGCGTATTATAGAGGGTACCGTACTTTAATTTAACATGTTTAATATGTCGTTCTTGCCCTTGCGAATTGCGATGATACGTGATATTGAGGCATGAGGCATAGGTGTTATGTATACTGAAGTTCCATTTTCATTTTTACAAATTTCATAGCGAAGTGGTTTCCTCCAGGCCCAATACTTACAATGTGAATACTCCATCACTGACTGGCGACGAGCGGTTGGCATTTGACCAATGAGGTAGCGTGCTTTTCCCAATGGACGCAACAAAAAGCACACTGCTTCGCTTAAACCAATCGCTCGTCGCTCAGCGATGGAGTATGAATTCAGCTTGAATATCGAAACACCGATTGGAAACACCGATGAGTTTATTGGTTGGAAATTATAAATCGCTCATCTCGAGCGACTTGTGTATTAATTCATCGTCATATCGGCATATCGCCAACCTTCGGTAACCGAGATATCAAGGACGATCAAGGACCGCAACAGGATATAAAAATCATACATTATGCACATACATATTATTTTTCAGAACACCCGAAGACGTATTGGATACCTTGAGTCAATGTGAAGGATTATTGGATGATTCTATTTCATACAATTTTTGCACTAGTTTCGTCATTATTTCTTATATATACGTGTATAGCGCAACAAGATCTTCTTTTAAAACAGGATATCGCCTCAAAGGATCTTCCTTACTACCATTATAATAGCCTATAATATAAATACCATACTGCAGTTACTGTCCGTTTTCCTATACACAATACACAGTGCTCTCACCATTGACGCGTGACCCCTACAAATGATGTATGTTGGAAGAATGGGCACTTGACTAGTTAACATCACTGTGTGAAAAATAACCAGCCAATATTTAATTTATTCTCCAAAACTTCTAGCAAATATATTTCTCTAACATGACCTAAAATTACAGCTAGGTTAGATGTTCAGAAATGGTCGCACTTTTGTAAAATATGAGTGAGGGCAAGGCATAGCTAGCCAACTCCCCGTGTTAATTGAATGGAGTTTTGACCGAAAATATTGGTATCGGACCGCTCACTTCTGAAGGATGCCACAAAAAAACGGTAAAAGCTACATTTTAATTATTCTCTGGCAAACCTTCATGATGAGTTTCTTATATAGTATGCCGAAATTGGGTACTGTAGGTGATTGACAAAGGGTCGCACTTTTCTGATAAATAAGTGACAGTGAACATGAAATATCAGCGCCCATAAACCCAAGTTAGTAGCTAGTTAGTGGAGGCCGTCACGGGACTGATTATTGATTATTGAAGTGCCTTATTAATAGATACGCACGATTTAGGGCAAGAAAAACAAAGCGGGACACTTTTGGAGACATCATCATCATCATCATCATCATCATCATCATCATCATCATCATCATCATCGACATCATCATCATCATCACTTTCTACATTTTTTCTAAACAACATAGGGCCTACCGTTTTAATGAAATAAAACATCACGATTTTCATCACAAAACAAATATAATGCATAAGAAATCGTTTGTTTTAGAGCGTGATGATGAAATAAAACATCACGATTTTCATCCCGAAACAAAGTAATACATAAGAAATCAATTTTTCGTGAGTGATGAAATAAAACATCAAAATTGTCATTACGAAACAAAGTAATACATGAGAAATCGTTTGTTTTAAAGCGTGATGAAATAAAACATCACGATTTTCATCACAAAACAAAGTAATAGGCCTACAAAAGAAATACATTTTTCGAGAGTGATTAAATAAAACATCACGATTTTCATCACGGAACAAAGTAATACATAAGACATCGTTTCTTTGATTGCAATCAACCGCGACAGTTCGTCTCACACACATAACAATGCACTGCGATCAAATAGGTTGATGACAACATTTGATTGAATGGACTGCACTGCGCCATGATTACGTGCACCGGTTCAAATCCTTTGTTTGGAGCCAATCAATAATTTCACGTACAGCCTCTATGCAAATTAGAGTTTACACACGCTGCAGCTGGGGTAATCGACCGAAGCTGGTTGCCGTTAGTGATCGAATGCATGAGCTTATTTGCTTTACTGAATCGATTTACTGGATTAATTTCCTGTTAACTGGGTTTAATGCCACAAAGGTCGAATCGCCTTTGCCATGGACCATGACTGCATCATGCCCCACCGGTTTTTGTGTAAGGAATGAGGTTCAGGTGTGCTCAAACACCCATCCCGTATACGTCTTGTATTCCTTCATCCGTCACCAGATTAGTTCTAAGAAAGTTGTCTCCATTAGGAAGCTTTACATGTATCTTATGGCATCAACGCGATTTACTCGCCGAATATTGACTCATCTCAATTTAGCCATTGCGCGCCGATGTCAACTGCATGGGTCACGATGTTTAAACAAAAATTCCAAGTTTCACAATTTTTGTAAAATGACAATAACGCCTTTATTCAAAATTACGTCACAATCCTTTCAATTACATACAAGCCAGCTTCAATATTTCTTCAGCTGTTGTTGTAATACATTTTTGATAAGAAAATACAATTTTCAATTTGGTGTAAATGCCTGTGTAGTGAATATAGACTTCAATATTAACCGATCCATGCTATAGCGCATTACAATTTTACAGAGCTTAGTTCAAATCCATTTCAAGGCGATCGTGCTGTATCACACCTTCTTTCATTGTCGAGTAAATTAGAAACAAAAAAGCTGCCCTATGGTGTTTTTATTTGTTTGTTTTTTATTTTGTTGTTGTTGGGTTTTTACGGGGGTTTATTTGTTTTTCAGTGGTTTTTTTTCGCAAGGAAGAACAACGACTTATAAAAAATGGCTTTCATAGGGTCTTTTTATCTTTTCAGTTTCCGTAACTCTATTGTTCAGATACGAAAACGCAAGGGATTCAGTAAGTTTACTGTAATCTGACTTCATTGTTAACTCTGAAGTACCAATCAGCTTATTTCAATAGAGGTAATTGCCTGTGTCAATAAAGCCCATAAAGGCTGGAGATAAAATAGTATTGAACACCGGTGTCCGACCGCTGTTTTAATGGTCTAGCGCCCTCTCGCGTTTGACAGTGATAAATTGATTCACATTATTATGACAAAATGCAAATCCGAATGAAAAGGTCCACTTTTTTCTGTAAAAACGTTGAAAATAAGCCCTTCAATCACAAAAGGTCCGCTTATGAGCCTGTCGCGTCCCATTGCACTTGTGCAGGGCCACAGTGTCGCCCTTCACTCGTATCAATGTCTATCTCCCTATTTTGCTTCCTCCTGCCCCCCCCTCCCCATATGATCAGTCTCCCCACTCCCTCCCCGTCCCCGGTCCCTACTAGGCTCCTCTCGAGTTCTTCTCTTTCTAGTCTTTCCGTCTCCCCCTCTCCTCTCTTTCTTCCTCACCCCCTCCCACTCTCGCTTGTTCAGTCTCAACTTAAGTATCTCCTCCCTCCCTCCCTCCCCTCGCGAAATTTATCAGTATGATCCATGACTGAAAATAAGCTCTGCAAAAATAAACATTTAAAATAAACCCGACTCTTGCCTATAGGCCCAACCAATTATCAGATTAGCTTGCCATGAATAGAATACATTATCTTTGCTCCAATGCAAATTCTTTTGTATTGCATTTCAATATAAAACATGATTACCAAATCACCACTTGTACACGCCTCATTGGGAGATTTTAGACGCTCGTTTCATCGCCAATATGAAAGACTTTTGCTTATAACTTGGCAACATGGTTAGTATATATTTCAATGCAAGACTTTTTTTAAGAGCCACTTACATCTAGGCGTAAGTGCATATACACCAAACACAAGTCAATTGAAGCCGTACAATTTACCGCGAATTTAGGACCGTAAAATTTAGACTCTTCTTTTGTCTAGATTGGCACCCAACCGCACATCTCAAGGTTTTATGTAAAAAATCAATATAACTTACCAAAACGAAAACTGAAATTCACGAGCTTCAAATTTTCAGTAACTAACAAAAGGCTAGAATAAAAGATTGGTCATACCTGGGAGACTACCACTTCAGAATAACAATGACTTACAAAAACTATTACGGATACGGAAACAGAAACTGAAAAGATAAAACGACGGATAGTTTCAGTCTTTCAGACTTTATAAACAGCTGATAAAGAACATCATAAATAGTGACAATGGTATAAAATCACTGACTTTAACCGCATTCATTCCAAGACTATCGTTTGATTTTGTTGTGATCCCAGGTTTGTTTGTCTGTTGCTCTAAAGCTGAGCTAATAAACACAATATTGCTGTTTCTCAGACTTGTATCAATTGTTTTAATTGGACTGGACTCGGACAGACTCGGCGTCGGGTGCAAGTCCTTTTTGTCAGAGTTCGAGCCGGCCGAGCCGAGTCTTTTGGTGACAGAGTCCGAGCTGGGTTCGAGTCCGGCAAAAAGTAGATTCTGTACATCACTGCTGTAATTTCCTATATTTTTTCAACTTTTCATTCTCTCCTTCCATCCCAGAGTCTAAATCTATGTTTGAAATTAAAAAGTCTACTTTGGTTTAAGTGGATCTAATGCGTTACTACTGATAACTTATACAAGTAATTCTTTGAAATGACGTGTCCGCATGCATGTAAACATGGCAGCCACTTCACGTAGTTGATTCCTTGGATTTGCCAAACCTGATGTCGCGACTTTAACAGATTTTGATTCGATTTTTTGTAAATTTGTTAATTACGCTTTGAGATATCCTTCAAAATCTCTTAAATATTTTTGAATAGAAGGCGGTGTATTGTTGTTGAATTGATGAATAACGTGTTAGGAAAGGAACACGTTTAAACATGTTTTAAAAATGTCGTGTTACATACAGGGTGTAGCAGCACGTTCAAACGGTTTTAATAACAGATTTAAAAACACTTCAAAATTTCTGGTTGTTGTCTTCAAGACGCATTGTCTAAAATTCCTCCATCATACATAAAGCACTTCAGGTATAATTTCTATAAAGTGTATGAGAGTATTATACATAACAGAATATTTCGGAAAATATTGACGGTTTGTTTTAAAATCTTTATCCACTTTGACTGTGATAAGTGACTAGAATGGTACAATTGGGTTTTCTATAACAAGAAAAGATAAATGAAGTCGATATCGGGACACATTTTATTCACTCGAATGAAAAGTTCAAATGTGCAGAATTATGCAGATAGCAAGAAGTGATTACACAAGTTCACGTTAAGGCTATACATGGTGCGCCATTTTTTATCTTGGGTTTTTTTAAGAATCTGCCATAATAGAAATGTTAAAAATACAGACATGTTGTTTGTTTAAAGGGTCATTCCTTGCAGATACACGCTTGGGTTCTGATGGGACTAGACCAAAACAAATTTATAGGGGAGCTTATATCCGGTATTATTATACCTATAATATTAAACTATGTTTTTTTTTTGCAAGAGTGTGGTGGTCGCACTATGATCACTAAATGTCTGACCAATTCAAAACCTTAGATAAAAACTATCAAACGGCATTGGTTGATGGTAAAAATAGTAATGGTAATCTACCAATGAACTGTCTAGAATTTATGTATGAGTGATATAAAAAGAACTGTAATGAAAGCATGTCTTCACTCACCTAGATTAAAATTTTACGTCATATTACGAAAAGCTAATTCGATTCAGAACATTCAGAGCATTGCTAACTTTAATCTGCTGATATCGAGTTTCTGAACAATAGATGAACCAAAATTTGAAACTTGAAAATGCCCATTGTTTTGCTTAATAATCTGTATAGTAGGCTACTTTGTGGTTTGGTGGCTGCCTTTTGTGTCCCTTGTCATCTCCAAGCCTGCTTTCCATTCCATGTTCTGCATTTCCACATATTTTTCCCATTTTGTATACACTCTTAAAATGATCTTGTCGATTTGTCTATACATTTTAGTGAAATAAAATCCTACTAGATTTGCCGAGTCAATGTTAGCCCAAAATCGTCTCTAAAATCATGTCAAATTTGACTCGGAACATTGAGTGAAATCTAATTTCACTTGAAATCTAATCAAATCGACTAGATGTTTTAAGAGTGTATTATTCTTTCGGTTCTTTCAAAATTATTGTTGAGTATCTTACATAATACACTTCGATCACTTGGCCGATATGATGTGCAAGTTTAATCATAGATCGACAAAAAAGGGATACAGAACTACAGTCAACTTCAAGTTCAAAAGGCACGCCGCTACGAAATGAAACAAAAGTGCATACCCAATGAAAAATTATGTGTAATACAATTAATGTCTTATCATAATTATGCAACCTTTAAAGCAGGTGATCTACCAATATGAATATTGTTTCTTTGAACAAGTTGGAATTTTATTTTTCTTGGAATTGTACAAACAAAAATATTTGTTGAATGTTGATTTACCATCAAGGAGTGTCATGCAGAAAGATTCGATGTGTATAAGAATAATAATTATTAAAGTTATAGTGATGTTAATTAAAGCATGCCATATTTCCTAGTATTACTGTTTGCACATAGTTTGTACCAAATGTCTCCAAACAAAGTGTGAAACGTAATACCAGATGTATTACCTGTTGTTCTCGGAAACTCGCAAGGTTCCTTTTGAAATTCTTATAATGCGAATTTTCAGGTTATATACCTACCGCAAAGTCGCATCTTACACATCTTCAGGTAATTGGCACGGTTGACACGTTACAAGTTGCGTTATTGACATTTTAAAATAAGATGTTCCACGTTCATTCCGTTTTATAATGTTTATCATATAGGTTACAAAATTGCATTTGCGAGGATATGATCCTCATATCCTCAAAATGTAGCTCTTTTATTTTTTATTGAAAATGAACTTACAGCGTTGCAAAGACATTTTAATTTAAAATTTCCCCCATTTTCCATACATTACTTCTTATCACAACATCCGCAAAGGCAATGCTTATAAATGTTCTCGCATCAACGCTTCTCCCACATCAGCGCCAGGAGCAGGTGCCCCCTTAGTAATGTTAGCCCCACTCACCATTCCACTCAACTGTAATTCATATTGCCTTTCATTTGAAGAATTTGTTGCTTGCCGCAAATATATAGCTCTATACATACATTTTATGTGTACGTAACACCTGAATTCCCTAAAAATATATATTTGGATATGTTATATTCATTTGTCTGAAATTAAATGAAATTAAAGCATTGATCATTAGAATTGCATTGTGATCATGCAGCGTATAACGCATATTCTGACGCACCACAGACTTTAGAAAGAATCTAAAATCCTTTTCTATAGAGTCTGTGGACCGGCGCACAAAACTGCCTTCGGAGCAACTTCAAAATATATAGCGGTCGGCAACCCCATGCAGATTATCCTAATTCTAGTGAACCTAACCCTAACCCTAAAGCAAATGAGGTGACGTGGCGATCGTATCAATTATCGTAATAGATAATTATTGCACAGCCCGTCATTGATATGAGCATGCGCCGTAAATAGAGTTACCAAATATCACCGAAACCTAGTGTCACTATGCGAGCTAATTATATTTGTCTGAATAAGATGAATCAAGCATCGTATCTTGGGACGTCTGTAGCCTGACCATAACAACAACAGAAAGATAGTATATCGATAAAACGTTACCGAATTCCCGATCAATATCATTATATTTAGGGGAAACCCCTTTTAACATGGCCAAGCTCTTAGTTGTGTTGATTTGCCGAGATTCATTGCGAGAATTATATTCGCAGTTTTCCTTTTATGCTTTTGAATGGCTTATATCCCATAAACACTCCCAGGGAACGATTGTGTCTTGTTTGGTTCCAATGCTCGTGGAAGCGATGCCTATAAGGTATAATGTACTATAGCACTACAGGCCATATAACATTTAGGTTTTTGTTCTCGTCTCCTTCCGCCTTAATTTCTGATTTGCAAGTTTTGTGGTACTCTAGGCCGGTTTATAATCAGAATCTCACAAAACCCCTTCTTTTTCCCGAGCACTCACTGAAAACTACTATGCAGTCATGTCTACAGTAGAATTCATCTCGACCTTTGCAGGACTTAAACCCCATTAAAAGCTATTAAACCAAGATAACACTCATTGAAGCAGCTCAACTGATTAAATCAGATCTTCTCTGGTTGTGTACAAGTGTCTGTTTTCAATGTGCGACATCGCAATAAAGCTGGTATTACAGCTTCAGTTGGGTAACCGATTATAAAGGAAACGAAAGGAAACAATGGTATGTGTACCATTGTTCACGAAATGAGACAAAGACCTGCTTTTTGTTAACCAGCATTCTTCAAAATGAGCAACATAATGATTGTTGACTTAACACAGTTTGGAAATAATTTCTTCATATTTTTGGTGTTATCTGTCGTTTACATATCCTTCCTAAAACACAAAAGTGCGACCCTCTCCAAACATCTAAATTAGCTAAAAATTTAGGACATGTTACAAAACTTTATTTTCTAGAACCTATTTAGAATAATTTAAATGTAGCTTTTACTGTTTTTTGTGGCATCCTTCAGAAGTGAGCGGTCCGATACCAATATTTTCGGTCAAATCTCCACTGATATTAACAC
This sequence comes from Amphiura filiformis, assembly GCF_039555335.1. NCBI lineage: Eukaryota > Metazoa > Echinodermata > Ophiuroidea > Amphilepidida > Amphiuridae > Amphiura > Amphiura filiformis. The sequence continues at coordinate 42,227,958 of NC_092640.1, read as the reverse complement.
GGGGAGTTGGCTAGCTATGCCTTGCCCTCACTCATATTTTACAAAAGTGCGACCATATCTGAACATCTAACCTAGCTGTAATTTTAGGTCATGTTAGAGAAATATATTTGCTAGAAGTTTTGGAGAATAAATAAAATATTGGCTGGTTATTTTTCACACAGTGATGTTAACTAGGCAAGTGTCCATTCTCCCAACATAAACTGCTCAAATAAAGAAAGTCCGCAGTCATAAAACCCGTCCTACACCATAACCTGATTTTGTTATGACAATTTGATTGATACGGTTGTGTGCGGAAACTTGTTAGCTCCAATCTGATACCAAATTTGCTACCAAACACTCAAAAGCGACAAAGATTGATGCCAGTTTATGGCTTTTAGTGCATTTTCAAAAGTTGCAAATCAAAATGAAGCACGCGATCGAAATTGCTTAGCGTGGCAATATGGTCAAGCTTGCTTGCCTACGATGGGTCCATGTCGACTATCCCAAGTGCGCTTAAACGGACAGTAACTGCAGTATGCTAATTTTACATTGAAAAAAAACACACACATCCCTCACGCATCAATTCATGAAAACCCTTCAGACGGGAACTAAAACATGATTTTATTATACGGCCTAGAGTAAACTTTTGCGTGTCGCTATCTCGCCCCCTCGGTATGGATCGCGAAGGCCCTTTGGCAAAGACTATAAACCCGAGGAGACTCACTGACTTGATTTTCAGTATAAAATCAACACGTTCATGAGCTAGAATATACCGGTAGGTGTGTAAAACCGTGTTGGCGCTTAGTCGCCGCTTAGTCGCTGTCGCGCCTTTGGCGCTCCACTCCGCTCCCTCCTCGGTACAGATGATGGTGGATGCGATATCGCTATTTTGACGTCGCCATTGGATTAACACATAATCATGAAATCTTCACAAACAATTCTAAATTTGTTATGTGGTGTCAAAGCAAAATTATCTTACTCTAAAACCGGTGGGGTTCTGCAAAGTACCCCACTGCAAGTATGTTAATTGTCCATTTATAATCGCTAACCGTGTATTGTGAATGGGGCTGTCAGCCCTGTATCTTCGCCAGCCTCGTACGTCCGTGTTGCGTGTCCTATGCCGCCTGCTCGGTATGGATCTCGAGGGTATTTGGCATAGGTTTCCTTACGGGACCAAAATTTGGGCAAATGACCTATCTGGTACCCGCAACCTATAACTGCTACATGCGGGAAGGATAAGATTGTCTCGTACTTCCATAATTTGAATAAATTGAATATATTTCTGAAAAGTGATTGTAGCTGTTTGAAACAGTTATGCGTTGCATTTTGGGATCCATTACTTCCGCTCATTCTAGACTGGCACATTACAATAAATTGAACA